>NC_072425.2:5683500-6315000 GCF_028878055.3 Symphalangus syndactylus
AATATGCATTCCATTTCTTTTAAACTTTTGCATTCTCAAAACTATATTGATACCTCAAAGCATACCCTTTGCTGTTGAAAACAGCCTTTCAAGTATAAAGACACACACATCACTTTCCTTAAATCTTATATAAGGCAAGGGCCTAGATTCCTATCAGAAAATGTATTTCAAGAATGCTTTTTTAGTAGTTCCTGTGGCCTTATCTTATAGAGGAAGATTTTTTTTTAAACATACACACAGTATTTGATGCACATTTTTATTGGAAAGAGCTTTTATTTCCTTAAATGTTTTGTTGTCTAAGTGTGAAAAGTATCCTGCAGTGGAATTCAGTGGCACAGATGCTTATTGTGATAGATGAGATGAACTTGCTTCCCTAAGCATGCATGGGCATGAAATGCATCTGGCTTCTGTACATAAAAGTCAGTTATGTTCCCAAATGTGTCTCTGCATTTACACAGACGTTTAGGGGCAGACACCCTACTGTTCCCTCAAATGGCGGCTCTGCTTAATTATGAAGTTCAAGTTAGACCAGAAGTTGGAAAATACTAAATTCCACATTGCAGACAGAGCCTGAGCAGGTGATGTCACCACTGCATTCTAAGGTGTCAAGTCCTCAGAGAAGTCACTTATCACCTTACCATGGAGAAAAATAACCGTGTCCAGAACACAAGAGGATGCTTTAAGGTAGCGTACAATCAAGTGTGCAAACCTGTGCAATACATACCAGATGAAATCCAGTTCAGAGGCTCAGGAAAACAAACAAATGAGGATATGCTTTAAAAAATAGGACTTAATATAAACAGTCGTGAGAGTAAAACTATTGCTAAGCACATAGGAAACATAAACCAGGCTTTCAGGAAGGAGTTTGGCACATGTGTGCACTGGTAGGAGGTGTAATGTGCAGAAATCCGGCCTTTTGTGGCATAGCAACTAAAGTTCCTTTTCTATTGTCCAGACAACCTTAAATATTCCTTTATGCAGTACTATTTTAAAAAGGCCATCTACTGTGCACAATGTGTTAGCATCAAGGACATGAAATTTATCTGGAATATACCAAAACTTTAATCAATAGACTAGGACCAAAGCTTTTAAAAACAGGTTTTCGTAGATAAATCATTATAAGTTATTATTTCCTCGCCATAGGTAAGGCATGATAGATAACTTTACTTTTTCTCAGTCACTTAGTGTGTAGGTAGAATAATGACCCTTAGCAGGATGACCTTTTGAATGTGTTGTTAGGCAGCATGGAAGCATTATGGTTAGAGGTGGAATTAAGATTGCTAATCACCTCACCTTAAACTGGAGCGATTATCCTGAATTATCTAGGTGGGCCCACTGTAGTCACAAAGAACCTTCAGACAGGAAGGCGGAGAGACCAGAGTGAGCAGAAGAGCTTGGGGAAACTGGAGCCGAGGCTGAAGTGATGTGCTGTGTCCAAGATGTGCAGAGGCCAAGAGCTCAGGGATACATGTGACCCCTCAAACCTGGTGAATTCTCTCCTGGAATCTCTAGACAAAATATACACTTGATGATACCTTGATTTTAGCACACTAAGACCCATTTTGGACTTCTGACCCCCAGAAGTATAAAGAAAAAAAATGTGTTGTTTTAAGCCTCTGAGTTTATGTTAATTTACTGTAACAGCAGTAAGAAACTAACACAGTAAGACGGCTTTTATTTTTATGTGATGTATAGAATTAAATTGGATATGCTAGGAAATATTGGAAATTTATTGATTTATTTTTTTGTCTGAGCTGGAGTCTGGCTCTGTCGCCCAGGCTGGAGTGCAGTGGCGCGATCTCGGCTCACTGCATGCTCTGCCTCCCGGGTTCCCGCCATTCTCCTGCCTCAGCCTCCCGAGTAGCTGGGACTACAGGCGCCGCCACCACGCCGGCTAATTTTCTGTATTTTTAGTAGAGACGGGGTTTCACCGTGGTCTCGATCTCCTGACCTTGTGATCCGCCCGCCTCGGCCTCCCAAAGTGCTGGGATTACAAGTGTGAGCCACCGCGCCCGGCCAGGAATTTATTTTCTTAATATAGTTCTTCATATTAGAATAATGAGAACCATCGAGTAATGAAGTGTTCTATTTTGTGAAGGATGATTATATAAACAGTACGAAGGTTAAAAACCGGGCGGGACCGGCTGGGCACAATGGCTCGTTCATGTAATCCCAGCACTTTGGGAGGCCGGGGCAGGTGGATCTCTTGAGCCCAGGAGTCTCAGATCAACCTGGGCAACATGTGAAACCCCATCTCCACAAAAATACAAAAACCAGGCAGACGTGGTGGCGGCGCCTGTGGTCCCAGCCACTCAGGAGGCTGCGGTGGAAGGATCGGAGCCCGGCAGGTGCAGGCTGCGGTGGACCGTGATTATGCCACTGCGCTCCAGTCTGGGTGACAGAGTAAGACCCTGTCTCCATTAAATAAATAGATAAATAAATATATATATAAGTAAAAGAGGAGGGTGTCTTTTGAAGGCTATTAAAGTCGTCTAAGTGTCCTCTGATTATATGAGGCTGGAATGGTGCATGGAATGTTGTGTTGAATAACCTGATACAGTCTCTGAAACTATAGAAGCATTAGTAATTTTAGCCTGAGAGTGCTATAATCTGGGATAATTTGGTCCAATACTTCCAGAGAGGGTTGAAGTTTTGAGATAGCTGGAGTTATTTCAGTTGAAGACCTGAATATGAGGCAACTGCATACTCAATTACAATTCAATTTCTACTCTTTATATAAGGTAGAAATGGGTAACATGTGGGACACTGTGTTAAAAGTAATGCAGCCATAGTGTAGTGGTAAAAGCAGATGAAAAGTACTATAATAGTCGTATAGATGAGGTACTGGAAAGAAGCAGATTTGAAAAATTGGAGATAAATGTCAGTTTTCCGGAGCCATGGGATGAAAACCAAACCGGATTACAACAGATTCAATTCACTCAAGATGTCTAACTTGGTAATAGGTCAGAAAACTCAATTTGTCGTATTTTCTTAAAAGTACACAAAAATGTTCCTTTTGATAAAACACGTGTAGTGCACCTTCGGATTTGATTTTTCTTTATGTTCTGTAAACTGCTCACAGTAAAACAGAAAAAAAGTCTGACAAATATGATGGTCCTTAAATCTTGTAGGAGTATGATGCTTCTCCAAAGAATAGAGGTTTTCCTAGGAAGGCCCTAAGCAAGGAATCAAGTTTCCTTTTGCAAGAAATAAAATTCTCAAAAGTTCCCTGCACCTTGGAAAGGCTCTGGTTGAAATTAATAGCACAACGTTATTTATTTAAATTTTAACTTTTAAGTTCAGGGGTACAAGTGTAGGTTTGTTACAGAGGTAAGCTTATGCCATGGGATTGGTTGTACAGTTTATTTCATCACCCAGATATTAAGCCTAATATCCATTAGTTGTTTTTCCTGATCCTCATAGCAAATATTACCCCCATAAAGTTTTATGGTTACTTTTTTCTTATCTTCTGATTAATGCCATTAGATTCACCAATTGAAATTATTTTTCAGTAGTTTAATTCCCTCTAGAAGGTTTAAAAAATGTTTCCGAATTTCCTAAGTCTTCTTTCTTTGTTAGTCTTCTAAAAAGCTATATTCAATAGAATTCATGTGCTTAGGTACAGTTTCACTAAAAGCGTATCTTCAACATTTGATCTGTTTAAAAGTTCTTAAGGTGTTAAGGAACATTAGGTATCAGAGTTTATGGCATTTGATTAATCTGAATAAATCTTGGCATCAAATTGAATTCAGCAAAAGTAACAGTGATAAATCAGAGAGCAATATTTGAAATGTCTCCAGGAAACATTTTAAAACAATTTTTAAGTTCACTAATTTGAGTCATTACACTTGGCCCTAATATGGTAGATTTTAAGTGAAGCTCAGTCGAACCTGGCAGATATCATATACAAACTTTTAATAGTCCTAACAATTCCTGTACCTCATTTGGATAAAGATTATTTCCAGAGCATCAGTGCTTTGACCAGAAAGGCATTTATTATTCTGTAACACTTTTCTTGAGAAATTAGCATGATTCATCATTTGAGTACGCTCTCTCAGATAAGATTCTAATATTTGGGTGTGAATAAAACTTCAGGGCATTGAAAACAGCTGGAAGATAGACAATAGGGTGATCATCCTCTCTTGTCATTCTCTATCAAGGTCCTCTTTAATTATTGGCCTAAACAGCTATAACTTTATGGTGAAAACAAACCGCTCGGATATAGCGTTAAAGGTTGAAATAATGAATTATACATAAATCGATTTAGTTCAGTTATATTCTGTTGAATTGGGAGAACATCGAATTTTTAAATTTCTCTGCATTTCTTGAAGTTAGGAATAAAAGCTGGGGTGGGGTCTCCTGAAATAATGAGGTCTAGAATAATTTCTGTTAAATTTACTTTTTAGTAGGATAAGTCTACTAAAATCAATATGAATGGAACCTTCAATGTACCACTGAAGATAATTAATCTTTGAGAGGTTAAGTAACCATTACAAGGTAATTTACCTAATTAGCAACTAAACCAAACAATTTTTAGATTTCTTAACTTTAAGACTATTGCTCACATAGTCACGTAAACTATATCTTCCACATAGTCACAGGCAATCACAAGCTAACACGAGCAGTTAGCACAAAATAGATGTTCCACATAGAATGCAGAACAAAAAAAGACACTTTAAAAATACTTTTCCCTTTTCCAAATTCATATTTAAAAAGTTTCTTGTGGAATTTCCCAAATGCCAGCATGGCCACATATAATACAGATTGATACTCAGACCTCTAATGAGAAACAGTTAGAATTATGCTAAACAAGGAACATTCTATATTGATTTCACAAATTCTCCTCTTTCCACTTATAGTTTCTCATAAAATGTAACATGTTTGTCTCGTGTGGAGTCTGTATAGAAAAAGTGCGATAACTGAAGATATAGACACACAGGTGTATGTATGTCTGTGTGTTCCTGTGTATTATAGCCTTTCTTTAATGGTTTTCTCTTTATATATATATATATATATATATATATATACTTTAAGTTCTAGGACACATGTGCACAACGTGCAGGTTTGTTACATATGTATACATGTGCCATGTTGGTGTGCTGCACCCAGTAACTCATCATTTACATTAGGTATATCTCCAAATGCTGTCCCTCCCCCTCACCCCACCCCATGACAGGCCCCGGAGTGTGATGTTCCCCTTCCTGGGTCCATGTGTTCTCATTGTTCAATTCACACCTATGAGTGAGAACATGCAGCGTTTGGTTTTTTTTGTCCTTGTGATAGTTTGCTGAGAATTATGGTTTCCAGCTTCATCCATGTGTCTACAAAGGACATGAACTCATCCTTTTTTATGGCTGCATAGTATTCCATGGTGTATATGTGCCACATTTTCTTTTTTTTTTCTTTTTTTTATTATACTTTAGGTTTTAGGGTACATATGCACAATGTGCAGGTTTGTTACATATGTATCCAGCCACATTTTCTTAATCCAGTCTATCATCGTTGGACGTTTGGGTTGGTTCCAAGTCTTTGCTATTGTGAATAGTGCCACAATAAACATACGTGTGCATGTGTCTTTATAGCAGCATGACTTATAATCCTTTGGGTATATATACATATATATATATAAAAATTATATATATATATTTTGGGGACGGAGTTTCGCTCTGTCACCCAGCTGGAGTGCAGTGGCACGATCTCGGCTCACTGCAAGCTCCGCCTCCCGGGTTCACACCATTCTCCTGCCTCAGCCTCCAGAGTAGGTGGGACTACAGGTGCCCGCCACCATGCCCGGCTAATTTTTTGCATTTTTACTACAGACGGGGTTTCACCGTGTTAGCCAGGATGGTCTCGATCTCCTGACCTCATGATCCACCCTCCTCGGCCTCCCAAAGTGCTGGGATTACAGGCATGAACCACCGCGCCTGGTCTCTATTTAAGTTAGCTCTGTCCAGGGCAAACCAGCATTTCAAAGATACAAACTGTTTTTGCAAAAAACAGGTATACACCTATCCATAGTGCAGACATTATGTCTACTTATTTCTCTCTAAATAGATCTTTCATTTTAACAAGTACTTCACCTTCACAAAATTTAGTTGAGTCAGTGAACTCTTATCCAGATGCTATATCTTGGCCAGATTATCAAGAATTAAGCCTCACAGATAGGCTGTTTCCATTTCCTTTAACAAAGTTTATCAGTCCTGAGTTACTTCTTGATTTCTTGCCAGTGGCATATAATGATGACTCAGCCAAGTCAGTTCCCAGAGTTGGACTCTTTTTTTTCTTATACACAGGAAACTTCTTTTCCAAGAATACTTGTTCCAGTTGCTCACAATCTTCATAGTTGATGATTATAGAATGATCTATGTACTTTCAATGTACCTTCAAAAATGAGATCTGCAGCTGGATAAGACGTGTGTGTGTGTGTGTGTGTGTGTCTTAGTAGACTTAAACCTTTCATTGAATAAGAAGCCTAGTTGATAGTGTAAGGTGAGAGTTAGAAGAACAGGGAATTATTTGGTTTAAGGAATTGTGAAGAAATGTGCTATGCCATTAAAATTTTTCTCTACTTTTGTGTTAAATCTTAATTTTGTGCAGAATTTACTAAGCTGCAGGAAACTGTCAAAATTGACTCTTGCTAAGTTCCATATTGGTTTGTAATTATCTTAAAACAAAAGTTGGTTGATACTAAAGTGCAGTTTTTCCTCTAGCTTTCATAAATTGAGACAGGTCTTTTTCTCACCCTCCACATACCTATGGCTGGAAGCCGAGGTGGTTGTTCTTGGTTCCCGTTACAACTTCTAGACTGTTAATTTCTCCGCTCCTTGCAAATTAGACTGTTCCTTTGAAACTCAAACCCCTTGGAAATATCAGCCATGCCCCTTTGGTATTACCATCATCAACAGACCTCCCTCCTGGGCACTCTGGTCTTATTTTTTTTTTTTTTGAGATGGAGTCTTGCTCTGTCACCCATGCTGGAGTGTAATGGTGTGATCTCGGCTCACTGCAAACTCCTCCTCCCGGTTTCAAGTGATTCTCCTGCCTCAGGTTCCTGAGTAACTGGGATTACAGGTGCATACCACCACACCCAGCTAATTTTTGTATTTTTGGTAGAGACGGGGTTTCGCCATGTTGGCCAGGCTGGTCTCGAACTCCTGACCTCAGGTGATCTGCCTGCCTCAGCCCCCCAAAGTGCTGGGATTACAGGCATGATCCACTGCACCTGGCCTCTTGCCATTTATTTAAGGCTTTAGATCTTTTGCTCAATATCATCTTCAGGCAAGTTCAGCCATCATTTTAGTGGCTCAGCTTTCACGTGAAAGGACCAGTACAAACCTCGGTTCCCCGTTTTTTGACATCTTTATTTCCATTACTTTTTTTCCTTCCTCCACTTTATTGTCATCAAATCTGAAACATTTTCTATAAGGGTATGTACCACCAGGATCTAGATGCAAATATTCTGCCTCCTGGACATCACTCCTTGCCAGCTCGTTGGCCCAGATGTCCTCATTCCTACAACCCTTCATTTTCACTGAGACTCTCCTTAGGACGCAGATGCTGCTGCTCCCTCACGATCCATCCGTACTCTCTTGCTTTCAGTTTCCACGTTTTCCTCCTCAAATGCCATAGTTCATTTTTAGCATTCCCTTGCAACTACCCTGAGCTTCATTTTCCCACAATTTATTTGTTTCTCTTTCTCTTCCCAAATTTTAAATGTTGATGTTTCTAAGGGTTCTGTCCTAATTGCTCTTCTTTTCTCTCCACACACATACTCTCTCTAAGCTCTAAACACTACTAAACAGCTCATAATTTCCAGTCTTAGAGTTTGGTCCAGACCTTTATTCTGGGAGTTGATGATTTACGTGACAATAGCACTCGAATAATTCAGAGGTAACATGTCCTGGTTTCCCACATGATAGTAAGTGGCACTGCCAGCCATGCTAGATGCTTATAAGTCATTTTTGGCCCTTCCTCAATATTCTGACAATATCCAATTCAACATTCATTTAAAGAATATTTTGGTTCCAAATACATCTGTAATTTCCTCCACCTATTTTGATTTCCAATGTCCCCAGCCTAGCCAGAGCCACATATTTTCTTACCTACGCTTATTTTCTTAGGTCATCCTTAGTCAACTTACTTTAATTCTTATCTCCGACACCCTGTTAGCTACAGAGAAACCAAAGTGATCTCTTAACATGTCTTTCAGTTTCCAACTCTCCCACTTTTCTGGTGTACTTGGACTAAGATTTATGTTCCTCATCATTACTAATGAAGACCTGTACTGTTTCACATATCCTTCTCTTTCAGCCACGTCTCACATTACTCTTTCTCCCTTCTGTACTTCATCCAGATTCCTACTTTTCAGTTTTTCATTTCATCCAATTCACAGGTTTCTTCTACATGCCAAGATCTTGCTCATATATTAGGGTCCTTGAACACTGGGGGTTTTTCCTATAAGACGAATCTTTCTGTATTGTATGAAAAGCTAACTCTTTTTATTCTCAGGTCTTAGCTTAAATATTCTCACTTGAAAGAAGTGGTTAGAGTCTGTATAATCCAAATTAATATTTCTTTTTTTCTTTTTCTTTTGAGACAGGGTCTTGCTGTGTCACCCAGGCTGGAGTGCAGTGCCACAATCTTGGCTCACGGAAACCTCTGCCTCCTGGGTTCAAGCAGTTTTCCTTTCTCAGCCTCCTGAGTAGCTGGGACTACAAGCGCACACCACTACACCCGGCTAACTTTTTTATTTTTAGTAGAGATGGGGTTTTGCCATGTTGATCAGACTGGTCTCAAACTCCTGGACTCAAGTGATCCATCCGCCTTGGCCTCCCAAAATGCTGGCATTACAGGCATAAGCCACCACGCCCGGCCCAAATTAATATATCTATATATAAAAATTATATGTATGAATCTTATATAATGTGAATTAAGATTATATCTAATGTTCGCCCCAACACCCTTGTTGGATATTCAGTCCCTTGCTTCACTTTGCATGTGAACACATTTTGTAATAATCTCTTCACTTTGCTCAGTTGGATTTCTGTGCCTGTCTTCGTCTTCAGAATTGAAACCCTAGGAGTACAGGACTGTGGCTTTCTTATTCACCACTGCAGCTCCGTAACTAAGAGAGCATCTGATACATATGTGTGAAGGGAATTGGTTAAATATAGACCACTAGGTCCAGTGGAGTCCACAGCCTATTCACTTCATGTAGTTTCCAAGAAACAAATGCTTCTCAACATATATTAATGAATGAGATATGGGCCAGGGTATCTGGTCTGGCTGGAGATGGCTTAACTTTGAGTTCACTTGAGAGGGTATCAGTGTGAGCAGGAATGCTTTCACTCACTTCAAGAATTGCATGGTGTTGGCCGGGCGCGGTGGCTCTCGCTTGTAATCCCAGCACTTTGGGAGGCCGAGGCGGGCGGATCACGAGGGCAGAAGATCGAGACCACGGTGAAACCCCGTCTCCACTAAAAATACAAAAAAATTTAGCCAGTCGTGGTGTCGGGCGCCTGTAGTCCCAGCTACTTCGAGAGGCTGAGGCAGGAGAACGGCGTGAACACAGGAGGCGGAGCTTGCAGTGAGCCGAGATTGCACCACTGCACTCCAGCCTGGGTGACAGAGCGAGACTCCGTCTCAAAAAAAAAAAAAAGAAGAAGAATTGCATGGTGTTTAGGGGGAAGAATCACCCCGCTTCTCTGGGGAGACATGAGGGCTCTGTGGCTCCTGTGGGCTCTCAAACTGTTGGAAGATGATTGCTAAACCTGAGTTTTCAGGTCTCCTAGTTATATTCATTTAAACTTATACATGATTTGTCACTATTTTAAGTTGTTTTTCACTGAAAAGTCAGTCTGAATATAGAGCCTTATTTCATTCAGATCAGAAAAACTGGGTTTTGGTAAAATCTGTTTATCTATAATTTTTAAGTAAGTACAATTTTATAAACCAGTTATTCCTAACTTGAGAGGCCTGGAGGATTTATTACAATGTGTATTTCAGGGCCACATCTGCAGAAGTTTTGATACAACATTTCCTTACTAATACCCCTGACAGCACATTTTAGCAGGCATCCTGTGTTATTCAGAAGCAGAACGTTTATGCACTACACTTTGGGAGAGAGAAGTGCATGTTATGTTACCATTTAAAGATGCCTGGTTCTTGTGGGGCAAATTGGCAAATGATTTATCTGAACTAATGGCAGAGTGGAATTTTAATACTTTAGGGTTTTCAGGAATCTTAGAGCTGTTTTCATTTGTCTCACACATACAGCCTGAACCTTGAAGACATTAATGAATTTGTCACAGAAATTAAATTGGGCCAAAATTTACATTTGCAACCCATGTCTGTGCTCTTCATTCTAAAGCACAATGGCCTAGAGTCATATTTTAACCTCTAAGTTTCATCTTATTAAAAAATAAAATAAAATAAATGTAAATACATGCATGTATTATACTATATATACAATTTATATACATTACAATATTAATTTGAATTACACATGACATCACTAGTAAAGGCCAGTTACAGTTTAGACTGAGATAAGCCCTGTGAGAATTTACTAAGGTCAAAAAGACTCCTTTTAATAGTGACTCAGTGGTACCTACTCTAAGGACAAAGGCTACAGTATGTATCCTAATCTAAGTTATTACTGAATGTGAGTCCTGTGATAGCTTCTAATGAAAATTTTCCATTGAAAAAAATCAATGTTAATAACTGGAACTCGAGAGCTGTAATGGGTTCTGCTGTGTTTTTCGGGCTTAGACTCTGTGCTATAATATGCTAAGAAGAGGAGTTGATGACCTGTGAGCTCTGGTCACTTCCTGATCTCATTTGACTCTTTGGTCTTTAGTTTTAAAAGGGTGATCAGAGAGGTTGCTTTATAATGGAGAAGTTGAACAAAAGGACCATCAACCTGCAGGCTCACTGGCACAGCGCAAGTTTCACCGGATAAGCATTTCAGTAAAGAGGACTATTGCCAACAGCAATACTTGCAAGGAAGCTTTGTTACAGAGAGGATTTTTTTTTTTAAAGAAGCTGCTAGGAAAACTGACACTAGAAGCTAACTAGAGTCACTCTTTATAGATATCAATGAAATTGTAAGTCTGAAGACATTACTTACCTAGATACAGTAATGGACTTTATTTAAGAACCAACTTTATACATACCTAATATACCTAGGCTTGTTGATCAAGTTGGCTGGCTGGGGAAGAATAAAACCATCTAGAAGATCCACATGATGAGAGAAAGCATTCGGGGAGGGCAGACAGAGACATGATGCTGGCCACAGATAGAACCCAGAGACGCTCTGTGATTGAAGTAGTTCTAATACCTGGAAGCTTCGATTTGCTCTTATAACGTGTCTAAAGCCATTTAATTCAAGACTACCCTTCCTAGTTGGTACCTGTAGATGTAATGCATCTCCTAAGGTATTAGTCTAGGCTCCACCGGACAGAACAACTACCTGGAGGTAGGTGGTGGAGCCTCCGGACTCCGCGACACATTTCACAATGCTGTTTACTCCAAAACACTGGCCTTATTGAACTAATCTAGCTATTGGGTAAGACGAGAAGTAATACACGAACATTCTTAAAGTCTGTTCTCTTTTGCCTTGTGACCTTAAACATTTCAAAGACCAACATGAACACTATTGAATAGAATTGTGTTTCCATCGTCATAACTAATCTGAAAGCCTAAGTTATACCTCTTTCACTGCACATCCAATCTATTTTATGGGCAGAAGAGCACAATGGGCTCAGCTATGCAGGCTTTAGGAGTTATTTTAACCTTTAAAGAACAATAGACACAAGTAAAAGTACATACATAAAGTAGGCATTTTATATTTAATTTTTATTTTCATATGCATGAAAAGTGTGTTCCAAAAAAAGATTAGAGAAATCCATGGCATGTCTTTCTGGTTAATGTTACTTTATTTTTTGGTTCATCTACGCTACTACTTACAAGTTACTTGTTTTTTTTTTCATGGAAAATTTTTTTTAAATGAATTGATTTTGCTTTTCATCAGCACAGTTGTTGACTAATACCAAAGTTAGTTAGAAGGTTATGATTTTTACATTTATAGAATGTCAGGGGCAGCATTTAGACAATACATCATAGTAACTTGGCATTTATGAAATATTAGTTTTCCATAAACATGAACTCAGAGAGGAAGGTTACATTTTTTTAAATTATAATAACATTTTGAAAACCATCTGTCCTTTAAAATGTTACTAAAATATATATTGGAACTGGTGTTTTAGATGCCAGTCCTTCCTGAAGAGTGTTTTGAGATTTTTTTCAAATACTGCCTCAGTTCTATATAAAATAGAAAATATTCTGCCTTGTAAAATGACTACTGGATGTAGGTAAGAAGAAGTTAAGGAAATATTACATAAAAGTAGATTTGCAAAGGTAATTTGCTGAAGGATTATTTACACTTTGATGAGTGGATCTGGATATTTTGATACTAAGTGAAAGTGGTTCCACTGGAATTAGAAGGGAATAGAGATCTGAAAGCAGGAGTGAAAAGAATGTGTGTAAGCCGGGCACGGTGGCTCATGCCTGACCTCAGGTGAGCCGCCCACCTCAGCCTCCCAAAGTGCTGGGATGACACGCTTGTTAAGTGGTACTCTAATTAATCAGTAACTTAAACCTCAAAAGAGATTCATTATGTACACAAAATTAATCTTGTGTAATCAAGTGTATAAGTAAAATTAATTGAAGAAATCAAAAAACGCAAGGTGGCTGACACCTGTAATCTCAGTGCTTTCGGAAGTCTAGGTGGGAGGATCCCTTGACTTAAGGAGGCTGAGACCAGTCAAGCAACACGGTGGGACCCCATCTCTGTAAAACAATTAGCCGGGGATGGTGGTGCGTGCCTGTAGTCCGAGCTACTTGAGAGGCTGAGGCAAAAGTATCGCTTGAGCCTAGGACTTGGAGTCTGCAGTGAGCTATGATCACACCACTGACTCCAGCCAGAGCAACAGAGGGAGACAATGAGAACACGTGGACACAGGAAGGGGAACATCACACTCTGGGGACTGTTGTGGGGTGGGGGGAGGGGGCAGGGACAGCATTAGGAGATACACCTAATGCTAAATGACGAGTTAATGGGTGCATCACACCAACATGGCACATGGATACATATGTAAGAATCCTGCACGTTGTGCACATGTACCCCAAAACTCAAAGTATAATAATAAATAAATAATAAACCACAAAACACTTGTAATTCCAAATCCAGATATATAAACCACAGGAATACTTAGATAAACACACGTTATACACACATATAGTATATGTATGATAAAATATACTTGTATGTTCAACTTGGGAAAGGTTGATGATTTTAGAAACTAATAATTCTATTGCCTTGTGCTCTAATGATTTTCAATTTGAAGATTTATTTGGGATCAAATATATGAGGCTCCATATACAAGACATCTTTCTTTCCCCTCTTCTCAGCACCATTTTTTGGCTGATTATTGGACTACAACTGGGAGATCTAGAACTAAATTCCTGCTTAGTGTTTACTTGTTCAGAGCATAGGCTTTGAAATCGTCCTGTTTTGCCTCAGTCTCCACAGTGGTACCTACTAACCTCATGACTAGGGGATCGTGTAGCATTTCTCTAAGCCTTGTTTTCTTAGCTGTGAAGTGGTAAATTTTGGAAGTGCTTTGTTCATAGGATTTCTGTGGAAACTGAATTGGGTAAAGAATGTAAGGCATTTAGCACAGTAAAATAACCTGGATTACAGTAACTTTTCAAGGAGTGTTTATTAGTACTTAAACTGCCATTGTCATCAAAATTCTGTTTTTACATATGAACTTAGAAATGCCATTGTAACCTTCTCAACTCATTTGGTCATTTAAAATAGAGAGGTTGAGTTAGGTGTTTCTTAAATTTCTCTTTAGCTCTGATACTATGTGTCTGACGTTAAGTAATGCAAAGTTGGTAATTAAATCTTCCCCTTTCGTGATGTAGGAGAAAGGCATAAAAAATTTCTGGGTGACTGGATTACCTTGCAAGTTTATTAGAATTGTAATTACGTAGCATTTTGAATAAAGCGTTCATTCTGGAAATCATTAAGTTTATTTTTCTTAACTCCGTATTTTGTCAACTGTGGAAAAATTGGGATTTAGGAGTAACCTCTGATTTAAAATTCCACCTAGTAACCATCTAAATTGTAGTCTTGTAATTTCCTAACTTTGGTCTTGAAGGTGTTTATCATTCTTATGCGTTATCATACTGTATTATATATTTATGCAACATAAAATGTATAGTTTTAACTATTGCACATGTTTACATATGAAAGGTGTAGTTTTGAACTTATCATTATTAAATTTGCTAATTTTGCTTCACTATTCATTTTGGACACTTATCCATATTAGTACATGCAACTCAAGTTTATTCTTTTGAGCTACTGTATATCATTCAAATGTATGAATAAATAACCTTGCTTTGGTGGACATTTAAGTATTTTCATGTATCAGTATGAAAAACAGTTTCAAAATGAACATTCAAATATACATTGCATATATGTGTATAATATTTGTATATATGAAGGTTCCTGTGGGTCATATATCTGAAATCAAAATTACAAGTGTTTTGTACCTTCTATAATTAATTTTACTCTCAATTTTAAGTAAACAAGATTAGTTTTTGCACATGATGCATCTCTTTATTCAGTTAAAATTACTGACATAATTAGAATACCACTTAAAACTTGAGAATATTTTCAAGGGTATTTATGCAAAACTTACATAAATGTGTTGAAAAGTCCTTTTGTATATATGTAGAGATTACATGGTATGTTAAATTCATCAATTTGCCTAAATATCAAGTTATACTTAAGTAGTGTCCATACACCATGCTTTTGCTTGACTGAACTCCAATATGTATATCCGGAGTACTTTTTAACATTCATAGGTTAAGTGGCCTGTTTTGGAAAATGATATTAAAAATGTAATTCAGATGAATGCTTAAAGATTAAAAATGAATGAGCTTTCGTATTAATCATCAATATGACAACCCTAAAGGGAAGCATGATTTTCAAATATACCTCCTTGTAGGCAGGATAATTCAGAAATGCACAGTGCATATTAGATATGGGATTTGAGTCATAGTGTATTTCTCTAAGAATGTAATTTATTGTACTTTCACATCCACCCCACTGAATATGCAGAGTTTAAGATGCAATGGCCAGAAGACATGAGCGTGTCACTAGAAGGATGTGGACGTGGGCTCCGGGGCTGTTGATGATGACGGTGGTCTTTTGGGGTCATCTGGGGAATGGACAAGGCCAAGGTAAGTGCAAGGATTTTCTAATTCTTTGCGAGTTGGATGCGAATTTCACTTTGTGATGAAATTATGTTGAGTCTTTGGTTTGATGTTTAAGCAATTTTTTACAATCTTCCGTCAGGTTTTTGTTACAGGGTATTGTAATATCTCTGCACCAGTTAAATTGAAATAGAATTAGGTGTGAGTAAATGCATCAAAATTGAAGCCATCTTTCTGAAATTGGCTTTTCTCTGTTGTAATTGATGATATGTATATATATGTGAGGTTTTATGAAGCCATATATATGCGTGTGTCTCTGTTGTAGTTGGTGGTATGTATATATATGTGAGGTGTTACGAGGCCATAAATATGCGTGTGTGTGGGTTTTGGGTGGGTGGGTGTGCCTGTGAGTTTGTGTGTGTGGTATTTTACAAGAACACGTAGCATATAAAGTTGTCGTGATTTTGAAGAAAAGTTTTTGGACGTTTGTCTGTTTAGGGTTTTTATGTTTTTGGATGTTTGTCTCTTTAGGGTTTTTATGTTTTACATTTTAAAATTTCAAGAACCTATTCTTAAAGGATGCGATGTTCTTTAGAAATTAAATGAAAAATGTGACGTTTCTCATTCTTCTGCCAAGTGTATTTAGGGGAAATTAATGAGAGAGTGGAGCTGCAAGGTTGTGGCATCCTGAAATGTCTGTTGGAGCGTAGAAAAAGGCCATAGATTTTGTAATAAGGCTTTCAATACTGATTTCATCAATAGCTGTATGGAGTGGTTTGTGCCAAATCTAGTATCTGTGAATGTATTTTGTGATAAGTATTGTATTATTTTTGGAGGTGTGTTGCCTGCTCAGATGCAAATTGCAATTCTGTATTTTATGTGATAAAACATCCTGACATCGCTGAAATTTTCTTTTCCTTTCCGGGCAAGTATATTCGGCATTGATTTCCTGCATTTTCAAGGCTTGAAATGAAATCTGTGAGCAGGAAGTTTACAGAGTTATTTCAAGGGATAGGTATATTTCTCCAGATAAAATTGAAAGTGTGCAGTGTTATTATATAATTGTGATGAAGTTGAGCTTTGCTAGTTTGAAGTATCTAATAAAGTTTAACACTTTTTAAAAGATCCTTCAAAAAAAGCAGTTTTCTTGCCATATGTAATATTGTTCAATGAAGTTTTGAAATGAAATAGATATTTTTCAAAACCACAAATGCATCTGTGCCTTTATATGAACAGTTGTATATACATGTAAGCAGATAATACATTTTGTTAATTAAGATCAGCTTTGATTTTAATTTTTCTTTCCTGTCATTCAGAATTTGTATTTGCATCTAATAGAATTCTCATTTTTCTTTTTTGTCATAAAACTAATGTAAAATATATTCAATACACATAGTAGTTTTTTTCACCAAAGGTCTAAAACAAGAATATGTAGACAGTAGCTACGTTGGATTTCTTTGGCTATAAGAGTTGTCTATTTCTCTGGTGATGTGTAGAATTACTAAAATGCAGCATGACAACTGTTTCTCTGTAATAGTGATCCAACATGACATGTAGTATTACACAGGGTTGCTAATACCTTCCTCTGACCATCATTTCCAGTAATTGTGGCTTGTTTTAGATGAGGAATAGGTTATTAGATATTTAAAATATTTGAGAAAAATAGGTATCTTCTCTCTTATTTACCCAAACCCTTTTATTTACTCAATATTGATGGCTCAAGTATTCTATCTTTCACTAGGGACCATCATTTATTAAAAAATGGCCTGAAATCAATTCCAAGTCTAGCTGTAGTGAAGCTTCTAGTGGGAAATGCAAATTAAGTAATTTGTTTTCTTTCTAAAAGGATAAATTAAAATAGACAATGATTCAAAGAACAAAACAACTTAATAGAAAACATAATGGAATGCTTTGATACTATGATTCAGGGAATTTTGCTTCCTTAGTGGTAGCTAGATTGAGTGAAGGAGATTGCTTAGGTATAATGAGCAAATCTTATAATTGCAAGTATAACCCAAGCTGCATATCATCATTTAGCTCAATAAGCCTCATTAAATATTAAATATTACCTTTTAACTTTTATGCAATTAAGCAGAATTTAAAAATAAAAGTTTTAAAAATTAAAGTTTTTATTACTAAGTATCTTTTAAAATACAAATCTCACAGCTCCTTATTGTCAAGAAAAGAACACATGAAAATTTATAAATAAGGTTTTCTCTCTATTAAATTTACAGTCTTGCATTAAATATTGGTTATTGGGACCCACCATGTCCATGATTATGATTAAGTATCAATGAAAGATGACTCTTGCAGCAAATATGCATGCAAATGTTTTAAGATTATTTTCACATTATTTCACATAATTTCTTAAGCATAATAGGATAAGTAAATTATACTTTCTACACAAGCTCTTCATATTTATGAATAGACCATGTTCTAAATTTTTCAATCATTGGGGAATCCCAATGTCATATTTATGAATGGACCATGTTCTAAATGTTTCAGTCATTGGGGAATCCCAATGTCATATTTATGAATGGACCATGTTCTAAAAGTTTCAGTCATTGGGGAATCCCAGTGTCGTATTTATGAATGGACCATGTTCTAAATGTTTCAGTCATTGGGGAATCCCAGTGTCGTATTTATGAGTGGACCATGTTCTAAATGTTTCAGTCATTGGGGAATCCCAGTGTCGTATTTATGAATGGACCATGTTCAAAATGTTTCAGTCACTGGGGAATCCCAGTGTCGTATTTATGAATCGACCATGTTCTAAATGTTTCAGTCATTGAGGAATCTTCCTAGAGAAACCGTGTGAGAAATTGTAGCTAAGCTCAAAAACGGAAGACAAAAATCGATTTAACGAGGAATGTAGATTAATGTCATAGTATTATCGCGACTGTGTGCAACCACTACTTATAAACAATGATATAAGAAATGCAATCTGAAATCTGAATTCTAAATAGGAATGTAGTGCCATTATCCCTCTGGGACCCTTAGGGTCAAAATAAGATAAAAGTGATGAATGGTGGGTTGGAAGTCAGTCAGTGATCCTTGTCAAATTTTTGTATCTGTCAAGAAAAGCATCTGCTTGAGGACATCCATTTTCCTACTTCTGAGTTACAGAATAATAGGTACTTATCCTGAATGTGACATTCCCTGACGTGGACTCTGTCTTTGCTGCTTAGGTGGTGTGTGCATGAGAAAGTGCTTAACATCTGAAAACGGAGACAATCCTTAGAGAAAGATATATATGAATTTTAAAAGGAAATATACCTACGATGGAAATAAAACAAATAGCATAAATATCTAGCTGTATTTGGTCTTTTTGGTAACTATTACAATATATACATTTTCAAACAACTAAGTTCAGCACTGACTTTGGGAGAATCTAGATAAAACTGAACTGACATATAATAAGCATTGGTGTAATTAATAGCACAGCGGGCAGAACCATGGGGGTATTTCCTGAGGAAGAGGGACTATAGAGAGGCAAAAGAAAACCCAGCTCATTCTGGGGAGTGCCAGGAGCAGTTATTATATTCAGAACTGAGAACTTATTTCTAACTCACCAACCCATAGTTCTGGCTGAAGTGCAGTGGTGCAGTCATAGCTCATTCTCAGCCCCAAACTCCTGGGTTCATATGGTCCTCTCATCTCAGCCTCCTGGTAGCTATGACCACAGGTGTGCACTACTTTGTCCAGCCAGTTTATTTTATATTTTATTTTCATTTCATTTGTAAAGACTGGGTCTTGCTATGTTGCCCAGGCAGGTCACAAACTCCTATCCTCAAGCAGTCCTCTAACCTAGGCCTCCCAAAGTACTGACATTACAGGCATGAGCCATTGCATCTGGCTCAAAAATATTTCTGTCCTAATGGCTTTAACAAAGAAGTGCCGTTTTGGGGATATATACAATGGTGTGCTGCTTGGGAGTGACAAAAAAATAATTATAAGAAGAATGGAACGAATATGTCAGTATGTTTTCAAAAGCAAGTTAGCCCAAGTTTTTAAACAAGCATAATTTTAGGGTTTTTGTAACTAACTTAGGGTTTAAATGTAGCAAAAATTTTAAACATTATCATGAATACACAGAAAATTTTAATCAATTTGGTTTCCATGATGAATTTACATGCTTAAATTCCTAATTTCAATTTGCTGCTAGATATGAGAAAGTTTGAGATTTTGAAGAAGCAAGTGGTTCTTACAAATGTAGCAAACTTAAATTTTGAGGACAATTTAATTTAACTTCCATTTTTATGACCAGATTTTGGGTCAGCTGTTAAGCATTCAAAAAATAAAATCTGATAATATCTGGCAATTCCAATTTTCAGTTTTATTGATCTTCACCATGAAATAATATATAAGCTAAGGGGCAAAATTTTGGAAAAGCAGATCACTTTGTTGTCCTATTTAGCAAGTTCTCAAATTATGCCATCTTGGAATCATTACAAGTAATTATACGAAGACAGTATCTTGTGTTTTGTATTTCATTGTTACACATCCAATTGTTCTCTAGAGATATCAGAGAAAACCCACTCAAGAAGGGAAGGTTAGATAAACAGCCCTCTCTCTCTCTCTCTCTGTCTTTGCCTCCATTTGGTTCCTTATGTTCATTTCTCAGTGCATTTCAGTTACTTTTATTGTTCCCTTCATTTTCTCTTTCATTCCAGAAGTTTAAGTGATTGCATAATTCTTTTGACAGCTGAAAGTAGTATCCGACTTTGAATGAAAGGTTTACAGCTACAGCTTTTCAATTAGAAAATCTCAGATCATGTGATCTATGAGTTTTAATATCTTAGGATCTCGACCAGTAAGGAATAATCACTTTGAAAAACCTTGATGCTACCTAGAGTTTGTGTTTTGTGAGGTTGCTTGGTAAATTATTTTCCTTTGATAATTGAATATTGCTTCAAGAGAGGTGAGCTCAGACGTTTGGCAATGAATATTGAATGTGTATTCCAAGAGACATGACCTTAAAATATCATCAAGCTAAGTAGTAGTGAAATTGAACTCTGCTGTATAATAGAAGTCAGTGTTTCTTACATCTTTGTGATATATAAATATTTTTACATTGTGGTAGATAATAATTTGTATGGGAACATTTAATTGAATTTAATTTATCCTATGGCAGAATTATGTTGCATAGGTCATTTTAGTTTTTGATTTAAGCATCTTAAAATTACAAATGCAAATATTCAACACGTAAAACCCACATGAATACACACTCCCAAACATTTGAAATCCTAACAGTCATTTCCAACAGCTTTTTCCTACAAAAGAAGTCAGCTCTTCTTAGAGAAGACATGCATTCCCATAGCTTGAGAGGTGCACACTATAAGGTAAACAGAGAAAGGATTACAGCAGTTTAAGTATACCAGCGGATTTACTTTATAGACAATAGACTTTTGAATTACTTGTCTTCAAAATTTGGTTTCTTGAGAAAATTATCTGTGTAGATTAATCATGCATTTCAGATACTTTCCAGACATCTGAATGTTGTTTTCTTAAAAGTAGCCAGCACGCCTTTTTATGCAGTCTGCATGGGAGATAGTAAGAGATGTGTATGCTGTATATCTACTAGTAGAGATTTGTTTATGAGTGCTTCCTTAAAAAATTATTTTTTCTGAAGAAAGGGATTTATTTTTTATAATTTAGATTAGATGATTTTAAATGTTTTTAGGTTTTAACCTCTCTGATCATCAGGGTCATTGCCATGGAAAAAATGCAAGTTATAGCATATTTCATTTTTATAAGGAAAGAAATTGATAATTTAGACTTTTTTCTTTTACTAAATTGAATTACATCACTCAATATTTGGATGGCATTAATTCACAATAGCAACAAAAAAATCTTACTATTCAACAAAATAAAGTATGATTTCCTTCACATTTAACTTAATTTGTTCTTTAAAACATCTCCTAACGAAGGTTTTCTCATCCTCTGAAGCTGAATTTATTTAGGAAAAAATATTTTAAACACCATCCCAAGTGATATAACTATTTTTATTGAGCTTTGATGTTCTATTTGAACATATTTGAAGACTGTACAAGCACTCAATTTAGAATTAAGATTTTATTTGGAGATTTTGGTTGTATTTGAAATCTGTTGTGGAATTAAACATGAAGAATACGTCAATTTACTAGATGTCATTGTCTATGACACATTTTAGTCTTATCTTTCTGCCTATATGTAAAGAGGAATAGAAATAATTGGTATAAACAGGAAAAAAGAAGTAAAGTGGTAGGATCAGATGTGAGAAATATATAAGCTAAGATACTCTTTTTTTGTTTGTTTGTTTTTTGTTTTTGTGAGACAGAGTCTTGCTCTGTTGCCCAGGCTGGAGTGCAGTGACACAATCTTGGCTCACTGCGGCCTCCACCTCCCAGGCTCAATGGTTCTCCTGCCTCAGCCTCCTGTGTAGCTGGGATTACAGGTACGCATCACCACACCCGGCTAATTTTTGGATTTTTAGTAGAGACTAGGTTTGACCATGTTGGCTAGGCTAGTCTCAAACTCCTGACTTCAGTTGATCCGCCCACTTCAGCCTCCCAAAATTCTGGGATTTCAAGTGTGAGCCACCAGGGCCAGCCTAAGCTAAGATATTCTAGAAGCTATTAATAGTAAAATATAATGTAAATTGTTTAAAATTAATCTGTATATGAAATTTTTTCTAGGACTTTCCTGCCAGAAAAGTAGGAATAGAATGGCAAAAGGAACGAGGTTCCTTCTACAAGTAGGCACACATCCTATTTCACTTTATCCTGTGATCAGTCTCATAACCATCTCCTGGTGTGAAGTGCTAAAACTGTGCTTTAAGAATAACTTAAGTCCTTTATATACAAACTAAAGTATGAGAGCCTGAACCTTGGAAACCAAGAGATTCCAAAAAGCCTTATGTGTGAGACTGGGTGCCACAGATCTTGGCAGAAATTACTGCTTATTCTTAATTCTTATTGTTCCTTTCTAGCACTTCAATTTATAATGCCAATATCTACCTCAGCCTAAAGACAAGCTCTAGAATCACTTGTGTTACTTATTACATTTCTTTTAAAAAGCTCATGAATTACACATGAATTTCAAAGTTGCCAACTGAGATTCCAAGGACTTAGAAAAGAAAAAACGTGGCACCTTTCCATTATAAAGGCTGTACGCAGTCTTCATAGTGTTTGTCTTTAAGGGACAACATGCCTCATCCATCAGCAACTTTTCTTCCTTAAATCATCATATCTTGCCTAAAAAGGTTTTCTGAAAACTAAGATTTGCAGATTGTTATATCACATCTTAATCTACGTATCAACTTTAGCATTATCAAAGCATGAACTGTTCTGGGTTTTCATAGTTAATTATGTTTGTGGTAATAACTGGGATGCAATTGTTTTTCTTCTGATGATTTTGTACTTGCTTTTCTTATGGTAACTTCTGATGCTTGTTTGTAAGATCTTCCTCTCTTTTCTCCATCTGGTTATCTTCTTACCTTCTGTCCTTTAACTCAGATGTCACCCACACTGTGTGTCTTTCTGGATTGCTTCTTATTTAACTGTTGCTTCTCATAGTTTACATACCTCCTCCTGTACCACACTATCAACATTTCTCAAGCTGCACTATATGCTGGGTTGTGTCTTTATTTATTTATAAGTTCCTTGATAATTCGGACTATATATTAGTATATTCAAAAAATACTTATGAAGTGTTTACTTTGGGTCAGGAATTATTGAGTGAAGGAAATTGACCAAAACTCTGCCATCATGAAGCTCGCATTCTAACTTAGGGAGACAGATAACAGACAATGAGCCACATAAATATGCAAAGTATCGTAAGTTAGATGGTGAAAAGTAATCCTGGATGGGGATCAGATAATTTTGATAGGATAATTTTTAACTGGGTAGTCAAGAAAGGCCGCACAGAGAAGATGGCAATTGGAAGAACAAGGTGGTGAGAACTGCTGAGTCTGGAGCAAACACACAATTTGGAGCAGTAGAAGATTCCAGAAGTAACAGTATAGAGGCGAAGAAGTGGGAATTGTGTGGAGTCTTTTACTTGCTGTTGTAATGACCTTGGCTATGCTTTGAAGTGAGGTGGAAAGTTGGCAGGGACCTTAGTTTTCTTTTTAATAATTCACTATGAATTTTGAACGGTCACTATTATAGACTCAATAATTTTGCTTTATTACTCTTGCAATTGACTACAAAAGAGCGTATTGAAGAAATGTTAAATTCTAATTTAAACTGATTGAAATAGGTTTTTATCTTTTTATGTTTCTCATCACTGAATATCTCATTTTTAATTAGTTTGAAAGCATTCTAAGATAGTGAGCCAATGCAATTTAGCATAATGCATAACTTATTATTCATCAGATTTAGGTATTTAACCGAGGATGCTAATTAGGAAAGTAACTTGTTCTGTTGGATGATTTTGATAAAGCTACTTTCAAATGATTATCACATCCATTGATGTCATATTAAGTTGTGTTTCTGGAAACCAAATTTAGGCAGTGGTAATGAGTTAATATCTCTAAGTGGATACCTTTTATCTCTACAGTCAAGGATACTTGAAAGTGGAAAAACATACTGGCTTCAAGTCTTGGGAACTAGGACTTACCGGAAATGTGTGTGTTTTTTTTGTTTCCTGGTGGAATTGTCTTCTCGGAAAGATGGTGTTTCCTTTTCAATAGGAAAAAATTGATCCTATGCTGCTTTACTTTAATGCTTTGCTTTTGTCAAATAGTGTTTTCTTAGGAAAATTAACCTATCATAATATAATGAAAAGAGAAATGCTGAAGACACAAAATGATGTCCATGTTAATATTGAGTAGGAAGCATCAAGGGACATGAGAAGAGGGAAGCGAAGAGAGGGAGAAGAGAAATTTATAGTGTAACAACAATTAGTAAAAAGGATTAGCATATACATGTAGTCAATAAGTCAATAAATGGCTGTTTATAGAAAGCCTACCAGGCACTAGGGGATATAGCAGTGAAGAAGGCAAAGACACAATTGGCTATACTGTAGTGAGGAGGGAAAGAGGAGGAAGACATACAAATACCTAAAAAAAGCAATGGTGTGAAGGGCTATAAAGTACACTACTACGAAGAAGATTACATGTGATAACATGGCTGAGTAAAACTGTCAAGGAGGAAGGCACTGATCTGGCTGTAGGTATTTCAGAGCATTTTTCTCTCTGAGGAGGTAATATTTCATTTGAGAGTTGAGTGAAGACAAAGAGGAAGGTACTTTGAAGATCTGGGGTGCTCTGAGCAGAAAGAAGGGCAGATATAAAGATTCTGTAATTTAAAAAGAGAGCTTGATAGTTTCTTACAAAGAAAAGAAGGCCGGTTTGGCTGGAATGTCCATGAAGGAAGAGCATGGAGAGAGATTACATGAGTGTTCTCAGGGACCAAATCTAGATCTTATATCAAAATGTGAATATAAATTAACTACATTGAAAAGTGTATGATGGATGTGTGATACGATGAGGTTAGCTCTTAGGAGGGTGTACTATTGTGGAAGGGTACACTAGTGAAGGAAGGGGGTTCATTTAGCTGACTATTGCACCTGTCCAGTTGAAGGATGATGGTAGTTGGGATTATGAGTGTAGCAATAAAGTTGGAGAAAATCAGTTGAGATTGGAAGTTGATTTGAAGATGATTGAATTTACTGAGCAAGAATTATATCAAGGTATTTGGATGTAGGGACATGGGGGATTATGGTCACTTTTAGTGATATGGCAAAGTCTTGATGACATGAGGCAGTTTGCAAGTGACAGAGGTGTGGGTAGGTGCGTATGTGTGATTGATTTTACATTTTTTAATCTTAAATTAAGACGCTAGTTAGAATCCAAGTGGAGACATCAAGTAGGCACTGACAAGTTGACTTGGCTAGAGATGTGAGTTAGATCATCGTAGCCTATAGAGCATGCCTAAAGTCATGAATCTAGGTGAGGGGTTGGAAAACTATTATAGCCCATGAGCCAGATCTGGTCTGCCACCTATTTTTGTATGGCTCATGAGTTATAAGTACGTGTGGCATTTATAAGTCTAAAATGTAAAATACAGGGAAATTTTTCAGCAGGGAAAGTTCCATAAATTTGCCTCTTGGCAACACAAAGCCTGCAATATTTACTATCTGGCTCTTTGTCAAAAATGTTACTGACTCCTGATCTGGATGAAACCCTGTGAGGAGAGAGTGTTGACAGAAGAGAGAGAAGCATCACAGTGGAAATTAAAATTATGTCAACTGAAGTGTGTAGGGTAGAGAATTTAAGCCTGAGTATAACAGTAAGAGATTAAAATAACAGTAAATTCATTATCAGCGTGATCAATGAAACCTTTGGGGGCAAAGAGGAACTATCTTCGTCACACCTTTCACTCACTCATAGAAAGATCTTAGGCAGGAAATATAACTTGTTTGAAGATCTGAGATAAGGCTAATGTAGTTTGGACAAAGAAAGCCAATGGGAGGATGACATTACATCTGGCCAAAGATTTAGGGAAAAGCCAAATACTTCAGGCTTTTTAAAGTGATCTTTAGATAAAGAGGAGGTCATCAAGGCATTCCGAATTTGGAGGATCAAATCACATCTGATGGAAAAAATCTGGCTGTATGTGCATCTAGGATGTAAGGAAGCCAACATGGATGTGAAGTTAAAATTGTCCATTGCAAATAATAAAATGAAGGCCCCAGGTAGCCTTGGCAAGGGCAGATTTGGTATAAAATCCTTATTGGAATGGGCTTAAGCAGTAACGGGAATACGGATCTAGCTGTTGTGTTTAGTGGAATTTTATCAGTCTTTTTGTTGTGTATGATATATAGATGGTCAAAATAAGGAACTTCTACATTTTCGGTTTTTGTTTTATTTTAATTGAGATTTGAATTAAAAATAAGAAACTTTTATTTTGAAACTTGGAGACTGTGTTTAAAAAGTATAGAGTAGGGCTAGAAAAAATCCTAAAACTATCCTGATGAGGAGAGTGCTAATCGTGACTCTAATAATAATAAAATACTTTTCTGATAATTTTTTGTGTGTTTCATTATTTATATATGTATGGGAAGTTGTACCCTAGCCACATGCCAATTCACCTGGTGAACTTGCTCTTCAACGTGGCACAAATATTTCCTTCTATCTTTAGCCTTCCGGGGTTTCTCACATGGACTATTGGCTCTTCCTACATGAACCTGCTGGTAGTACCCTGTAGGAGACATGCTACTCCATGACAACAGGCACCACGCTGTAGGGGAATTACCATACCTGTCAATCACTATCTCTAGAATGTGGCCTTTCATGAGCCCTGAGATTTCATACTGTTTCTCTGAGCTGTAACAATATTTATATTGAAAAAATAAACATGTTCTTCTATCTTTAATATTTTATATCTTATAATTTGAATATCCCATTTTCATTATACTACTTAGCTGCTAAGTTATGTTATAAAAACAAGTTTTAATTATCTGCAAACACCTTCAAATCTAATCCTTACCGGTGAAGACTGATGTCTGGTTAACATCTGTTAGGACATTTATTTCCATACAGTATTTATAGCGCCTTTTTGTTATTGATTGGTATGATAAATGTGTAACTCTTACACAAAGACAAAATTTTTAGATTTTTGTATTTAAAATACTGGTTATCAAAAGAAAAACCCAGATGTTATTTGTTTATGTTTCTGCTTGAGGTACTGAATCTATTTCAAGTCATATTTCTCAGTATTGATATACTTAATTTTGCTGAAATAATAACACACTAACTTTAGCTACTTTTTTTCTCAGTGTATCTCCTTGTCGCTCACCATTTCTGCCTCATTTCACTTCTCATCTTTATTTCTTTTTCTTTGGTCTTCTTTTACTTTAGGGATTCTTTCAATTTAGAAGTGTTCTTGTTTTCTGTTAATTACTATTCTTCTTGGATGTACACAGTTATCCTTTTCCATTTCATTTGTGAATTCATCTCAGAGGCATTTTGTATGTGCCTTTTACTCATAGCTTCTCAGAAGTCCCTTTCGAGGTTACCGATTTAACATGTCATGTACTATAAGGTTTGCATGGCATGGTGGCAGCTGACTTTGGTCTTTACAAGGATTGAAATGTTCACTCAACATGGATTGGTAGAATTTATTTTTTCCTTAAACATTTCATCGCCTTGTAAACAAACAAAAGCAAACCCAAGACTCAAAACTGACATTACTATTGGTGCCCCTGGAAATAGCTACCTTCTCACTAAAGTAGATTTTGTCATCCAACTTTATGTGTTGTTGAACACACATGGTGCTGTATGAGCACTCACTCACTAGTCTAGAAAACATTGCTGTGACCAGTTACCAGAAAAATAAATTCAGATTGCTCTTCACCTTCCACAGATGACCCTTCTGAAAGCCATTTGAATTCATTATAAATTATAGTTATATTAGTGTGACTTTAATTCACTTGTAATCTGAACTTTATGTGCAATGCATTTTTTCCCGTGTTTAATCATTTTTGAATGCTAAATCATTTGCAAACAAATGGCTTGTCCTTGAGAAAGAATTTAAGGCTGAAAGTACATTAAGTGCCATCTGGGTATCTGTGTCAATGGTTTTGTCACTACAAATGTGTGTGTGTGTGCATATCACCTACTTTATCACATTTATTTGATAAAATTGATATGCAATCTCTAAATCATTGTGTCTCCAACTTGTGTTATGCCACAAATACAAATTTTTGTCCTAAAGTTGATGGTACCCTTTGTAAAACTAGAAGTTCTCATTTGTGCAAAGGAAGGAAAAATAAAACAAGAAACAAATTCAATAAAAAAATTAAAGGTCAGATTTCTTTTATAGCTGCTGAATTCCTTTCTTTCCTTTCCATCATCCTCACATTCCCAAATCTCAACAAAGTTAAGAAATTAAAACACACATCATGAGATCATATGTTCACCTTGTTCAGGAACTGAAGGATTACATATACAAGACTATACCTTAATAAGTAGAGGGAGAAATATGAAGATATGAATAGAATATGAAAATTTATTATAATGCAGTTGTATTCTAAAGTGTTTCCTAGGCAGGCTAAGAGTATGTTGCCAGGAAATTTTAAGAGACCCACTCCATTATATAGAAGAGGATGTGTGTAGATCTCTTAATTCTGAAATGTTTAGAACTGAGTACAACAGGTCTTTGAATAACGACGTTTCATTCAATGTCATTTCATTATGATGTTGATGAGAAAAAACAAATTGATTCCAATTGGGGTTCACTGTCTGTGTAGAGCTTATGTATTCTCCCCATGTCTGCATTGATATTCTCTGGATGCTCCAGTTTCCTCTCACTTCCCAAGGCTGTGCATGTGAGGTTGATTGACGTGTCTATGTGGTCCCAGTCTGAGTAACTGTGGGTATGTGTGAGTGCACCTGCAATGCGACGGCACCCTGTCCAGGGCTGGTTCCCACATTGCGTCCTGAGCTGACAGGATAGGCTGCGGTCAACTGCAACCCTAAACTGAAATAAGTAGGTAAATAATGATTTTACTAGCTTTTATTAATCTTAAACGTATGAATAGCTGAAATTTATTTCAGCATTTAATATTAGAAGTGTTTTGATCTTTATTTACAAGTTTGTTGACGTTTTAGTTACCAAAAGCCATAGAAGCTGAACTCTTTTGATGTCAACCTATGGTAAAATGGGTTTCGCTGACTGTATTTTTGTACCAATTAACCATCCCCAATTTATCCCTCCGTATGCGTGTATCAAAACATCACGTGACCATAAATATATATACCTATGACCAGTTTTCAAGCACCTGTCAATGATGTTAAGTGAAGACTTATTGTAGTCCTTTTTTGGCATAACGAAAATGTGTGTGTTTTGTTCAAGATTGGAAAAGTTCTTTGTGTAAAGAACTAGACAGTAAATATTATAGGCTTTGCTGGCCATATGTAGTCTCTGTCTCTCCTTCATCTACTCATTCTTCTTCTCCCCTTCCTTCTCCTTCTTTAAACACTTCCAAAATGCCAAAACAATTTTTAGCTCTCAGCCATATGAAGCAAGCCATTGATTAAATTTGGCTTGTAGGCCCATAAGGTGTGAATTCCTTTACATCATCAGAATGCCGCATATATATGAAATGTTATCTATGAGAAATTAATGGGGCTCCCAGCAGAGAGAAATTAGCCTAAGTTAAGTTTGGGCTTTGGAATTCAGGGGAATGCCATGCACAAAAATGCTCTGCTTTTAAAACTAGTTACTAACAGTCCATTTCTGATATCAGAAATACATGAAAACTACCAATTGAACGGACATTATTCACTACTTTAGTGCTGCTACTCCTGTGTGGTGGAAAAAGAATCCAGAAAGTTTTCCTTTCCATTTGAACATTCATGCAATAAAAATTTCCAAATCTTTTTTTGAACAAATTTTTTATCTTATAGCTCTCTTGTGTACTTTATAAGTACGTTTTGCTGCTTATTCTCAGTAACTGTATTGAAACAATCTGTTTTCCTTTATCAATCAAAATAAAATAAGAAATTTAGCTTAATACTAATATTAAGCTGAAGTGCAAGATATATGAAAAAGAGAGAAAAGAAGCAGGATAAACTGACCTTTTGATAACTGCAGAGGACAGCAGATCAAAGACTGGACTTTAACGTCTGACATTTTCAGAATCTATCACAGTAAGTCCACTGGGTCCAGAAATAGGTTTTAATCCTAGATTGAAATGACAATGCTGTCATGACATTGAGTTTGATGGAAAAAGTGAAGTTAAAGTTTTTCTCAATATTTTTTTAAAATCAATGATTGATTTAACTATAAAATGGACTGATTCTGAAGAACTCATTCTGACGTTGGAGGTGAAAATGCTTTTACTCTAATCATTAAAATCAATTTCTCTAGATATCTGACTTTATTCTGCTTTATAACATAAAGAATGAAACTATATTTATTAATGAAGTGTAATCTAGCAAAGTGGCATAAGCATAATTATGAGTCACTTACTAAAGTTGTGTGTTTTTTTCCATTGCATGAAAACCCTGCCTTGTTTTAATTTTTATTGACTCTTTAAAAGCAATTTTAGGTTTGTAGAAAGAAGTGAATAAGCATTCACACGTCATCCTCAGCCTCTACCCCAATTTCCCCGATTTTTAACATCTTGCAATAGTGTGGTACATTTGTTATAGTTGATGAGTCAATATTGGTACATTACTATTGACTAAAGTATGTAGTTTGTATTAGAGTTTACTCCTTGTCTTATAAATTCTGTAGGTTTTGTCAAATGTGTAATGACAAATAATCCTCATTACAGTGTCATACAGAATAATGGATTCACTCTCCTAAAATTCTTCCTTGCTCCATCCGTTCATCGTTTCCTCTACTAATTTATGTAGAAGATAAATTAGTAGATTGAGTTGATGGTTATAGCAGTTTAAAGCACAGATAGAAAACTAGATTGACCTGCCTACCCAGACTGTGCTTCTCACTCTCACTGTGCCCTTTCTTAACCTTTGGAAATGCTTTTATTCATATATAAAATAGGCTATAACTTCATATAGTTGTATTACAAAAAGTTAATGCACAGAAAAAGACTTGTGCTAGGTATATGGTTTCTTCTCAGTTAAATGGAAGCCATTGCGTGTGTTTGTCAATAGAATTCGTCATACTTTATCTCACATATCTTTACGTCATTGTTGGCACATGACATGTTTAGACTGCACAAATCTCCTCCAAATCCCTAATAGTCACTGATCTCTTTACTGTCTCCATAGTTTTGCTTTCTCCAGAAGGTCATGTAGTTGAATCATACGGTATGTAGACTTTTCAGACTGGCTTCTTTCACTTGGCAATATGCATTTAAAGGTTCCTGTGTGTCTTCTGTAGCTTGACAGAATACTATTCCATTGCCTGGATATACCACAGTTTATTTTTCCATTCACTTCCTGAAGGACATTTCGATTTTAGTGATCATGAATAAGGCTCCTGTAACATTCATGGGAAGAAGGCTTTTGTGTGCATGTAAGTTTTCAAATCCTTTAAGTAAATACCGGGAATGTAATTGCTGGGTTGTGTGGTAGGAGTATGTTTAGTTTTATAAGAAACTGCCAAACTGACTGCCAAAGTAGCTGTACTATTCTGCATTCTCACAAGCAATGAATAAAAGTTCCTGTTTCTCCTCACATTTGCCAGCTTTTGGTATCATCAGACTTTTGGATATTGGTCATTTTAATAGTCATGTAATAATATCTCACGGTTGCTGTGACTTGCAGTTCCCTAATGATACATGACTAGTAACTTCAAAATCCCCATTTGACAGCTGTATTTAGACCTTTGGACTATTTTTTAAAAGAGTTGTTTTCTTTCTTATTTTCGAGTTCTCTGTATACTTTAAATACCAGTAATTTATCTGATATGTTTTGAAAATGTTTTGAATATGTTTTGAAAAAATTTTCTCCCAACCTGTGGCTTTTGTTTTCATTCTAAGCACAGTTTTAATAACAAAAGTCTTTAATTTTAATGATGCTCAATTTCTCAATTTTTTCTTTGTCTAACCCAATAAATCAGAAAGCTTTTTATCATTTCACATGACTTAATATTCAGGCAAGGTCTATATAGGCCCCTTTCAAACAGTCATAAAGTTTAGAAGCTCTGACCTCACAAACAATAACAACGACAACATAGAAACAAAAATGACAGCTTTTGATGTTGTCTCAGTAATTTCTCAATTCAAGAACAGATTACTGAGCTTTATAAGCAATACGTATAGATATCAATTTCACAATAAAATACCTTATGATATTTATCAAATCACCTTAGTTTTGGTCACTTATTACTATTAGACTAAAATGTAATTTGTCAGACATGAGAAATCCTTTGGAGTATTTTTTAGAGAACCAAGTATTTGTTTTAGCCTTTTCAGTTCTTCTCTTGCTGTTTCTCCAGTATAGTCATTCCAATTGTCTCTATAGATGTATTAATACCAGGTACATAGTAAACACAATTATCTCCCACGTGTACCCCAACCCCCTTCCCTGTTCATGCAGTGAACATAAAGGAAGCAGGTCAAAAGGAAGCAGGTCATGTACCCTGTGATGTGCTGGGTTGTAAGGAAAGGTACACAATTAATGTACCATGTCTGAGTTTTCTTCTTCTCTGTATTTGTTCCATTTAATGCATGTATGTTTTTTATTCCTTAGGCCTCTCCAGTCCTAACACACTCAGGGATACTTGATACAGCTATAAGGCTGTGTCTTTATCAGGTACCTTTGGGTTACCCCCGGCCAGGGGTGGGAAATAGAGGAAGTGAATGTCTGTATCCTCATTAAGTATCACACAGAGCAGAAACATAAAGAAGCCTGTGCCATGAATGGGTCTCTTCTTTCTCCAAAAACCAACTACCCCTTCAACTCCCACTGCTTAAAGAGAAATCTTGTATTAGTCTCCCCATTTTCTCCTCAAACTTGCTTTAGCAAAGCAGTTCCTAAACCTCTGTTAATGTATGTCCCCACCCCTAACTCAACACACAGTCTCATGTCACATCACAGAAAAGAAGTTCAAAACAAAACAAAACAAAGCCACAGTCTTATAAGAAAAATAGGTAAGTTTTACAAAAGTTGTGTACTGTATCTCTGCTTTGAATTTTGTCATTGGCCAAGGATAGTAAAACTCTTGGAAAACTATAAAACAGGAACTTACGTAATATGTTTTACCCAAGATTTTTCAAACATTTTTGGAAGGATACTTATTAACATATTGCAGAGGTAATGTTACATGAAAAACTTAGCATAAGACCAATCAGGTATTCTATGCAATAATGCAGATATATGAAAAAATAATATAATGAAATAAATGACTTTTCAAAAGGTATTGATCCTAGATCCACATTCTTTTATTGGTTCAGGTGAGGCAATTAGAATGTGAAAAAAAGAAGCATAGAACAACTGTCTAATGAGAGGGACGAATGCTCCAGGGTGGAAAGTTATTAGAAGATAAATTAGTAGATTGACACTTTTGTGTAGTTTATATTTGGAGACATTCCTTTTTCCACTATTACGCTCTTAGCGCTCCGAATCTCCACTTGCATTTTCTACAGAAAGTGTGTTTCAGAACGGCTCAATCAAAACTAAGGTTCAACTCTTTTAGTTGAACAAACAGAACAGAAAGAAGTTTCACACAATTCTTCTGTGTAGTTTTTATTTGTAGACATTCTTTTTCCCAATATAGGCCTCTTAGCGCTCAGAATGTCCAATTGCAGTTTCTACAGAAAGAGTGTTTCAGAACGGCTCAATCAAAAGTAAGGTTCAACTCTGTTAGTTGAATGCACAGAACAGAAAGAAGTTTCATACAATGCTTCTGTGTAGTTTATATTTGAACATATTCTTTTTTCCACTATTACCCACTTAGCGCTACGAATGTCCAGTTGCATTTTCTACAGACAGAGTGTTTCAAAACTGCTCAATCAAAAGTATGGTTTAACTCTGTTAGCTGAATGCTCAGATCAGAAAGAAGTTTCACAGAATGCTTCTGTGTAGTTTATATTTGAATATATTCCTTTTTCCACTACTACGCTCTTAGCGCTCCAAATGTCCAGTTGCATTTTCTATAGAAAGAGTGTTCAGATCTGCTCAATCAAAAGTATGGTTTAACTCTGTTAGCTGAATGCACAGATCAGAAAGAAGTTTCACCGAATGATTCTGTGTAGTTTATATTTGAAGACATTCCTTTTTCCACTATTACCCTCTTAGCGCTCCGAATCTCCACTTGCATTTTCTACAAAAAGAGTGTTTCATAACTGCTCAATCAAAAATAAGTTTTATCTCTGTTAACTGAATTTACAGATCAGAAATAAGTTTCACAGAATGCATCTGTGTAGTTTTTATTTGAAGATATTCTTTTTCCCAATGTAGGCCTCTTAGCGCTTAGCATGTCCAATTGCAGTTTCTACAGAAAGAGTGTTTCAGAACGGCTCAATCAAAAGTAAGGTTCAACTCTGTTAGCTGAATGCACAGAACAGAAAGAATTTTCACAGAATGCTACTGTGTAGTTTATATTTGAATATATTCCTTTTTCCACTATTACCATCTTAGCGCTCCGAATGTCCACTTGCATTTTCTACAGAAAGAGTTTTCAGAACTGCGCAATCAAAAGTATGGTTTAACTCTGTTAGCTTAATGAACATATCAGAAATAAGTTTCACACAATGCTTCTGTGTAGTTTTTATTTGAAGATATAATTTTTCCCAATAGAGGCCTCTTAGCGCTCAGAATGTCCAATTGCAGTTTCTATAAAAGAGTGTTTCAGATCGGCTCAATCAAAAGTAAGGTTCAACTCTGTTAGTTGAATGCACAGAACAGAAAGAAGTTTCATACAATGCTTCTGTGTAGTTTATATTTGAACATATTCTTTTTTCCACTATTACCCACTTAGCGCTACGAATGTCCAGTTGCATTTTCTACAGACAGAGTGTTTCAAAACTGCTCAATCAAAAGTATGGTTTAACTCTGTTAGCTGAATGCTCAGATTAGAAAGAAGTTTCACAGAATGATTCTGTGTAGTTTATATTTGAATATATTCCTTTTTCCACTACTACTCTCTTAGCGCTCCAAATGTCCAGTTGCATTTTCTACAGAAAGAGTGTTCAGATCTGCTCAATCAAAAGTATGGTTTAACACTGTTAGCTGAATGCACAGATCAGAAAGAAGTTTCACAGAATGATTCTGTGTAGTTTATATTTGGAGACATTCCTTTTTCCACTATTACCCTCTTAGCGCTCCGAAACTCCACTTGCATTTTCTACAGAAAGAGTGTTTCAGAACGGCTCAATCAAAACTAAGGTTCAACTCTTTTAGTTGAACAAACAGAACAGAAAGAAGTTTCACACAATTCTTCTGTGTAGTTTTTATTTGTAGACATTCTTTTTCCCAATATAGGCCTCTTAGCGCTCAGAATGTCCAATTGCAGTTTCTACAGAAAGAGTGTTTCAGAACGGCTCAATCAAAAGTAAGGTTCAACTCTGTTAGTTGAATGCACAGAACAGAAAGAAGTTTCATACAATGCTTCTGTGTAGTTTATATTTGAACATATTCTTTTTTCCACTATTACCCACTTAGCGCTACGAATGTCCAGTTGCATTTTCTACAGACAGAGTGTTTCAAAACTGCTCAATCAAAAGTATGGTTTAACTCTGTTAGCTGAATGCTCAGATCAGAAAGAAGTTTCACAGAATGCTTCTGTGTAGTTTATATTTGAATATATTCCTTTTTCCACTACTACGCTCTTAGCGCTCCAAATGTCCAGTTGCATTTTCTACAGAAAGAGTGTTCAGATCTGCTCAATCAAAAGTATGGTTTAACTCTGTTAGCTGAATGCACAGATCAGAAAGAAGTTTCACCGAATGATTCTGTGTAGTTTATATTTGAAGACATTCCTTTTTCCACTATTACCCTCTTAGCGCTCCGAATCTCCACTTGCATTTTCTACAAAAAGAGTGTTTCATAACTGCTCAATCAAAAATAAGTTTTATCTCTGTTAACTGAATTTACAGATCAGAAATAAGTTTCACAGAATGCATCTGTGTAGTTTTTATTTGAAGATATTCTTTTTCCCAATGTAGGCCTCTTAGCGCTTAGCATGTCCAATTGCAGTTTCTACAGAAAGAGTGTTTCAGAACGGCTCAATCAAAAGTAAGGTTCAACTCTGTTAGCTGAATGCACAGAACAGAAAGAATTTTCACAGAATGCTACTGTGTAGTTTATATTTGAATATATTCCTTTTTCCACTATTACCATCTTAGCGCTCCGAATGTCCACTTGCATTTTCTACAGAAAGAGTTTTCAGAACTGCGCAATCAAAAGTATGGTTTAACTCTGTTAGCTTAATGAACATATCAGAAATAAGTTTCACACAATGCTTCTGTGTAGTTTTTATTTGAAGATATAATTTTTCCCAATAGAGGCCTCTTAGCGCTCAGAATGTCCAATTGCAGTTTCTATAAAAGAGTGTTTCAGATCGGCTCAATCAAAAGTAAGGTTCAACTCTGTTAGTTGAATGCACAGAACAGAAAGAAGTTTCATACAATGCTTCTGTGTAGTTTATATTTGAACATATTCTTTTTTCCACTATTACCCACTTAGCGCTACGAATGTCCAGTTGCATTTTCTACAGACAGAGTGTTTCAAAACTGCTCAATCAAAAGTATGGTTTAACTCTGTTAGCTGAATGCTCAGATTAGAAAGAAGTTTCACAGAATGATTCTGTGTAGTTTATATTTGAATATATTCCTTTTTCCACTACTACTCTCTTAGCGCTCCAAATGTCCAGTTGCATTTTCTACAGAAAGAGAGTTCAGATCTGCTCAATCAAAAGTATGGTTTAACACTGTTAGCTGAATGCACAGATCAGAAAGAAGTTTCACAGAATGATTCTGTGTAGTTTATATTTGGAGACATTCCTTTATCCACTATTACCCTCTTAGCGCTCCGAAACTCCACTTGCATTTTCTACAGAAAGAGTGTTTCAGAACGGCTCAATCAAAACTAAGGTTCAACTCTTTTAGTTGAACAAACAGAACAGAAAGAAGTTTCACACAATTCTTCTGTGTAGTTTTTATTTGTAGACATTCTTTTTCCCAATATAGGCCTCTTAGCGCTCAGAATGTCCAATTGCAGTTTCTACAGAAAGAGTGTTTCAGATCGGCTCAATCAAAAGTAAGGTTCAACTCTGTTAGTTGAATGCACAGAACAGAAAGATGTTTCATACAATGCTTCTGTGTAGTTTATATTTGAACATATTCTTTTTTCCACTATTACCCACTTAGCGCTACGAATGTCCAGTTGCATTTTCTACAGACAGAGTGTTTCAAAACTGCTCAATCAAAAGTATGGTTTAACTCTGTTAGCTGAATGCTCAGATCAGAAAGAAGATTCACAGAATGCTTCTGTGTAGTTTATATTTGAATATATTCCTTTTTCCACTACTACGCTCTTAGCGCTCCAAATGTCCAGTTGCATTTTCTACAGAAAGAGTGTTCAGATCTGCTCAATCAAAAGTATGGTTTATCTCTGATAGCTGAATGCACAGATCAGAAAGAAGTTTCACCGAATGATTCTGTGTAGTTTATATTTGAAGACATTCCTTTTTCCACTATTACCCTCTTAGCGCTCCGAATCTCCACTTGCATTTTCTACAAAAAGAGTGTTTCATAACTGCTCAATCAAAAATATGTTTTATCTCTGTTAACTGAATTTACAGATCAGAAATAAGTTTCACAGAATGCATCTGTGTAGTTTTTATTTGAAGATATTCTTTTTCAAAATGTAGGCCTCTTAGCGCTTAGCATGTCCAATTGCAGTTTCTACAGAAAGAGTGTTTCAGAACGGCTCAATCAAAAGTAAGGTTCAACTCTGTTAGTTGAATGCACAGAACAGAAAGAATTTTCACAGAATGCTACTGTGTAGTTTATATTTGAATATATTCCTTTTTCCACTATTACCCTCTTAGCGCTCCGAATGTCCACTTGCATTTTCTACAGAAAGAGTGTTCAGAACTGCGCAATCAAAAGTATGGTTTAACTCTGTTAGCTTAATGAACATATCAGAAATAAGTTTCACACAATGCTTCTGTGTAGTTTTTATTTGAAGATATTATTTTTCCCAATAGAGGCCTCTTAGCGCTCAGAATGTCCAATTGCAGTTTCTACAGAAAGAGTGTTTCAGAACGGCTCAATCAAAAGTAAGGTTCAACTCTGTTAGTTGAATGCACAGAAACAAAGAAGTTTCATACAATGCTTTTGTGTAGTTCATATTTGAATATATTCTTTTTTCCACTATTACCCACTTAGCGCTACGAATGTCCAGTTGCATTTTCTACAGACAGAGGGTTTCAAAACTGCTCCATCCAAAGTATGGTTTAACTCTGTTAGCTGAATGCTCAGATCAGAAAGAAGTTTCACAGAATGCTTCTGTGTAGTTTATATTTGAATATATTCCTTTTTCCACTACTACGCTCTTAGCGCTCCAAATGTCCAGTTGCATTTTCTACAGAAAGAGTGTTCAGATCTGCTCAATCAAAAGTATGGTTTAACTCTGTTAGCTGAATGCACAGATCAGAAAGAAGTTTCACCGAATGATTCTGTGTAGTTTATATTTGAAGACATTCCTTTTTCCACTATTACCCTCTTAGCGCTCCGAATCTCCACTTGCATTTTCTACAAAAAGAGTGTTTCATAACTGCTCAATCAAAAATATGTTTTATCTCTGTTAACTGAATTTACAGATCAGAAATAAGTTTCACAGAATGCATCTGTGTAGTTTTTATTTGAAGATATTCTTTTTCCCAATGTAGGCCTCTTAGCGCTTAGCATGTCCAATTGCAGTTTATACAGAAAGAGTGTTTCAGAACGGCTCAATCAAGAGTAAGGTTCAACTCTGTTAGTTGAATGCACAGAACAGAAAGAATTTTCACAGAATGCTACTGTGTAGTTTATATTTGAATATATTCCTTTTTCCACTATTACCCTCTTAGCGCTCCGAATGTCCACTTGCATTTTCTACAGAAAGAGTGTTCAGAACTGCGCAATCAAAAGTATGGTTTAACTCTGTTAGCTTAATGAACATATCAGAAATAAGTTTCACACAACGCTTCTGTGTAGTTTTTATTTGAAGATATTATTTTTCCCAATAGAGGCCTCTTAGCGCTCAGAATGTCCAATTGCAGTTTCTACAGAAAGAGTGTTTCAGAAAGGCTCAATCAAAAGTAAGGTTCAACTCTGTTAGTTGAATGCACAGAACAGAAAGAAGTTTCATACAATGCTTCTGTGTAGTTTATATTTGAACATATTCTTTTTTCCACTATTACCCACTTAGCGCTACGAATGTCCAGTTGCATTTTCTACAGACAGAGTGTTTCAAAACTGCTCAATCAAAAGTATGGTTTAACTCTGTTAGCTGAATGCTCAGATCAGAAAGAAGTTTCACAGAATGCTTCTGTGTAGTTTATATTTGAATATATTCCTTTTTCCACTACTACTCTGTTAGCGCTCCAAATGTCCAGTTGCATTTTCTATAGAAAGAGTGTTCAGATCTGCTCAATCAAAAATATGGTTTAACTCTGTTAGCTGAATGCACAGATCAGAAAGAAGTTTCACAGAATGATTCTGTGTAGTTTATATTTGGAGACATTCCTTTTTCCACTATTACCCTCTTAGCGCTCCGAATCTCCACTTGCATTTTCTACAGAAAGTGTGTTTCAGAACGGCTCAATAAAAACTAAGGTTCAACTCTTTTAGTTGAACAAACAGAACAGAAAGAAGTTTCACACAATTCTTCTGTGTAGTTTTTATTTGTAGACATTCTTTTTCCCAATATAGGCCTCTTAGCACTCAGAATGTCCAATTGCAGTTTCTACAGAAAGAGTGTTTCAGAAAGGCTCAATCAAAAGTAAGGTTCAACTCTGTTAGTTGAATGCACAGAACAGAAAGAATTTTCATACAATGCTTCTGTGTAGTTTATAATTGAACATATTCTTTTTTCCACTATTACCCACTTAGCGCTATGAATGTCCAGTTGCATTTTCTACAGACAGAGTGTTTCAAAACTGCTCAATCAAAAGTATGGTTTAACTCTGTTAGCTGAATGCTCAGATCAGAATGAAGTTTCACAGAATGCTTCTGTGTAGTTTATATTTGAATATATTCCTTTTTCCACTACTACTCTCTTAGCGCTCCAAATGTCCAGTTGCATTTTCTACAGAAAGAGTGTTCAGATCTGCTCAATCAAAAGTATGGTTTAACTCTGTTATCTGAATGCACAGATCAGAAAGAAGTTTCACAGAATGATTCTGTGTAGTTTATATTTGGAGACATTCCTTTTTCCACTATTACCCTCTTAGCGCTCCGAATCTCCACTTGCATTTTCTACAGAAAGAGTGTTTCAGAACGGCTCAATCAAAACTAAGGTTCAACTCTTTTAGTTGAACAAACAGAACAGAAAGAAGTTTCACACAATTCTTCTGTGTAGTTTTTATTTGTAGACATTCTTTTTCCCAATATAGGCCTCTTAGCGCTCAGAATGTCCAATTGCAGTTTCTACAGAAAGAGTGTTTCAGAACGGCTCAATCAAAAGTAAGGTTCAACTCTGTTAGTTGAATGCACAGAACAGAAAGAAGTTTCATACAATGCTTCTGTGTAGTTTATATTTGAACATATTCTTTTTTCCACTATTACCCACTTAGCGCTACGAATGTCCAGTTGCATTTTCTACAGACAGAGTGTTTCAAAACTGCTCAATCAAAAGTATGGTTTAACTCTGTTAGCTGAATGCTCAGATCAGAAAGAAGTTTCACAGAATGCTTCTGTGTAGTTTATATTTGAATATATTCCTTTTTCCACTACTACGCTCTTAGCGCTCCAAATGTCCAGTTGCATTTTCTACAGAAAGAGTGTTCAGATCTGCTCAATCAAAAGTATGGTTTAACTCTGTTAGCTGAATGCACAGATCAGAAAGAAGTTTCACCGAATGATTCTGTGTAGTTTATATTTGAAGACATTCCTTTTTCCACTATTACCCTCTTAGCGCTCCGAATCTCCACTTGCATTTTCTACAAAAAGAGTGTTTCATAACTGCTCAATCAAAAATATGTTTTATCTCTGTTAACTGAATTTACAGATCAGAAATAAGTTTCACAGAATGCATCTGTGTAGTTTTTATTTGAAGATATTCTTTTTCCCAATGTAGGCCTCTTAGCGCTTAGCATGTCCAATTGCAGTTTCTACAGAAAGAGTGTTTCAGAACGGCTCAATCAAAAGTAAGGTTCAAATCTGTTAGTTGAATGCACAGAACAGAAAGAATTTTCACAGAATGCTACTGTGTAGTTTATATTTGAATATATTCCTTTTTCCACTATTACCCTCTTAGCGCTCCGAATGTCCACTTGCATTTTCTACAGAAAGAGTGTTCAGAACTGCGCAATCAAAAGTATGGTTTTACTCTGTTAGCTTAATGAACATATCAGAAATAAGTTTCACACAATGCTTCTGTGTAGTTTTTATTTGAAGATATTATTTTTCCCAATATAGGCCTCTTAGCGCTCAGAATGTCCAATTGCAGTTTCTACAGAAAGAGTGTTTCAGAAAGGCTCAATCAAAAGTAAGGTTCAACTCTGTTAGTTGAATGCACAGAACAGAAAGAAGTTTCATACAATGCTTCTGTGTAGTTTATATTTGAACATATTCTTTTTTCCACTATTACCCACTTAGCGCTACGAATGTCCAGTTGCATTTTCTACAGACAGAGTGTTTGAAAACTGCTCAATCAAAAGTATGGTTTAACTCTGTTAGCTGAATGCTCAGATCAGAAAGAAGTTTCACAGAATGCTTCTGTGTAGTTTATATTTGAATATATTCCTTTATCCACTACTACACTCTTAGCGCTCCAAATGTCCAGTTGCATTTTCTACAGAAAGAGTGTTCAGATCTGCTCAATCAAAAGTATGGTTTAACTCTGTTAGCTGAATGCACAGATCAGAAAGAAGTTTCACAGAATGATTCTGTGTAGTTTATATTTGGAGACATTCCTTTTTCCACTATTACCCTCTTAGCGCTCCAAATCTCCACTTGCATTTTCTACAGAAAGTGTGTTTCAGAACGGCTCAATCAAAACTAAGGTTCAACTCTTTTAGTTGAACAAACAGAACAGAAAGAAGTTTCACACAATTCTTCTGTGTAGTTTTTATTTGTAGACATTCTTTTTCCCAATATAGGCCTCTTAGCGCTCAGAATGTCCAATTGCAGTTTCTACAGAAAGAGTGTTTCAGAACGGCTCAATCAAAAGTAAGGTTCAACTCTGTTAGTTGAATGCACAGAACAGAAAGAAGTTTCATACAATGCTTCTGTGTAGTTTATATTTGAACATATTCTTTTTTCCACTATTACCCACTTAGCGCTACGAATGTCCAGTTGCATTTTCTACAGACAGAGTGTTTCAAAACTGCTCAATCAAAAGTATGGTTTAACTCTGTTAGCTGAATGCTCAGATCAGAAAGAAGTTTCACAGAATGCTTCTGTGTAGTTTATATTTGAATATATTCCTTTTTCCACTACTACGCTCTTAGCGCTCCAAATGTCCAGTTGCATTTTCTACAGAAAGAGTGTTCAGATCTGCTCAATCAAAAGTATGGTTTAACTCTGTTAGCTGAATGCACAGATCAGAAAGAAGTTTCACCGAATTATTCTGTGTAGTTTATATTTGAAGACATTCCTTTTTCCACTATTACCCTCTTAGCGCTCCGAATCTCCACTTGCATTTTCTACAAAAAGAGTGTTTCATAACTGCTCAATCAAAAATATGTTTTATCTCTGTTAACTGAATTTACAGATCAGAAATAAGTTTCACAGAATGCATCTGTGTAGTTTTTATTTGAAGATATTCTTTTTCCCAATGTAGGCCTCTTAGCGCTTAGCATGTCCAATTGCAGTTTCTACAGAAAGAGTGTTTCAGAACGGCTCAATCAAAAGTAAGGTTCAACTCTGTTAGTTGAATGCACAGAACAGAAAGAATTTTCACAGAATGCTACTGTGTAGTTTATATTTGAATATATTCCTTTTTCCACTATTACCCTCTTAGCGCTCCGAATGTCCACTTGCATTTTCTACAGAAAGAGTGTTCAGAACTGCGCAATCAAAAGTATGGTTTAACGCTGTTAGCTTAATGAACATATCAGAAATAAGTTTCACACAATGCTTCTGTGTAGTTTTTATTTGAAGATATTATTTTTCCCAATAGAGGCCTCTTAGCGCTCAGAATGTCCAATTGCAGTTTCTACAGAAAGAGTGTTTCAGAAAGGCTCAATCAAAAGTAAGGTTCAACTCTGTTAGTTGAATGCACAGAACAGAAAGAAGTTTCATACAATGCTTCTGTGTAGTTTATATTTGAACATATTCTTTTTTTCCCTATTACCCACTTAGCGCTACGAATGTCCAGTTGCATTTTCTACAGACAGAGTGTTTCAAAACTGCTCAATCAAAAGTATGGTTTAACTCTGTTAGCTGAATGCTCAGATCAGAAAGAAGTTTCACAGAATGCTTCTGTGTAGTTTATATTTGAATATATTCCTTTTTCCACTACTACTCTCTTAGCGCTCCAAATGTCCAGTTGCATTTTCTACAGAAAGAGTGTTCAGATCTGCTCAATCAAAAGTATGGTTTAACTCTGTTATCTGAATGCACAGATCAGAAAGAAGTTTCACAGAATGATTCTGTGTAGTTTATATTTGGAGACATTCCTTTTTCCACTATTACCCTCTTAGCGCTCCGAATCTCCACTTGCATTTTCTACAGAAAGAGTGTTTCAGAACGGCTCAATCAAAACTAAGGTTCAACTCTTTTAGTTGAACAAACAGAACAGAAAGAAGTTTCACACAATTCTTCTGTGTAGTTTTTATTTGTAGACATTCTTTTTCCCAATATAGGCCTCTTAGCGCTCAGAATGTCCAATTGCAGTTTCTACAGAAAGAGTGTTTCAGAACGGCTCAATCAAAAGTAAGGTTCAACTCTGTTAGTTGAATGCACAGAACAGAAAGAAGTTTCATACAATGCTTCTGTGTAGTTTATATTTGAACATATTCTTTTTTCCACTATTACCCACTTAGCGCTACGAATGTCCAGTTGCATTTTCTACAGACAGAGTGTTTCAAAACTGCTCAATCAAAAGTATGGTTTAACTCTGTTAGCTGAATGCTCAGATCAGAAAGAAGTTTCACAGAATGCTTCTGTGTAGTTTATATTTGAATATATTCCTTTTTCCACTACTACGCTCTTAGCGCTCCAAATGTCCAGTTGCATTTTCTACAGAAAGAGTGTTCAGATCTGCTCAATCAAAAGTATGGTTTAACTCTGTTAGCTGAATGCACAGATCAGAAAGAAGTTTCACCGAATGATTCTGTGTAGTTTATATTTGAAGACATTCCTTTTTCCACTATTACCCTCTTAGCGCTCCGAATCTCCACTTGCATTTTCTACAAAAAGAGTGTTTCATAACTGCTCAATCAAAAATATGTTTTATCTCTGTTAACTGAATTTACAGATCAGAAATAAGTTTCACAGAATGCATCTGTGTAGTTTTTATTTGAAGATATTCTTTTTCCCAATGTAGGCCTCTTAGCGCTTAGCATGTCCAATTGCAGTTTCTACAGAAAGAGTGTTTCAGAACGGCTCAATCAAAAGTAAGGTTCAAATCTGTTAGTTGAATGCACAGAACAGAAAGAATTTTCACAGAATGCTACTGTGTAGTTTATATTTGAATATATTCCTTTTTCCACTATTACCCTCTTAGCGCTCCGAATGTCCACTTGCATTTTCTACAGAAAGAGTGTTCAGAACTGCGCAATCAAAAGTATGGTTTTACTCTGTTAGCTTAATGAACATATCAGAAATAAGTTTCACACAATGCTTCTGTGTAGTTTTTATTTGAAGATATTATTTTTCCCAATATAGGCCTCTTAGCGCTCAGAATGTCCAATTGCAGTTTCTACAGAAAGAGTGTTTCAGAAAGGCTCAATCAAAAGTAAGGTTCAACTCTGTTAGTTGAATGCACAGAACAGAAAGAAGTTTCATACAATGCTTCTGTGTAGTTTATATTTGAACATATTCTTTTTTCCACTATTACCCACTTAGCGCTACGAATGTCCAGTTGCATTTTCTACAGACAGAGTGTTTGAAAACTGCTCAATCAAAAGTATGGTTTAACTCTGTTAGCTGAATGCTCAGATCAGAAAGAAGTTTCACAGAATGCTTCTGTGTAGTTTATATTTGAATATATTCCTTTATCCACTACTACACTCTTAGCGCTCCAAATGTCCAGTTGCATTTTCTACAGAAAGAGTGTTCAGATCTGCTCAATCAAAAGTATGGTTTAACTCTGTTAGCTGAATGCACAGATCAGAAAGAAGTTTCACAGAATGATTCTGTGTAGTTTATATTTGGAGACATTCCTTTTTCCACTATTACCCTCTTAGCGCTCCAAATCTCCACTTGCATTTTCTACAGAAAGTGTGTTTCAGAACGGCTCAATCAAAACTAAGGTTCAACTCTTTTAGTTGAACAAACAGAACAGAAAGAAGTTTCACACAATTCTTCTGTGTAGTTTTTATTTGTAGACATTCTTTTTCCCAATATAGGCCTCTTAGCGCTCAGAATGTCCAATTGCAGTTTCTACAGAAAGAGTGTTTCAGAACGGCTCAATCAAAAGTAAGGTTCAACTCTGTTAGTTGAATGCACAGAACAGAAAGAAGTTTCATACAATGCTTCTGTGTAGTTTATATTTGAACATATTCTTTTTTCCACTATTACCCACTTAGCGCTACGAATGTCCAGTTGCATTTTCTACAGACAGAGTGTTTCAAAACTGCTCAATCAAAAGTATGGTTTAACTCTGTTAGCTGAATGCTCAGATCAGAAAGAAGTTTCACAGAATGCTTCTGTGTAGTTTATATTTGAATATATTCCTTTTTCCACTACTACGCTCTTAGCGCTCCAAATGTCCAGTTGCATTTTCTACAGAAAGAGTGTTCAGATCTGCTCAATCAAAAGTATGGTTTAACTCTGTTAGCTGAATGCACAGATCAGAAAGAAGTTTCACCGAATTATTCTGTGTAGTTTATATTTGAAGACATTCCTTTTTCCACTATTACCCTCTTAGCGCTCCGAATCTCCACTTGCATTTTCTACAAAAAGAGTGTTTCATAACTGCTCAATCAAAAATATGTTTTATCTCTGTTAACTGAATTTACAGATCAGAAATAAGTTTCACAGAATGCATCTGTGTAGTTTTTATTTGAAGATATTCTTTTTCCCAATGTAGGCCTCTTAGCGCTTAGCATGTCCAATTGCAGTTTCTACAGAAAGAGTGTTTCAGAACGGCTCAATCAAAAGTAAGGTTCAACTCTGTTAGTTGAATGCACAGAACAGAAAGAATTTTCACAGAATGCTACTGTGTAGTTTATATTTGAATATATTCCTTTTTCCACTATTACCCTCTTAGCGCTCCGAATGTCCACTTGCATTTTCTACAGAAAGAGTGTTCAGAACTGCGCAATCAAAAGTATGGTTTAACGCTGTTAGCTTAATGAACATATCAGAAATAAGTTTCACACAATGCTTCTGTGTAGTTTTTATTTGAAGATATTATTTTTCCCAATAGAGGCCTCTTAGCGCTCAGAATGTCCAATTGCAGTTTCTACAGAAAGAGTGTTTCAGAAAGGCTCAATCAAAAGTAAGGTTCAACTCTGTTAGTTGAATGCACAGAACAGAAAGAAGTTTCATACAATGCTTCTGTGTAGTTTATATTTGAACATATTCTTTTTTTCCCTATTACCCACTTAGCGCTACGAATGTCCAGTTGCATTTTCTACAGACAGAGTGTTTCAAAACTGCTCAATCAAAAGTATGGTTTAACTCTGTTAGCTGAATGCTCAGATCAGAAAGAAGTTTCACAGAATGCTTCTGTGTAGTTTATATTTGAATATATTCCTTTTTCCACTACTACTCTCTTAGCGCTCCAAATGTCCAGTTGCATTTTCTACAGAAAGAGTGTTCAGATCTGCTCAATCAAAAGTATGGTTTAACTCTGTTATCTGAATGCACAGATCAGAAAGAAGTTTCACAGAATGATTCTGTGTAGTTTATATTTGGAGACATTCCTTTTTCCACTATTACCCTCTTAGCGCTCCGAATCTCCACTTGCATTTTCTACAGAAAGAGTGTTTCAGAACGGCTCAATCAAAACTAAGGTTCAACTCTTTTAGTTGAACAAACAGAACAGAAAGAAGTTTCACACAATTCTTCTGTGTAGTTTTTATTTGTAGACATTCTTTTTCCCAATATAGGCCTCTTAGCGCTCAGAATGTCCAATTGCAGTTTCTACAGAAAGAGTGTTTCAGAACGGCTCAATCAAAAGTAAGGTTCAACTCTGTTAGTTGAATGCACAGAACAGAAAGAAGTTTCATACAATGCTTCTGTGTAGTTTATATTTGAACATATTCTTTTTTCCACTATTACCCACTTAGCGCTACGAATGTCCAGTTGCATTTTCTACAGACAGAGTGTTTCAAAACTGCTCAATCAAAAGTATGGTTTAACTCTGTTAGCTGAATGCTCAGATCAGAAAGAAGTTTCACAGAATGCTTCTGTGTAGTTTATATTTGAATATATTCCTTTTTCCACTACTACGCTCTTAGCGCTCCAAATGTCCAGTTGCATTTTCTACAGAAAGAGTGTTCAGATCTGCTCAATCAAAAGTATGGTTTAACTCTGTTAGCTGAATGCACAGATCAGAAAGAAGTTTCACCGAATGATTCTGTGTAGTTTATATTTGAAGACATTCCTTTTTCCACTATTACCCTCTTAGCGCTCCGAATCTCCACTTGCATTTTCTACAAAAAGAGTGTTTCATAACTGCTCAATCAAAAATATGTTTTATCTCTGTTAACTGAATTTACAGATCAGAAATAAGTTTCACAGAATGCATCTGTGTAGTTTTTATTTGAAGATATTCTTTTTCCCAATGTAGGCCTCTTAGCGCTTAGCATGTCCAATTGCAGTTTCTACAGAAAGAGTGTTTCAGAACGGCTCAATCAAAAGTAAGGTTCAAATCTGTTAGTTGAATGCACAGAACAGAAAGAATTTTCACAGAATGCTACTGTGTAGTTTATATTTGAATATATTCCTTTTTCCACTATTACCCTCTTAGCGCTCCGAATGTCCACTTGCATTTTCTACAGAAAGAGTGTTCAGAACTGCGCAATCAAAAGTATGGTTTTACTCTGTTAGCTTAATGAACATATCAGAAATAAGTTTCACACAATGCTTCTGTGTAGTTTTTATTTGAAGATATTATTTTTCCCAATATAGGCCTCTTAGCGCTCAGAATGTCCAATTGCAGTTTCTACAGAAAGAGTGTTTCAGAAAGGCTCAATCAAAAGTAAGGTTCAACTCTGTTAGTTGAATGCACAGAACAGAAAGAAGTTTCATACAATGCTTCTGTGTAGTTTATATTTGAACATATTCTTTTTTCCACTATTACCCACTTAGCGCTACGAATGTCCAGTTGCATTTTCTACAGACAGAGTGTTTCAAAACTGCTCAATCAAAAGTATGGTTTAACTCTGTTAGCTGAATGCTCAGATCAGAAAGAAGTTTCACAGAATGCTTCTGTGTAGTTTATATTTGAATATATTCCTTTTTCCACTACTACTCTGTTAGCGCTCCAAATGTCCAGTTGCATTTTCTATAGAAAGAGTGTTCAGATCTGCTCAATCAAAAATATGGTTTAACTCTGTTAGCTGAATGCACAGATCAGAAAGAAGTTTCACAGAATGATTCTGTGTAGTTTATATTTGGAGACATTCCTTTTTCCACTATTACCCTCTTAGCGCTCCGAATCTCCACTTGCATTTTCTACAGAAAGTGTGTTTCAGAACGGCTCAATAAAAACTAAGGTTCAACTCTTTTAGTTGAACAAACAGAACAGAAAGAAGTTTCACACAATTCTTCTGTGTAGTTTTTATTTGTAGACATTCTTTTTCCCAATATAGGCCTCTTAGCGCTCAGAATGTCCAATTGCAGTTTCTACAGAAAGAGTGTTTCAGAAAGGCTCAATCAAAAGTAAGGTTCAACTCTGTTAGTTGAATGCACAGAACAGAAAGAATTTTCATACAATGCTTCTGTGTAGTTTATAATTGAACATATTCTTTTTTCCACTATTACCCACTTAGCGCTATGAATGTCCAGTTGCATTTTCTACAGACAGAGTGTTTCAAAACTGCTCAATCAAAAGTATGGTTTAACTCTGTTAGCTGAATGCTCAGATCAGAAAGAAGTTTCACAGAATGCTTCTGTGTAGTTTATATTTGAATATATTCCTTTTTCCACTACTACTCTCTTAGCGCTCCAAATGTCCAGTTGCATTTTCTACAGAAAGAGTGTTCAGATCTGCTCAATCAAAAGTATGGTTTAACTCTGTTATCTGAATGCACAGATCAGAAAGAAGTTTCACAGAATGATTCTGTGTAGTTTATATTTGGAGACATTCCTTTTTCCACTATTACCCTCTTAGCGCTCCGAATCTCCACTTGCATTTTCTACAGAAAGAGTGTTTCAGAACGGCTCAATCAAAACTAAGGTTCAACTCTTTTAGTTGAACAAACAGAACAGAAAGAAGTTTCACACAATTCTTCTGTGTAGTTTTTATTTGTAGACATTCTTTTTCCCAATATAGGCCTCTTAGCGCTCAGAATGTCCAATTGCAGTTTCTACAGAAAGAGTGTTTCAGAACGGCTCAATCAAAAGTAAGGTTCAACTCTGTTAGTTGAATGCACAGAACAGAAAGAAGTTTCATACAATGCTTCTGTGTAGTTTATATTTGAACATATTCTTTTTTCCACTATTACCCACTTAGCGCTACGAATGTCCAGTTGCATTTTCTACAGACAGAGTGTTTCAAAACTGCTCAATCAAAAGTATGGTTTAACTCTGTTAGCTGAATGCTCAGATCAGAAAGAAGTTTCACAGAATGCTTCTGTGTAGTTTATATTTGAATATATTCCTTTTTCCACTACTACGCTCTTAGCGCTCCAAATGTCCAGTTGCATTTTCTACAGAAAGAGTGTTCAGATCTGCTCAATCAAAAGTATGGTTTAACTCTGTTAGCTGAATGCACAGATCAGAAAGAAGTTTCACCGAATGATTCTGTGTAGTTTATATTTGAAGACATTCCTTTTTCCACTATTACCCTCTTAGCGCTCCGAATCTCCACTTGCATTTTCTACAAAAAGAGTGTTTCATAACTGCTCAATCAAAAATATGTTTTATCTCTGTTAACTGAATTTACAGATCAGAAATAAGTTTCACAGAATGCATCTGTGTAGTTTTTATTTGAAGATATTCTTTTTCCCAATGTAGGCCTCTTAGCGCTTAGCATGTCCAATTGCAGTTTCTACAGAAAGAGTGTTTCAGAACGGCTCAATCAAAAGTAAGGTTCAAATCTGTTAGTTGAATGCACAGAACAGAAAGAATTTTCACAGAATGCTACTGTGTAGTTTATATTTGAATATATTCCTTTTTCCACTATTACCCTCTTAGCGCTCCGAATGTCCACTTGCATTTTCTACAGAAAGAGTGTTCAGAACTGCGCAATCAAAAGTATGGTTTTACTCTGTTAGCTTAATGAACATATCAGAAATAAGTTTCACACAATGCTTCTGTGTAGTTTTTATTTGAAGATATTATTTTTCCCAATATAGGCCTCTTAGCGCTCAGAATGTCCAATTGCAGTTTCTACAGAAAGAGTGTTTCAGAAAGGCTCAATCAAAAGTAAGGTTCAACTCTGTTAGTTGAATGCACAGAACAGAAAGAAGTTTCATACAATGCTTCTGTGTAGTTTATATTTGAACATATTCTTTTTTCCACTATTACCCACTTAGCGCTACGAATGTCCAGTTGCATTTTCTACAGACAGAGTGTTTGAAAACTGCTCAATCAAAAGTATGGTTTAACTCTGTTAGCTGAATGCTCAGATCAGAAAGAAGTTTCACAGAATGCTTCTGTGTAGTTTATATTTGAATATATTCCTTTATCCACTACTACACTCTTAGCGCTCCAAATGTCCAGTTGCATTTTCTACAGAAAGAGTGTTCAGATCTGCTCAATCAAAAGTATGGTTTAACTCTGTTAGCTGAATGCACAGATCAGAAAGAAGTTTCACAGAATGATTCTGTGTAGTTTATATTTGGAGACATTCCTTTTTCCACTATTACCCTCTTAGCGCTCCAAATCTCCACTTGCATTTTCTACAGAAAGTGTGTTTCAGAACGGCTCAATCAAAACTAAGGTTCAACTCTTTTAGTTGAACAAACAGAACAGAAAGAAGTTTCACACAATTCTTCTGTGTAGTTTTTATTTGTAGACATTCTTTTTCCCAATATAGGCCTCTTAGCGCTCAGAATGTCCAATTGCAGTTTCTACAGAAAGAGTGTTTCAGAACGGCTCAATCAAAAGTAAGGTTCAACTCTGTTAGTTGAATGCACAGAACAGAAAGAAGTTTCATACAATGCTTCTGTGTAGTTTATATTTGAACATATTCTTTTTTCCACTATTACCCACTTAGCGCTACGAATGTCCAGTTGCATTTTCTACAGACAGAGTGTTTCAAAACTGCTCAATCAAAAGTATGGTTTAACTCTGTTAGCTGAATGCTCAGATCAGAAAGAAGTTTCACAGAATGCTTCTGTGTAGTTTATATTTGAATATATTCCTTTTTCCACTACTACGCTCTTAGCGCTCCAAATGTCCAGTTGCATTTTCTACAGAAAGAGTGTTCAGATCTGCTCAATCAAAAGTATGGTTTAACTCTGTTAGCTGAATGCACAGATCAGAAAGAAGTTTCACCGAATTATTCTGTGTAGTTTATATTTGAAGACATTCCTTTTTCCACTATTACCCTCTTAGCGCTCCGAATCTCCACTTGCATTTTCTACAAAAAGAGTGTTTCATAACTGCTCAATCAAAAATATGTTTTATCTCTGTTAACTGAATTTACAGATCAGAAATAAGTTTCACAGAATGCATCTGTGTAGTTTTTATTTGAAGATATTCTTTTTCCCAATGTAGGCCTCTTAGCGCTTAGCATGTCCAATTGCAGTTTCTACAGAAAGAGTGTTTCAGAACGGCTCAATCAAAAGTAAGGTTCAACTCTGTTAGTTGAATGCACAGAACAGAAAGAATTTTCACAGAATGCTACTGTGTAGTTTATATTTGAATATATTCCTTTTTCCACTATTACCCTCTTAGCGCTCCGAATGTCCACTTGCATTTTCTACAGAAAGAGTGTTCAGAACTGCGCAATCAAAAGTATGGTTTAACGCTGTTAGCTTAATGAACATATCAGAAATAAGTTTCACACAATGCTTCTGTGTAGTTTTTATTTGAAGATATTATTTTTCCCAATAGAGGCCTCTTAGCGCTCAGAATGTCCAATTGCAGTTTCTACAGAAAGAGTGTTTCAGAAAGGCTCAATCAAAAGTAAGGTTCAACTCTGTTAGTTGAATGCACAGAACAGAAAGAAGTTTCATACAATGCTTCTGTGTAGTTTATATTTGAACATATTCTTTTTTTCCCTATTACCCACTTAGCGCTACGAATGTCCAGTTGCATTTTCTACAGACAGAGTGTTTCAAAACTGCTCAATCAAAAGTATGGTTTAACTCTGTTAGCTGAATGCTCAGATCAGAAAGAAGTTTCACAGAATGCTTCTGTGTAGTTTATATTTGAATATATTCCTTTTTCCACTACTACTCTCTTAGCGCTCCAAATGTCCAGTTGCATTTTCTACAGAAAGAGTGTTCAGATCTGCTCAATCAAAAGTATGGTTTAACTCTGTTATCTGAATGCACAGATCAGAAAGAAGTTTCACAGAATGATTCTGTGTAGTTTATATTTGGAGACATTCCTTTTTCCACTATTACCCTCTTAGCGCTCCGAATCTCCACTTGCATTTTCTACAGAAAGAGTGTTTCAGAACGGCTCAATCAAAACTAAGGTTCAACTCTTTTAGTTGAACAAACAGAACAGAAAGAAGTTTCACACAATTCTTCTGTGTAGTTTTTATTTGTAGACATTCTTTTTCCCAATATAGGCCTCTTAGCGCTCAGAATGTCCAATTGCAGTTTCTACAGAAAGAGTGTTTCAGAACGGCTCAATCAAAAGTAAGGTTCAACTCTGTTAGTTGAATGCACAGAACAGAAAGAAGTTTCATACAATGCTTCTGTGTAGTTTATATTTGAACATATTCTTTTTTCCACTATTACCCACTTAGCGCTACGAATGTCCAGTTGCATTTTCTACAGACAGAGTGTTTCAAAACTGCTCAATCAAAAGTATGGTTTAACTCTGTTAGCTGAATGCTCAGATCAGAAAGAAGTTTCACAGAATGCTTCTGTGTAGTTTATATTTGAATATATTCCTTTTTCCACTACTACGCTCTTAGCGCTCCAAATGTCCAGTTGCATTTTCTACAGAAAGAGTGTTCAGATCTGCTCAATCAAAAGTATGGTTTAACTCTGTTAGCTGAATGCACAGATCAGAAAGAAGTTTCACCGAATGATTCTGTGTAGTTTATATTTGAAGACATTCCTTTTTCCACTATTACCCTCTTAGCGCTCCGAATCTCCACTTGCATTTTCTACAAAAAGAGTGTTTCATAACTGCTCAATCAAAAATATGTTTTATCTCTGTTAACTGAATTTACAGATCAGAAATAAGTTTCACAGAATGCATCTGTGTAGTTTTTATTTGAAGATATTCTTTTTCCCAATGTAGGCCTCTTAGCGCTTAGCATGTCCAATTGCAGTTTCTACAGAAAGAGTGTTTCAGAACGGCTCAATCAAAAGTAAGGTTCAAATCTGTTAGTTGAATGCACAGAACAGAAAGAATTTTCACAGAATGCTACTGTGTAGTTTATATTTGAATATATTCCTTTTTCCACTATTACCCTCTTAGCGCTCCGAATGTCCACTTGCATTTTCTACAGAAAGAGTGTTCAGAACTGCGCAATCAAAAGTATGGTTTTACTCTGTTAGCTTAATGAACATATCAGAAATAAGTTTCACACAATGCTTCTGTGTAGTTTTTATTTGAAGATATTTTTTTTCCCAATATAGGCCTCTTAGCGCTCAGAATGTCCAATTGCAGTTTCTACAGAAAGAGTGTTTCAGAAAGGCTCAATCAAAAGTAAGGTTCAACTCTGTTAGTTGAATGCACAGAACAGAAAGAAGTTTCATACAATGCTTCTGTGTAGTTTATATTTGAACATATTCTTTTTTCCACTATTACCCACTTAGCGCTACGAATGTCCAGTTGCATTTTCTACAGACAGAGTGTTTGAAAACTGCTCAATCAAAAGTATGGTTTAACTCTGTTAGCTGAATGCTCAGATCAGAAAGAAGTTTCACAGAATGCTTCTGTGTAGTTTATATTTGAATATATTCCTTTATCCACTACTACACTCTTAGCGCTCCAAATGTCCAGTTGCATTTTCTACAGAAAGAGTGTTCAGATCTGCTCAATCAAAAGTATGGTTTAACTCTGTTAGCTGAATGCACAGATCAGAAAGAAGTTTCACAGAATGATTCTGTGTAGTTTATATTTGGAGACATTCCTTTTTCCACTATTACCCTCTTAGCGCTCCAAATCTCCACTTGCATTTTCTACAGAAAGTGTGTTTCAGAACGGCTCAATCAAAACTAAGGTTCAACTCTTTTAGTTGAACAAACAGAACAGAAAGAAGTTTCACACAATTCTTCTGTGTAGTTTTTATTTGTAGGCATTCTTTTTCCCAATATAGGCCTCTTAGCGCTCAGAATGTCCAATTGCAGTTTCTACAGAAAGAGTGTTTCAGAACGGCTCAATCAAAAGTAAGGTTCAACTCTGTTAGTTGAATGCACAGAACAGAAAGAAGTTTCATACAATGCTTCTGTGTAGTTTATATTTGAACATATTCTTTTTTCCACTATTACCCACTTAGCGCTACGAATGTCCAGTTGCATTTTCTACAGACAGAGTGTTTCAAAACTGCTCAATCAAAAGTATGGTTTAACTCTGTTAGCTGAATGCTCAGATCAGAAAGAAGTTTCACAGAATGCTTCTGTGTAGTTTATATTTGAATATATTCCTTTTTCCACTACTACGCTCTTAGCGCTCCAAATGTCCAGTTGCATTTTCTACAGAAAGAGTGTTCAGATCTGCTCAATCAAAAGTATGGTTTAACTCTGTTAGCTGAATGCACAGATCAGAAAGAAGTTTCACCGAATTATTCTGTGTAGTTTATATTTGAAGACATTCCTTTTTCCACTATTACCCTCTTAGCGCTCCGAATCTCCACTTGCATTTTCTACAAAAAGAGTGTTTCATAACTGCTCAATCAAAAATATGTTTTATCTCTGTTAACTGAATTTACAGATCAGAAATAAGTTTCACAGAATGCATCTGTGTAGTTTTTATTTGAAGATATTCTTTTTCCCAATGTAGGCCTCTTAGCGCTTAGCATGTCCAATTGCAGTTTCTACAGAAAGAGTGTTTCAGAACGGCTCAATCAAAAGTAAGGTTCAACTCTGTTAGTTGAATGCACAGAACAGAAAGAATTTTCACAGAATGCTACTGTGTAGTTTATATTTGAATATATTCCTTTTTCCACTATTACCCTCTTAGCGCTCCGAATGTCCACTTGCATTTTCTACAGAAAGAGTGTTCAGAACTGCGCAATCAAAAGTATGGTTTAACGCTGTTAGCTTAATGAACATATCAGAAATAAGTTTCACACAATGCTTCTGTGTAGTTTTTATTTGAAGATATTATTTTTCCCAATAGAGGCCTCTTAGCGCTCAGAATGTCCAATTGCAGTTTCTACAGAAAGAGTGTTTCAGAAAGGCTCAATCAAAAGTAAGGTTCAACTCTGTTAGTTGAATGCACAGAACAGAAAGAAGTTTCATACAATGCTTCTGTGTAGTTTATATTTGAACATATTCTTTTTTTCCCTATTACCCACTTAGCGCTACGAATGTCCAGTTGCATTTTCTACAGACAGAGTGTTTCAAAACTGCTCAATCAAAAGTATGGTTTAACTCTGTTAGCTGAATGCTCAGATCAGAAAGAAGTTTCACAGAATGCTTCTGTGTAGTTTATATTTGAATATATTCCTTTTTCCACTACTACTCTCTTAGCGCTCCAAATGTCCAGTTGCATTTTCTACAGAAAGAGTGTTCAGATCTGCTCAATCAAAAGTATGGTTTAACTCTGTTATCTGAATGCACAGATCAGAAAGAAGTTTCACAGAATGATTCTGTGTAGTTTATATTTGGAGACATTCCTTTTTCCACTATTACCCTCTTAGCGCTCCGAATCTCCACTTGCATTTTCTACAGAAAGAGTGTTTCAGAACGGCTCAATCAAAACTAAGGTTCAACTCTTTTAGTTGAACAAACAGAACAGAAAGAAGTTTCACACAATTCTTCTGTGTAGTTTTTATTTGTAGACATTCTTTTTCCCAATATAGGCCTCTTAGCGCTCAGAATGTCCAATTGCAGTTTCTACAGAAAGAGTGTTTCAGAACGGCTCAATCAAAAGTAAGGTTCAACTCTGTTAGTTGAATGCACAGAACAGAAAGAAGTTTCATACAATGCTTCTGTGTAGTTTATATTTGAACATATTCTTTTTTCCACTATTACCCACTTAGCGCTACGAATGTCCAGTTGCATTTTCTACAGACAGAGTGTTTCAAAACTGCTCAATCAAAAGTATGGTTTAACTCTGTTAGCTGAATGCTCAGATCAGAAAGAAGTTTCACAGAATGCTTCTGTGTAGTTTATATTTGAATATATTCCTTTTTCCACTACTACGCTCTTAGCGCTCCAAATGTCCAGTTGCATTTTCTACAGAAAGAGTGTTCAGATCTGCTCAATCAAAAGTATGGTTTAACTCTGTTAGCTGAATGCACAGATCAGAAAGAAGTTTCACCGAATGATTCTGTGTAGTTTATATTTGAAGACATTCCTTTTTCCACTATTACCCTCTTAGCGCTCCGAATCTCCACTTGCATTTTCTACAAAAAGAGTGTTTCATAACTGCTCAATCAAAAATATGTTTTATCTCTGTTAACTGAATTTACAGATCAGAAATAAGTTTCACAGAATGCATCTGTGTAGTTTTTATTTGAAGATATTCTTTTTCCCAATGTAGGCCTCTTAGCGCTTAGCATGTCCAATTGCAGTTTCTACAGAAAGAGTGTTTCAGAACGGCTCAATCAAAAGTAAGGTTCAAATCTGTTAGTTGAATGCACAGAACAGAAAGAATTTTCACAGAATGCTACTGTGTAGTTTATATTTGAATATATTCCTTTTTCCACTATTACCCTCTTAGCGCTCCGAATGTCCACTTGCATTTTCTACAGAAAGAGTGTTCAGAACTGCGCAATCAAAAGTATGGTTTTACTCTGTTAGCTTAATGAACATATCAGAAATAAGTTTCACACAATGCTTCTGTGTAGTTTTTATTTGAAGATATTATTTTTCCCAATATAGGCCTCTTAGCGCTCAGAATGTCCAATTGCAGTTTCTACAGAAAGAGTGTTTCAGAAAGGCTCAATCAAAAGTAAGGTTCAACTCTGTTAGTTGAATGCACAGAACAGAAAGAAGTTTCATACAATGCTTCTGTGTAGTTTATATTTGAACATATTCTTTTTTCCACTATTACCCACTTAGCGCTACGAATGTCCAGTTGCATTTTCTACAGACAGAGTGTTTGAAAACTGCTCAATCAAAAGTATGGTTTAACTCTGTTAGCTGAATGCTCAGATCAGAAAGAAGTTTCACAGAATGCTTCTGTGTAGTTTATATTTGAATATATTCCTTTATCCACTACTACACTCTTAGCGCTCCAAATGTCCAGTTGCATTTTCTACAGAAAGAGTGTTCAGATCTGCTCAATCAAAAGTATGGTTTAACTCTGTTAGCTGAATGCACAGATCAGAAAGAAGTTTCACAGAATGATTCTGTGTAGTTTATATTTGGAGACATTCCTTTTTCCACTATTACCCTCTTAGCGCTCCAAATCTCCACTTGCATTTTCTACAGAAAGTGTGTTTCAGAACGGCTCAATCAAAACTAAGGTTCAACTCTTTTAGTTGAACAAACAGAACAGAAAGAAGTTTCACACAATTCTTCTGTGTAGTTTTTATTTGTAGACATTCTTTTTCCCAATATAGGCCTCTTAGCGCTCAGAATGTCCAATTGCAGTTTCTACAGAAAGAGTGTTTCAGAACGGCTCAATCAAAAGTAAGGTTCAACTCTGTTAGTTGAATGCACAGAACAGAAAGAAGTTTCATACAATGCTTCTGTGTAGTTTATATTTGAACATATTCTTTTTTCCACTATTACCCACTTAGCGCTACGAATGTCCAGTTGCATTTTCTACAGACAGAGTGTTTCAAAACTGCTCAATCAAAAGTATGGTTTAACTCTGTTAGCTGAATGCTCAGATCAGAAAGAAGTTTCACAGAATGCTTCTGTGTAGTTTATATTTGAATATATTCCTTTTTCCACTACTACGCTCTTAGCGCTCCAAATGTCCAGTTGCATTTTCTACAGAAAGAGTGTTCAGATCTGCTCAATCAAAAGTATGGTTTAACTCTGTTAGCTGAATGCACAGATCAGAAAGAAGTTTCACCGAATGATTCTGTGTAGTTTATATTTGAAGACATTCCTTTTTCCACTATTACCCTCTTAGCGCTCCGAATCTCCACTTGCATTTTCTACAAAAAGAGTGTTTCATAACTGCTCAATCAAAAATATGTTTTATCTCTGTTAACTGAATTTACAGATCAGAAATAAGTTTCACAGAATGCATCTGTGTAGTTTTTATTTGAAGATATTCTTTTTCCCAATGTAGGCCTCTTAGCGCTTAGCATGTCCAATTGCAGTTTCTACAGAAAGAGTGTTTCAGAACGGCTCAATCAAAAGTAAGGTTCAACTCTGTTAGTTGAATGCACAGAACAGAAAGAATTTTCACAGAATGCTACTGTGTAGTTTATATTTGAATATATTCCTTTTTCCACTATTACCCTCTTAGCGCTCCGAATGTCCACTTGCATTTTCTACAGAAAGAGTGTTCAGAACTGCGCAATCAAAAGTATGGTTTAACGCTGTTAGCTTAATGAACATATCAGAAATAAGTTTCACACAATGCTTCTGTGTAGTTTTTATTTGAAGATATTATTTTTCCCAATAGAGGCCTCTTAGCGCTCATAATGTCCAATTGCAGTTTCTACAGAAAGAGTGTTTCAGAAAGGCTCAATCAAAAGTAAGGTTCAACTCTGTTAGTTGAATGCACAGAACAGAAAGAAGTTTCATACAATGCTTCTGTGTAGTTTATATTTGAACATATTCTTTTTTTCCCTATTACCCACTTAGCGCTACGAATGTCCAGTTGCATTTTCTACAGACAGAGTGTTTCAAAACTGCTCAATCAAAAGTATGGTTTAACTCTGTTAGCTGAATGCTCAGATCAGAAAGAAGTTTCACAGAATGCTTCTGTGTAGTTTATATTTGAATATATTCCTTTTTCCACTACTACTCTCTTAGCGCTCCAAATGTCCAGTTGCATTTTCTACAGAAAGAGTGTTCAGATCTGCTCAATCAAAAGTATGGTTTAACTCTGTTATCTGAATGCACAGATCAGAAAGAAGTTTCACAGAATGATTCTGTGTAGTTTATATTTGGAGACATTCCTTTTTCCACTATTACCCTCTTAGCGCTCCGAATCTCCACTTGCATTTTCTACAGAAAGAGTGTTTCAGAACGGCTCAATCAAAACTAAGGTTCAACTCTTTTAGTTGAACAAACAGAACAGAAAGAAGTTTCACACAATTCTTCTGTGTAGTTTTTATTTGTAGACATTCTTTTTCCCAATATAGGCCTCTTAGCGCTCAGAATGTCCAATTGCAGTTTCTACAGAAAGAGTGTTTCAGAACGGCTCAATCAAAAGTAAGGTTCAACTCTGTTAGTTGAATGCACAGAACAGAAAGAAGTTTCATACAATGCTTCTGTGTAGTTTATATTTGAACATATTCTTTTTTCCACTATTACCCACTTAGCGCTACGAATGTCCAGTTGCATTTTCTACAGACAGAGTGTTTCAAAACTGCTCAATCAAAAGTATGGTTTAACTCTGTTAGCTGAATGCTCAGATCAGAAAGAAGTTTCACAGAATGCTTCTGTGTAGTTTATATTTGAATATATTCCTTTTTCCACTACTACGCTCTTAGCGCTCCAAATGTCCAGTTGCATTTTCTACAGAAAGAGTGTTCAGATCTGCTCAATCAAAAGTATGGTTTAACTCTGTTAGCTGAATGCACAGATCAGAAAGAAGTTTCACCGAATGATTCTGTGTAGTTTATATTTGAAGACATTCCTTTTTCCACTATTACCCTCTTAGCGCTCCGAATCTCCACTTGCATTTTCTACAAAAAGAGTGTTTCATAACTGCTCAATCAAAAATATGTTTTATCTCTGTTAACTGAATTTACAGATCAGAAATAAGTTTCACAGAATGCATCTGTGTAGTTTTTATTTGAAGATATTCTTTTTCCCAATGTAGGCCTCTTAGCGCTTAGCATGTCCAATTGCAGTTTCTACAGAAAGAGTGTTTCAGAACGGCTCAATCAAAAGTAAGGTTCAAATCTGTTAGTTGAATGCACAGAACAGAAAGAATTTTCACAGAATGCTACTGTGTAGTTTATATTTGAATATATTCCTTTTTCCACTATTACCCTCTTAGCGCTCCGAATGTCCACTTGCATTTTCTACAGAAAGAGTGTTCAGAACTGCGCAATCAAAAGTATGGTTTTACTCTGTTAGCTTAATGAACATATCAGAAATAAGTTTCACACAATGCTTCTGTGTAGTTTTTATTTGAAGATATTATTTTTCCCAATATAGGCCTCTTAGCGCTCAGAATGTCCAATTGCAGTTTCTACAGAAAGAGTGTTTCAGAAAGGCTCAATCAAAAGTAAGGTTCAACTCTGTTAGTTGAATGCACAGAACAGAAAGAAGTTTCATACAATGCTTCTGTGTAGTTTATATTTGAACATATTCTTTTTTCCACTATTACCCACTTAGCGCTACGAATGTCCAGTTGCATTTTCTACAGACAGAGTGTTTGAAAACTGCTCAATCAAAAGTATGGTTTAACTCTGTTAGCTGAATGCTCAGATCAGAAAGAAGTTTCACAGAATGCTTCTGTGTAGTTTATATTTGAATATATTCCTTTATCCACTACTACACTCTTAGCGCTCCAAATGTCCAGTTGCATTTTCTACAGAAAGAGTGTTCAGATCTGCTCAATCAAAAGTATGGTTTAACTCTGTTAGCTGAATGCACAGATCAGAAAGAAGTTTCACAGAATGATTCTGTGTAGTTTATATTTGGAGACATTCCTTTTTCCACTATTACCCTCTTAGCGCTCCAAATCTCCACTTGCATTTTCTACAGAAAGTGTGTTTCAGAACGGCTCAATCAAAACTAAGGTTCAACTCTTTTAGTTGAACAAACAGAACAGAAAGAAGTTTCACACAATTCTTCTGTGTAGTTTTTATTTGTAGACATTCTTTTTCCCAATATAGGCCTCTTAGCGCTCAGAATGTCCAATTGCAGTTTCTACAGAAAGAGTGTTTCAGAACGGCTCAATCAAAAGTAAGGTTCAACTCTGTTAGTTGAATGCACAGAACAGAAAGAAGTTTCATACAATGCTTCTGTGTAGTTTATATTTGAACATATTCTTTTTTCCACTATTACCCACTTAGCGCTACGAATGTCCAGTTGCATTTTCTACAGACAGAGTGTTTCAAAACTGCTCAATCAAAAGTATGGTTTAACTCTGTTAGCTGAATGCTCAGATCAGAAAGAAGTTTCACAGAATGCTTCTGTGTAGTTTATATTTGAATATATTCCTTTTTCCACTACTACGCTCTTAGCGCTCCAAATGTCCAGTTGCATTTTCTACAGAAAGAGTGTTCAGATCTGCTCAATCAAAAGTATGGTTTAACTCTGTTAGCTGAATGCACAGATCAGAAAGAAGTTTCACCGAATGATTCTGTGTAGTTTATATTTGAAGACATTCCTTTTTCCACTATTACCCTCTTAGCGCTCCGAATCTCCACTTGCATTTTCTACAAAAAGAGTGTTTCATAACTGCTCAATCAAAAATATGTTTTATCTCTGTTAACTGAATTTACAGATCAGAAATAAGTTTCACAGAATGCATCTGTGTAGTTTTTATTTGAAGATATTCTTTTTCCCAATGTAGGCCTCTTAGCGCTTAGCATGTCCAATTGCAGTTTCTACAGAAAGAGTGTTTCAGAACGGCTCAATCAAAAGTAAGGTTCAACTCTGTTAGTTGAATGCACAGAACAGAAAGAATTTTCACAGAATGCTACTGTGTAGTTTATATTTGAATATATTCCTTTTTCCACTATTACCCTCTTAGCGCTCCGAATGTCCACTTGCATTTTCTACAGAAAGAGTGTTCAGAACTGCGCAATCAAAAGTATGGTTTAACGCTGTTAGCTTAATGAACATATCAGAAATAAGTTTCACACAATGCTTCTGTGTAGTTTTTATTTGAAGATATTATTTTTCCCAATAGAGGCCTCTTAGCGCTCATAATGTCCAATTGCAGTTTCTACAGAAAGAGTGTTTCAGAAAGGCTCAATCAAAAGTAAGGTTCAACTCTGTTAGTTGAATGCACAGAACAGAAAGAAGTTTCATACAATGCTTCTGTGTAGTTTATATTTGAACATATTCTTTTTTTCCCTATTACCCACTTAGCGCTACGAATGTCCAGTTGCATTTTCTACAGACAGAGTGTTTCAAAACTGCTCAATCAAAAGTATGGTTTAACTCTGTTAGCTGAATGCTCAGATCAGAAAGAAGTTTCACAGAATGCTTCTGTGTAGTTTATATTTGAATATATTCCTTTTTCCACTACTACTCTCTTAGCGCTCCAAATGTCCAGTTGCATTTTCTACAGAAAGAGTGTTCAGATCTGCTCAATCAAAAGTATGGTTTAACTCTGTTAGCTGAATGCACAGATCAGAAAGAAGTTTCACAGAATGATTCTGTGTAGTTTATATTTGGAGACATTCCTTTTTCCACTATTACCCTCTTAGCGCTCCGAATCTCCACTTGCATTTTCTACAGAAAGTGTGTTTCAGAACGGCTCAATCAAAACTAAGGTTCAACTCTTTTAGTTGAACAAACAGAACAGAAAGAAGTTTCACACAATTCTTCTGTGTAGTTTTTATTTGTAGACATTCTTTTTCCCAATATAGGCCTCTTAGCGCTCAGAATGTCCAATTGCAGTTTCTACAGAAAGAGTGTTTCAGAACGGCTCAATCAAAAGTAAGGTTCAACTCTGTTAGTTGAATGCACAGAACAGAAAGAAGTTTCATACAATGCTTCTGTGTAGTTTATATTTGAACATATTCTTTTTTCCACTATTACCCACTTAGCGCTACGAATGTCCAGTTGCATTTTCTACAGACAGAGTGTTTCAAAACTGCTCAATCAAAAGTATGGTTTAACTCTGTTAGCTGAATGCTCAGATCAGAAACTAGTTTCACAGAATGCTTCTGTGTAGTTTATATTTGAATATATTCCTTTTTCCAGTACTACGCTCTTAGCGCTCCAAATGTCCAGTTGCATTTACTACAGAAAGAGTGTTCAGATCTGCTCAATCAAAAGTATGGTTTAACTCTGTTAGCTGAATGCACAGATCAGAAAGAAGTTTCACCGAATGATTCTGTGTAGTTTATATTTGAAGACATTCCTTTTTCCACTATTACCCTCTTAGCGCTCCGAATCTCCACTTGCATTTTCTACAAAAAGAGTGTTTCATAACTGCTCAATCAAAAATATGTTTTATCTCTGTTAACTGAATTTACAGATCAGAAATAAGTTTCACAGAATGCATCTGTGTAGTTATTATTTGAAGATATTCTTTTTCCCAATGTAGGCCTCTTAGCGCTTAGCATGTCCAATTGCAGTTTCTACAGAAAGAGTGTTTCAGAACGGCTCAATCAAAAGTAAGGTTCAACTCTGTTAGTTGAATGCACAGAACAGAAAGAATTTTCACAGAATGCTACTGTGTAGTTTATATTTGAATATATTCCTTTTTCCACTATTACCCTCTTAGCGCTCCGAATGTCCACTTGCATTTTCTACAGAAAGAGTGTTCAGAACTGCGCAATCAAAAGTATGGTTTAACTCTGTTAGCTTAATGAACATATCAGAAATAAGTTTCACACAATGCTTCTGTGTAGTTTTTATTTGAAGTTATTATTTTTCCCAATATAGGCCTCTTAGCGCTCAGAATGTCCAATTGCAGTTTCTACAGAAAGAGTGTTTCAGAAAGGCTCAATCAAAAGTAAGGTTCAACTCTGTTAGTTGAATGCACAGAACAGAAAGAAGTTTCATACAATGCTTCTGTGTAGTTTATATATGAACATATTCTTTTTTCCACTATTACCCACTTAGCGCTACGAATGTCCAGTTGCATTTTCTACAGACAGAGTGTTTCAAAACTGCTCAATCAAAAGTATGGTTTAACTCTGTTAGCTGAATGATCAGATCAGAAAGAAGTTTCACAGAATGCTTCTGTGTAGTTTATATTTGAATATATTCCTTTATCCACTACTACACTCTTAGCGCTCCAAATGTCCAGTTGCATTTTCTACAGAAAGAGTGTTCAGATCTGCTCAATCAAAAGTATGGTTTAACTCTGTTAGCTGAATGCACAGATCAGAAAGAAGTTTCACAGAATGATTCTGTGTAGTTTATATTTGGAGACATTCCTTTTTCCACTATTACCCTCTTAGCGCTCCAAATCTCCACTTGCATTTTCTACAGAAAGTGTGTTTCAGAACGGCTCAATCAAAACTAAGGTTCAACTCTTTTAGTTGAACAAACAGAACAGAAAGAAGTTTCACACAATTCTTCTGTGTAGTTTTTATTTGTAGACATTCTTTTTCCCAATATAGGCCTCTTAGCGCTCCGAATGTCCAATTGCAGTTTCTACAGAAAGAGTGTTTCAGAACGGCTCAATCAAAAGTAAGGTTCAACTCTGTTAGTTGAATGCACAGAACAGAAAGAAGTTTCATACAATGCTTCTGTGTAGTTTATATTTGAACATATTCTTTTTTCCACTATTACCCACTTAGCGCTACGAATGTCCAGTTGCATTTACTACAGACTGAGTGTTTCAAAACTGCTCAATCAAAAGTATGGTTTAACTCTGTTAGCTGAATGCTCAGATCAGAAGAAGTTTCACAGAATGCTTCTGTGTAGTTTATATTTGAATATATTCCTTTTTCCACTACTACGCTCTTAGCGCTCCAAATGTCCAGTTACATTTTCTACAGAAAGAGTGTTCAGATCTGCTCAATCAAAAGTATGGTTTAACTCTGTTAGCTGAATGCACAGATCAGAAAGAAGTTTCACCGAATGATTCTGTGTAGTTTCTATTTGAAGACATTCCTTTTTCCACTATTACCCTCTTAGCGCTCCGAATCTCCACTTGCATTTACTACAAAAAGAGTGTTTCATAACTGCTCAATCAAAAATATGTTTTATCTCTGTTAACTGAATTTACAGATCAGAAATAAGTTTCACAGAATGCATCTGTGTAGTTTTTATTTGAAGATATTCTTTTTCCCAATGTAGGCCTCTTAGCGCTTAGCATGTCCAATTGCAGTTTCTACAGAAAGAGTGTTTCAGAACGGCTCAATCAAAAGTAAGGTTCAACTCTGTTAGTTGAATGCACAGAACAGAAAGAATTTTCACAGAATGCTACTGTGTAGTTTATATTTGAATATATTCCTTTTTCCACTATTACCCTCTTAGCGCTCCGAATGTCCACTTGCATTTTCTACAGAAAGAGTGTTCAGAACTGCGCAATCAAAAGTATGGTTTAACGCTGTTAGCTTAATGAACATATCAGAAATAAGTTTCACACAATGCTTCTGTGTAGTTTTTATTTGAAGATATTATTTTTCCCAATAGAGGCCTCTTAGCGCTCAGAATGTCCAATTGCAGTTTCTACAGAAAGAGTGTTTCAGAAAGGCTCAATCAAAAGTAAGGTTCAACTCTGTTAGTTGAATGCACAGAACAGAAAGAAGTTTCATACAATGCTTCTGTGTAGTTTATATTTGAACATATTCTTTTTTTCCCTATTACCCACTTAGCGCTACGAATGTCCAGTTGCATTTTCTACAGACAGAGTGTTTCAAAACTGCTCAATCAAAAGTATGGTTTAACTCTGTTAGCTGAATGCTCAGATCAGAAAGAAGTTTCACAGAATGCTTCTGTGTAGTTTATATTTGAATATATTCCTTTTTCCACTACTACTCTCTTAGCGCTCCAAATGTCCAGTTGCATTTTCTACAGAAAGAGTGTTCAGATCTGCTCAATCAAAAGTATGGTTTAACTCTGTTAGCTGAATGCACAGATCAGAAAGAAGTTTCACAGAATGATTCTGTGTAGTTTATATTTGGAGACATTCCTTTTTCCACTATTACCCTCTTAGCGCTCCGAATCTCCACTTGCATTTTCTACAGAAAGAGTGTTTCAGAACGGCTCAATCAAAACTAAGGTTCAACTCTTTTAGTTGAACAAACAGAACAGAAAGAAGTTTCACACAATTCTTCTGTGTAGTTTTTATTTGTAGACATTCTTTTTCCCAATATAGGCCTCTTAGCGCTCAGAATGTCCAATTGCAGTTTCTACAGAAAGAGTGTTTCAGAACGGCTCAATCAAAAGTAAGGTTCAACTCTGTTAGTTGAATGCACAGAACAGAAAGAAGTTTCATACAATGCTTCTGTGTAGTTTATATTTGAACATATTCTTTTTTCCACTATTACCCACTTAGCGCTACGAATGTCCAGTTGCATTTTCTACAGACAGAGTGTTTCAAAACTGCTCAATCAAAAGTATGGTTTAACTCTGTTAGCTGAATGCTCAGATCAGAAAGAAGTTTCACAGAATGCTTCTGTGTAGTTTATATTTGAATATATTCCTTTTTCCACTACTACGCTCTTAGCGCTCCAAATGTCCAGTTGCATTTTCTACAGAAAGAGTGTTCAGATCTGCTCAATCAAAAGTATGGTTTAACTCTGTTAGCTGAATGCACAGATCAGAAAGAAGTTTCACCGAATGATTCTGTGTAGTTTATATTTGAAGACATTCCTTTTTCCACTATTACCCTCTTAGCGCTCCGAATCTCCACTTGCATTTTCTACAAAAAGAGTGTTTCATAACTGCTCAATCAAAAATATGTTTTATCTCTGTTAACTGAATTTACAGATCAGAAATAAGTTTCACAGAATGCATCTGTGTAGTTTTTATTTGAAGATATTCTTTTTCCCAATGTAGGCCTCTTAGCGCTTAGCATGTCCAATTGCAGTTTCTACAGAAAGAGTGTTTCAGAACGGCTCAATCAAAAGTAAGGTTCAAATCTGTTAGTTGAATGCACAGAACAGAAAGAATTTTCACAGAATGCTACTGTGTAGTTTATATTTGAATATATTCCTTTTTCCACTATTACCCTCTTAGCGCTCCGAATGTCCACTTGCATTTTCTACAGAAAGAGTGTTCAGAACTGCGCAATCAAAAGTATGGTTTTACTCTGTTAGCTTAATGAACATATCAGAAATAAGTTTCACACAATGCTTCTGTGTAGTTTTTATTTGAAGATATTATTTTTCCCAATATAGGCCTCTTAGCGCTCAGAATGTCCAATTGCAGTTTCTACAGAAAGAGTGTTTCAGAAAGGCTCAATCAAAAGTAAGGTTCAACTCTGTTAGTTGAATGCACAGAACAGAAAGAAGTTTCATACAATGCTTCTGTGTAGTTTATATTTGAACATATTCTTTTTTCCACTATTACCCACTTAGCGCTACGAATGTCCAGTTGCATTTTCTACAGACAGAGTGTTTGAAAACTGCTCAATCAAAAGTATGGTTTAACTCTGTTAGCTGAATGCTCAGATCAGAAAGAAGTTTCACAGAATGCTTCTGTGTAGTTTATATTTGAATATATTCCTTTATCCACTACTACACTCTTAGCGCTCCAAATGTCCAGTTGCATTTTCTACAGAAAGAGTGTTCAGATCTGCTCAATCAAAAGTATGGTTTAACTCTGTTAGCTGAATGCACAGATCAGAAAGAAGTTTCACAGAATGATTCTGTGTAGTTTATATTTGGAGACATTCCTTTTTCCACTATTACCCTCTTAGCGCTCCAAATCTCCACTTGCATTTTCTACAGAAAGTGTGTTTCAGAACGGCTCAATCAAAACTAAGGTTCAACTCTTTTAGTTGAACAAACAGAACAGAAAGAAGTTTCACACAATTCTTCTGTGTAGTTTTTATTTGTAGACATTCTTTTTCCCAATATAGGCCTCTTAGCGCTCAGAATGTCCAATTGCAGTTTCTACAGAAAGAGTGTTTCAGAACGGCTCAATCAAAAGTAAGGTTCAACTCTGTTAGTTGAATGCACAGAACAGAAAGAAGTTTCATACAATGCTTCTGTGTAGTTTATATTTGAACATATTCTTTTTTCCACTATTACCCACTTAGCGCTACGAATGTCCAGTTGCATTTTCTACAGACAGAGTGTTTCAAAACTGCTCAATCAAAAGTATGGTTTAACTCTGTTAGCTGAATGCTCAGATCAGAAAGAAGTTTCACAGAATGCTTCTGTGTAGTTTATATTTGAATATATTCCTTTTTCCACTACTACGCTCTTAGCGCTCCAAATGTCCAGTTGCATTTTCTACAGAAAGAGTGTTCAGATCTGCTCAATCAAAAGTATGGTTTAACTCTGTTAGCTGAATGCACAGATCAGAAAGAAGTTTCACCGAATGATTCTGTGTAGTTTATATTTGAAGACATTCCTTTTTCCACTATTACCCTCTTAGCGCTCCGAATCTCCACTTGCATTTTCTACAAAAAGAGTGTTTCATAACTGCTCAATCAAAAATATGTTTTATCTCTGTTAACTGAATTTACAGATCAGAAATAAGTTTCACAGAATGCATCTGTGTAGTTTTTATTTGAAGATATTCTTTTTCCCAATGTAGGCCTCTTAGCGCTTAGCATGTCCAATTGCAGTTTCTACAGAAAGAGTGTTTCAGAACGGCTCAATCAAAAGTAAGGTTCAACTCTGTTAGTTGAATGCACAGAACAGAAAGAATTTTCACAGAATGCTACTGTGTAGTTTATATTTGAATATATTCCTTTTTCCACTATTACCCTCTTAGCGCTCCGAATGTCCACTTGCATTTTCTACAGAAAGAGTGTTCAGAACTGCGCAATCAAAAGTATGGTTTAACGCTGTTAGCTTAATGAACATATCAGAAATAAGTTTCACACAATGCTTCTGTGTAGTTTTTATTTGAAGATATTATTTTTCCCAATAGAGGCCTCTTAGCGCTCATAATGTCCAATTGCAGTTTCTACAGAAAGAGTGTTTCAGAAAGGCTCAATCAAAAGTAAGGTTCAACTCTGTTAGTTGAATGCACAGAACAGAAAGAAGTTTCATACAATGCTTCTGTGTAGTTTATATTTGAACATATTCTTTTTTTCCCTATTACCCACTTAGCGCTACGAATGTCCAGTTGCATTTTCTACAGACAGAGTGTTTCAAAACTGCTCAATCAAAAGTATGGTTTAACTCTGTTAGCTGAATGCTCAGATCAGAAAGAAGTTTCACAGAATGCTTCTGTGTAGTTTATATTTGAATATATTCCTTTTTCCACTACTACTCTCTTAGCGCTCCAAATGTCCAGTTGCATTTTCTACAGAAAGAGTGTTCAGATCTGCTCAATCAAAAGTATGGTTTAACTCTGTTAGCTGAATGCACAGATCAGAAAGAAGTTTCACAGAATGATTCTGTGTAGTTTATATTTGGAGACATTCCTTTTTCCACTATTACCCTCTTAGCGCTCCGAATCTCCACTTGCATTTTCTACAGAAAGTGTGTTTCAGAACGGCTCAATCAAAACTAAGGTTCAACTCTTTTAGTTGAACAAACAGAACAGAAAGAAGTTTCACACAATTCTTCTGTGTAGTTTTTATTTGTAGACATTCTTTTTCCCAATATAGGCCTCTTAGCGCTCAGAATGTCCAATTGCAGTTTCTACAGAAAGAGTGTTTCAGAACGGCTCAATCAAAAGTAAGGTTCAACTCTGTTAGTTGAATGCACAGAACAGAAAGAAGTTTCATACAATGCTTCTGTGTAGTTTATATTTGAACATATTCTTTTTTCCACTATTACCCACTTAGCGCTACGAATGTCCAGTTGCATTTTCTACAGACAGAGTGTTTCAAAACTGCTCAATCAAAAGTATGGTTTAACTCTGTTAGCTGAATGCTCAGATCAGAAACTAGTTTCACAGAATGCTTCTGTGTAGTTTATATTTGAATATATTCCTTTTTCCAGTACTACGCTCTTAGCGCTCCAAATGTCCAGTTGCATTTACTACAGAAAGAGTGTTCAGATCTGCTCAATCAAAAGTATGGTTTAACTCTGTTAGCTGAATGCACAGATCAGAAAGAAGTTTCACCGAATGATTCTGTGTAGTTTATATTTGAAGACATTCCTTTTTCCACTATTACCCTCTTAGCGCTCCGAATCTCCACTTGCATTTTCTACAAAAAGAGTGTTTCATAACTGCTCAATCAAAAATATGTTTTATCTCTGTTAACTGAATTTACAGATCAGAAATAAGTTTCACAGAATGCATCTGTGTAGTTATTATTTGAAGATATTCTTTTTCCCAATGTAGGCCTCTTAGCGCTTAGCATGTCCAATTGCAGTTTCTACAGAAAGAGTGTTTCAGAACGGCTCAATCAAAAGTAAGGTTCAACTCTGTTAGTTGAATGCACAGAACAGAAAGAATTTTCACAGAATGCTACTGTGTAGTTTATATTTGAATATATTCCTTTTTCCACTATTACCCTCTTAGCGCTCCGAATGTCCACTTGCATTTTCTACAGAAAGAGTGTTCAGAACTGCGCAATCAAAAGTATGGTTTAACTCTGTTAGCTTAATGAACATATCAGAAATAAGTTTCACACAATGCTTCTGTGTAGTTTTTATTTGAAGTTATTATTTTTCCCAATATAGGCCTCTTAGCGCTCAGAATGTCCAATTGCAGTTTCTACAGAAAGAGTGTTTCAGAAAGGCTCAATCAAAAGTAAGGTTCAACTCTGTTAGTTGAATGCACAGAACAGAAAGAAGTTTCATACAATGCTTCTGTGTAGTTTATATATGAACATATTCTTTTTTCCACTATTACCCACTTAGCGCTACGAATGTCCAGTTGCATTTTCTACAGACAGAGTGTTTCAAAACTGCTCAATCAAAAGTATGGTTTAACTCTGTTAGCTGAATGATCAGATCAGAAAGAAGTTTCACAGAATGCTTCTGTGTAGTTTATATTTGAATATATTCCTTTATCCACTACTACACTCTTAGCGCTCCAAATGTCCAGTTGCATTTTCTACAGAAAGAGTGTTCAGATCTGCTCAATCAAAAGTATGGTTTAACTCTGTTAGCTGAATGCACAGATCAGAAAGAAGTTTCACAGAATGATTCTGTGTAGTTTATATTTGGAGACATTCCTTTTTCCACTATTACCCTCTTAGCGCTCCAAATCTCCACTTGCATTTTCTACAGAAAGTGTGTTTCAGAACGGCTCAATCAAAACTAAGGTTCAACTCTTTTAGTTGAACAAACAGAACAGAAAGAAGTTTCACACAATTCTTCTGTGTAGTTTTTATTTGTAGACATTCTTTTTCCCAATATAGGCCTCTTAGCGCTCCGAATGTCCAATTGCAGTTTCTACAGAAAGAGTGTTTCAGAACGGCTCAATCAAAAGTAAGGTTCAACTCTGTTAGTTGAATGCACAGAACAGAAAGAAGTTTCATACAATGCTTCTGTGTAGTTTATATTTGAACATATTCTTTTTTCCACTATTACCCACTTAGCGCTACGAATGTCCAGTTGCATTTACTACAGACTGAGTGTTTCAAAACTGCTCAATCAAAAGTATGGTTTAACTCTGTTAGCTGAATGCTCAGATCAGAAGAAGTTTCACAGAATGCTTCTGTGTAGTTTATATTTGAATATATTCCTTTTTCCACTACTACGCTCTTAGCGCTCCAAATGTCCAGTTACATTTTCTACAGAAAGAGTGTTCAGATCTGCTCAATCAAAAGTATGGTTTAACTCTGTTAGCTGAATGCACAGATCAGAAAGAAGTTTCACCGAATGATTCTGTGTAGTTTCTATTTGAAGACATTCCTTTTTCCACTATTACCCTCTTAGCGCTCCGAATCTCCACTTGCATTTACTACAAAAAGAGTGTTTCATAACTGCTCAATCAAAAATATGTTTTATCTCTGTTAACTGAATTTACAGATCAGAAATAAGTTTCACAGAATGCATCTGTGTAGTTTTTATTTGAAGATATTCTTTTTCCCAATGTAGGCCTCTTAGCGCTTAGCATGTCCAATTGCAGTTTCTACAGAAAGAGTGTTTCAGAACGGCTCAATCAAAAGTAAGGTTCAACTCTGTTAGTTGAATGCACAGAACAGAAAGAATTTTCACAGAATGCTACTGTGTAGTTTATATTTGAATATATTCCTTTTTCCACTATTACCCTCTTAGCGCTCCGAATGTCCACTTGCATTTTCTACAGAAAGAGTGTTCAGAACTGCGCAATCAAAAGTATGGTTTAACGCTGTTAGCTTAATGAACATATCAGAAATAAGTTTCACACAATGCTTCTGTGTAGTTTTTATTTGAAGATATTATTTTTCCCAATAGAGGCCTCTTAGCGCTCAGAATGTCCAATTGCAGTTTCTACAGAAAGAGTGTTTCAGAAAGGCTCAATCAAAAGTAAGGTTCAACTCTGTTAGTTGAATGCACAGAACAGAAAGAAGTTTCATACAATGCTTCTGTGTAGTTTATATTTGAACATATTCTTTTTTTCCCTATTACCCACTTAGCGCTACGAATGTCCAGTTGCATTTTCTACAGACAGAGTGTTTCAAAACTGCTCAATCAAAAGTATGGTTTAACTCTGTTAGCTGAATGCTCAGATCAGAAAGAAGTTTCACAGAATGCTTCTGTGTAGTTTATATTTGAATATATTCCTTTTTCCACTACTACTCTCTTAGCGCTCCAAATGTCCAGTTGCATTTTCTACAGAAAGAGTGTTCAGATCTGCTCAATCAAAAGTATGGTTTAACTCTGTTAGCTGAATGCACAGATCAGAAAGAAGTTTCACAGAATGATTCTGTGTAGTTTATATTTGGAGACATTCCTTTTTCCACTATTACCCTCTTAGCGCTCCGAATCTCCACTTGCATTTTCTACAAAAAGAGTGTTTCATAACTGCTCAATCAAAAATATGTTTTATCTCTGTTAACTGAATTTACAGATCAGAAATAAGTTTCACAGAATGCATCTGTGTAGTTTTTATTTGAAGATATTCTTTTTCCCAATGTAGACCTCTTAGCGCTTAGCATGTCCAATTGCAGTTTCTACAGAAAAAGTGTTTCAGAACGGCTCAATCAAAAGTAAGGTTCAACTCTGTTAGTTGAATGCACAGAACAGAAAGAATTTTCACAGAATGCTACTGTGTAGTTTATATTGGAATATATTCCTTTTTCCACTATTACCCTCTTAGCGCTCCGAATGTCCACTTGCATTTTCTACAGAAAGAGTTTTCAGAACTGCGCAATCAAAAGTATGGTTTAACTCTGTTAGCTTAATGAACATATCAGAAATAAGTTTCACACAATTCTTCTGTGTAGTTTTTATTTGAAGATTTTATTTTTCCCAATAGAGGCCTCTTAGCGCTCAGAATGTCCAATTGCAGTTTCTACAGAAAGAGTGTTTCAGAAAGGCTCAATCAAAAGTAAGGTTCAACTATGTTAGTTCAATGCACAGAACAGAAAGAAGTTTCATACAATGCTTCTGTGTAGTTTATATTTGAACATATTCTTTTTTCCACTATTACCCACTTAGCGCTACGAATGTCCAGTTGCATTTTCTACAGACAGAGTGTTTCAAAACTGCTCAATCAAAACTATGGTTTAACTCTGTTAGCTGAATGCTCAGATCAGAAAGAAGTTTCACAGAATGTTTCTGTGTAGTTTATATTAGAATATATTCCTTTTTCCACTACTACTCTCTTAGCGCTCAAAATGTCCAGTTGCATTTTCTACAGAAAGAGTGTTCAGATCTGCTCAATCAAAAGTATGGTTTAACTCTGTTAGCTGAATGCACAGATCAGAAAGAAGTTTCACCGAATTATTCTGTGTAGTTTATATTTGAAGACATTCCTTTTTCCACTATTACCCTCTTAGCGCTCCGAATCTCCACTTGCATTTTCTACAAAAAGAGTGTTTCATAACTGCTCAATCAAAAATATGTTTTATCTCTGTTAACTGAATTTACAGATCAGAAATAAGTTTCACAGAATGCATCTGTGTAGTTTTTATTTGAAGATATTCTTTTTCCCAATGTAGGCCTCTTAGCGCTTAGCATGTCCAATTGCAGTTTCTACAGAAAGAGTGTTTCAGAACGGCTCAATCAAAAGTAAGGTTCAACTCTGTTAGTTGAATGCACAGAACAGAAAGAATTTTCACAGAATGCTACTGTGTAGTTTATATTTGAATATATTCCTTTTTCCACTATTACCCTCTTAGCGCTCCGAATGTCCACTTGCATTTTCTACAGAAAGAGTGTTCAGAACTGCGCAATCAAAAGTATGGTTTAACGCTGTTAGCTTAATGAACATATCAGAAATAAGTTTCACACAATGCTTCTGTGTAGTTTTTATTTGAAGATATTATTTTTCCCAATAGAGGCCTCTTAGCGCTCATAATGTCCAATTGCAGTTTCTACAGAAAGAGTGTTTCAGAAAGGCTCAATCAAAAGTAAGGTTCAACTCTGTTAGTTGAATGCACAGAACAGAAAGAAGTTTCATACAATGCTTCTGTGTAGTTTATATTTGAACATATTCTTTTTTTCCCTATTACCCACTTAGCGCTACGAATGTCCAGTTGCATTTTCTACAGACAGAGTGTTTCAAAACTGCTCAATCAAAAGTATGGTTTAACTCTGTTAGCTGAATGCTCAGATCAGAAAGAAGTTTCACAGAATGCTTCTGTGTAGTTTATATTTGAATATATTCCTTTTTCCACTACTACTCTCTTAGCGCTCCAAATGTCCAGTTGCATTTTCTACAGAAAGAGTGTTCAGATCTGCTCAATCAAAAGTATGGTTTAACTCTGTTAGCTGAATGCACAGATCAGAAAGAAGTTTCACAGAATGATTCTGTGTAGTTTATATTTGGAGACATTCCTTTTTCCACTATTACCCTCTTAGCGCTCCGAATCTCCACTTGCATTTTCTACAGAAAGTGTGTTTCAGAACGGCTCAATCAAAACTAAGGTTCAACTCTTTTAGTTGAACAAACAGAACAGAAAGAAGTTTCACACAATTCTTCTGTGTAGTTTTTATTTGTAGACATTCTTTTTCCCAATATAGGCCTCTTAGCGCTCAGAATGTCCAATTGCAGTTTCTACAGAAAGAGTGTTTCAGAACGGCTCAATCAAAAGTAAGGTTCAACTCTGTTAGTTGAATGCACAGAACAGAAAGAAGTTTCATACAATGCTTCTGTGTAGTTTATATTTGAACATATTCTTTTTTCCACTATTACCCACTTAGCGCTACGAATGTCCAGTTGCATTTTCTACAGACAGAGTGTTTCAAAACTGCTCAATCAAAAGTATGGTTTAACTCTGTTAGCTGAATGCTCAGATCAGAAACTAGTTTCACAGAATGCTTCTGTGTAGTTTATATTTGAATATATTCCTTTTTCCAGTACTACGCTCTTAGCGCTCCAAATGTCCAGTTGCATTTACTACAGAAAGAGTGTTCAGATCTGCTCAATCAAAAGTATGGTTTAACTCTGTTAGCTGAATGCACAGATCAGAAAGAAGTTTCACCGAATGATTCTGTGTAGTTTATATTTGAAGACATTCCTTTTTCCACTATTACCCTCTTAGCGCTCCGAATCTCCACTTGCATTTTCTACAAAAAGAGTGTTTCATAACTGCTCAATCAAAAATATGTTTTATCTCTGTTAACTGAATTTACAGATCAGAAATAAGTTTCACAGAATGCATCTGTGTAGTTATTATTTGAAGATATTCTTTTTCCCAATGTAGGCCTCTTAGCGCTTAGCATGTCCAATTGCAGTTTCTACAGAAAGAGTGTTTCAGAACGGCTCAATCAAAAGTAAGGTTCAACTCTGTTAGTTGAATGCACAGAACAGAAAGAATTTTCACAGAATGCTACTGTGTAGTTTATATTTGAATATATTCCTTTTTCCACTATTACCCTCTTAGCGCTCCGAATGTCCACTTGCATTTTCTACAGAAAGAGTGTTCAGAACTGCGCAATCAAAAGTATGGTTTAACTCTGTTAGCTTAATGAACATATCAGAAATAAGTTTCACACAATGCTTCTGTGTAGTTTTTATTTGAAGTTATTATTTTTCCCAATATAGGCCTCTTAGCGCTCAGAATGTCCAATTGCAGTTTCTACAGAAAGAGTGTTTCAGAAAGGCTCAATCAAAAGTAAGGTTCAACTCTGTTAGTTGAATGCACAGAACAGAAAGAAGTTTCATACAATGCTTCTGTGTAGTTTATATATGAACATATTCTTTTTTCCACTATTACCCACTTAGCGCTACGAATGTCCAGTTGCATTTTCTACAGACAGAGTGTTTCAAAACTGCTCAATCAAAAGTATGGTTTAACTCTGTTAGCTGAATGATCAGATCAGAAAGAAGTTTCACAGAATGCTTCTGTGTAGTTTATATTTGAATATATTCCTTTATCCACTACTACACTCTTAGCGCTCCAAATGTCCAGTTGCATTTTCTACAGAAAGAGTGTTCAGATCTGCTCAATCAAAAGTATGGTTTAACTCTGTTAGCTGAATGCACAGATCAGAAAGAAGTTTCACAGAATGATTCTGTGTAGTTTATATTTGGAGACATTCCTTTTTCCACTATTACCCTCTTAGCGCTCCAAATCTCCACTTGCATTTTCTACAGAAAGTGTGTTTCAGAACGGCTCAATCAAAACTAAGGTTCAACTCTTTTAGTTGAACAAACAGAACAGAAAGAAGTTTCACACAATTCTTCTGTGTAGTTTTTATTTGTAGACATTCTTTTTCCCAATATAGGCCTCTTAGCGCTCCGAATGTCCAATTGCAGTTTCTACAGAAAGAGTGTTTCAGAACGGCTCAATCAAAAGTAAGGTTCAACTCTGTTAGTTGAATGCACAGAACAGAAAGAAGTTTCATACAATGCTTCCGTGTAGTTTATATTTGAACATATTCTTTTTTCCACTATTACCCACTTAGCGCTACGAATGTCCAGTTGCATTTACTACAGACTGAGTGTTTCAAAACTGCTCAATCAAAAGTATGGTTTAACTCTGTTAGCTGAATGCTCAGATCAGAAGAAGTTTCACAGAATGCTTCTGTGTAGTTTATATTTGAATATATTCCTTTTTCCACTACTACGCTCTTAGCGCTCCAAATGTCCAGTTACATTTTCTACAGAAAGAGTGTTCAGATCTGCTCAATCAAAAGTATGGTTTAACTCTGTTAGCTGAATGCACAGATCAGAAAGAAGTTTCACCGAATGATTCTGTGTAGTTTCTATTTGAAGACATTCCTTTTTCCACTATTACCCTCTTAGCGCTCCGAATCTCCACTTGCATTTACTACAAAAAGAGTGTTTCATAACTGCTCAATCAAAAATATGTTTTATCTCTGTTAACTGAATTTACAGATCAGAAATAAGTTTCACAGAATGCATCTGTGTAGTTTTTATTTGAAGATATTCTTTTTCCCAATGTAGGCCTCTTAGCGCTTAGCATGTCCAATTGCAGTTTCTACAGAAAGAGTGTTTCAGAACGGCTCAATCAAAAGTAAGGTTCAACTCTGTTAGTTGAATGCACAGAACAGAAAGCATTTTCACAGAATGCTACTGTGTAGTTTATATTTGAATATATTCCTTTTTCCACTATTACCCTCTTAGCGCTCCGAATGTCCACTTGCATTTTCTACAGAAAGAGTGTTCAGAACTGCGCAATCAAAAGTATGGTTTAACGCTGTTAGCTTAATGAACATATCAGAAATAAGTTTCACACAATGCTTCTGTGTAGTTTTTATTTGAAGATATTATTTTTCCCAATAGAGGCCTCTTAGCGCTCAGAATGTCCAATTGCAGTTTCTACAGAAAGAGTGTTTCAGAAAGGCTCAATCAAAAGTAAGGTTCAACTCTGTTAGTTGAATGCACAGAACAGAAAGAAGTTTCATACAATGCTTCTGTGTAGTTTATATTTGAACATATTCTTTTTTTCCCTATTACCCACTTAGCGCTACGAATGTCCAGTTGCATTTTCTACAGACAGAGTGTTTCAAAACTGCTCAATCAAAAGTATGGTTTAACTCTGTTAGCTGAATGCTCAGATCAGAAAGAAGTTTCACAGAATGCTTCTGTGTAGTTTATATTTGAATATATTCCTTTTTCCACTACTACTCTCTTAGCGCTCCAAATGTCCAGTTGCATTTTCTACAGAAAGAGTGTTCAGATCTGCTCAATCAAAAGTATGGTTTAACTCTGTTAGCTGAATGCACAGATCAGAAAGAAGTTTCACAGAATGATTCTGTGTAGTTTATATTTGGAGACATTCCTTTTTCCACTATTACCCTCTTAGCGCTCCGAATCTCCACTTGCATTTTCTACAAAAAGAGTGTTTCATAACTGCTCAATCAAAAATATGTTTTATCTCTGTTAACTGAATTTACAGATCAGAAATAAGTTTCACAGAATGCATCTGTGTAGTTTTTATTTGAAGATATTCTTTTTCCCAATGTAGACCTCTTAGCGCTTAGCATGTCCAATTGCAGTTTCTACAGAAAAAGTGTTTCAGAACGGCTCAATCAAAAGTAAGGTTCAACTCTGTTAGTTGAATGCACAGAACAGAAAGAATTTTCACAGAATGCTACTGTGTAGTTTATATTGGAATATATTCCTTTTTCCACTATTACCCTCTTAGCGCTCCGAATGTCCACTTGCATTTTCTACAGAAAGAGTTTTCAGAACTGCGCAATCAAAAGTATGGTTTAACTCTGTTAGCTTAATGAACATATCAGAAATAAGTTTCACACAATTCTTCTGTGTAGTTTTTATTTGAAGATTTTATTTTTCCCAATAGAGGCCTCTTAGCGCTCAGAATGTCCAATTGCAGTTTCTACAGAAAGAGTGTTTCAGAAAGGCTCAATCAAAAGTAAGGTTCAACTATGTTAGTTCAATGCACAGAACAGAAAGAAGTTTCATACAATGCTTCTGTGTAGTTTATATTTGAACATATTCTTTTTTCCACTATTACCCACTTAGCGCTACGAATGTCCAGTTGCATTTTCTACAGACAGAGTGTTTCAAAACTGCTCAATCAAAACTATGGTTTAACTCTGTTAGCTGAATGCTCAGATCAGAAAGAAGTTTCACAGAATGTTTCTGTGTAGTTTATATTAGAATATATTCCTTTTTCCACTACTACTCTCTTAGCGCTCAAAATGTCCAGTTGCATTTTCTACAGAAAGAGTGTTCAGATCTGCTCAATCAAAAGTATGGTTTAACTCTGTTAGCTGAATGCACAGATCAGAAAGATGTTTCACAGAATGATTCTGTGTAGTTTATATTTGGAGACATTCCTTTTTCCACTATTACCCTCTTAGCGCTCCGAATCTCCACTTGCATTTTCTACAAAAAGAGTGTTTCATAACTGCTCAATCAAAAATATGTTTTATCTCTGTTAACTGAATTTACAGATCAGAAATAAGTTTCACAGAATGCATCTGTGTAGTTTTTATTTGAAGATATTCTTTTTCAAAATGTAGGCCTCTTAGCGCTTAGCATGTCCAATTGCAGTTTCTACAGAAAGAGTGTTTCAGAACGGCTCAATCAAAAGTAAGGTTCAACTCTGTTAGTTGAATGCACAGAACAGAAAGAATTTTCACAGAATGCTACTGTGTAGTTTATATTGGAATATATTCCTTTTTCCACTATTACCCTCTTAGCGCTCCGAATGTCCACTTGCATTTTCTACAGAAAGAGTGTTCAGAACTGCGCAATCAAAAGTATGGTTTAACTCTGTTAGCTTAATGAACATATCAGAAATAAGTTTCACACAATGCTTCTGTGTAGTTTTTATTTGAAGATATTATTTTTCCCAATATAGGCCTCTTAGCGCTCAGAATGTCCAATTTCAGTTTCTACAGAAAGAGTGTTTCAGAAAGGCTCAATCAAAAGTAAGGTTCAACTCTGTTAGTTGAATGCACAGAACAGAAAGAAGTTTCATACAATGCTTCTGTGTAGTTTATATTTGAACATATTCTTTTTTCCACTATTACCCACTTAGCGCTACGAATGTCCAGTTGCATTTTCTACAGACAGAGTGTTTCAAAACTGCTCAATCAAAAGTATGGTTTAACTCTGTTAGCTGAATACTCAGATCAGAAAGAAGTTTCACAGAATGCTTCTGTGTAGTTTATATTTGAATATATTCCTTTTTCCACTACTACTCTCTTAGCGCTCCAAAGGTCCAGTTGCATTTTCTACAGAAAGAGAGTTCAGATCTGCTCAATCAAAAGTATGGTTTAACTCTGTTAGCTGAATGCACAGATCAGAAAGAAGTTTCACAGAATGATTCTGTGTAGTTTATATTTGGAGACATTCCTTTTTCCACTATTACCCTCTTAGCGCTCCGAATCTCCACTTGCATTTTCTACAGAAAGAGTGTTTCAGAACTGCTCAACCAAAACTAAGGTTCAACTCTTTTAGTTGAACAAACAGAACAGAAAGAAGTTTCACACAATTCTTCTGTGTAGTTTTTATTTGTAGACATTCTTTTTCCAATATAGGCCTCTTAGCGCTCAGAATGTCCAATTGCAGTTTCTACAGAAAGAGTGTTTCAGAACGGCCCAATCAAAAGTAAGGTTCAACTCTCTTAGTTGAATGCACAGAACACAAAGAAGTTTCATACAATGCTTCTGTGTAGTTCATATTTGAACATATTCTTTTTTCCACTATTACCCACTTAGCGCTACGAATGTCCAGTTGCATTTTCTACAGACAGAGTGTTTCAAAACTGCTCAATCAAAAGTATGGTTTAACTCTGTTAGCTGAATGCTCAGATCAGAAAGAAGTTTCACAGAATGCTTCTGTGTAGTTTATATTTGAATATATTCCTTTTTCCACTACTACGCTCTTAGCGCTCCAAATGTCCAGTTGCATTTTCTACAGAAAGAGTGTTCAGATCTGCTCAATCAAAAGTATGGTTTAACTCTGTTAGCTGAATGCACAGATCAGAAAGAAGTTTCACCGAATGATTCTGTGTAGTTTATATTTGAAGACATTCCTTTTTCCACTATTACCCTCTTAGCGCTCCGAATCTCCACTTGCATTTTCTACAAAAAGAGTGTTTCATAACTGCTCAATCAAAAATATGTTTTATCTCTGTTAACTGAATTTACAGATCAGAAATAAGTTTCACAGAATGCATCTGTGTAGTTTTTATTTGAAGATATTCTTTTTCTCAATGTAGGCCTCTTAGCGCTTAGCATGTCCAATTGCAGTTTGTACAGAAAGAGTGTTTCAGAACGGCTCAATCAAAAGTAAGGTTCAACTCTGTTAGTTGAATGCACAGAACAGAAAGAATTTTCACAGAATGCTACTGTGTAGTTTATATTTGAATATATTCCTTTTTCCACTATTACCCTCTTAGCGCTCCGAATGTCCACTTGCATTTTCTACAGAAAGAGTGTTCAGAACTGCGCAATCAAAAGTATGGTTTAACTCTGTTAGCTTAATGAACATATCAGAAATAAGTTTCACACAATGCTTCTGTGTAGTTTTTAGTTGAAGATATTATTTTTCCCAATAGAGGCCTCTTAGCGCTCAGAATGTCCAATTGCAGTTTCTACAGAAAGAGTGTTTCAGAAAGGCTCAATCAAAAGTAAGGTTCAACTCTGTTAGTTGAATGCACAGAACAGAAAGAAGTTTCATACAATGCTTCTGTGTAGTTTATATTTGAACATATTCTTTTTTCCACTATTACCCACTTAGCGCTACGAATGTCCAGTTGCATTTTCTACAGACAGAGTGTTTCAAAACTGCTCAATCAAAAGTATGGTTTAACTCTGTTAGCTGAATGCTCAGATCAGAAAGAAGTTTCACAGAATGCTTCTGTGTAGTTTATATTTGAATATATTCCTTTTTCCACGACTACTCTCTTGGCGCTCCAAATGTCCAGTTGCATTTTCTACAGAAAGAGAGTTCAGATCTGCTCAATCAAAAGTATGGTTTAACTCTGTTAGCTGAATGCACAGATCAGAAAGAAGTTTCACCGAATGATTCTGTGAAGTTTATATTTGGAGACTTTCCTTTTTCCACTATTACCCTCTTAGCGCTCCGAATCTCCACTTGCATTTTCTACAGAAAGAGTGTTTCAGAACGGCTCAATCAAAACTAAGGTTCAACTCTTTTAGTTGAACAAACAGAACAGAAAGAAGTTTCACACAATTCTTCTGTGTAGTTTTTATTTGTAGACATTCTTTTTCCCAATATAGGCCTCTTAGCGCTCAGAATGTCCAATTGCAGTTTCTACAGAAAGAGTGTTTCAGAACGGCTCAATCAAAAGTAAGGTTCAAGTCTGTTAGTTGAATGCACAGAACAGAAAGAAGTTTCATACAATGCTTCTGTGTAGTTTATATTTGAACATATTCTTTTTTCCACTATTAACCACTTAGCGCTACGAATGTCCAGTTGCATTTTCTACAGACAGAGTGTTTCAAAACTGCTCAATCAAAAGTATGGTTTAACTCTGTTAGCTGAATGCTCAGATCAGAAAGAAGTTTCACAGAATGCTTCTGTGTAGTTTATATTTGAATATATTCCTTTTTCCACTACTACGCTCTTAGCGCTCCAAATGTCCAGTTGCATTTTCTACAGAAAGAGTGTTCAGATCTGCTCAATCAAAAGTATGGTTTAACTCTGTTAGCCGAATGCACAGATCAGAAAGAAGTTTCACCGAATGATTCTGTGTAGTTTATATTTGAAGACATTCCTTTTTCCACTATTACCCTCTTAGCGCTCCGAATCTCCACTTGCATTTTCTACAAAAAGAGTGTTTCATAACTGCTCAATCAAAAATATGTTTTATCTCTGTTAACTGAATTTACAGATCAGAAATAAGTTTCACAGAATGCATCTGTGTAGTGTTTATTTGAAGATATTCTTTTTCAAAATGTAGGCCTCTTAGCGCTTAGCATGTCCAATTGCAGTTTCTACAGAAAGAGTGTTTCAGAACGGCTCAATCAAAAGTAAGGTTCAACTCTGTTAGTTGAATGCACAGAACAGAAAGAATTTTCACAGAATGCTACTGTGTAGTTTATATTTGAATATATTCCTTTTTCCACTATTACCCTCTTAGCGCTCCGAATGTCCACTTGATTTTTCTACAGAAAGAGTGTTCAGAACTGCGCAATCAAAAGTATGGTTTAACTCTGTTAGCTTAATGAACATATCAGAAATAAGTTTCACACAATGCTTCTGTGTAGTTTTTATTTGAAGATATTATTTTTCCCAATAGAGGCCTCTTAGCGCTCAGAATGTCCAATTGCAGTTTCTACAGAAAGAGTGTTTCAGAAAGGCTCAATCAAACGTAAGGTTCAACTCTGTTAGTTGAATGCACAGAACAGAAAGAAGTTTCATACAATGCTTCTGTGTAGTTTATATTTGAACATATTCTTTTTTCCACTATTACCCACTTAGCGCTACGAATGTCCAGTTGCATTTTCTACAGACAGAGTGTTTCAAAACTGCTCAATCAAAAGTATGGTTTAACTCTGTTAGCTGAATGCTCAGATCAGAAAGAAGTTTCACAGAATGCTTCTGTGTAGTTTATATTTGAATATATTCCTTTTTCCACGACTACTCTCTTAGCGCTCCAAATGTCCAGTTGCATTTTCTACAGAAAGAGAGTTCAGATCTGCTCAATCAAAAGTATGGTTTAACTCTGTTAGCTGAATGCACAGATCAGAAAGAAGTTTCACCGAATGATTCTGTGAAGTTTATATTTGGAGACTTTCCTTTTTCCACTATTACCCTCTTAGCGCTCCGAATCTCCACTTGCATTTTCTACAGAAAGAGTGTTTCAGAACGGCTCAATCAAAACTAAGGTTCAACTCTTTTAGTTGAACAAACAGAACAGAAAGAAGTTTCACACAATTCTTCTGTGTAGTTTTTATTTGTAGACATTCTTTTTCCCAATATAGGCCTCTTAGCGCTCAGAATGTCCAATTGCAGTTTCTACAGAAAGAGTGTTTCAGAACGGCTCAATCAAAAGTAAGGTTCAAGTCTGTTAGTTGAATGCACAGAACAGAAAGAAGTTTCATACAATGCTTCTGTGTAGTTTATATTTGAACATATTCTTTTTTCCACTATTAACCACTTAGCGCTACGAATGTCCAGTTGCATTTTCTACAGACAGAGTGTTTCAAAACTGCTCAATCAAAAGTATGGTTTAACTCTGTTAGCTGAATGCTCAGATCAGAAAGAAGTTTCACAGAATGCTTCTGTGTAGTTTATATTTGAATATATTCCTTTTTCCACTACTACGCTCTTAGCGCTCCAAATGTCCAGTTGCATTTTCTACAGAAAGAGTGTTCAGATCTGCTCAATCAAAAGTATGGTTTAACTCTGTTAGCCGAATGCACAGATCAGAAAGAAGTTTCACCGAATGATTCTGTGTAGTTTATATTTGAAGACATTCCTTTTTCCACTATTACCCTCTTAGCGCTCCGAATCTCCACTTGCATTTTCTACAAAAAGAGTGTTTCATAACTGCTCAATCAAAAATATGTTTTATCTCTGTTAACTGAATTTACAGATCAGAAATAAGTTTCACAGAATGCATCTGTGTAGTGTTTATTTGAAGATATTCTTTTTCAAAATGTAGGCCTCTTAGCGCTTAGCATGTCCAATTGCAGTTTGTACAGAAAGAGTGTTTCAGAACGGCTCAATCAAAAGTAAGGTTCAACTCTGTTAGTTGAATGCACAGAACAGAAAGAATTTTCACAGAATGCTACTGTGTAGTTTATATTTGAATATATTCCTTTTTCCACTATTACCCTCTTAGCGCTCCGAATGTCCACTTGCTTTTTCTACAGAAAGAGTGTTCAGAACTGCGCAATCAAAAGTATGGTTTAACTCTGTTAGCTTAATGAACATATCAGAAATAAGTTTCACACAATGCTTCTGTGTAGTTTTTATTTGAAGATATTATTTTTCCCAATAGAGGCCTCTTAGCGCTCAGAATGTCCAATTGCAGTTTCTACAGAAAGAGTGTTTCAGAAAGGCTCAATCAAAAGTAAGGTTCAACTCTGTTAGTTGAATGCACAGAACAGAAAGAAGTTTCATACAATGCTTCTGTGTAGTTTATATTTGAACATATTCTTTTTTCCACTATTACCCACTTAGCGCTACGAATGTCCAGTTGCATTTTCTACAGACAGAGTGTTTCAAAACTGATCAATCAAAAGTATGGTTTAACTGTGTTTGCTGAATGCTCAGATCAGAAAGAAGTTTCACAGAATGCTTCTGTGTAGTTTATATTTGAATATATTCCTTTTTCCACTACTACTCTCTTAGCGCTCCAAATGTCCAGTTGCATTTTCTACAGAAAGAGAGTTCAGATCTGCTCAATCAAAAGTATGGTTTAACTCTGTTAGCTGAATGCACAGATCAGAAAGAAGTTTCACCGAATGATTCTGTGTAGTTTATATTTGGAGACATTCCTTTTTCCACTATTACCCTCTTAGCGCTCCGAATCTCCACTTGCATTTTCTACAGAAAGAGTGTTTCAGAACGGCTCAATCAAAACTAAGGTTCAACTCTTTTAGTTGAACAAACAGAACAGAAAGAAGTTTCACACAATTCTTCTGTGTAGTTTTTATTTGTAGACGTTCTTTTTCCCAATATAGGCCTCTTAGCGCTCAGAATGTCCAATTGCAGTTTCTACAGAAAGAGTGTTTCAGAACGGCTCAATCAAAAGTAAGGTTCAACTCTGTTAGTTGAATGCACAGAACAGAAAGAAGTTTCATACAATGCTTCTGTGTAGTTTATATTTGAACATATTCTTTTTTCCACTATTACCCACTTAGCGCTACGAATGTCCAGTTGCATTTTCTACAGACAGAGTGTTTCAAAACTGCTCAATCAAAAGTATGGTTTAACTCTGTTAGCTGAATGCTCAGATCAGAAAGAAGTTTCACAGAATGCTTCTGTGTAGTTTATATTTGAATATATTCCTTTTTCCACTACTACGCTCTTAGCGCTCCAAATGTCCAGTTGCATTTTCTACAGAAAGAGTGTTCAGATCTGCTCAATCAAAAGTATGGTTTAACTCTGTTAGCTGAATGCACAGATCAGAAAGAAGTTTCACCGAATGATTCTGTGTAGTTTATATTTGAAGACATTGCTTTTTCCACTATTACCCTCTTAGCGCTCCGAATCTCCACTTGCATTTTCTACAAAAAGAGTGTTTCATAACTGCTCAATCAAAAATATGTTTTATCTCTGTTAACTGAATTTACAGATCAGAAATAAGTTTCACAGAATGCATCTGTGTAGTTTTTATTTGAAGATATTCTTTTTCAAAATGTAGGCCTCTTAGCGCTTAGCATGTCCAATTGCAGTTTCTACAGAAAGAGTGTTTCAGAACGGCTCAATCAAAAGTAAGGTTCAACTCTGTTAGTTGAATGCACAGAACAGAAAGAATTTTCACAGAATGCTACTGTGTAGTTTATATTTGAATATATTCCTTTTTCCACTATTACCCTCTTAGCGCTCCGAATGTCCACTTGCATTTTCTACAGAAAGAGTGTTCAGAACTGCGCAATCAAAAGTATGGTTTAACTCTGTTAGCTTAATGAACATATCAGAAATAAGTTTCACACAATGCTTCTGTGTAGTTTTTATTTGAAGATATTATTTTTCCCAAAATAGGCCTCTTAGCGCTCAGAATGTCCAATTTCAGTTTCTACAGAAAGAGTGTTTCAGAAAGGCTCAATCAAAAGTAAGGTTCAACTCTGTTAGTTGAATGCACAGAACAGAAAGAAGTTTCATACAATGCTTCTGTGTAGTTTATATTTGAACATATTCTTTTTTCCACTATTACCCACTTAGCGCTACGAATGTCCAGTTGCATTTTCTACAGACAGAGTGTTTCAAAACTGCTCAATCAAAAGTATGGTTTAACTCTGTTAGCTGAATGCTCAGATCAGAAAGAAGTTTCACAGAATGCTTCTGTGTAGTTTATATTTGAATATATTTCTTTTTCCACTACTACTCTCTTGGCGCTCCAAATGTCCAGTTGCATTTTCTACAGAAAGAGAGTTCAGATCTGCTCAATCAAAAGTATGGTTTAACTCTGTTAGCTGAATGCACAGATCAGAAAGAAGTTTCACCGAATGATTCTGTGAAGTTTATATTTGGAGACTTTCCTTTTTCCACTATTACCCTCTTAGCGCTCCGAATCTCCACTTGCATTTTCTACAGAAAGAGTGTTTCAGAACGGCTCAATCAAAACTAAGGTTCAACTCTTTTAGTTGAACAAACAGAACAGAAAGAAGTTTCACACAATTCTTCTGTGTAGTTTTTATTTGTAGACATTCTTTTTCCCAATATAGGCCTTTTAGCGCTCAGAATGTCCAATTGCAGTTTCTACAGAAAGAGTGTTTCAGAACGGCTCAATCAAAAGTAAGGTTCAACTCTGTTAGTTGAATGCACAGAACAGAAAGAAGTTTCATACAATGCTTCTGTGTAGTTTATATTTGAACATATTCTTTTTTCCACTATTAACCACTTAGCGCTACGAATGTCCAGTTGCATTTTCTACAGACAGAGTGTTTCAAAACTGTTCAATCAAAAGTATGGTTTAACTCTGTTAGCTGAATGCTCAGATCAGAAAGAAGTTTCACAGAATGCTTCTGTGTAGTTTATATTTGAATATATTCCTTTTTCCACTACTACGCTCTTAGCGCTCCAAATGTCCAGTTGCATTTTCTACAGAAAGAGTGTTCAGATCTGCTCAATCAAAAGTATGGTTTAACTCTGTTAGCTGAATGCACATATCAGAAAGAAGTTTCACCGAATGATTCTGTGTAGTTTATATTTGAAGACATTCCTTTTTCCACTATTACCCTCTTAGCGCTCCGAATCTCCACTTGCATTTTCTACAAAAAGAGTGTTTCATAACTGCTCAATCAAAAATATGTTTTATCTCTGTTAACTGAATTTACAGATCAGAAATAAGTTTCACAGAATGCATCTGTGTAGTGTTTATTTGAAGATATTCTTTTTCAAAATGTAGGCCTCTTAGCGCTTAGCATGTCCAATTGCAGTTTGTACAGAAAGAGTGTTTCAGAACGGCTCAATCAAAAGTAAGGTTCAACTCTGTTAGTTGAATGCACAGAACAGAAAGAATTTTCACAGAATGCTACTGTGTAGTTTATATTTGAATATATTCCTTTTTCCACTATTACCCTCTTAGCGCTCCGAATGTCCACTTGCTTTTTCTACAGAAAGAGTGTTCAGAACTGCGCAATCAAAAGTATGGTTTAACTCTGTTAGCTTAATGAACATATCAGAAATAAGTTTCACACAATGCTTCTGTGTAGTTTTTATTTGAAGATATTATTTTTCCCAATATAGGCCTCTTAGCGCTCAGAATGTCCAATTGCAGTTTCTACAGAAAGAGTGTTTCAGAAAGGCTCAATCAAAAGTAAGGTTCAACTCTGTTAGTTGAATGCACAGAACAGAAAGAAGTTTCATACAATGCTTCTGTGTAGTTTATATTTGAACATATTCTTTTTTCCACTATTACCCACTTAGCGCTACGAATGTCCAGTTGCATTTTCTACAGACAGAGTGTTTCAAAACTGATCAATCAAAAGTATGGTTTAACTGTGTTTGCTGAATGCTCAGATCAGAAAGAAGTTTCACAGATTGCTTCTGTGTAGTTTATATTTGAATATATTCCTTTTTCCACTACTACTCTCTTAGCGCTCCAAATGTCCAGTTGCATTTTCTACAGAAAGAGAGTTCAGATCTGCTCAATCAAAAGTATGGTTTAACTCTGTTAGCTGAATGCACAGATCAGAAAGAAGTTTCACCGAATGATTCTGTGTAGTTTATATTTGGAGACATTCCTTTTTCCACTATTACCCTCTTAGCGCTCCGAATCTCCACTTGCATTTTCTACAGAAAGAGTGTTTCAGAACGGCTCAATCAAAACTAAGGTTCAACTCTTTTAGTTGAACAAACAGAACAGAAAGAAGTTTCACACAATTCTTCTGTGTAGTTTTTATTTGTAGACATTCTTTTTCCCAATATAGGCCTCTTAGCACTCAGAATGTCCAATTGCAGTTTCTACAGAAAGAGTGTTTCAGAACGGCTCAATCAAAAGTAAGGTTCAACTCTGTTAGTTGAATGCACAGAACAGAAAGAAGTTTCATACAATGCTTCTGTGTAGTTTATATTTGAACATATTCTTTTTTCCACTATTACCCACTTAGCGCTACGAATGTCCAGTTGCATTTTCTACAGACAGAGTGTTTCAAAACTGCTCAATCAAAAGTATGGTTTAACTCTGTTAGCTGAATGCTCAGATCAGAAAGAAGTTTCACAGAATGCTTCTGTGTAGTTTATATTTGAATATATTCCTTTTTCCACTACTACGCTCTTAGCGCTCCAAATGTCCAGTTGCATTTTCTACAGAAAGAGTGTTCAGATCTGCTCAATCAAAAGTATGGTTTAACTCTGTTAGCTGAATGCACAGATCAGAAAGAAGTTTCACCGAATGATTCTGTGTAGTTTATATTTGAAGACATTCCTTTTTCCACTATTACCCTCTTAGCGCTCCGAATTTCCACTTGCATTTTCTACAAAAAGAGTGTTTCATAACTGCTCAATCAAAAATATGTTTTATCTCTGTTAACTGAATTTACAGATCAGAAATAAGTTTCACAGAATGCATCTGTGTAGTGTTTATTTGAAGATATTCTTTTTCAAAATGTAGGCCTCTTAGCGCTTAGCATGTCCAATTGCAGTTTGTACAGAAAGAGTGTTTCAGAACGGCTCAATCAAAAGTAAGGTTCAACTCTGTTAGTTGAATGCACAGAACAGAAAGAATTTTCACAGAATGCTACTGTGTAGTTTATATTTGAATATATTCCTTTTTCCACTATTACCCTCTTAGCGCTCCGAATGTCCACTTGCTTTTTCTACAGAAAGAGTGTTCAGAACTGCGCAATCAAAAGTATGGTTTAACTCTGTTAGCTTAATGAACATATCAGAAATAAGTTTCACACAATGCTTCTGTGTAGTTTTTATTTGAAGATATTATTTTTCCCAATATAGGCCTCTTAGCGCTCAGAATGTCCAATTGCAGTTTCTACAGAAAGAGTGTTTCAGAAAGGCTCAATCAAAAGTAAGGTTCAACTCTGTTAGTTGAATGCACAGAACAGAAAGAAGTTTCATACAATGCTTCTGTGTAGTTTATATTTGAACATATTCTTTTTTCCACTATTACCCACTTAGCGCTACGAATGTCCAGTTGCATTTTCTACAGACAGAGTGTTTCAAAACTGCTCAATCAAAAGTATGGTTTAACTCTGTTAGCTGAATGCTCAGATCAGAAAGAAGTTTCACAGAATGCTTCTGTGTAGTTTATATTTGAATATATTCCTTTTTCCACTACTACGCTCTTAGCGCTCCAAATGTCCAGTTGCATTTTCTACAGAAAGAGTGTTCAGATCTGCTCAATCAAAAGTATGGTTTAACTCTGTTAGCTGAATGCACAGATCAGAAAGAAGTTTCACCGAATGATTCTGTGTAGTTTATATTTGAAGACATTCCTTTTTCCACTATTACCCTCTTAGCGCTCCGAATCTCCACTTGCATTTTCTACAAAAAGAGTGTTTCATAACTGCTCAATCAAAAATATGTTTTATCTCTGTTAACTGAATTTACAGATCAGAAATAAGTTTCACAGAATGCATCTGTGTAGTTTTTATTTGAAGATATTCTTTTTCAAAATGTAGGCCTCTTAGCGCTTAGCATGTCCAATTGCAGTTTCTACAGAAAGAGTGTTTCAGAACGGCTCAATCAAAAGTAAGGTTCAACCCTGTTAGTTGAATGCACAGAACAGAAAGAATTTTCACAGAATGCTACTGTGTAGTTTATATTTGAATATATTCCTTTTTCCACTATTACCCTCTTAGTGCTCCGAATGTCCACTTGCATTTTCTACAGAAAGAGTGTTCAGAACTGCGCAATCAAAAGTATGGTTTAACTCTGTTAGCTTAATGAACATATCAGAAATAAGTTTCACAAAATGCTTCTGTGTAGTTTTTATTTGAAGATATTATTTTTCCCAATATAGCCCTCTTAGCGCTCAGAATGTCCAATTTCAGTTTCTACAGAAAGAGTGTTTCAGAAAGTCTCAATAAAAAGTAAGGTTCAACTCTGTTAGTTGAATGCACAGAACAGAAAGAAGTTTCATACAATGCTTCTGTGTAGTTTATATTTGAACATATTCTTTTTTCCACTATTACCCACTTAGCGCTACGAATGTCCAGTTGCATTTTCTACAGACAGAGTGTTTGAAAACTGCTCAATCAAAAGTATGGTTTAACTCTGTTAGCTGAATGCTCAGATCAGAAAGAAGTTTCACAGAATGCTTCTGTGTAGTTTATATTTGAATATATTCCTTTTTCCACTACTACTCTCTTAGCGCTCCAAATGTCCAGTTGCATTTTCTACAGAAAGAGAATTCAGATCTGCTCAATCAAAAGTGTGGTTTAACTCTGTTAGCTGAATGCACAGATCAGAAAGAAGTTTCACCGAATGATTCTGTGTAGTTTATATTTGGAGTCATTCCTTTTTCCACTATTACCCTCTTAGCGCTCCGAATCTCCACTTGCATTTTCTACAGAAAGAGTGTTTCAGAACGGCTCAATCAAAACTAAGGTTCAACTCTTTTAGTTGAACAAACAGAACAGAAAGAAGTTTCACACAATTCTTCTGTGTAGTTTTTAATTGTAGACATTCTTTTTCCCAATATAGGCCTCTTAGCGCTCAGAATGTCCAATTGCAGTTTCTACAGAAAGAGTCTTTCAGAACGGCTCAATCAAAAGTAAGGTTCAACTCTGTTAGTTGAATGCACAGAACAGAAAGAAGTTTCATACAATGCTTCTGTGTAGTTTATATTTGAACATATTCTTTTTTCCACTATTACCCACTTAGCGCTACGAATGTCCAGTTGCATTTTCTACAGACAGAGTGTTTCAAAACTGCTCAATCAAAAGTATGGTTTAACTCTGTTAGCTGAATGCTCAGATCAGAAAGAAGTTTCACAGAATGCTTCTGTGTAGTTTATATTTGAATATATTACTTTTTCCACTACTACGCTCTTAGCGCTCCAAATGTCCAGTTGCATTTTCTACAGAAAGAGTGTTCAGATCTGCTCAATCAAAAGTATGGTTTAACTCTGTTAGCTGAATGCACAGATCAGAAAGAAGTTTCACCGAATGATTCTGTGTAGTTTATATTTGAAGACATTCCTTTTTCCACTATTACCCTCTTAGCGCTCCGAATCTCCACTTGCATTTTCTACAAAAAGAGTGTTTCATAACTGCTCAATCAAAAATATCTTTTATCTCTGTTAACTGAATTTACAGATCAGAAATAAGTTTCACAGAATGCATCTGTGTAGTTTTTATTTGAAGATATTCTTTTTCTCAATGTAGGCCTCTTAGCGCTTAGCATGTCCAATTGCAGTTTCTACAGAAAGAGTGTTTCAGAACGGCTCAATCAAAAGTAAGGTTCAACTCTGTTAGTTGAATGCACAGAACACAAAGAATTTTCACAGAATGCTACTGTGTAGTTTATATTTGAATATATTCCTTTTTCCACTATTACCCTCTTAGCGCTCCGAATGTCCACTTGCATTTTCTACAGAAAGAGTGTTCAGAACTGCGCAATCAAAAGTATGGTTTAACTCTGTTAGCTTAATGAACATATCAGAAATAAGTTTCACACAATGCTTCTGTGTAGTTTTTATTTGAAGATATTATTTTTCCCAATAGAGGCCTCTTAGCGCTCAGAATGTCCAATTGCAGTTTCTACAGAAAGAGTGTTTCAGAAAGGCTCAATCAAAAGTAAGGTTCAACTCTGTTAGTTGAATGCACAGAACAGAAAGAAGTTTCATACAATGCTTCTGTGTAGTTTATATTTGAACATATTCTTTTTTCCACTATTACCCACTTAGCGCTACGAATGTCCAGTTGCATTTTCTACAGACAGAGTGTTTCAAAACTGCTCAATCAAAAGTATGGTTTAACTCTGTTAGCTGAATGCTCAGATCAGAAAGAAGTTTCACAGAATGCTTCTGTGTAGTTTATATTTGAATATATTCCTTTTTCCACTACTACTCTCTTGGCGCTCCAAGTGTCCAGTTGCATTTTCTACAGAAAGAGAGTTCAGATCTGCTCAATCAAAAGTATGGTTTAACTCTGTTAGCTGAATGCACAGATCAGAAAGAAGTTTCACCGAATGATTCTGTGAAGTTTATATTTGGAGACTTTCCTTTTTCCACTATTACCCTCTTAGCGCTCCGAATCTCCACTTGCATTTTCTACAGAAAGAGTGTTTCAGAACGGCTCAATCAAAACTAAGGTTCAACTCTTTTAGTTGAACAAACAGAACAGAAAGAAGTTTCACACAATTCTTCTGTGTAGTTTTTATTTGTAGACATTCTTTTTCCCAATATAGGCCTCTTAGCGCTCAGAATGTCCAATTGCAGTTTCTACAGAAAGAGTGTTTCAGAACGGCTCAATCAAAAGTAAGGTTCAAGTCTGTTAGTTGAATGCACAGAACAGAAAGAAGTTTCATACAATGCTTCTGTGTAGTTTATATTTGAACATATTCTTTTTTCCACTATTAACCACTTAGCGCTACGAATGTCCAGTTGCATTTTCTACAGACAGAGTGTTTCAAAACTGCTCAATCAAAAGTATGGTTTAACTCTGTTAGCTGAATGCTCAGATCAGAAAGAAGTTTCACAGAATGCTTCTGTGTAGTTTATATTTGAATATATTCCTTTTTCCACTACTACGCTCTTAGCGCTCCAAATGTCCAGTTGCATTTTCTACAGAAAGAGTGTTCAGATCTGCTCAATCAAAAGTATGGTTTAAATCTCTTAGCCGAATGCACAGATCAGAAAGAAGTTTCACCGAATGATTCTGTGTAGTTTATATTTGAAGACATTCCTTTTTCCACTATTACCCTCTTAGCGCTCCGAATCTCCACTTGCATTTTCTACAAAAAGAGTGTTTCATAACTGCTCAATCAAAAATATGTTTTATCTCTGTTAACTGAATTTACAGATCAGAAATAAGTTTCACAGAATGCATCTGTGTAGTGTTTATTTGAAGATATTCTTTTTCAAAATGTAGGCCTCTTAGCGCTTAGCATGTCCAATTGCAGTTTGTACAGAAAGAGTGTTTCAGAACGGCTCAATCAAAAGTAAGGTTCAACTCTGTTAGTTGAATGCACAGAACAGAAAGAATTTTCACAGAATGCTACTGTGTAGTTTATATTTGAATATATTCCTTTTTCCACTATTACCCTCTTAGCGCTCCGAATGTCCACTTGCTTTTTCTACAGAAAGAGTGTTCAGAACTGCGCAATCAAAAGTATGGTTTAACTCTGTTAGCTTAATGAACATATCAGAAATAAGTTTCACACAATGCTTCTGTGTAGTTTTTATTTGAAGATATTATTTTTCCCAATATAGGCCTCTTAGCGCTCAGAATGTCCAATTGCAGTTTCTACAGAAAGAGTGTTTCAGAAAGGCTCAATCAAAAGTAAGGTTCAACTCTGTTAGTTGAATGCACAGAACAGAAAGAAGTTTCATACAATGCTTCTGTGTAGTTTATATTTGAACATATTCTTTTTTCCACTATTACCCACTTAGCGCTACGAATGTCCAGTTGCATTTTCTACAGACAGAGTGTTTCAAAACTGATCAATCAAAAGTATGGTTTAACTGTGTTTGCTGAATGCTCAGATCAGAAAGATGTTTCACAGAATGCTTCTGTGTAGTTTATATTTGAATATATTCCTTTTTCCACTACTACTCTCTTAGTGCTCCAAATGTCCAGTTGCATTTTCTACAGAAAGAGAGTTCAGATCTGCTCAATCAAAAGTATGGTTTAACTCTGTTAGCTGAATGCACAGATCAGAAAGAAGTTTCACCGAATGATTCTGTGTAGTTTATATTTGGAGACATTCCTTTTTCCACTATTACCCTCTTAGCGCTCCGAATCTCCACTTGCATTTTCTACAGAAAGAGTGTTTCAGAACGGCTCAATCAAAACTAAGGTTCAACTCTTTTAGTTGAACAAACAGAACAGAAAGAAGTTTCACACAATTCTTCTGTGTAGTTTTTATTTGTAGACATTCTTTTTCCCAATATAGGCCTCTTAGCGCTCAGAATGTCCAATTGCAGTTTCTACAGAAAGAGTGTTTCAGAACGGCTCAATCAAAAGTAAGGTTCAACTCTGTTAGTTGAATGCACAGAACAGAAAGAAGTTTCATACAATGCTTCTGTGTAGTTTATATTTGAACATATTCTTTTTTCCACTATTACCCACTTAGCGCTACGAATGTCCAGTTGCATTTTCTACAGAGAGAGTGTTTCAAAACTGCTCAATCAAAAGTATGGTTTAACTCTGTTAGCTGAATGCTCAGATCAGAAAGAAGTTTCACAGAATGCTTCTGTGTAGTTTATATTTGAATATATTCCTTTTTCCACTACTACGCTCTTAGCGCTCCAAATGTCCAGTTGCATTTTCTACAGAAAGAGTGTTCAGATCTGCTCAATCAAAAGTATGGTTTAAATCTCTTAGCCGAATGCACAGATCAGAAAGAAGTTTCACCGAATGATTCTGTGTAGTTTATATTTGAAGACATTCCTTTTTCCACTATTACCCTCTTAGCGCTCCGAATCTCCACTTGCATTTTCTACAAAAAGAGTGTTTCATAACTGCTCAATCAAAAATATGTTTTATCTCTGTTAACTGAATTTACAGATCAGAAATAAGTTTCACAGAATGCATCTGTGTAGTGTTTATTTGAAGATATTCTTTTTCAAAATGTAGGCCTCTTAGCGCTTAGCATGTCCAATTGCAGTTTGTACAGAAAGAGTGTTTCAGAACGGCTCAATCAAAAGTAAGGTTCAACTCTGTTAGTTGAATGCACAGAACAGAAAGAATTTTCACAGAATGCTACTGTGTAGTTTATATTTGAATATATTCCTTTTTCCACTATTACCCTCTTAGCGCTCCGAATGTCCACTTGCTTTTTCTACAGAAAGAGTGTTCAGAACTGCGCAATCAAAAGTATGGTTTAACTCTGTTAGCTTAATGAACATATCAGAAATAAGTTTCACACAATGCTTCTGTGTAGTTTTTATTTGAAGATATTATTTTTCCCAATATAGGCCTCTTAGCGCTCAGAATGTCCAATTGCAGTTTCTACAGAAAGAGTGTTTCAGAAAGGCTCAATCAAAAGTAAGGTTCAACTCTGTTAGTTGAATGCACAGAACAGAAAGAAGTTTCATACAATGCTTCTGTGTAGTTTATATTTGAACATATTCTTTTTTCCACTATTACCCACTTAGCGCTACGAATGTCCAGTTGCATTTTCTACAGACAGAGTGTTTCAAAACTGATCAATCAAAAGTATGGTTTAACTGTGTTTGCTGAATGCTCAGATCAGAAAGAAGTTTCACAGAATGCTTCTGTGTAGTTTATATTTGAATATATTCCTTTTTCCACTACTACTCTCTTAGTGCTCCAAATGTCCAGTTGCATTTTCTACAGAAAGAGAGTTCAGATCTGCTCAATCAAAAGTATGGTTTAACTCTGTTAGCTGAATGCACAGATCAGAAAGAAGTTTCACCGAATGATTCTGTGTAGTTTATATTTGGAGACATTCCTTTTTCCACTATTACCCTCTTAGCGCTCCGAATCTCCACTTGCATTTTCTACAGAAAGAGTGTTTCAGAACGGCTCAGTCAAAACTAAGGTTCAACTCTTTTAGTTGAACAAACAGAACAGAAAGAAGTTTCACACAATTCTTCTGTGTAGTTTTTATTTGTAGACATTCTTTTTCCCAATATAGGCCTCTTAGCGCTCAGAATGTCCAATTGCAGTTTCTACAGAAAGAGTGTTTCAGAACGGCTCAATCAAAAGTAAGGTTCAACTCTGTTAGTTGAATGCACAGAACAGAAAGAAGTTTCATACAATGCTTCTGTGTAGTTTATATTTGAACATATTCTTTTTTCCACTATTACCCACTTAGCGCTACGAATGTCCAGTTGCATTTTCTACAGAGAGAGTGTTTCAAAACTGCTCAATCAAAAGTATGGTTTAACTCTGTTAGCTGAATGCTCAGATCAGAAAGAAGTTTCACAGAATGCTTCTGTGTAGTTTATATTTGAATATATTCCTTTTTCCACTACTACGCTCTTAGCGCTCCAAATGTCCAGTTGCATTTTCTACAGAAAGAGTGTTCAGATCTGCTCAATCAAAAGTATGGTTTAACTCTGTTAGCTGAATGCACAGATCAGAAAGAAGTTTCACCGAATGATTCTGTGTAGTTTATATTTGAAGACATTCCTTTTTCCACTATTACCCTCTTAGCGCTCCGAATCTCCACTTGCATTTTCTACAAAAAGAGTGTTTCATAACTGCTCAATCAAAAATATGTTTTATCTCTGTTAACTGAATTTACAGATCAGAAATAAGTTTCACAGAATGCATCTGTGTAGTGTTTATTTGAAGATATTCTTTTTCAAAATGTAGGCCTCTTAGCGCTTAGCATGTCCAATTGCAGTTTGTACAGAAAGAGTGTTTCAGAACGGCTCAATCAAAAGTAAGGTTCAACTCTGTTAGTTGAATGCACAGAACAGAAAGAATTTTCACAGAATGCTACTGTGTAGTTTATATTTGAATATATTCCTTTTTCCACTATTACCCTCTTAGCGCTCCGAATGTCCACTTGCTTTTTCTACAGAAAGAGTGTTCAGAACTGCGCAATCAAAAGTATGGTTTAACTCTGTTAGCTTAATGAACATATCGGAAATAAGTTTCACACAATGCTTCTGTGTAGTTTTTATTTGAAGATATTATTTTTCCCAATATAGGCCTCTTAGCGCTCAGAATGTCCAATTGCAGTTTCTACAGAAAGAGTGTTTCAGAAAGGCTCAATCAAAAGTAAGGTTCAACTCTGTTAGTTGAATGCACAGAACAGAAAGAAGTTTCATACAATGCTTCTGTGTAGTTTATATTTGAACATATTCTTTTTTCCACTATTACCCACTTAACGCTACGAATGTCCAGTTGCATTTTCTACAGACAGAGTGTTTCAAAACTGATCAATCAAAAGTATGGTTTAACTGTGTTTGCTGAATGCTCAGATCAGAAAGAAGTTTCACAGAATGCTTCTGTGTAGTTTATATTTGAATATATTCCTTTTTCCACTACTACTCTCTTAGCGCTCCAAATGTCCAGTTGCATTTTCTACAGAAAGAGAGTTCAGATCTGCTCAATCAAAAGTATGGTTTAACTCTGTTAGCTGAATGCACAGATCAGAAAGAAGTTTCACCGAATGATTCTGTGTAGTTTATATTTGGAGACATTCCTTTTTCCACTATTACCCTCTTAGCGCTCCGAATCTCCACTTGCATTTTCTACAGAAAGAGTGTTTCAGAACGGCTCAATCAAAACTAAGGTTCAACTCTTTTAGTTGAACAAACAGAACAGAAAGAAGTTTCACACAATTCTTCTGTGTAGTTTTTATTTGTAGACATTCTTTTTCCCAATATAGGCCTCTTAGCGCTCAGAATGTCCAATTGCAGTTTCTACAGAAAGAGTGTTTCAGAACGGCTCAATCAAAAGTAAGGTTCAACTCTGTTAGTTGAATGCACAGAACAGAAAGAAGTTTCATACAATGCTTCTGTGTAGTTTATATTTGAACATATTCTTTTTTCCACTATTACCCACTTAGCGCTACGAATGTCCAGTTGCATTTTCTACAGACAGAGTGTTTCAAAACTGCTCAATCAAAAGTATGGTTTAACTCTGTTAGCTGAATGCTCAGATCAGAAAGAAGTTTCACAGAATGCTTCTGTGTAGTTTATATTTGAATATATTCCTTTTTCCACTACTACGCTCTTATCGCTCCAAATGTCCAGTTGCATTTTCTACAGAAAGAGTGTTGAGATCTGCTCAATCAAAAGTATGGTTTAACTCTGTTAGCTGAATGCACAGATCAGAAAGAATTTTCACCGAATGATTCTGTGTAGTTTATATTTGAAGACATTCCTTTTTCCACTATTACCCTCTTAGCGCTCCGAATCTCCACTTGCATTTTCTACAAAAAGAGTGTTTCATAACTGCTCAATCAAAAATATGTTTTATCTCTGTTAACTGAATTTACAGATCAGAAATAAGTTTCACAGAATGCATCTGTGTAGTTTTTATTTGAAGATATTCTTTTTCAAAATGTAGGCCTCTTAGCGCTTAGCATGTCCAATTGCAGTTTCTACAGAAAGAGTGTTTCAGAACGGCTCAATCAAAAGTAAGGTTCAACTCTGTTAGTTGAATGCACAGAACAGAAAGAATTTTCACAGAATGCTACTGTGTAGTTTATATTTGAATATATTCCTTTTTCCACTATTACCCAATTAGTGCTCCGAATGTCCACTTGCATTTTCTACAGAAAGAGTGTTCAGAACTGCGCAATCAAAAGTATGGTTTAACTCTGTTAGCTTAATGAACATATCAGAAATAAGTTTCACACAATGCTTCTGTGTAGTTTTTATTTGAAGATATTATTTTTCCCAATATAGGCCTCTTAGCGCTCAGAATGTCCAATTTCAGTTTCTACAGAAAGAGTGTTTCAGAAAGTCTCAATCAAAAGTAAGGTTCAACTCTGTTAGTTGAATGCACAGAACAGAAAGAAGTTTCATACAATGCTTCTGTGTAGTTTATATTTGAACATATTCTTTTTTCCACTATTACCCACTTAGCGCTACGAATGTCCAGTTGCATTTTCTACAGACAGAGTGTTTCAAAACTGCTCAATCAAAAGTATGGTTTAACTCTGTTAGCTGAATGCTCAGATCAGAAAGAAGTTTCACAGAATGCTTCTGTGTAGTTTATATTTGAATATATTCCTTTTTCCACTACTACTCTCTTAGCGCTCCAAATGTCCAGTTGCATTTTCTACAGAAAGAGAGTTCAGATCTGCTCAATCAAAAGTGTGGTTTAACTCTGTTAGCTGAATGCACAGATCAGAAAGAAGTTTCACCGAATGATTCTGTGTAGTTTATATTTGGAGTCATTCCTTTTTCCACTATTACCCTCTTAGCGCTCCGAATCTCCACTTGCATTTTCTACAGAAAGAGTGTTTCAGAACGGCTCAATCAAAACTAAGGTTCAACTCTTTTAGTTGAACAAACAGAACAGAAAGAAGTTTCACACAATTCTTCTGTGTAGTTTTTATTTGTAGACATTCTTTTTCCCAATATAGGCCTCTTAGCGCTCAGAATGTCCAATTGCAGTTTCTACAGAAAGAGTGTTTCAGAACGGCTCAATCAAAAGTAAGGTTCAACTCTGTTAGTTGAATGCACAGAACAGAAAGGAGTTTCATACAATGCTTCTGTGTAGTTTATATTTGAACATATTCTTTTTTCCACTATTACCCACTTAGCGCTACGAATGTCCAGTTGCATTTTCTACAGACAGAGTGTTTCAAAACTGCTCAATCAAAAGTATGGTTTAACTCTGTTAGCTGAATGCTCAGATCAGAAAGTAGTTTCACAGAATGCTTCTGTGTAGTTTATATTTGAATATATTCCTTTTTCCACTACTAGGCTCTTAGCGCTCCAAATGTCCAGTTGCATTTTCTACAGAAAGAGTGTTCAGATCTGCTCAATCAAAAGTATGGTTTAACTCTGTTAGCTGAATGCACAGATCAGAAAGAAGTTTCACCGAATGATTCTGTGTAGTTTATATTTGAAGACATTCCTTTTTCCACTATTACCCTCTTAGCGCTCCGAATCTCCACTTGCATTTTCTACAAAAAGAGTGTTTCATAACTGCTCAATCAAAAATATCTTTTATCTCTGTTAACTGAATTTACAGATCAGAAATAAGTTTCACAGAATGCATCTGTGTAGTGTTTATTTGAAGATATTCTTTTTCAAAATGTAGGCCTCTTAGCGCTTAGCATGTCCAATTGCAGTTTCTACAGAAAGAGTGTTTCAGAACGGCTCAATCAAAAGTAAGGTTCAACTCTGTTAGTTGAATGCACAGAACAGAAAGAATTTTCACAGAATGCTACTGTGTAGTTTATATTTGAATATATTCCTTTTTCCACTATTACCCTCTTAGCGCTCCGAATGTCCACTTGCTTTTTCTACAGAAAGAGTGTTCAGAACTGCGCAATCAAAAGTATGGTTTAACTCTGTTAGCTTAATGAACATATCAGAAATAAGTTTCACACAATGCTTCTGTGTAGTTTTTATTTGAAGATATTATTTTTCCCAATAGAGGCCTCTTAGCGCTCAGAATGTCCAATTGCAGTTTCTACAGAAAGAGTGTTTCAGAAAGGCTCAATCAAAAGTAAGGTTCAACTCTGTTAGTTGAATGCACAGAACAGAAAGAAGTTTCATACAATGCTTCTGTGTAGTTTATATTTGAACATATTCTTTTTTCCACTATTACCCACTTAGCGCTACGAATGTCCAGTTGCATTTTCTACAGACAGAGTGTTTCAAAACTGCTCAATCAAAAGTATGGTTTAACTGTGTTTGCTGAATGCTCAGATCAGAAAGAAGTTTCACAGAATGCTTCTGTGTAGTTTATATTTGAATATATTAATTTTTCCACTACTACTCTCTTAGCGCTCCAAATGTCCAGTTGCATTTTCAACAGAAAGAGAGTTCAGATCTGCTCAATCAAAAGTATGGTTTAACTCTGTTAGCTGAATGCACAGATCAGAAAGAAGTTTCACCGAATGATTCTGTGTAGTTTATATTTGGAGACATTCCTTTTTCCACTATTACCGTCTTAGCGCTCCGAATCTCCACTTGCATTTTCTACAGAAAGAGTGTTTCAGAACGGCTCAATCAAAACTAAGGTTGAACTCTTTTAGTTGAACAAACAGAACAGAAAGAAGTTTCACACAATTCTTCTGTGTAGTTTTTATTTGTAGACATTCTTTTTCCCAATATAGGCCTCTTAGCGCTCAGAATGTCCAATTTCAGTTTCTACAGAAATAGTGTTTCAGAACGGCTCAATCAAAAGTAAGGTTCAACTCTGTTAGTTGAATGCACAGAACAGAAAGAAGTTTCATACAATGCTTCTGTGTAGTTTATATTTGAACATATTCTTTTTTCCACTATTACCCACTTAGCGCTACGAATGTCCAGTTGCATTTTCTACAGACAGAGTGTTTCAAAACTGCTCAATCAAAAGTATGGTTTAACTCTGTTAGCTGAATGCTCAGATCAGAAAGAAGTTTCACAGAATGCTTCTGTGTAGTTTATATTTGAATATATTCCTTTTTCCACTACTACGCTCTTAGCGCTCCAACTGTCCAGTTGCATTTTCTACAGAAAGAGTGTTCAGATCTGCTCAATCAAAAGTATGGTTTAACTCTGTTAGCTGAATGCACAGATCAGAAAGAAGTTTCACCGAATGATTCTGTGTAGTTTATATTTGAAGACATTCCTTTTTCCACTATTACCCTCTTAGCGCTCCGAATCTCCACTTGCATTTTCTACAAAAAGAGTGTTTGATAACTGCTCAATCAAAAATATGTTTTATCTCTGTTAACTGAATTTACAGATCAGAAATAAGTTTCACAGAATGCATCTGTGTAGTTTTTATTTGAAGATATTCTTTTTCAAAATGTAGGCCTCTTAGCGCTTAGCATGTCCAATTGCAGTTTCTACAAAAAGAGTGTTTCAGAACGGCTCAATCAAAAGTAAGGTTCAACTCTGTTAGTTGAATGCACAGAACAGAAAGAATTTTCACAGAATGCTACTGTGTAGTTTATATTTGAATATATTCCTTTTTCCACTATTACCCTCTTAGCGCTCCGAATGTCCACTTGCTTTTTCTACAGAAAGAGTGTTCAGAACTGCGCAATCAAAAGTATGGTTTAACTCTGTTAGCTTAATGAACATATCGGAAATAAGTTTCACACAATGCTTCTGTGTAGTTTTTATTTGAAGATATTATTTTTCCCAATATAGGCCTCTTAGCGCTCAGAATGTCCAATTGCAGTTTCTACAGAAAGAGTGTTTCTGAAAGGGTCAATCAAAAGTAAGGTTCAACTCTGTTAGTTGAATGCACAGAACAGAAAGAAGTTTCATACAATGCTTCTGTGTAGTTTATATTTGAACATATTCTTTTTTCCACTATTACCCACTTAGCGCTACGAATGTCCAGTTGCATTTTCTACAGACAGAGTGTTTCAAAACTGCTCAATCAAAAGTATGGTTTAACTCTGTTTGCTGAATGCTCAGATCAGAAAGAAGTTTCACAGAATGCTTCTGTGTAGTTTATATTTGAATATATTCCTTTTTCCACTACTACTCTCTTAGCGCTCCAAATGTCCAGTTGCATTTTCTACAGAAAGAGAGTTCAGATCTGCTCAATCAAAAGTATGGTTTAACTCTGTTAGCTGAATGCACAGATCAGAAATATGTTTCACAGAATGATTCTGTGTAGTTTATATTTGGAGACATTCCTTTTTCCACTATTGCCCTCTTAGCGCTCCGAATCTCCACTTGCATTTTCTACAGAAAGAGTGTTTCAGAACGGCTCAATCAAAACTAAGGTTCAACTCTTTTAGTTGAACAAACAGAACAGAAAGAAGTTTCACACAATTCTTCTGTGTAGTTTTTATTTGTAGACATTCTTTTTCCCAATATAGGCCTCTTAGCGCTCAGAATGTCCAATTGCAGTTTCTACAGAAAGAGTGTTTCAGAACGGCTCAATCAAAAGTAAGGTTCAACTCTGTTAGTTGAATGCACAGAACAGAAAGAAGTTTCATACAATGCTTCTGTGTAGTTTATATTTGAACATATTCTTTTTTCCACTAGTACCCACTTTGCGCTACGAATGTCCAGTTGCATTTTCTACAGACAGAGTGTTTCAAAACTGCTCAATCAAAAGTATGGTTTAACTCTGTTAGCTGAATGCTCAGATCAGAAAGAAGTTTCACAGAATGCTTCTGTGTAGTTTATATTTGAATATATTCCTATTTCCACTACTACGCTCTTAGCGCTCCAAATGTCCAGTTGCATTTTCTACAGAAAGAGTGTTCAGATCTGCTCAATCAAAAGTATGGTTTAACTCTGTTAGCTGAATGCACAGATCAGAAAGAAGTTTCACTGAATGATTCTTTGTAGTTTATATTTGAAGACATTCCTTTTTCCACTATTACCCGCTTAGCGCTCCAAATCTCCACTTGCATTTTCTACAAAAAGAGTGTTTCATAACTGCTCAATCAAAAATATGTTTTATCTCGGTTAACTGAATTTACAGATCAGAAATAAGTTTCACAGAATGCATCTGTGTAGTTTTTATTTGAAGATATTCTTTTTCAAAATGTAGGCCTCTTAGCGCTTAGCATGTCCAATTGCAGTTTCTACAGAAAGAGTGTTTCAGAACGGCTCAATCAAAAGTAAGGTTCAACTCTGTTAGTTGAATGCACAGAACAGAAAGAATTTTCACAGAATGCTACTGTGTAGTTTATATTTGAATATATTCCTTTTTCCACTATTACCCTCTTAGCGCTCCGAATGTCCACTTGCATTTTCTACAGAAAGAGTGTTCAGAACTGCGAAATCAAAAGTATGGTTTAACTCTGTTAGCTTAATGAACATATCAGAAATAAGTTTCACACAATGCTTCTGTGTAGTTTTTATTTGAAGATATTATTTTTCCCAATAGAGGCCTCTTAGCGCTCAGAATGTCCACTTGCAGTTTCTACAGAAAGAGTGTTTCAGAAAGGCTCAATCAAAAGTAAGGTTCAACTCTGTTAATTGAATGCACAGAACAGAAAGAAGTTTCATACAATGCTTCTGTGTAGTTTATATTTGAACATATTCTTTTTTCCACTATTACCCACTTAGCGCTACGAATGTCCAGTTGCATTTTCTACAGACAGAGTGTTTCAAAACTGCTCAATCAAAAGTATGGTTTAACTCTGTTAGCTGAATGCTCAGATCAGAAAGAAGTTTCACAGAATGCTTCTGTGTAGTTTATATTTGAATATATTCCTTTTTCCACTACTACTCTCTTAGCGCTCCAAATGTCCAGTTGCATTTTCTACAGAAAGAGAGTTCAGATCTGCTCAATCAAAAGTATGGTTTAACTCTGTTAGCTGAATGCACAGATCAGAAAGAAGTTTCACCGAATGATTCTGTGTAGTTTATATTTGGAGACATTCCTTTTTCCACTATTACCCTCTTAGCGCTCCGAATCTCCACTTGCATTTTCTACAGAAAGAGTGTTTCAGAACGGCTCAATCAAAACTAAGGTTCAACTCTTTTAGTTGAACAAACAGAACAGAAAGAAGTTTCACACAATTCTTCTGTGTAGTTTTTATTTGTAGACATTCTTTTTCCCAGTATAGGCCTCTTAGCGCTCAGAATGTCCAATTGCAGTTTCTACAGAAAGAGTGTTTCAGAACGGCTCAATCAAAAGTAAGGTTCAACTCTGTTAGTTGAATGCACAGAACAGAAAGAAGTTTCATACAATGCTTCTGTGTAGTTTATATTTGAACATATTCTTTTTTCCACTATTACCCACTTAGCGCTACGAATGTCCAGTTGCATTTTCTACAGACAGAGTGTTTCAAAACTGCTCAATCAAAAGTATGGTTTAACTCTGTTAGCTGAATGTTCAGATCAGAAGGAAGTTTCACAGAATGCTTCTGTGTAGTTTATATTTGAATATATTCCTTTTTCCACTACTACGCTCTTAGCGCTCCAAATGTCCAGTTGCATTTTCTACAGAAAGAGTGTTCAGATCTGCTCAATCAAAAGTATGGTTTAACTCTGTTAGCTGAATGCACAGATCAGAAAGAAGTTTCACCGAATGATTCTGTGTAGTTTATATTTGAAGACATTCCTTTTTCCACTATTACCATCTTAGCGCTCCGAATCTCCACTTGCATTTTCTACAAAAAGAGTGTTTCATAACTGCACAATCAAAAATATGTTTTATCTCTGTTAACTGAATTTACAGATCAGAAATAAGTTTCACAGAATGCATCTGTGTAGTTTTTATTTGAAGATATTCTTTTCCAAATATAGGCCTCTTAGCGCTTAGCATGTCCAATTGCAGTTTCTACAGAAAGAGTGTTTCAGAACGGCTCAATCAAAAGTAAGGTTCAACTCTGTTAGTTGAATGCACAGAACAGAAAGAATTTTCACAGAATGCTACTGTGTAGTTTATATTTGAATATATTCCTTTTTCCACTATTACCCTCTTAGCGCTCCGAATGTCCACTTGCATTTTCTACAGAAAGAGTGTTCAGAACTGCGCAATCAAAAGTATGGTTTAACTCTGTTAGCTTAATGAACATATCAGAAATAAGTTTCACACAATGCTTCTGTGTAGTTTTTATTTGAAGATATTATTTTTCCCAATATAGGCCTCTTAGCGCTCAGAATGTCCACTTGCAGTTTCTACAGAAAGAGTGTTTCAGAAAGGCTCAATCAAAAGTAAGGTTCAACTCTGTTAATTGAATGCACAGAACAGAAAGAAGTTTCATACAATACTTCTGTGTAGTTTATATTTGAACATATTCTTTTTTCCACTATTACCCACTTAGCGCTACGAATGTCCAGTTGCATTTTCTACAGACAGAGTGTTTCAAAACTGCTCAATCAAAAGTATGGTTTAACTCTGTTAGCTGAATGCTCAGATCAGAAAGAAGTTTCACAGAATGCTTCTGTGTAGTTTATATTTGAATATATTCCTTTTTCCACTACTACTCTCTTAGCGCTCCAAATGTCCAGTTGCATTTTCTACAGAAAGAGAGTTCAGATCTGCTCAATCAAAAGTATGGTTTAATTCTGTTAGCTGAATGCACAGATCAGAAAGAAGTTTCACCGAATGATTCTGTGTAGTTTATATTTGGAGACATTCCTTTTTCCACTATTACCCTCTTAGCGCTCCGAATCTCCACTTGCATTTTCTACAGAAAGAGTGTTTCAGAACGGCTCAATCAAAACTAAGGTTCAACTCTTTTAGTTGAACAAACAGAACAGAAAGAAGTTTCACACAATTCTTCTGTGTAGTTTTTATTTGTAGACATTCTTTTTCCCAATATAGGCCTCTTAGCGCTCAGAATGTCCAATTGCAGTTTCTACAGAAAGAGTGTTTCAGAACGGCTCAATCAAAAGTAAGGTTCAACTCTGTTAGTTGAATGCACAGAACAGAAAGAAGTTTCATACAATGCTTCTGTGTAGTTTATATTTGAACATATTCTTTTTTCCACTATTACCCACTTAGCGCTACGAATGTCCAGTTGCATTTTCTACAGACAGAGTGTTTCAAAACTGCTCAATCAAAAGTATGGTTTAACTCTGTTAGCTGAATGTTCAGATCAGAAGGAAGTTTCACAGAATGCTTCTGTGTAGTTTATATTTGAATATATTCCTTTTTCCACTACTACGCTCTTAGCGCTCCAAATGTCCAGTTGCATTTTCTACAGAAAGAGTGTTCAGATCTGCTCAATCAAAAGTATGGTTTAACTCTGTTAGCTGAATGCACAGATCAGAAAGAAGTTTCACCGAATGATTCTGTGTAGTTTATATTTGAAGACATTCCTTTTTCAACTATTACTCTCTTAGCGCTCCGAATCTCCACTTGCATTTTCTACAAAAAGAGTGTTTCATAACTGCTCAATCAAAAATATGTTTTATCTCTGTTAACTGAATTTACAGATCAGAAATAAGTTTCACAGAATGCATCTGTGTAGTTTTTATTTGAAGATATTCTTTTTCCCAATGTAGGCCTCTTAGCGCTTAGCATGTCCAATTGCAGTTTCTACAGAAAGAGTGTTTCAGAACGGCTCAATCAAAAGTAAGGTTCAACTCTGTTAGTTGAATGCACAGAACAGAAAGAATTTTCACAGAATGCTGCTGTGTAGTTTATATTTGAATATATTCCTTTTTCCACTATTACCCTCTTAGCGCTCCGAATGTCCACTTGCATTTTCTACAGAAAGAGTGTTCAGAACTGCGCAATCAAAAGTATGGTTTAACTCTGTTAGATTAATGAACATATCAGAAATAAGTTTCACACAATGCTTCTGTGTAGTTTTTATTTGAAGATATTATTTTTCCCAATAGAGGCCTCTTAGCGCTCAGAATGTCCAATTGCAGTTTCTACAGAAAGAGTGTTTCAGAAAGGCTCAATCAAAAGTAAGGTTCAACTCTGTTAGTTGAATGCACAGAACAGAAAGAAGTTTCATACAATGCTTCTGTGTAGTTTATATTTGAACATATTCTTTTTTCCACTATTACCCACTTAGCGCTACGAATGTCCAGTTGCATTTTCTACAGACAGAGTGTTTCAAAACTGCTCAATCAAAAGTATGGTTTAACTCTGTTAGCTGAATGCTCAGATCAGAAAGAAGTTTCACAGAATCCTTCTGTGTAGTTTATATTTGAATATATTCCTTTTTCCACTATTACTCTCTTAGCGCTCCAAATGTCCAGTTGCATTTTCTACAGAAAGAGAGTTCAGATCTGCTCAATCAAAAGTATGGTTTAACTCTGTTAGCTGAATGCACAGATCAGAAAGAAGTTTCACCGAATGATTCTGTGTAGTTTATATTTGGAGACATTCCTTTTTCCACTATTACCCTCTTAGCGCTCCGAATCTCCACTTGCATTTTCTACAGAAAGAGTGTTTCAGAACGGTTCAATCAAAACTAAGGTTCAACTCTTTTAGTTGAACAAACAGAACAGAAAGGAGTTTCACACAATTCTTCTGTGTAGTTTTTATTTGTAGACATTCTTTTTCCCAATATAGGCCTATTAGCGCTCAGAATGTCCAATTGCAGTTTCTACAGAAAGAGTGTTTCAGAACGGCTCAATCAAAAGTAAGGTTCAACTCTGTTAGTTGAATGCACAGAACAGAAAGAAGTTTCATACAATGCTTCTGTGTAGTTTATATTTGAACATATTCTTTTTTCCACTATTACCCACTTAGCGCTACGAATGTCCAGTTGCATTTTCTACAGACAGAGTGTTTCAAAACTGCTCAATCAAAAGTATGGTTTAACTCTGTTAGCTGAATGTTCAGATCAGAAAGAAGTTTCACAGAATGCTTCTGTGTAGTTTATATTTGAATATATTCCTTTTTCCACTACTACGCTCTTAGCGCTCCAAATGTCCAGTTGCATTTTCTACAGAAAGAGTGTTCAGATCTGCTCAATCAAAAGTATGGTTTAACTCTGTTAGCTGAATGCACAGATCAGAAAGATGTTTCACCGAATGATTCTGTGTAGTTTATATTTGAAGACATTCCTTTTTCCACTATTACTCTCTTAGCGCTCCGAATCTCCACTTGCATTTTCTACAAAAAGAGTGTTTCATAACTGCTCAATCAAAAATATGTTTTATCTCTGTTAACTGAATTTACAGATCAGAAATAAGTTTCACAGAATGCATCTGTGTAGTTTTTATTTGAAGATATTCTTTTTCCCATTGTAGGCCTCTTAGCGCTTAGCATGTCCAATTGCCGTTTCTACAGAAAGAGTGTTTCAGAACGGCTCAATCAAAAGTAAGGTTCAACTCTGTTAGTTGAATGCACAGAACAGAAAGAATTTTCACAGAATGCTACTGTGTAGTTTATATTTGAATATATTCCTTTTTCCACTATTACCCTCTTAGCGCTCCGAATGTCCACTTGAATTTTCTACAGAAAGAGTGTACAGAACTGCGCAATCAAAAGTATGGTTTAACTCTGTTAGCTTAATGAATATATCAGAAATAAGTTTCACACAATGCTTCTGTGTAGTTTTTATTTGAAGATATTATTTTTCCCAATAGAGGCCTCTTAGCGCTCAGAATGTCCAATTGCAGTTTCTACAGAAAGAGTGTTTCAGAAAGGCTCAATCAAAAGTAAGGTTCAACTCTGTTAGTTGAATGCACAGAACAGAAAGAAGTTTCATACAATGCTTCTGTGTAGTTTATATTTGAACATATTCTTTTTTCCACTATTACCCACTTAGCGCTACGAATGTCCAGTTGCATTTTCTACAGACAGAGTGTTTCAAAACTGCTCAATCAAAAGTATGGTTTAACTCTGTTAGCTGAATGCTCAGATCAGAAAGAAGTTTCACAGAATGCTTCTGTGTAGTTTATATTTGAATATATTCCTTTTTCCACTACTACTCTCTTAGCGCTCCAAATGTCCAGTTGCATTTTCTACAGAAAGAGAGTTCAGATCTGCTCAATCAAATTATGGTTTAACTCTGTTAGCTGAATGCACAGATCAGAAAGAAGTTTCACCGAATGATTCTGTGAAGTTTATATTTGGAGACATTCCTTTTTCCACTATTACCCTCTTAGCGCTCCGAATCTCCACTTGCATTTTCTACAGAAAGAGTGTTTCAGAACGGCTCAATCAAAACTAAGGTTCAACTCTTTTAGTTGAACAAACAGAAGAGAAAGAAGTTTCACACAATTCTTCTGTGTAGTTTTTATTTGTAGACATTCTTTTTCCCAATATACGCCTCTTAGCGCTCAGAATGTCCAATTGCAGTTTCTACAGAAAGAGTGTTTCAGAACGGCTCAATCAAAAGTAAGGTTCAACTCTGTTAGTTGAATGCACAGAACAGAAAGAAGTTTCATACAATGCTTCTGTGTAGTTTATATTTGAACATATTCTTTTTTCCACTATTACCCACTTAGCGCTACGAATGTCCAGTTGCATTTTCTACAGACAGAGTGTTTCAAAACTGCTCAATCAAAAGTATGGTTTAACTCTGTTAGCTGAATGTTCAGATCAGAAGGAAGTTTCACAGAATGCTTCTGTGTAGTTTATATTTGAATATATTCCTTTTTCCACTACTACGGTCTTAGCGCTCCAAATGTCCAGTTGCATTTTCTACAGAAAGAGTGTTCAGATCTGCTCAATCAAAAGTATGGTTTAACTCTGTTAGCTGAATGCACAGATAAGAAAGAAGTTTCACCGAATGATTCTGTGTAGTTTATATTTGAAGACATTCCTTTTTCCACTATTACTCTCTTAGCGCTCCGAATCTCCACTTGCATTTTCTACAAAAAGAGTGTTTCATAACTGCTCAATCAAAAATATGTTTTATCTCTGTTAACTGAATTTACAGATCAGAAATAAGTTTCACAGAATGCATCTGTGTAGTTTTTATTTGAAGATATTCTTTTTCCCAATGTAGGCCTCTTAGCGCTTAGCATGTCCAATTGCAGTTTCTACAGAAAGAGTGTTTCAGAACGGCTCAATCAAAAGTAAGGTTCAACTCTGTTAGTTGAATGCACAGAACAGAAAGAATTTTCACAGAATGCTACTGTGTAGTTTATATTTGAATATATTCCTTTTTCCACTATTAACCTCTTAGCGCTCCGAATGTCCACTTGCATTTTCTACAGAAAGAGTGTTCAGAACTGCGCAATCAAAAGTATGGTTTAACTCTGTTAGCTTAATGAACATATCAGAAATAAGTTTCACACAATGCTTCTGTGTAGTTTTTATTTGAAGATATTATTTTTCCCAATAGAGGCCTCTTAGCGCTCAGAATGTCCAATTGCAGTTTCTACAGAAAGAGTGTTTCAGAAAGGCTCAATCAAAAGTAAGGTTCAACTCTGTTAGTTGAATGCACAGAACAGAAAGAAGTTTCATACAATGCTTCTGTGTAGTTTATATTTGAACATATTCTTTTTTCCACTATTACCCACTTAGCGCTACGAATGTCCAGTTGCATTTTCTACAGACCGAGTGTTTCAAAACTGCTCAATCAAAAGTATGGTTTAACTCTGTTAGCTGAATGCTCAGATCAGAAAGAAGTTTCACAGAATCCTTCTGTGTAGTTTATATTTGAATATATTCCTTTTTCCACTATTACTCTCTTAGCGCTCCAAATGTCCAGTTGCATTTTCTACAGAAAGAGAGTTCAGATCTGCTCAATCAAAAGTATGGTTTAACTCTGTTAGCTGAATGCACAGATCAGAAAGAAGTTTCACCGAATGATTCTGTGTAGTTTATATTTGGAGACATTCCTTTTTCCACTATTACCCTCTTAGCGCTCCGAATCTCCACTTGCATTTTCTACAGAAAGAGTGTTTCAGAACGGCTCAATCAAAACTAAGGTTCAACTCTTTTAGTTGAACAAACAGAAGAGAAAGAAGTTTCACACAATTCTTCTGTGTAGTTTTTATTTGTAGACATTCTTTTCCCCAATATACGCCTCTTAGCGCTCAGAATGTCCAATTGCAGTTTCTACAGAAAGAGTGTTTCAGAACGGCTCAATCAAAAGTAAGGTTCAACTCTGTTAGTTGAATGCACAGAACAGAAAGAAGTTTCATACAATGCTTCTGTGTAGTTTATATTTGAACATATTCTTTTTTCCACTATTACCCACTTAGCGCTACGAATGTCCAGTTGCATTTTCTACAGACAGAGTGTTTCAAAACTGCTCAATCAAAAGTATGGTTTAACTCTGTTAGCTGAATGCTCAGATCAGAAAGAAGTTTCGCAGAATGCTTCTGTGTAGTTTATATTTGAATATATTCCTTTTTCCACTACTACGCTCTTAGCGCTCCAAATGTCCAGTTGCATTTTCTACAGAAAGAGTGTTCAGATCTGCTCAATCAAAAGTATGGTTTAACTCTGTTAGCTGAATGCACAGATCAGAAAGAAGTTTCACCGAATGATTCTGTGTAGTTTATATTTGAAGACATTCCATTTTCCACTATTACCCTCTTAGCGCTCCGAATCTCCACTTGCATTTTCTACAAAAAGAGTGTTTCATAACTGCTCAATCAAAAATATGTTTTATCTCTGTTAACTGAATTTACAGATCAGAAATAAGTTTCACAGAATGCATCTGTGTAGTTTTTATTTGAAGATATTCTTTTCCAAATATAGGCCTCTTAGCGCTTAGCATGTCCAATTGCAATTTCTACAGAAAGAGTGTTTCAGAACGGCTCAATCAAAAGTAAGGTTCAACTCTGTTAGTTGAATGCACAGAACAGAAAGAATTTTCACAGAATGCTACTGTGTAGTTTATATTTGAATATATTCCTTTTTCCACTATTACCCTCTTAGCGCTCCGAATGTCCACTTGCATTTTCTACAGAAAGAGTGTTCAGAACTGCGCAATCAAAAGTATGGTTTAACTCTGTTAGCTTAATGAACATATCAGAAATAAGTTTCACACAATGCTTCTGTGTAGTTTTTATTTGAAGATATTATTTTTCCCAATATAGGCCTCTTAGCGCTCAGAATGTCCAATTGCAGTTTCTACAGAAAGAGAGTTTCAGAAAGGCTCAATCAAAAGTAAGGTTCAACTCTGTTAGTTGAATGCACAGAACAGAAAGAAGTTTCATACAATGTTTCTGTGTAGTTTATATTTGAACATATTCTTTTTACCACTATTACCCACTTAGCGCTACGAATGTCCAGTTGCATTTTCTACAGACAGAGTGTTTCAAAACTGCTCAATCAAAAGTATGGTTTAACTCTGTTAGCTGAATGCTCAGATCAGAAAGAAGTTTCACAGAATCCTTCTGTGTAGTTTATATTTGAATATATTCCTTTTTCCACTATTACTCTCTTAGCGCTCCAAATGTCCAGTTGCATTTTCTACAGAAAGAGAGTTCAGATCTGCTCAATCAAAAGTATGGTTTAACTCTGTTAGCTGAATGCACAGATCAGAAAGAAGTTTCACCGAATGATTCTGTGTAGTTTATATTTGGAGACATTCCTTTTTCCACTATTACCCTCTTAGCGCTCCGAATCTCCACTTGCATTTTCTACAGAAAGAGTGTTTCAGAACGGCTCAATCAAAACTAAGGTTCAACTCTTTTAGTTGAACAAACAGAAGAGAAAGAAGTTTCACACAATTCTTCTGTGTAGTTTTTATTTGTAGACATTCTTTTTCCCAATATACGCCTCTTAGCGCTCAGAATGTCCAATTGCAGTTTCTACAGAAAGAGTGTTTCAGAACGGCTCAATCAAAAGTAAGGTTCAACTCTGTTAGTTGAATGCACAGAACAGAAAGAAGTTTCATACAATGCTTCTGTGTAGTTTATATTTGAACATATTCTTTTTTCCACTATTACCCACTTAGCGCTACGAATGTCCAGTTGCATTTTCTACAGACAGAGTGTTTCAAAACTGCTCAATCAAAAGTATGGTTTAACTCTGTTAGCTGAATGCTCAGATCAGAAAGAAGTTTCGCAGAATGCTTCTGTGTAGTTTATATTTGAATATATTCCTTTTTCCACTACTACGCTCTTAGCGCTCCAAATGTCCAGTTGCATTTTCTACAGAAAGAGTGTTCAGATCTGCTCAATCAAAAGTATGGTTTAACTCTGTTAGCTGAATGCACAGATCAGAAAGAAGTTTCACCGGATGATTCTGTGTAGTTTATATTTGAAGACATTCCATTTTCCACTATTACCCTCTTAGCGCTCCGAATCTCCACTTGCATTTTCTACAAAAAGAGTGTTTCATAACTGCTCAATCAAAAATATGTTTTATCTCTGTTAACTGAATTTACAGATCAGAAATAAGTTTCACAGAATGCATCTGTGTAGTTTTTATTTGAAGATATTCTTTTCCAAATATAGGCCTCTTAGCGCTTAGCATGTCCAATTGCAGTTTCTACAGAAAGAGTGTTTCAGAACGGCTCAATCAAAAGTAAGGTTCAACTCTGTTAGTTGAATGCACAGAACAGAAAGAATTTTCACAGAATGCTACTGTGTAGTTTATATTTGAATATATTCCTTTTTCCACTATTACCCTCTTAGCGCTCCGAATGTCCACTTGCATTTTCTACAGAAAGAGTGCTCAGAACTGCGCAATCAAAAGTATGGTTTAACTCTGTTAGCTTAATGAACATATCAGAAATAAGTTTCACACAATGCTTCTGTGTAGTTTTTATTTGAAGATATTATTTTTCCCAATATAGGCCTCTTAGCGCTCAGAATGTCCAATTGCAGTTTCTACAGAAAGAGTGTTTCAGAAAGGCTCAATCAAAAGTAAGGTTCAACTCTTTTAGTTGAATGCACAGAACAGAAAGAAGTTTCATACAATGCTTCTGTGTAGTTTATATTTGAACATATTCTTTTTTCCACTATTACCCACTTAGCGCTACGAATGTCCAGTTGCATTTTCTACAGACAGAGTGTTTCAAAACTGCTCAATCAAAAGTATGGTTTAACTCTGTTAGCTGAATGCTCAGATCAGAAAGAAGTTTCACAGAATGCTTCTGTGTAGTTTATATTTGAATATATTCCTTTTTCCACTACTACTCTCTTAGCGCTCCAAATGTCCAGTTGCATTTTCTACAGAAAGAGAGTTCAGATCTGCTCAATCAAAAGTATGGTTTAACTCTGTTAGCTGAATGCACAAATCAGAAAGAAGTTTCACCGAATGATTCTGTGTAGTTTATATTTGGAGACATTCCTTTTTCCACTATTACCCTCTTAGCGCTCCGAATCTCCACTTGCATTTTCTACAGAAAGAGTGTTTCAGAACGGCTCAATCAAAACTAAGGTTCAACTCTTTTAGTTGAACAAACAGAACAGAAAGAAGTTTCACACAATTCTTCTGTGTAGTTTTTATTTGTAGACATTCTTTTTCCCAATATAGGCCTATTAGCGCTCAGAATGTCCAATTGCAGTTTCTACAGAAAGAGTGTTTCAGAACGGCTCAATCAAAAGTAAGGTTCAACTCTGTTAGTTGAATGCACAGAACAGAAAGAAGTTTCATACAATGCTTCTGTGTAGTTTATATTTGAACATATTCTTTTTTCCACTATTACCCACTTAGCGCTACGAATGTCCAGTTGCATTTTCTACAGACAGAGTGTTTCAAAACTGCTCAATCAAAAGTATGGTTTAACTCTGTTAGCTGAATGTTCAGATCAGAAAGAAGTTTCACAGAATGCTTCTGTGTAGTTTATATTTGAATATATTCCTTTTTCCACTACTACGCTCTTAGCGCTCCAAATGTCCAGTTGCATTTTCTACAGAAAGAGTGTTCAGATCTGCTCAATCAAAAGTATGGTTTAACTCTGTTAGCTGAATGCACAGATCAGAAAGATGTTTCACCGAATGATTCTGTGTAGTTTATATTTGAAGACATTCCTTTTTCCACTATTACTCTCTTAGCGCTCCGAATCTCCACTTGCATTTTCTACAAAAAGAGTGTTTCATAACTGCTCAATCAAAAATATGTTTTATCTCTGTTAACTGAATTTACAGATCAGAAATAAGTTTCACAGAATGCATCTGTGTAGTTTTTATTTGAAGATATTCTTTTTCCCAATGTAGGCCTCTTAGCGCTTAGACTGTCCAATTGCAGTTTCTACAGAAAGAGTGTTTCAGAACGGCTCAATCAAAAGTAAGGTTCAACTCTGTTAGTTGAATGCACAGAACAGAAAGAATTTTCACAGAATGCTACTGTGTAGTTTATATTTGAATATATTCCTTTTTCCACTATTACCCTCTTAGCGCTCCGAATGTCCACTTGCATTTTCTACAGAAAGAGTGTTCAGAACTGCGCAATCAAAAGTATGGTTTAACTCTGTTAGCTTAATGAATATATCAGAAATAAGTTTCACACAATGCTTCTGTGTAGTTTTTATTTGAAGATATTATTTTTCCCAATAGAGGCCTCTTAGCGCTCAGAATGTCCAATTGCAGTTTCTACAGAAAGAGTGTTTCAGAAAGGCTCAATCAAAAGTAAGGTTCAACTCTGTTAGTTGAATGCACAGAACAGAAAGAAGTTTCATACAATGCTTCTGTGTAGTTTATATTTGAACATATTCTTTTTTCCACTATTACCCACTTAGCGCTACGAATGTCCAGTTGCATTTTCTACAGACAGAGTGTTTCAAAACTGCTCAATCAAAAGTATGGTTTAACTCTGTTAGCTGAATGCTCAGATCAGAAAGAAGTTTCACAGAATGCTTCTGTGTAGTTTATATTTGAATATATTCCTTTTTCCACTACTACTCTCTTAGCGCTCCAAATGTCCAGTTGCATTTTCTACAGAAAGAGAGTTCAGTTCTGCTCAATCAAAAGTATGGTTTAACTCTGTTAGCTGAATGCACAGATCAGAAAGAAGTTTCACCGAATGATTCTGTGAAGTTTATATTTGGAGACATTCCTTTTTCCACTATTACCCTCTTAGCGCTCCGAATCTCCACTTGCATTTTCTACAGAAAGAGTGTTTCAGAACGGCTCAATCAAAACTAAGGTTCAACTCTTTTAGTTGAACAAACAGAAGAGAAAGAAGTTTCACACAATTCTTCTGTGTAGTTTTTATTTGTAGACATTCTTTTTCCCAATATACGCCTCTTAGCGCTCAGAATGTCCAATTGCAGTTTCTACAGAAAGAGTGTTTCAGAACGGCTCAATCAAAAGTAAGGTTCAACTCTGTTAGTTGAATGCACAGAACAGAAAGAAGTTTCATACAATGCTTCTGTGTAGTTTATATTTGAACATATTCTTTTTTCCACTATTACCCACTTAGCGCTACGAATGTCCAGTTGCATTTTCTACAGACAGAGTGTTTCAAAACTGCTCAATCAAAAGTATGGTTTAACTCTGTTAGCTGAATGCTCAGATCAGAAAGAAGTTTCGCAGAATGCTTCTGTGTAGTTTATATTTGAATATATTACTTTTTCCACTACTACGCTCTTAGCGCTCCAAATGTCCAGTTGCATTTTCTACAGAAAGAGTGTTCAGATCTGCTCAATCAAAAGTATGGTTTAACTCTGTTAGCTGAATGCACAGATCAGAAAGAAGTTTCACCGAATGATTCTGTGTAGTTTATATTAGAAGACATTCCTTTTTCCACTATTACCCTCTTAGCGCTCCGAATCTCCACTTGCATTTTCTACAAAAAGAGTGTTTCATAACTGCTCAATCAAAAATATGTTTTATCTCTGTTAACTGAATTTACAGATCAGAAATAAGTTTCACAGAATGCATCTGTGTAGTTTTTATTTGAAGATATTCTTTTCCAAATATAGGCCTCTTAGCGCTTAGCATGTCCAATTGCAGTTTCTACAGAAAGAGTGTTTCAGAACGGCTCAATCAAAAGTAAGGTTCAACTCTGTTAGTTGAATGCACAGAACAGAAAGAAGTTTCATACAATGCTTCTGTGTAGTTTATATTTGAACATATTCTTTTTTCCACTATTACCCACTTAGCGCTACGAATGTCCAGTTGCATTTTCTACAGACAGAGTGTTTCAAAACTGCTCAATCAAAAGTATGGTTTAACTCTGTTAGCTGAATGCTCAGATCAGAAAGAAGTTTCACAGAATGCTTCTGTGTAGTTTATATTTGAATATATTCCTTTTTCCACTACTACTCTCTTAGCGCTCCAAATGTCCAGTTGCATTTTCTACAGAAAGAGAGTTCAGATCTGCTCAATCAAAAGTATGGTTTAACTCTGTTAGCTGAATGCACAAATCAGAAAGAAGTTTCACCGAATGATTCTGTGTAGTTTATATTTGGAGACATTCCTTTTTCCACTATTACCCTCTTAGCGCTCCGAATCTCCACTTGCATTTTCTACAGAAAGAGTGTTTCAGAACGGCTCAATCAAAACTAAGGTTCAACTCTTTTAGTTGAACAAACAGAACAGAAAGAAGTTTCACACAATTCTTCTGTGTAGTTTTTATTTGTAGACATTCTTTTTCCCAATATAGGCCTATTAGCGCTCAGAATGTCCAATTGCAGTTTCTACAGAAAGAGTGTTTCAGAACGGCTCAATCAAAAGTAAGGTTCAACTCTGTTAGTTGAATGCACAGAACAGAAAGAAGTTTCATACAATGCTTCTGTGTAGTTTATATTTGAACATATTCTTTTTTCCACTATTACCCACTTAGCGCTACGAATGTCCAGTTGCATTTTCTACAGACAGAGTGTTTCAAAACTGCTCAATCAAAAGTATGGTTTAACTCTGTTAGCTGAATGTTCAGATCAGAAAGAAGTTTCACAGAATGCTTCTGTGTAGTTTATATTTGAATATATTCCTTTTTCCACTACTACGCTCTTAGCGCTCCAAATGTCCAGTTGCATTTTCTACAGAAAGAGTGTTCAGATCTGCTCAATCAAAAGTATGGTTTAACTCTGTTAGCTGAATGCACAGATCAGAAAGATGTTTCACCGAATGATTCTGTGTAGTTTATATTTGAAGACATTCCTTTTTCCACTATTACTCTCTTAGCGCTCCGAATCTCCACTTGCATTTTCTACAAAAAGAGTGTTTCATAACTGCTCAATCAAAAATATGTTTTATCTCTGTTAACTGAATTTACAGATCAGAAATAAGTTTCACAGAATGCATCTGTGTAGTTTTTATTTGAAGATATTCTTTTTCAAAATGTAGGCCTCTTAGTGCTTAGCATGTCCAATTGCAGTTTCTACAGAAAGAGTGTTTCAGAACGGCTCAATCAAAAGTAAGGTTCAACTCTGTTAGTTGAATGCACAGAACAGAAAGAATTTTCACAGAATGCTACTGTGTAGTTTATATTTGAATATATTCCTTTTTCCACTATTACCCTCTTAGCGCTCCGAATGTCCACTTGCATTTTCTACAGAAAGAGTGCTCAGAACTGCGCAATCAAAAGTATGGTTTAACTCTGTTAGCTTAATGAACATATCAGAAATAAGTTTCACACAATGCTTCTGTGTAGTTTTTATTTGAAGATATTATTTTTCCCAATATAGGCCTCTTAGCGCTCAGAATGTCCAATTGCAGTTTCTACAGAAAGAGTGTTTCAGAAAGGCTCAATCAAAAGTAAGGTTCAACTCTGTTAGTTGAATGCACAGAACAGAAAGAAGTTTCATACAATGCTTCTGTGTAGTTTATATTTGAACATATTCTTTTTTCCACTATTACCCACTTAGCGCTACGAATGTAGAGTTGCATTTTCTACAGACAGAGTGTTTCAAAACTGCTCAATCAAAAGTATGGTTTAACTCTGTTAGCTGAATGCTCAGATCAGAAAGAAGTTTCACAGAATGCTTCTGTGTAGTTTATATTTGAATATATTCCTTTTTCCACTACTACTTTCTTAGCGCTCCAAATGTCCAGTTGCATTTTCTACAGAAAGAGAGTTCAGATCTGCTCAATCAAAAGTATGGTTTAACTCTGTTAGCTGAATGCACAGATCAGAAATAAGTTTCACCGAATGATTCTGTGTAGTTTATATTTGGAGACATTCCTTTTTCCACTAATACCCTCTTCGCGCTCCGAATCTCCACTTGCATTTTCTACAGAAAGAGTATTTCAGAACGGCTCAATCAAAACTAAGGTTCAACTCTTTTAGTTGAACAAACAGAACAGAAAGAAGTTTCACACAATTCTTCTGTGTAGTTTTTATTTGTAGACATTCTTTTTCCCAATATAGGCCTCTTAGCGCTCAGAATGTCCCATTGCAGTTTCTACAGAAAGAGTGTTTCAGAACGGCTAAATCAAAAGTAAGGTTCAACTCTGTTAGTTGAATGCACAGAACAGAGAGAAGTTTCATACAATGCTTCTGTGTAGTTTATATTTGAACATATTCTTTTTTCCACTATTACCCACTTAGCGCTACGAATGTCCAGTTGCATTTTCTACAGACAGAGTGTTTCAAAACTGCTCAATCAAAAGTATGGTTTATCTCTGTTAGCTGAATGCTCAGATGAGAAAGAAGTTTCACAGAATGCTTCTGTGTAGTTTATATTTGAATATATTCCTTTTTCCACTACTACGCTCTTAGCGCTCCAAATATCCAGTTGCATTTTCTACAGAAAGAGTGTTCAGATCTGCTCAATCAAAAGTATGGTTTAACTCTGTTAGCTGAATGCACAGATCAGAAAGAAGTTTCACCGAATGATTCTGTGTAGTTTATATTTGAAGACATTCCTTTTTCCACTATTACCCTCTTAGCGCTCCGAATCTCCACTTGCATTTTCTACAAAGGAGTGTTTCATAACTGATCAATCAAAAATATGTTTTATCTCTGTTAACTGAATTTACAGATCAGAAATAAGTTTCACAGAATGCATCTGTGTAGTTTTTATTTGAAGATATTCTTTTCCAAATATAGGCCTCTTAGCGCTTAGCATGTCCAATTGCAGTTTCTACAGAAAGAGTGTTTCAGAACGGCTCAATCAAAAGTAAGGTTCAACTCTGTTAGTTGAATGCACAGAACAGAAAGAAGTTTCATACAATGCTTCTGTGTAGTTTATATTTGAACATATTCTTTTTTCCACTATCACCCACTTAGCGCTACGAATGTCCAGTTGCATTTTCTACAGACAGAGTGTTTCAAAACTGCTCAATCAAAAGTGTGGTTTAACTCTGTTAGCTGAATGCTCAGATCAGAAAGAAGTTTCACAGAATGCTTCTGTGTAGTTTATATTTGAATATATTCCTTTTTCCACTACTACTCTCTTAGCGCTCCAAATGTCCAGTTGCATTTTCTACAGAAAGAGAGTTCAGATCTGCTCAATCAAAAGTATGGTTTAACTCTGTTAGCTGAATGCACAAATCAGAAAGAAGTTTCACCGAATGATTCTGTGTAGTTTATATTTGGAGACATTCCTTTTTCCACTATTACCCTCTTAGCGCTCCGAATCTCCACTTGCATTTTCTACAGAAAGAGTGTTTCAGAACGGCTCAATCAAAACTAAGGTTCAACTCTTTTAGTTGAACAAACAGAACAGAAAGAAGTTTCACACAATTCTTCTGTGTAGTTTTTATTTGTAGACATTCTTTTTCCCAATATAGGCCTATTAGCGCTCAGAATGTCCAATTGCAGTTTCTACAGAAAGAGTGTTTCAGAACGGCTCAATCAAAAGTAAGGTTCAACTCTGTTAGTTGAATGCACAGAACAGAAAGAAGTTTCATACAATGCTTCTGTGTAGTTTATATTTGAACATATTCTTTTTTCCACTATTACCCACTTAGCGCTACGAATGTCCAGTTGCATTTTCTACAGACAGAGTGTTTCAAAACTGCTCAATCAAAAGTATGGTTTAACTCTGTTAGCTGAATGTTCAGATCAGAAAGAAGTTTCACAGAATGCTTCTGTGTAGTTTATATTTGAATATATTCCTTTTTCCACTACTACGCTCTTAGCGCTCCAAATGTCCAGTTGCATTTTCTACAGAAAGAGTGTTCAGATCTGCTCAATCAAAAGTATGGTTTAACTCTGTTAGCTGAATGCACAGATCAGAAAGATGTTTCACCGAATGATTCTGTGTAGTTTGTATTTGAAGACATTCCTTTTTCCACTATTACTCTCTTAGCGCTCCGAATCTCCACTTGCATTTTCTACAAAAAGAGTGTTTCATAACTGCTCAATCAAAAATATGTTTTATCTCTGTTAACTGAATTTACAGATCAGAAATAAGTTTCACAGAATGCATCTGTGTAGTTTTTATTTGAAGATATTCTTTTTCAAAATGTAGGCCTCTTAGTGCTTAGCATGTCCAATTGCAGTTTCTACAGAAAGAGTGTTTCAGAACGGCTCAATCAAAAGTAAGGTTCAACTCTGTTAGTTGAATGCACAGAACAGAAAGAATTTTCACAGAATGCTACTGTGTAGTTTATATTTGAATATATTCCTTTTTCCACTATTACCCTCTTAGCGCTCCGAATGTCCACTTGCATTTTCTACAGAAAGAGTGCTCAGAACTGCGCAATCAAAAGTATGGTTTAACTCTGTTAGCTTAATGAACATATCAGAAATAAGTTTCACACAATGCTTCTGTGTAGTTTTTATTTGAAGATATTATTTTTCCCAATATAGGCCTCTTAGCGCTCAGAATGTCCAATTGCAGTTTCTACAGAAAGAGTGTTTCAGAAAGGCTCAATCAAAAGTAAGGTTCAACTCTGTTAGTTGAATGCACAGAACAGAAAGAAGTTTCATACAATGCTTCTGTGTAGTTTATATTTGAACATATTCTTTTTTCCACTATTACCCACTTAGCGCTACGAATGTAGAGTTGCATTTTCTACAGACAGAGTGTTTCAAAACTGCTCAATCAAAAGTATGGTTTAACTCTGTTAGCTGAATGCTCAGATCAGAAAGAAGTTTCACAGAATGCTTCTGTGTAGTTTATATTTGAATATATTCCTTTTTCCACTACTACTTTCTTAGCGCTCCAAATGTCCAGTTGCATTTTCTACAGAAAGAGAGTTCAGATCTGCTCAATCAAAAGTATGGTTTAACTCTGTTAGCTGAATGCACAGATCAGAAATAAGTTTCACCGAATGATTCTGTGTAGTTTATATTTGGAGACATTCCTTTTTCCACTAATACCCTCTTCGCGCTCCGAATCTCCACTTGCATTTTCTACAGAAAGAGTATTTCAGAACGGCTCAATCAAAACTAAGGTTCAACTCTTTTAGTTGAACAAACAGAACAGAAAGATGTTTCACACAATTCTTCTGTGTAGTTTTTATTTGTAGACATTCTTTTTCCCAATATAGGCCTCTTAGCGCTCAGAATGTCCCATTGCAGTTTCTACAGAAAGAGTGTTTCAGAATGGCTAAATCAAAAGTAAGGTTCAACTCTGTTAGTTGAATGCACAGAACAGAGAGAAGTTTCATACAATGCTTCTGTGTAGTTTATATTTGAACATATTCTTTTTTCCACTATTACCCACTTAGCGCTACGAATGTCCAGTTGCATTTTCTACAGACAGAGTGTTTCAAAACTGCTCAATCAAAAGTATGGTTTATCTCTGTTAGCTGAATGCTCAGATGAGAAAGAAGTTTCACAGAATGCTTCTGTGTAGTTTATATTTGAATATATTCCTTTTTCCACTACTACGCTCTTAGCGCTCCAAATATCCAGTTGCATTTTCTACAGAAAGAGTGTTCAGATCTGCTCAATCAAAAGTATGGTTTAACTCTGTTAGCTGAATGCACAGATCAGAAAGAAGTTTCACCGAATGATTCTGTGTAGTTTATATTTGAAGACATTCCTTTTTCCACTATTACCCTCTTAGCGCTCCGAATCTCCACTTGCATTTTCTACAAAGGAGTGTTTCATAACTGATCAATCAAAAATATGTTTTATCTCTGTTAACTGAATTTACAGATCAGAAATAAGTTTCACAGAATGCATCTGTGTAGTTTTTATTTGAAGGTATTCTTTTTCTCAATGTAGTCCTCTTAGCGCTTAGCATGTCCAATTGCAGTTTCTACAGAAAGAGTGTTTCAGAACGGCTCAATCAAAAGTAAGGTTCAACTCTGTTAGTTGAATGCACAGAACAGAAAGAATTTTCACAGAATGCTATTGTGTAGTTTATATTTGAATATATTCCTTTTTCCACTATTACCCTCTTAGCGCTCCGAATGTCCACTTGCATTTTCTACAGAAAGAGTGTTCAGAACTGCGCAATCAAAAGTATGGTTTAACTCTGTTAGCTTAATGAACATATCAGAAATAAGTTTCACACAATGCTTCTCTCTAGTTTTTATTTGAAGATATTATTTTTCCCAATATAGGCATCTTAGCGCTCAGAATGTCCAATTGCAGTTTCTACAGAAAGAGTGTTTCAGAAAGGCTCAATCAAAAGTAAGGTTCAACTCTGTTAGTTGAATGCACAGAACAGAAAGAAGTTTCATACAATGCTTCTGTGTAGTTTATATTTGAACATATTCTTTTTTCCACTATTACCCACTTAGCGCTACGAATGTCCAGTTGCATTTTCTATAGACAGAGTGTTTCAAAACTGCTCAATCAAAAGTATGGTTTAACTCTGTTAGCTGAATGCTCAGATCAGAAAGAAGTTTCACAGAATGCTTCTGTGTAGTTTATATTTGATTATATTCCTTTTTCCACTACTACTCTCTTAGCGCTCCAAATGTCCAGTTGCATTTTTTACAGAAAGAGAGTTCAGATCTGCTCAATCAAAAGTATGGTTTAACTCTGTTAGCTGAATGCACAGATCAGAAAGAAGTTTCACCGAATGATTCTGTGAAGTTTATATTTGGAGACATTCCTTTTTCCACTATTACCCTCTTAGCGCTCCGAATCTCCACTTGCATTTTCTACAGAAAGAGTGTTTCAGAACGGCTCAATCAAAACTAAGGTTCAACTCTTTTAGTTGAACAAACAGAAGAGAAAGAAGTTTCACACTATTCTTCTGTGTAGTTTTTATTTGTAGACATTCTTTTTCCCAATATACGCCTCTTAGCGCTCAGAATGTCCAATTGCAGTTTCTACAGAAAGAGTGTTTCAGAACGGCTCAATCAAAAGTAAGGTTCAACTCTGTTAGTTGAATGCACAGAACAGAAAGAAGTTTCATACAATGCTTCTGTGTAGTTTATATTTGAACATATTCTTTTTTCCACTATTACCCACTTAGCGCTACGAATGTCCAGTTGCATTTTCTACAGACAGAGTGTTTCAAAACTGCTCAATCAAAAGTATGGTTTAACTCTGTTAGCTGAATGCTCAGATCAGAAAGAAGTTTCGCAGAATGCTTCTGTGTAGTTTATATTTGAATATATTACTTTTTCCACTACTACGCTCTTAGCGCTCCAAATGTCCAGTTGCATTTTCTACAGAAAGAGTGTTCAGATCTGCTCAATCAAAAGTATGGTTTAACTCTGTTAGCTGAATGCACAGATCAGAAAGAAGTTTCACCGAATGATTCTGTGTAGTTTATATTTGAAGACATTCCTTTTTCCACTATTACCCTCTTAGCGCTCCGAATCTCCACTTGCATTTTCTACAAAAAGAGTGTTTCATAACTGCTCAATCAAAAATATGTTTTATCTCTGTTAACTGAATTTACAGATCAGAAATAAGTTTCACAGAATGCATCTGTGTAGTTTTTATTTGAAGATATTCTTTTCCAAATATAGGCCTCTTAGCGCTTAGCATGTCCAATTGCAGTTTCTACAGAAAGAGTGTTTCAGAACGGCTCAATCAAAAGTAAGGTTCAACTCTGTTAGTTGAATGCACAGAACAGAAAGAAGTTTCATACAATGCTTCTGTGTAGTTTATATTTGAACATATTCTTTTTTCCACTATTACCCACTTAGCGCTACGAATGTCCAGTTGCATTTTCTACAGACAGAGTGTTTCAAAACTGCTCAATCAAAAGTATGGTTTAACTCTGTTAGCTGAATGCTCAGATCAGAAAGAAGTTTCACAGAATGCTTCTGTGTAGTTTATATTTGAATATATTCCTTTTTCCACTACTACTCTCTTAGCGCTCCAAATGTCCAGTTGCATTTTCTACAGAAAGAGAGTTCAGATCTGCTCAATCAAAAGTATGGTTTAACTCTGTTAGCTGAATGCACAAATCAGAAAGAAGTTTCACCGAATGATTCTGTGTAGTTTATATTTGGAGACATTCCTTTTTCCACTATTACCCTCTTAGCGCTCCGAATCTCCACTTGCATTTTCTACAGAAAGAGTGTTTCAGAACGGCTCAATCAAAACTAAGGTTCAACTCTTTTAGTTGAACAAACAGAACAGAAAGAAGTTTCACACAATTCTTCTGTGTAGTTTTTATTTGTAGACATTCTTTTTCCCAATATAGGCCTATTAGCGCTCAGAATGTCCAATTGCAGTTTCTACAGAAAGAGTGTTTCAGAACGGCTCAATCAAAAGTAAGGTTCAACTCTGTTAGTTGAATGCACAGAACAGAAAGAAGTTTCATACAATGCTTCTGTGTAGTTTATATTTGAACATATTCTTTTTTCCACTATTACCCACTTAGCGCTACGAATGTCCAGTTGCATTTTCTACAGACAGAGTGTTTCAAAACTGCTCAATCAAAAGTGTGGTTTAACTCTGTTAGCTGAATGTTCAGATCAGAAAGAAGTTTCACAGAATGCTTCTGTGTAGTTTATATTTGAATATATTCCTTTTTCCACTACTACGCTCTTAGCGCTCCAAATGTCCAGTTGCATTTTCTACAGAAAGTGTTCAGATCTGCTCAATCAAAAGTATGGTTTAACTCTGTTAGCTGAATGCACAGATCAGAAAGATGTTTCACCGAATGATTCTGTGTAGTTTATATTTGAAGACATTCCTTTTTCCACTATTACTCTCTTAGCGCTCCGAATCTCCACTTGCATTTTCTACAAAAAGAGTGTTTCATAACTGCTCAATCAAAAATATGTTTTATCTCTGTTAACTGAATTTACAGATCAGAAATAAGTTTCACAGAATGCATCTGTGTAGTTTTTATTTGAAGATATTCTTTTTCAAAATGTAGGCCTCTTAGTGCTTAGCATGTCCAATTGCAGTTTCTACAGAAAGAGTGTTTCAGAACGGCTCAATAAAAAGTAAGGTTCAACTCTGTTAGTTGAATGCACAGAACAGAAAGAATTTTCACAGAATGCTACTGTGTAGTTTATATTTGAATATATTCCTTTTTCCACTATTACCCTCTTAGCGCTCCGAATGTCCACTTGCATTTTCTACAGAAAGAGTGCTCAGAACTGCGCAATCAAAAGTATGGTTTAACTCTGTTAGCTTAATGAACATATCAGAAATAAGTTTCACACAATGCTTCTGTGTAGTTTTTATTTGAAGATATTATTTTTCCCAATATAGGCCTCTTAGCGCTCAGAATGTCCAATTGCAGTTTCTACAGAAAGAGTGTTTCAGAAAGGCTCAATCAAAAGTAAGGTTCAACTCTGTTAGTTGAATGCACAGAACAGAAAGAAGTTTCATACAATGCTTCTGTGTAGTTTATATTTGAACATATTCTTTTTTCCACTATTACCCACTTAGCGCTACGAATGTAGAGTTGCATTTTCTACAGACAGAGTGTTTCAAAACTGCTCAATCAAATGTATGGTTTAACTCTGTTAGCTGAATGCTCAGATCAGAAAGAAGTTTCACAGAATGCTTCTGTGTAGTTTATATTTGAATATATTCCTTTTTCCACTACTACTTTCTTAGCGCTCCAAATGTCCAGTTGCATTTTCTACAGAAAGAGAGTTCAGATCTGCTCAATCAAAAGTATGGTTTAACTCTGTTAGCTGAATGCACAGATCAGAAATAAGTTTCACCGAATGATTCTGTGTAGTTTATATTTGGAGACATTCCTTTTTCCACTAATACCCTCTTCGCGCTCCGAATCTCCACTTGCATTTTCTACAGAAAGAGTGTTTCAGAACGGCTCAATCAAAACTAAGGTTCAACTCTTTTAGTTGAACAAACAGAACAGAAAGAAGTTTCACACAATTCTTCTGTGTAGTTTTTATTTGTAGACATTCTTTTTCCCAATATAGGCCTCTTAGCGCTCAGAATGTCCCATTGCAGTTTCTACAGAAAGAGTGTTTCAGAACGGCTAAATCAAAAGTAAGGTTCAACTCTGTTAGTTGAATGCACAGAACAGAGAGAAGTTTCATACAATGCTTCTGTGTAGTTTATATTTGAACATATTCTTTTTTCCACTATTACCCACTTAGCGCTACGAATGTCCAGTTGCATTTTCTACAGACAGAGTGTTTCAAAACTGCTCAATCAAAAGTATGGTTTATCTCTGTTAGCTGAATGCTCAGATGAGAAAGAAGTTTCACAGAATGCTTCTGTGTAGTTTATATTTGAATATATTCCTTTTTCCACTACTACGCTCTTAGCGCTCCAAATATCCAGTTGCATTTTCTACAGAAAGAGTGTTCAGATCTGCTCAATCAAAAGTATGGTTTAACTCTGTTAGCTGAATGCACAGATCAGAAAGAAGTTTCACCGAATGATTCTGTGTAGTTTATATTTGAAGACATTCCTTTTTCCACTATTACCCTCTTAGCGCTCCGAATCTCCACTTGCATTTTCTACAAAGGAGTGTTTCATAACTGATCAATCAAAAATATGTTTTATCTCTGTTAACTGAATTTACAGATCAGAAATAAGTTTCACAGAATGCATCTGTGTAGTTTTTATTTGAAGGTATTCTTTTTCTCAATGTAGTCCTCTTAGCGCTTAGCATGTCCAATTGCAGTTTCTACAGAAAGAGTGTTTCAGAACGGCTCAATCAAAAGTAAGGTTCAACTCTGTTAGTTGAATGCACAGAACAGAAAGAATTTTCACAGAATGCTATTGTGTAGTTTATATTTGAATATATTCCTTTTTCCACTATTACCCTCTTAGCGCTCCGAATGTCCACTTGCATTTTCTACAGAAAGAGTGTTCAGAACTGCGCAATCAAAAGTATGGTTTAACTCTGTTAGCTTAATGAACATATCAGAAATAAGTTTCACACAATGCTTCTCTCTAGTTTTTATTTGAAGATATTATTTTTCCCAATATAGGCCTCTTAGCGCTCAGAATGTCCAATTGCAGTTTCTACAGAAAGAGTGTTTCAGAAAGGCTCAATCAAAAGTAAGGTTCAACTCTGTTAGTTGAATGCACAGAACAGAAAGAAGTTTCATACAATGCTTCTGTGTAGTTTATATTTGAACATATTCTTTTTTCCACTATTACCCACTTAGCGCTACGAATGTCCAGTTGCATTTTCTACAGACAGAGTGTTTCAAAACTGCTCAATCAAAAGTATGGTTTAACTCTGTTAGCTGAATGCACAGATCAGAAAGAAGTTTCACCGAATGATTCTGTGTAGTTTATATTTGAAGACATTCCTTTTTCCACTATTACCCTCTTAGCGCTCCGAATCTCCAATTGCATTTTCTACAAAAAGAGTGTTTCATAACTGCTGAATCAAAAATATGTTTTATCTCTGTTAACTGAATTTACAGATCAGAAATAAGTTTCACAGAATGCATCTGTGTAGTTTTAATTTGAAGATATTCTTTTCCAAATGTAGGCCTCTTAGCGCTTAGCATGTCCAATTGCAGTTTCTACAGAAAGAGTGTTTCAGAACGGCTCAATCAAAAGTAAGGTTCAACTCTGTTAGTTGAATGCACAGAACAGAAAGAATTTTCACAGAATGCTACTGTGTAGTTTATATTTGAATATATTCCTTTTTCCACTATTACCCTCTTAGCGCTCCGAATGTCCACTTGCATTTTCTACAGAAAGAGTGTTCAGAACTGCGCAATCAAAAGTATGGTTTAACTCTGTTAGCTTAATGAACATATCAGAAATAAGTTTCACACAATGCTTCTGTGTAGTTTTTATTTGAAGATATTATTTTTCCCAATATAGGCCTCTTAGCGCTCAGAATGTCCAATTGCAGTTTCTACAGAAAGAGTGTTTCAGAAAGGCTCAATCAAAAGTAAGGTTCAACTGTGTTAATTGAATGCACAGAACAGAAAGATGTTTCATACAATGCTTCTGTGTAGTTTATATTTGAACATATTCTTTTTTCCACTATTACCCACTTAGCGCTACGAATGTCCAGTTGCATTTTCTACAGACAGAGTGTTTCAAAACTGCTCAATCAAAAGTATGGTTTAACTCTGTTAGCTGAATGCTCAGATCAGAAAGAAGTTTCACAGAATGCTTCTGTGTAGTTTATATTTGAATATATTCCTTTTTCCACTACTACTCTCTTAGCGCTCCAAATGTCCAGTTGCATTTTCTACAGAAAGAGAGTTCAGATCTGCTCAATCAAAAGTATGGTTTAACTCTGTTAGCTGAATGCACAGATCAGAAAGAAATTTCACCGAATGATTCTGTGTAGTTTATATTTGGAGACATTCCTTTTTCCACTATTACCCTCTTAGCGCTCCGAATCTCCACTTGCATTTTCTACAGAAAGAGTGTTTCAGAACGGCTCAATCAAAACTAAGGTTCAACTCTTTTAGTTGAACAAACAGAACAGAAAGAAGTTTCACACAATTCTTCTGTGTAGTTTTTATTTGTAGACATTCTTTTTCCCAATATAGGCCTCTTAGCGCTCAGAATGTCCAATTGCAGTTTCTACAGAAAGAGTGTTTCAGAACGGCTCAATCAAAAGTAAGGTTCAACTCTGTTAGTTGAATGCACAGAACAGAAAGAAGTTTCATACAATGCTTCTGTGTAGTTTATATTTGAACATATTCTTTTTTCCACTATTACCCACTTAGCGCTACGAATGTCCAGTTGCATTTTCTACAGACAGAGTGTTTCAAAACTGCTCAATCAAAAGTATGGTTTAACTCTGTTAGCTGAATGCTCAGATCAGAAAGAAGTTTCACAGAATGCTTCTGTGTAGTTTATATTTGAATATATTCCTTTTTCCACTACTACGCTCTTAGCGCTCCAAATGTCCAGTTGCATTTTCTACAGAAAGAGTGTTCAGATCTGCTCAATCAAAAGTATGGTTTAACTCTGTTAGCTGAATGCACAGATCAGAAAGATGTTTCACCGAATGATTCTGTGTAGTTTATATTTGAAGACATTCCTTTTTCCACTATTACTCTCTTAGCGCTCCGAATCTCCACTTGCATTTTCTACAAAAAGAGTGTTTCATAACTGCTCAATCAAAAATATGTTTTATCTCTGTTAACTGAATTTACAGATCAGAAATAAGTTTCACAGAATGCATCTGTGTAGTTTTTATTTGAAGATATTCTTTTTCAAAATGTAGGCCTCTTAGCGCTTAGCATGTCCAATTGCAGTTTCTACAGAAAGAGTGTTTCAGAACGGCTCAATCAAAAGTAAGGTTCAACTCTGTTAGTTGAATGCACAGAACAGAAAGAATTTTCACAGAATGCTACTGTGTAGTTTATATTTGAATATATTCCTTTTTCCACTATTACCCTCTTAGCGCTCCGAATGTCCACTTGCATTTTCTACAGAAAGAGTGCTCAGAACTGCGCAATCAAAAGTATGGTTTAACTCTGTTAGCTTAATGAACATATCAGAAATAAGTTTCACACAATGCTTCTGTGTAGTTTTTATTTGAAGATATTATTTTTCCCAATATAGGCTTCTTAGCGCTCAGAATGTCCAATTGCAGTTTCTACAGAAAGAGTGTTTCAGAAAGGCTCAATCAAAAGTAAGGTTCAACTCTGTTAGTTGAATGCACAGAACAGAAAGAAGTTTCATACAATGCTTCTGTGTAGTTTATATTTGAACATATTCTTTTTTCCACTATTACCCACTTAGCGCTACGAATGTCCAGTTGCATTTTCTACAGACAGAGTGTTTCAAAACTGCTCAATCAAAAGTATGGTTTAACTCTGTTAGCTGAATGCTCAGATCAGAAAGAAGTTTCACAGAATGCTTCTGTGTAGTTTATATTTGAATATATTCCTTTTTCCACTACTACTCTCTTAGCGCTCCAAATGTCCAGTTGCATTTTCTACAGAAAGAGTGTTCAGATCTGCTCAATCAAAAGTATGGTTTAACTCTGTTAGCTGAATGCACAGATCAGAAAGAAGTTTCACAGAATGATTCTGTGTAGTTTATATTTGGAGACATTCCTTTTTCCACTATTACCCTCTTAGCGCTCCGAATCTCCACTTGCATTTTCTACAGAAAGAGTGTTTCACAACGGCTCAATCAAAACTAAGGTTCAACTCTTTTAGTTGAACAAACAGAACAGAAAGAAGTTTCACACAATTCTTCTGTGTAGTTTTTATTTGTAGACATTCTTTTTCCCAATATAGGCCTCTTAGCGCTCAGAATGTCCAATTGCATTTTCTACAGAAAGAGTGTTTCAGAACGGCTCAATCAAAAGTAAGGTTCAACTCTGTTAGTTGAATGCACAAAACAGAAAGAAGTTTCATACAATGCTTCTGTGTAGTTTATATTTGAACATATTCTTTTTTCCACTATTACCCACTTAGCGCTACGAATGTCCAGTTGCATTTTCTACAGACAGAGTGTTTCAAAACTGCTCAATCAAAAGTATGGTTTAACTCTGTTAGCTGAATGCTCAGATCAGAAAGAAGTTTCACAGAATGCTTCTGTGTAGTTTATATTTGAATATATTCCTTTTTCCACTACTACGCTCTTAGCGCTCCAAATGTCCAGTTGCATTTTCTACAGAAAGAGTGTTCAGATCTGCTCCATCAAAAGTATGGTTTAACTCTGTTAGCTGAATGCACAGATCAGAAAGAAGTTTCACAGAATGATTCTGTGTAGTTTATATTTGAAGACATTACTTTTTCACTATTACCCTCTTAGCGCTCCGAATCTCCACTTCCATTTTCTACAGAAAGAGTGTTTCAGAACGGCTCAATCAAAAGTAAGGTTCAACTCTGTTAGTTGAATGCACAGAACAGAAAGAATTTTCACAGAATGCTACTGTGTAGTTTATATTTGAATATATTACTTTTTCCACTATTACCCTCTTAGCGCTCCGAATGTCCACTTGCATTTTCTACAGAAAGAGTGTTCAGAACTGCGCAATCCAAAGTATGGTTTAACTCTGTTAGCTTAATGAACATATCAGAAATAAGTTTCACACAATGCTTCTGTGTAGTTTTTATCTGAAGATATTATTTTTCCCAATAGAGGCCTCTTAGCGCTCAGAATGTCCAATTGCAGTTTCTACAGAAAGAGTGTTTCAGAAAGGCTCAATCAAAAGTAAGGTTCAACTCTGTTAGTTGAATGCACAGAACAGAAAGAAGTTTCATACAATGCTTCTGTGTAGTTTATATTTGAACATATTCTTTTTTCCACTATTACCCACTTAGCGCTACGAATGTAGAGTTGCATTTTCTACAGACAGAGTGTTTCAAAACTGCTCAATCAAAAGTATGGTTTAACTCTGTTAGCTGAATGCTCAGATCAGAAAGAAGTTTCACAGAATGCTTCTGTGTAGTTTATATTTGAATATATTCCTTTTTCCACTACTACTTTCTTAGCGCTCCAAATGTCCAGTTGCATTTTCTACAGAAAGAGAGTTCAGATCTGCTCAATCAAAAGTATGGTTTAACTCTGTTAGCTGAATGCACAGATCAGAAATAAGTTTCACCGAATGATTCTGTGTAGTTTATATTTGGAGACATTCCTTTTTCCACTAATACCCTCTGCGCGCTCCGAATCTCCACTTGCATTTTCTACAGAAAGAGTGTTTCAGAACGGCTCAATCAAAACTAAGGTTCAACTCTTTTAGTTGAACAAACAGAACAGAAAGAAGTTTCACACAATTCTTCTGTGTAGTTTTTATTTGTAGACATTCTTTTTCCCAATATAGGCCTCTTAGCGCTCAGAATGTCCCATTGCAGTTTCTACAGAAAGAGTGTTTCAGAACGGCTAAATCAAAAGTAAGGTTCAACTCTGTTAGTTGAATGCACAGAACAGAGAGAAGTTTCATACAATGCTTCTGTGTAGTTTATATTTGAACATATTCTTTTTTCCACTATTACCCACTTAGCGCTACGAATGTCCAGTTGCATTTTCTACAGACAGAGTGTTTCAAAACTGCTCAATCAAAAGTATGGTTTATCTCTGTTAGCTGAATGCTCAGATGAGAAAGAAGTTTCACAGAATGCTTCTGTGTAGTTTATATTTGAATATATTCCTTTTTCCACTACTACGCTCTTAGCGCTCCAAATATCCAGTTGCATTTTCTACAGAAAGAGTGTTCAGATCTGCTCAATCAAAAGTATGGTTTAACTCTGTTAGCTGAATGCACAGATCAGAAAGAGGTTTCACCGAATGATTCTGTGTAGTTTATATTTGAAGACATTCCTTTTTCCACTATTACCCTCTTAGCGCTCCGAATCTCCACTTGCATTTTCTACAAAGGAGTGTTTCATAACTGATCAATCAAAAATATGTTTTATCTCTGTTAACTGAATTTACAGATCAGAAATAAGTTTCACAGAATGCATCTGTGTAGTTTTTATTTGAAGGTATTCTTTTTCTCAATGTAGTCCTCTTAGCGCTTAGCATGTCCAATTGCAGTTTCTACAGAAAGAGTGTTTCAGAACGGCTCAATCAAAAGTAAGGTTCAACTCTGTTAGTTGAATGCACAGAACAGAAAGAAGTTTCATACAATGCTTCTGTGTAGTTTATATTTGAACATATTCTTTTTTCCACTATTACCCACTTAGCGCTACGAATGTCCAGTTGCATTTTCTACAGACAGAGTGTTTCAAAACTGCTCAATCAAAAGTATGGTTTAACTCTGTTAGCTGAATGCTCAGATCAGAAAGAAGTTTCACAGAATGCTTCTGTGTAGTTTATATTTGATTATATTCCTTTTTCCACTACTACTCTCTTAGCGCTCCAAATGTCCAGTTGCATTTTTTACAGAAAGAGAGTTCAGATCTGCTCAATCAAAAGTATGGTTTAACTCTGTTAGCTGAATGCACAGATCAGAAAGAAGTTTCACCGAATGATTCTGTGAAGTTTATATTTGGAGACATTCCTTTTTCCACTATTACCCTCTTAGCGCTCCGAATCTCCACTTGCATTTTCTACAGAAAGAGTGTTTCAGAACGGCTCAATCAAAACTAAGGTTCAACTCTTTTAGTTGAACAAACAGAAGAGAAAGAAGTTTCACACTATTCTTCTGTGTAGTTTTTATTTGTAGACATTCTTTTTCCCAATATACGCCTCTTAGCGCTCAGAATGTCCAATTGCAGTTTCTACAGAAAGAGTGTTTCAGAACGGCTCAATCAAAAGTAAGGTTCAACTCTGTTAGTTGAATGCACAGAACAGAAAGAAGTTTCATACAATGCTTCTGTGTAGTTTATATTTGAACACATTCTTTTTTCCACTATTACCCACTTAGCGCTACGAATGTCCAGTTGCATTTCCTACAGACAGAGTGTTTCAAAACTGCTCAATCAAAAGTATGGTTTAACTCTGTTAGCTGAATGCTCAGATCAGAAAGAAGTTTCGCAGAATGCTTCTGTGTAGTTTATATTTGAATATATTCCTTTTTCCACTACTACGCTCTTAGCGCTCCAAATGTCCAGTTGCATTTTCTACAGAAAGAGTGTTCAGATCTGCTCAATCAAAAGTATGGTTTAACTCTGTTAGCTGAATGCACAGATCAGAAAGAAGTTTCACCGAATGATTCTGTGTAGTTTATATTTGAAGACATTCCTTTTTCCACTATTACCCTCTTAGCGCTCCGAATCTCCACTTGCATTTTCTACAAAAAGAGTGTTTCATAACTGCTCAATCAAAAATATGTTTTATATCTGTTAACTGAATTTACAGATCAGAAATAAGTTTCACAGAATGCATCTGTGTAGTTTTAATTTGAAGATATTCTTTTCCAAATGTAGGCCTCTTAGCGCTTAGCATGTCCAATTGCAGTTTCTACAGAAAGAGTGTTTCAGAACGGCTCAATCAAAAGTAAGGTTCAACTCTGTTAGTTGAATGCACAGAACAGAAAGAATTTTCACAGAATGCTACTGTGTAGTTTATATTTGAATATATTCCTTTTTCCACTATTACCCTCTTAGCGCTCCGAATGTCCACTTGCATTTTCTACAGAAAGAGTGTTCAGAACTGCGCAATCAAAAGTATGGTTTAACTCTGTTAGCTTAATGAACATATCAGAAATAAGTTTCACACAATGCTTCTGTGTAGTTTTTATTTGAAGATATTATTTTTCCCAATATAGGCCTCTTAGCGCTCAGAATGTCCAATTGCAGTTTCTACAGAAAGAGTGTTTCAGAAAGGCTCAATCAAAAGTAAGGTTCAACTCTGTTAATTGAATGCACAGAACAGAAAGATGTTTCATACAATGCTTCTGTGTAGTTTATATTTGAACATATTCTTTTTTCCACTATTACCCACTTAGCGCTACGAATGTCCAGTTGCATTTTCTACAGACAGAGTGTTTTAAAACTGCTCAATCAAAAGTATGGTTTAACTCTGTTAGCTGAATGCTCAGATCAGAAAGAAGTTTCACAGAATGCTTCTGTGTAGTTTATATTTGAATATATTCCTTTTTCCACTAAAATTTTCTTAGCGCTCCAAATGTCCAGTTGCATTTTCTACAGAAAGAGAGTTCAGATCTGCTCAATCAAAAGTATGGTTTAACTCTGTTAGCTGAATGCACAGATCAGAAATAAGTTTCACCGAATGATTCTGTGTAGTTTATATTTGGAGACATTCCTTTTTCCACTAATACCCTCTTAGCGCTCCGAATCTCCACTTGCATTTTCTACAGAAAGAGTGTTTCAGAACGGCTCAATCAAAACTAAGGTTCAACTCTTTTAGTTGAACAAACAGAACAGAAAGAAGTTTCACACAATTCTTCTGTGTAGTTTTTATTTGTAGACATTCTTTTTCCCAATATAAGCCTCTTAGCGCTCAGAATGTCCCATTGCAGTTTCTACAGAAAGAGTGTTTCAGAACGGCTCAATCAAAAGTAAGGTTCAACTCTGTTAGTTGAATGCACAGAACAGAGAGAAGTTTCATACAATGCTTCTGTGTAGTTTATATTTGAACATATTCTTTTTTCCACTATTACCCACTTAGCGCTACGAATGTCCAGTTGCATTTTCTACAGACAGAGTGTTTCAAAACTGCTCAATCAAAAGTATGGTTTAACTCTGTTAGCTGAATGCTCAGATGAGAAAGAAGTTTCACAGAATGCTTCTGTGTAGTTTATATTTGAATATATTCCTTTTTCCACTACTACGCTCTTAGCGCTCCAAATATCCAGTTACATTTTCTACAGAAAGAGTGTTCAGATCTGCTCAATCAAAAGTATGGTTTAACTCTGTTAGCTGAATGCACAGATCAGAAAGATATTTCACCGAATGATTCTGTGTAGTTTATATTTGAAGACATTCCTTTTTCCACTATTACCCTCTTAGCGCTCCGAATCTCCACTTGCATTTTCTACAAAGGAGTGTTTCATAACTGATCAATCAAAAATATGTTTTATCTCTGTTAACTGAATTTACAGATCAGAAATAAGTTTCACAGAATGCATCTGTGTAGTTTTTATTTGAAGGTATTCTTTTTCTCAATGTAGTCCTCTTAGCGCTTAGCATGTCCAATTGCAGTTTCTACAGAAAGAGTGTTTCAGAACGGCTCAATCAAAAGTAAGGTTCAACTCTGTTAGTTGAATGCACAGAACAGAAAGAATTTTCACAGAATGCTATTGTGTAGTTTATATTTGAATATATTCCTTTTTCCACTATTACCCTCTTAGCGCTCCGAATGTCCACTTGCATTTTCTACAGAAAGAGTGTTCAGAACTGCGCAATCAAAAGCATGGTTTAACTCTGTTAGCTTAATGAACATATCAGAAATAAGTTTCACACAATGCTTCTGTGTAGTTTTTATTTGAAGATATTATTTTTTCCAATAGAGGCCTCTTAGCGCTCAGAATGTCCAATTGCAGTTTCTACAGAAAGAGTGTTTCAGAAAGGCTCAATCAAAAGTAAGGTTCAACTCTGTTAGTTGAATGCACAGAACAGAAAGAAGTTTCATACAATGCTTCTGTGTAGTTTATATTTGAACATATTCTTTTTTCCACTATTACCCAATTATCGCTACGAATGTCCAGTTGCATTTTCTACAGACAGAGTGTTTCAAAACTGCTCAATCAAAAGTATGGTTTAACTCTGTTAGCTGAATGCTCAGATCAGAAAGAAGTTTCACAGAATGCTTCTGTGTAGTTTATATATGAATATATTCCTTTTTCCACTACTACTCTCTTAGCGCTCCAAATGTCCAGTTGCATTTTCTACAGAAAGAGAGTTCAGATCTGCTCAATCAAAAGTATGGTTTAACTCTGTTAGCTGAATGCACAGATCAGAAAGAAGTTTCACAGAATGATTCTGTGTAGTTTATATTTGGAGACATTCCTTTTTCCACTATTACCCTCTTAGCGCTCCAAATCTCCACTTGCATTTTCTACAGAAAGTGTGTTTCAGAACGGCTCAATCAAAACTAAGGTTCAACTCTTTTAGTTGAACAAACAGAACAGAAAGAAATTTCACACAATTCTTCTGTGTAGTTTTTATTTGTAGACATTCTTTTTCCCAATATAGGCCTCTTAGCGCTCAGAATGTCCAATTGCAGTTTCTACAGAAAGAGTGTTTCAGAACGGCTCAATCAAAAGTAAGGTTCAACTCTGTTAGTTGAATGCACAGAACAGAAAGAAGTTTCATACAATGCTTCTGTGTAGTTTATATTTGAACATATTCTTTTTTCCACTATTACCCACTTAGCGCTACGAATGTCCAGTTGCATTTTCTACAGACAGAGTGTTTCAAAACTGCTCAATCAAAAGTATGGTTTAACTCTGTTAGCTGAATGCTCAGATCAGAAAGAAGTTTCACAGAATGCTTCTGTGTAGTTTATATTTGAATATATTCCTTTTTCCACTACTACGCTCTTAGCGCTCCAAATGTCCAGTTGCATTTTCTACAGAAAGAGTGTTCAGATCTGCTCAATCAAAAGTATGGTTTAACTCTGTTAGCTGAATGCACAGATCAGAAAGAAGTTTCACCGAATGATTCTGTGTAGTTTATATTTGAAGACATTCCTTTTTCCACTATTACCCTCTTAGCGCTCCGAATCTCCACTTGCATTTTCTACAAAAAGAGTGTTTCATAACTGCTCAATCAAAAATATGTTTTATCTCTGTTAACTGAATTTACAGATCAGAAATAAGTTTCACAGAATGCATCTGTGTAGTTTTTATTTGAAGATATTCTTTTTCCCAATGTAGGCCTCTTAGCGCTTAGCATGTCCAATTGCAGTTTCTACAGAAAGAGTGTTTCAGAACGGCTCAATCAAAAGTAAGGTTCAACTCTGTTAGTTGAATGCACAGAACAGAAAGAATTTTCACAGAATGCTACTGTGTAGTTTATATTTGAATATATTCCTTTTTCCACTATTACCCTCTTAGCGCTCCGAATGTCCACTTGCATTTTCTACAGAAAGAGTGTTCAGAACTGCGCAATCAAAAGTATGCTTTAACTCTGTTAGCTTAATGAACATATCAGAAATAAGTTTCACACAATGCTTCTGTGTAGTTTTTATTTGAAGATATTATTTTTCCCAATATAGGCCTCTTAGCGCTCAGAATGTCCAATTGCAGTTTCTACAGAAAGAGTGTTTCAGAAAGGCTCAATCAAAAGTAAGGTTCAACTCTGTTAGTTGAATGCACAGAACAGAAAGAAGTTTTATACACTGCTTCTGTGTAGTTTATATTTGAACATATTCTTTTTTCCACAATTACCCACTTAGCGCTACGAATGTCCAGTTGCATTTTCTACAGACAGAGTGTTTCAAAACTGCTCAATCAATAGTATGGTTTAACTCTGTTAGCTGAATGCTCAGATCAGAAAGAAGTTTCACAGAATCCTTCTGTGTAGTTTATATTTGAATATATTCCTTTTTCCACTACTACTCTCTTAGCGCTCCAAATGTGCAGTTGCATTTTCTACAGAAAGATAGTTCAGATCTGCTCAATCAAAAGTATGGTTTAACTCTGTTAGCTGAATGCACAGATCAGAAAGAAGTTTCACAGAATGATTCTGTGTAGTTTATATTTGGAGACATTTCTTTTTCCACTATTACCCTCTTAGCGCTCCGAATCTCCACTTGCATTTTCTACAGAAAGAGTGTTTCAGAACGGCTCAATCAAAACTAAGGTTCAACTCTTTTAGTTGAACAAACAGAACAGAAAGTAGTTTCACACAATTCTTCTGTGTAGTTTTTATTGGTAGACATTCTTTTTCCCAATATAGGTCTCTTAGCGCTCAGAATGTCCAATTGCAGTTTCTACAGAAAGAGTGTTTCAGAACGGCTCAATCAAAAGTAAGGTTCAACTCTGTTAGTTGAATGCACAGAACAGAAAGAAGTTTCATACAATGCTTCTGTGTAGTTTATATTTGAACATATTCTTTTTTCCACTATTACCCACTTAGCGCTACGAATGTCCAGTTGCATTTTCTACAGACAGAGTGTTTCAAAACTGCTCAATCAAAAGTATGGTTTAACTCTGTTAGCTGAATGCTCAGATCAGAAAGAAGTTTCACAGAATGCTTCTGTGTAGTTTATATTTGAATATATTCCTTTTTCCACTAATACGCTCTTAGCGCTCCAAATGTCCAGTTGCATTTTCTACAGAAAGAGTGTTCAGATCTGCTCAATCAAAAGTATGGTTTAACTCTGTTAGCTGAATGCACAGATCAGAAAGAAGTTTCACCGAATGATTCTGTGTAGTTTATATTTGAAGACATTCCTTTTTCCACTATTACCCTCTTAGCGCTCCGAATCTCCACTTGCATTTTCTACAAAAAGAGTGTTTCATAACTGCTCAATCAAAAATATGTTTTATCTCTGTTAACTGAATTTACAGATCAGAAATAAGTTTCACAGAATGCATCTGTGTAGTTTTTATTTGAAGATATTCTTTTTCCCAATGTAGGCCTATTAGCGCTCAGCATGTCCAATTGCAGTTTCTACAGAAAGAGTGTTTCAGAACGGCTCAATCAAAAGTAAGGTTCAACTCTGTTAGTTGAATGCACAGAACAGAAAGAATTTTCACAGAATGCTACTGTGTAGTTTATATTTGAATATATTCCTTTTTCCACTATTACCCTCTTAGCGCTCCGAATGTCCACTTGCATTTTCTACGGAAAGAGTGTTCAGAACTGCGCAATCAAAAGTATGGTTTAAATCTGTTAGCTTAATGAACATATCAGAAATAAGTTTCACACAATGATTCTGTGTAGTTTTTATTTGAAGATATTATTTTTCCAAATATAGGCCTCTTAGCGCTCAGAATGTCCAATTGCAGTTTCTACAGAAAGAGGGTTTCAGAAAGGCTCAATCAAAAGTAAGGTTCAACTCTGTTAGTTGAATGCACAGAACAGAAAGAAGTTTTATACACTGCTTCTGTGTAGTTTATATTTGAACATATTCTTTTTTCCACAATTACCCACTTAGCGCTACGAATGTCCAGTTGCATTTTCTACAGACAGAGGGTTTCAAAACTGCTCAATCAATAGTATGGTTTAACTCTGTTAGCTGAATGCTCAGATCAGAAAGAAGTTTCACAGAATCCTTCTGTGTAGTTTATATTTGAATATATTCCTTTTTCCACTACTACTCTCTTAGCGCTCCAAATGTCCAGTTGTATTTTCTACAGAAAGAGAGTTCAGATCTGCTCAATCAAAAGTATGGTTTAACTCTGTTAGCTGAATGCACAGATCAGAAACAAGTTTCACAGAATGATTCTGTGTAGTTTATATTTGGAGACATTCCTTTTTCCACTATTACCCTCTTAGCGCTCCGAATCTCCACTTGCATTTTCTACAGAAAGAGTGTTTCAGAACGGCTCAATCAAAACTAAGGTTCAACTCTTTTAGTTGAACAAACAGAACAGAAAGAAGTTTCACACAATTCTTCTGTGTAGTTTTTATTTGTAGACATTCTTTTTCCCAATATAGGCCTCTTAGCGCTCAGAATGTCCAATTGCAGTTTCTACAGAAAGAGTGTTTCAGAACGGCTCAATCAAAAGTAAGGTTCAACTCTGTTAGTTGAATGCACAGAACAGAAAGAAGTTTCATACAATGCTTCTGTGTAGTTTATATTTGAACATATTCTTTTTTCCACTATTACCCACTTAGCGCTACGAATGTCCAGTTGCATTTTCTACAGACAGAGTGTTTCAAAACTGCTCAATCAAAAGTATGGTTTAACTCTGTTAGCTGAATGCTCAGATCAGAAAGAAGTTTCACAGAATGCTTCTGTGTAGTTTATATTTGAATATATTCCTTTTTCCACTACTACGCTCTTAGCGCTCCAAATGTCCAGTTGCATTTTCTACAGAAAGAGTGTTCAGATCTGCTCAATCAAAAGTATGGTTTAACTCTGTTAGCTGAATGCACAGATCAGAAAGAAGTTTCACCGAATGATTCTGTGTAGTTTATATTTGAAGACATTCCTTTTTCCACTATTACCCTCTTAGCGCTCCGAATCTCCACTTGCATTTTCTACAAAAAGAGTGTTTCATAACTGCTCAATCAAAAATATGTTTTATCTCTGTTAACTGAATTTACAGATCAGAAATAAGTTTCACAGAATGCATCTGTGTAGTTTTTATTTGAAGATATTCTTTTTCCCAATGTAGGCCTCTTAGCGCTTAGCATGTCCAATTGCAGTTTCTACAGAAAGAGTGTTTCAGAACGGCTCAATCAAAAGTAAGGTTCAACTCTGTTAGTTGAATGCACAGAACAGAAAGAATTTTCACAGAATGCTACTGTGTAGTTTATATTTGAATATATTCCTTTTTCCACTATTACCCTCTTAGCGCTCCGAATGTCCACTTGCATTTTCTGCAGAGTGTTCAGAACTGCGCAATCAAAAGTATGGTTTAACTCTGTTAGCTTAATGAACATATCAGAAATATGTTTCACACAATGCTTCTGTGTAGTTTTTATTTGAAGATATTATTTTTCCCAATAGAGGCCTCTTAGCGCTCAGAATGTCCAATTGCAGTTTCTACAGAAAGAGTGTTTCAGAAAGGCTCAATCAAAAGTAAGGTTCAACTCTGTTAGTTGAATGCACAGAACAGAAAGTAGTTTCATACAATGCTTCTGTGTAGTTTATATTTGAACATATTCTTTTTTCCACTATTACCCACTTAGCGCTACGAATGTCCAGTTGCATTTTCTACAGACAGAGTGTTTCAAAACTGCTCAATCAAAAGTATGGTTTAACTCTGTTAGCTGAATGCTCAGATCAGAAAGAAGTTTCACAGAATGCTTCTGTGTAGTTTATATTTGAATATATTCCTTTTTCCACTACTACTCTCTTAGCGCTCCAAATGTCCAGTTGCATTTTCTACAGAAAGAGTGTTCAGATCTGCTCAATCAAAAGTATGGTTTAACTCTGTTAGCTGAATGCACAGATCAGAAAGAAGTTTCACAGAATGATTCTGTGTAGTTTATATTTGGAGACATTCCTTTTTCCACTATTACCCTCTTAGCGCTCCGAATCTCCACTTGCATTTTCTACAGAAAGAGTGTTTCAGAACGGCTCAATCAAAACTAAGGTTCAACTCTTTTAGTTGAACAGACAGAACAGAAAGAAGTTTCACACAATTCTTCTGTGTAGTTTTTATTTGTAGACATTCTTTTTCCCAATATAGGCCTCTTAGCGCTCAGAATGTCCAATTGCAGTTTCTACAGAAAGAGTGTTTCAGAACGGCTCAATCAAAAGTAAGGTTCAACTCTGTTAGTTGAATGCACAGAACAGAAAGAAGTTTCATACAATGCTTCTGTGTAGTTTATATTTGAATATATTCTCTTTTCCACTATTACCCACTTAGCGCTACGAATGTCCAGTTGCATTTTCTACAGACAGAGTGTTTCAAAACTGCTCAATCAAAAGTATGGTTTAACTCTGTTAGCTGTATGCTCAGATCAGAAAGAAGTTTCACAGAATGCTTCTGTGTAGTTTATATTTGAATATATTCCTTTTTCCACTACTACGCTCTTAGCGCTCCAAAGGTCCAGTGGCATTTTCAACAGAAAGAGTGTTCAGATCTGCTCAATCAAAAGTATGGTTTAACTCTGTTAGCTGAATGCACAGATCAGAAAGAAGTTTCACCGAATGATTCTGTGTAGTTTATATTTGAAGACATTCCTTTTTCCACTATTACCCTCTTAGCGCTCCGAATCTCCACTTGCATTTTCTACAAAAAGAGTGTTTCATAACTGCTCAATCAAAAATATGTTTTATCTCTGTTAACTGAATTTATAGATCAGAAATAAGTTTCACAGAATGCATCTGTGTAGTTTTTATTTGAAGATATTCTTTTTCCCAATGTAGGCCTCTTAGCGCTTAGCATGTCCAATTGCAGTTTCTACAGAAAGAGTGTTTCAGAACGGCTCAATCAAAAGTAAGGTTCAACTCTGTTAGTTGAATGCACAGAACAGAAGGAATTTTCACAGAATACTACTGTGTAGTTTACATTTGAATATATTCCTTTTTCCACTATTACCCTCTTAGCGCTCCGAATGTCCACTTGCATTTTCTACAGAAAGAGTGTTCAGAACTGCGCAATCAAAAGTATGGTTTAACTCTGTTAGCTTAATGAACATATCAGAAATAAGTTTCACACAATGCTTCTGTGTAGTTTTTATTTGAAGATATTATTTTTCCCAATAGAGGCCTCTTAGCGCTCAGAATGTCCAATTGCAGTTTCTACAGAAAGAGTGTTTCAGAAAGGCTCAATCAAAAGTAAGGTTCAACTCTGTAAGTTGAATGCACAGAACAGAAAGTAGTTTCATACAATGCTTCTGTGTAGTTTATATTTGAATATATTCCTTTTTCCACTACTACGCTCTTAGCGCTCCAAATGTCCAGTTGCATTTTCAACAGAAACAGTGCTCAGATCTGCTCAATCAAAAGTATGGTTTAACTCTGTTAGCTGAATGCACAGATCAGAAAGAAGTTTCACCGAATGATTCTGTGTAGTTTATATTTGAAGACATTCCTTTTTCCACTATTAACCCCTTAGCGCTCCGAATCTCCACTTGCATTTTCTACAAAAAGAGTGTTTCATAACTGCTCAATCAAAAATATGATTTATCTCTGTTAACTGAATTTATAGATCAGAAATAAGTTTCACAGAATGCATCTGTGTAGTTTTTATTTGAAGATATTCTTTTTCCCAATGTAGGCCTCTTAGCGCTTAGCATGTCCAATTGTAGTTTCTACAGAAAGAGTGTTTCAGAACGGCTCAATCAAAAGTAAGTTTCAACTCTGTTAGTTGAATGCACAGAACAGAAAGTATTTTCACAGAATGCTTCTGTGTAGTTTATATTTGAATATATTCCTTTTTCCACTATTACCCTCTTAGCGCTCCGAATGTCCACTTGCATTTTCTACAGAAAGAGTGTTCAGAACTGCGCAATCTAAAGTTTGGTTTAACTCTGTTAGCTTAATGAACATATCAGAAATAAGTTTCACACAATGCTTCTGTGTAGTTTTTATTTGAAGATATTATTTTTCCCAATAGAGGCCTCTTAGCGCTCAGAATGTCCAATTGCAGTTTCTACAGAAAGAGTGTTTCAGAAAGGCTCAATCAAAAGTAAGGTTCAACTCTGTTAGTTGAATGCACAGAACAGAAAGTAGTTTCATACAATGCTTCTGTGTAGTTTATATTTGAACATATTCTTTTTTCCACTATTACCCACTTAGCGCTACGAATGTCCAGTTGCATTTTCTACAGACAGAGTGTTTCAAAACTGCTCAATCAAAAGTATGGTTTAACTCTGTTAGCTGAATGCTCAGATCAGAAAGAAGTTTCACAGAATGCTTCTGTGTAGTTTATATTTGAATATATTCCTTTTTCCACTACTACTCTCTTAGCGCTCCAAATGTCCAGTTGCATTTTCTACAGAAAGAGTGTTCAGATCTGCTCAATCAAAAGTATGGTTTAACTCTGTTAGCTGAATGCACAGATCAGAAAGAAGTTTCACAGAATGATTCTGTGTAGTTTATATTTGGAGACATTCCTTTTTCCACTATTACCCTCTTAGCGCTCCGAATCTCCACTTGCATTTTCTACAGAAAGAGTGTTTCAGAACGGCTCAATCAAAACTAAGGTTCAACTCTTTTAGTTGAACAGACAGAACAGAAAGAAGTTTCACACAATTCTTCTGTGTAGTTTTTATTTGTAGACATTCTTTTTCCCAATATAGGCCTCTTAGCGCTCAGAATGTCCAATTGCAGTTTCTACAGAAAGAGTGTTTCAGAACGGCTCAATCAAAAGTAAGGTTCAACTCTGTTAGTTGAATGCACAGAACAGAAAGAAGTTTCATACAATGCTTCTGTGTAGTTTATATTTGAATATATTCTCTTTTCCACTATTACCCACTTAGCGCTACGAATGTCCAGTTGCATTTTCTACAGACAGAGTGTTTCAAAACTGCTCAATCAAAAGTATGGTTTAACTCTGTTAGCTGTATGCTCAGATCAGAAAGAAGTTTCACAGAATGCTTCTGTGTAGTTTATATTTGAATATATTCCTTTTTCCACTACTACGCTCTTAGCGCTCCAAAGGTCCAGTGGCATTTTCAACAGAAAGAGTGTTCAGATCTGCTCAATCAAAAGTATGGTTTAACTCTGTTAGCTGAATGCACAGATCAGAAAGAAGTTTCACCGAATGATTCTGTGTAGTTTATATTTGAAGACATTCCTTTTTCCACTATTACCCTCTTAGCGCTCCGAATCTCCACTTGCATTTTCTACAAAAAGAGTGTTTCATAACTGCTCAATCAAAAATATGTTTTATCTCTGTTAACTGAATTTACAGATCAGAAATAAGTTTCACAGAATGCATCTGTGTAGTTTTTATTTGAAGATATTCTTTTTCCCAATGTAGGCCTCTTAGCGCTTAGCATGTCCAATTGCAGTTTCTACAGAAAGAGTGTTTCAGAACGGCTCAATCAAAAGTAAGGTTCAACTCTGTTAGTTGAATGCACAGAACAGAAAGAATTTTCACAGAATGCTACTGTGTAGTTTATATTTGAATATATTCCTTTTTCCACTATTACCCTCTTAGCGCTCCGAATGTCCACTTGCATTTTCTACAGAATGAGTGTTCAGAACTGCGCAATCAAAAGTATGGTTTAACTCTGTTAGCTTAATGAACATATCAGAAATAAGTTTCACACAATGCTTCTGTGTAGATTTTATTTGAAGATATTATTTTTCCCAATAAGGCCTCTTAGCGCTCAGAATGTCCAATTGCAGATTCTACAGAAAGAGTGTTTCAGAAAGGCTCAATCAAAAGTAAGGTTCAACTCTGTTAGTTGAATGCACAGAACAGAAAGAAGTTTCATACAATGCTTCTGTGTAGTTTATATTTGAACATATTCTTTTTTCCACTATTACCCACTTAGCGCTACGAATGTCCAGTTGCATTTTCTACAGACAGAGTGTTTCAAAACTGCTCAATCAAAAGTATGGTTTAAATCTGTTAGCTGAATGCTCAGATCAGAAAGAAGTTTCACAGAATGCTTCTGTGTAGTTTATATTTGAATATATTCCTTTTTCCACTACTACGCTCTTAGCGCTCCAAATGTCCAGTTGCATTTTCTACAGAAAGAGTGTTCAGATCTGCTCAATCAAAAGTATGGTTTAACTCTGTTAGCTGAATGCACAGATCAGAAAGAAGTTTCACAGAATGATTCTGTGTAGTTTATATTTGGAGACATTCCTTTTTCCACTATTAGCCTCTTAGCGCTCCGAATCTCCACTTGCATTTTATACAGAAAGAGTGTTTCAGAACGGCTCAATCAAAACTAAGGTTCAACTCTTTTAGTTGAACAAACAGAACAGAAAGAAGTTTCACACAATTCTTCTGTGTAGTTTTTATTTGTAGACATTCTTTTTCCCAATATAGGCCTCTTAGCGCTCAGAATGTCCAATTGCAGTTTCTACAGAAAGAGTGTTTCAGAACGGCTCAATCAAAAGTAAGGTTCAACTCTGTTAGTTGAATGCACAGAACAGAAAGAAGTTTCATACAATGCTTCTGTGTAGTTTATATTTGAACATATTCTCTTTTCCACTAATACCCACTTAGCGCTACGAATGTCCAGTTGCATTTTCTACAGACAGAGTGTTTCAAAACTGCTCAATCAAAAGTATGGTTTACCTCTGTTCGCTGTATGCTCAGATCAGAAAGAATTTTCACAGAATGCCTCTGTGTAGTTTATATTTGAATATATTCCTTTTTCCACTACTACGCTCTTAGCGCTCCAAATGTCCAGTTGCATTTTCAACAGAAAGAGTGTTCAGATCTGCTCAATCAAAAGTATGGTTTAACTCTGTTAGCTGAATGCACAGATCAGAAAGAAGTTTCACCGAATGATTCTGTGTAGTTTATATTTGAGGACATTCCTTTTTCCACTATTACCCTCTTAGCGCTCCGAATCTCCACTTGCATTTTCTACAAGAAGAGTGTTTCATAACTGCTCAATCAAAAATATGTTTTATCTCTGTTAACTGAATTTATAGATCAGAAATAAGTTTCACAGAATGCATCTGTATAGTTTTTATTTGAAGATATTGTTTTTCCCAATGTAGGCCTCTTAGCGCTTAGCATGTCCAATTGCAGTTTCTACAGAAAGAGTGTTTCAGAACGGCTCAATCAAAAGTAAGGTTCAACTCTGTTAGTTGAATGCACAGAACAGAAGGAATTTTCACAGAATGCTACTGTGTAGTTTATATTTGAATATATTCCTTTTTCCACTATTACCCTCTTAGCGCTCCGAATGTCCACTTGCATTTTCTACAGAAAGAGTGTTCAGAACTGCGCAATCAAAAGTATGGTTTAACTCTGTTAGCTTAATGAACATATCAGAAATAAGTTTCACACAATGCTTCTGTGTAGTTTTTATTTGAAGATATTATTTTTCCCAATAGAGGCCTCTTAGCGCTCAGAATGTCCAATTGCAGTTTCTACAGAAAGAGTGTTTCAGAAAGGCTCAATCAAAAGTAAGGTTCAACTCTGTTAGTTGAATGCACAGAACAGAAAGTAGTTTCATACAATGCTTCTGTGTAGTTTATATTTGAACATATTCTTTTTTCCACTATTACCCACTTAGCGCTACGAATGTCCAGTTGCATTTTCTACAGACAGAGTGTTTCAAAACTGCTCAATCAAAAGTATGGTTTAACTCTGTTAGCTGAATGCTCAGATCAGAAAGAAGTTTCACAGAATGCTTCTGTGTAGTATATATTTGAATATATTCCTTTTTCCACTACTACGCTCTTAGCGCTCCAAATGTCCAGTTGCATTTTCAACAGAAAGAGTGTTCAGATCTGCTCAATCAAAAGTATGGTTTAACTCTGTTAGCTGAATGCACAGATCAGAAAGAAGTTTCACAGAATGATTCTGTGTAGTTTATATTTGGAGACATTCCTTTTTCCACTATTAGCCTCTTAGCGCTCCGAATCTCCACTTGCATTTTCTACAGAAAGAGTGTTTCAGAACGGCTCAATCAAAACTAAGGTTCAACTCTTTTAGTTGAACAAACAGAACAGAAAGAAGTTTCACACAATTCTTCTGTGTAGTTTTTATTTGTAGACATTCTTTTTCCCAATATAGGCCTCTTAGCGCTCAGAATGTCCAATTGCAGTTTCTACAGAAAGAGTGTTTCAGAACGGCTCAATCAAAAGTAAGGTTCAACTCTGTTAGTTGAATGCACAGAACAGAAAGAAGTTTCATACAATGCTTCTGTGTAGTTTATATTTGAACATATTCTCTTTTCCACTAATACCCACTTAGCGCTACGAATGTCCAGTTGCATTTTCTACAGACAGAGTGTTTCAAAACTGCTCAATCAAAAGTATGGTTTAACTCTGTTCGCTGTATGCTCAGATCAGAAAGAAGTTTCACAGAATGCCTCTGTGTAGTTTATATTTGAATATATTCCTTTTTCCACTACTACGCTCTTAGCGCTCCAAATGTCCAGTTGCATTTTCAACAGAAAGAGTGTTCAGATCTGCTCAATCAAAAGTATGGTTTAACTCTGTTAGCTGAATGCACAGATCAGAAAGAAGTTTCACCGAATTATTCTGTGTAGTTTATATTTGAGGACATTCCTTTTTCCACTATTACCCTCTTAGCGCTCCGAATCTCCACTTGCATTTTCTACAAAAAGAGTGTTTCATAACTGCTCAATCAAAAATATGTTTTATCTCTGTTAACTGAATTTATAGATCAGAAATAAGTTTCACAGAATGCATCTGTGTAGTTTTTATTTGAAGATATTCTTTTTCCCAATGTAGGCCTCTTAGCGCTTAGCATGTCCAATTGCAGTTTCTACAGAAAGAGTGTTTCAGAACGGCTCAATCAAAAGTAAGGTTCAACTCTGTTAGTTGAATGCACAGAACAGAAGGAATTTTCACAGAATGCTACTGTGTAGTTTATATTTGAATATATTCCTTTTTCCACTATTACCCTCTTAGCGCTCCGAATGTCCACTTGCATTTTCTACAGAAAGAGTGTTCAGAACTGCGCAATCAAAAGTATGGTTTAACTCTGTTAGCTTAATGAACATATCAGAAATAAGTTTCACACAATGCTTCTGTGTAGTTTTTATTTGAAGATATTATTTTTCCCAATAGAGGCCTCTTAGCGCTCAGAATGTCCAATTGCAGTTTCTACAGAAAGAGTGTTTCAGAAAGGCTCAATCAAAAGTAAGGTTCAACTCTGTAAGTTGAATGCACAGAACAGAAAGAAGTTTCATACAATGCTTCTGTGTAGTTTATATTTGAATATATTCCTTTTTCCACTACTACGCTCTTAGCGCTCCAAATGTCCAGTTGCATTTTCAACAGAAACAGTGCTCAGATCTGCTCAATCAAAAGTATGGTTTAACTCTGTTAGCTGAATGCACAGATCAGAAAGAAGTTTCACCGAATGATTCTGTGTAGTTTATATTTGAAGACATTCCTTTTTCCACTATTAACCTCTTAGCGCTCCGAATCTCCACTTGCATTTTCTACAAAAAGAGTGTTTCATAACTGCTCAATCAAAAATATGATTTATCTCTGTTAACTGAATTTATAGATCAGAAATAAGTTTCACAGAATGCATCTGTGTAGTTTTTATTTGAAGATATTCTTTTTCCCAATGTAGGCCTCTTAGCGCTTAGCATGTCCAATTGTAGTTTCTACAGAAAGAGTGTTTCAGAACGGCTCAATCAAAAGTAAGTTTCAACTCTGTTAGTTGAATGGACAGAACAGAAAGAATTTTCACAGAATGCTACTGTGTAGTTTATATTTGAATATATTCCTTTTTCCACTATTACCCTATTAGCGCTCCGAATGTCCACTTGCATTTTCTACAGAAAGAGTGTTCAGAACTGCGCAATCAAAAGTTTGGTTTAACTCTGTTAGCTTAATGAACATATCAGAAATAAGTTTCACACAATGCTTCTGTGTAGTTTTTATTTGAAGATATTATTTTTCCCAATAGAGGCCTCTTAGCGCTCAGAATGTCCAATTGCAGTTTCTACAGAAAGAGTGTTTCAGAAAGGCTCAATCAAAAGTAAGGTTCAACTCTGTTAGTTGAATGCACAGAACAGAAAGTAGTTTCATACAATGCTTCTGTGTAGTTTATATTTGAACATATTGTTTTTTCCACTATTACCCACTTAGCGCTGCGAATGTTCAGTTGCATTTTCTACTGACAGAGTGTTTCAAAACTGCTCAATCAAAAGTATGGTTTAACTCTGTTAGCTGAATGCTCAGATCAGAAAGAAGTTTCACAGAATGCTTCTGTGTAGTTTATATTTGAATATATTCCTTTTTCCACTACTACTCTCTTAGCGCTCCAAATGTCCAGTTGCATTTTCTACAGAAAGAGTGTTCAGATCTGCTCAATCAAAAGTATGGTTTAACTCTGTTAGCTGAATGCACAGATCAGAAAGAAGTTTCACAGAATGATTCTGTGTAGTTTATATTTGGAGACATTCCTTTTTCCACTATTACCCTCTTAGCGCTCCGAATCTCCACTTGCATTTTCTACAGAAAGAGTGTTTCAGAACGGCTCAATCAAAACTAAGGTTCAACTCTTTTAGTTGAACAAACAGAACAGAAAGAAGTTTCACACAGTTCTTCTGTGTAGTTTTTATTTGTAGACATTCTTTTATCCAATATAGGCCTCTTAGCGCTCAGAATGTCCAATTGCAGTTTCTACAGAAAGAGTGTTTCAGAACGGCTCAATCAAAAGTAAGGTTCAACTCTGTTAGTTGAATGCACAGAACAGAAAGAAGTTTCATACAATGCTTCTGTGTAGTTTATATTTGAACATATTCTCTTTTCCACTATTACCCACTTAGCGCTACGAATGTCCAGTTGCATTTTCTACAGACAGAGTGTTTCAAAACTGCTCAATCAAAAGTATGGTTTAACTCTGTTAGCTGTATGCTCAGATCAGAAAGAAGTTTCACAGAATGCTTCTGTGTAGTTTATATTTGAATATATTCCTTTTTCCACTACTACGCTCTTAGCGCTCAAAAGGTCCAGTGGCATTTTCAACAGAAAGAGTGTTCAGATCTGCTCAATCAAAAGTATGGTTTAACTCTGTTAGCTGAATGCACAGATCAGAAAGAAGTTTCACCGAATGATTCTGTGTAGTTTATATTTGAAGACATTCCTTTTTCCACTATTACCCTCTTAGCGCTCCGAATCTCCACTTGCATTTTCTACAAAAAGAGTGTTTCATAACTGCTCAATCAAAAATATGTTTTATCTCTGTTAACTGAATTTACAGATCAGAAATAAGTTTCACAGAATGCATCTGTGTAGTTTTTATTTGAAGATATTCTTTTTCCCAATGTAGGCCTCTTAGCGCTTAGCATGTCCAATTGCAGTTTCTACAGAAAGAGTGTTTCAGAACGGCTCAATCAAAAGTAAGGTTCAACTCTGTTAGTTGAATGCACAGAACAGAAAGAATTTTCACAGAATGCTACTGTGTAGTTTATATTTGAATATATTCCTTTTTCCACTATTACCCTCTTAGCGCTCCGAATGTCCACTTGCATTTTCTACAGAATGAGTGTTCAGAACTGCGCAATCAAAAGTATGGTTTAACTCTGTTAGCTTAATGAACATATCAGAAATAAGTTTCACACAATGCTTCTGTGTAGTTTTTATTTGAAGATATTATTTTTCCCAATAAGGCCTCTTAGCGCTCAGAATGTCCAATTGCAGATTCTACAGAAAGAGTGTTTCAGAAAGGCTCAATCAAAAGTAAGGTTCAACTCTGTTAGTTGAATGCACAGAACAGAAAGAAGTTTCATACAATGCTTCTGTGTAGTTTATATTTGAACATATTCTCTTTTCCACTAATACCCACTTAGCGCTACGAATGTCCAGTTGCATTTTCTACAGACAGAGTGTTTCAAAACTGCTCAATCAAAAGTATGGTTTAACTCTGTTCGCTGTATGCTCAGATCAGAAAGAATTTTCACAGAATGCCTCTGTGTAGTTTATATTTGAATATATTCCTTTTTCCACTACTACGCTCTTAGCGCTCCAAATGTCCAGTTGCATTTTCAACAGAAAGAGTGTTCAGATCTGCTCAATCAAAAGTATGGTTTAACTCTGTTAGCTGAATGCACAGATCAGAAAGAAGTTTCACCGAATGATTCTGTGTAGTTTATATTTGAGGACATTCCTTTTTCCACTATTACCCTCTTAGCGCTCCGAATCTCCACTTGCATTTTCTACAAGAAGAGTGTTTCATAACTGCTCAATCAAAAATATGTTTTATCTCTGTTAACTGAATTTATAGATCAGAAATAAGTTTCACAGAATGCATCAGTATAGTTTTTATTTGAAGATATTCTTTTTCCCAATGTAGGCCTCTTAGCGCTTAGCATGTCCAATTGCAGTTTCTACAGAAAGAGTGTTTCAGAACGGCTCAATCAAAAGTAAGGTTCAACTCTGTTAGTTGAATAGACAGAACAGAAGGAATTTTCACAGAATGCTACTGTGTAGTTTATATTTGAATATATTCCTTTTTCCACTATTACCCTCTTAGCGCTCCGAATGTCCACTTGCATTTTCTACAGAAAGAGTGTTCAGAACTGCGCAATCAAAAGTATGGTTTAACTCTGTTAGCTTAATGAACATATCAGAAATAAGTTTCACACAATGCTTCTGTGTAGTTTTTATTTGAAGATATTATTTTTCCCAATATAGGCCTCTTAGCGCTCAGAATGTCCAATTGCAGTTTCTACAGAAAGAGTGTTTCAGAAAGGCTCAATCAAAAGTAAGGTTCAACTCTGTTAGTTGAATGCACAGAACAGAAAGAAGTTTCATAGAATGCTTCTGTGTAGTTTATATTTGAACATATTCTTTTTTCCACTATTACCCACTTAGCGCTACGAATGTCCAGTTGCATTTTCTACAGACAGAGTGTTTCAAAACTGCTCAATCAAAAGTATGGTTTAACTCTGTTAGCTGAATGCTCAGATCAGAAAGAAGTTTCACAGAATGCTTCTGTGTAGTTTATATTTGAATATATTCCTTTTTCCACTACTACGCTCTTAGCGCTCCAAATGTCCAGTTGCATTTTCTACAGAAAGAGTGTTCAGATCTGCTCAATCAAAAGTATGGTTTAACTCTGTTAGCTGAATGCACAGATCAGAAAGAAGTTTCACCGAATGATTCGGTGTAGTTTATATTTCATGGCATTACTTTTTCCACTATTACACCCTTAGCGCTCCGAATCTCCACTTGCATTTTCTACAAAAAGAGTGTTTCATAACTGCTCAATCAAAAATATGTTTTATCTCTGTTAACTGAATTTACAGATCAGAAATAAGTTTCACAGAATGCATCTGTGTAGTTTTTATTTGAAGATATTCTTTTTCCCAATGTAGGCCTCTTAGCGCTTAGCATGTCCAATTGCAGTTTCTACAGAAAGAGTGTTTCAGAACGGCTCAATCAAAAGTAAGGTTCAACTCTGTTAGTTGAATGCACAGAACAGAAAGAATTTTCACAGAATGCTACTGTGTAGTTTATATTTGAATATATTCCTTTTTCCACTATTACCCTCTTAGCGCTCCGAATGTCCACTTGCATTTTCTTCAGAAAGAGTGTTCAGAACTGCGCAATCAAAAGTATGGTTTAACTCTGTTAGCTTAATGAACATATCAGAAATAAGTTTCACACAATGCTTCTGTGTAGTTTTTATTTGAAGATATTATTTTTCCCAATATAGGCCTCTTAGCGCTCAGAATGTCCAATTGCAGTTTCTACAGAAAGAGTGTTTCAGAAAGGCTCAATCAAAAGTAAGGTTCAACTCTGTTAGTTGAATGCACAGAACAGAAAGAAGTTTCATACAATGCTTCTGTGTAGTTTATATTTGAACATATTCTTTTTTCCACTATTACCCACTTAGCGCTACGAATGTCCAGTTGCATTTTCTACAGACAGAGTGTTTCAAAACTGCTCAATTAAAAGTATGGTTTAACTCTGTTAGCTGTATGCTCAGATCAGAAAGGAGTTTCACAGAATGCTTCTGTGTAGTTTATATTTGAATATATTCCTTTTTCCACTACTACACTCTTAGCGCTCCAAATGTCCAGTTGCATTTTCAACAGAAAGAGTGTTCAGATCTGCTCAATCAAAAGTATGGTTTAACTCTGTTAGCTGAATGCACAGATCAGAAAGAAGTTTCACCGAATGATTCTGTGTAGTTTATATTTGAAGACATTCCTTTTTCCACTATTACCCTCTTAGCGCTCCGAATCTCCACTTGCATTTTCTACAAAAAGAGTGTTTCATAACTGCTCAATCAAAAATATGTTTTATCTCTGTTAACTGAAATTACAGATCAGAAATAAGTTTGACAGAATGCATCTGTGTAGTTTTTATTTGAAGATATTCTTTTTCCCAATGTAGGCCTCTTAGCGCTTAGCATGTCCAATTGCAGTTTCTACAGAAAGAGTGTTTCAGAATGGCTCAATCAAAAGTAAGGTTCAACTCTGTTAGTTGAATGCACAGAACAGAAAGAATTTTCACAGAATGATTCTGTGTAGTTTATATTTGGAGACATTCCTTTTTCCACTATTACCCTCTTAGCGCTCCGAATCTCCACTTGCATTTTCTACAGAAAGAGTGTTTCAGAACGGCTCAATCAAAACTAAGGTTCAAATCTTTTAGTTGAACAAACAGAACAGAAAGAAGTTTCACACAATTCTTCTGTGTAGTTTTTATTTGTAGACATTCTTTTTCCCAATATAGGCCTCTTAGCGCTCAGAATGTCCAATTGCAGTTTCTACAGAAAGAGTGTTTCAGAACGGCTCAATCAAAAGTAAGGTTCAACTCTGTTAGCTGAATGCACAGATCAGAAAGAAGTTTCACCGAATGATTCTGTGTAGTTAATATTTGAAGACATTCCTTTTTCCACTATTACCCTCTTAGCGCTCCGAATCTCCACTTGCATTTTCTACAAAAAGAGTGTTTCATAACTGCTCAATCAAAAATATGTTTTATCTCTGTTAACTGAATTTACAGATCAGAAATAAGTTTCACAGAATGCATCTGTGTAGTTTTTATTTGAAGATATTCTTTTTCCCAATGTAGGCCTCTTAGCGCTTAGCATGTCCAATTGCAGTTTCTACAGAAAGAGTGTTTCAGAACGGCTCAATCAAAAGTAAGGTTCAACTCTGTTAGTTAAATGCACAGAACAGAAAGAATTTTCACAGAATGCTACTGTGTAGTTTATATTTGAATATATTACTTTTTCCACTATTACCCTCTTAGCGCTCCGAATGTCCACTTGCATTTTCTACAGAAAGAGTGTTCAGAACTGTGCAATCAAAAGTATGGTTTAACTCTATTAGCTTAATGAACATATCAGAAATAAGTTTCAAACAATGCTTCTGTGTAGTTTTTATTTGAAGATATTATTTTTCCCAATAGAGGCCTCTTAGCGCTCAGAATGTCCAATTGCAGTTTCTACAGAAAGAGTGTTTCAGAAAGGCTCAATCAAAAGTAAGGTTCAACTCTGTTAGTTGAATGCACAGAACAGAAAGAAGTTTCATACAATGCTTCTGTGTAGTTTATATTTGAACATATTCTTTTTTCCACTATTACCCCCTTAGCGCTACGAATGTCCAGTTGCATTTTCTACAGACAGAGTGTTTCAAAACTGCTCAACCAAAAATATGGTTTAACTCTGTTAGCTGAATGCTCAGATCAGAAAGAAGTTTCACAGAATGCTTCTGTGTAGTTTATATTTGAATATATTCCTTTTTCCACTACTACTCTCTTAGCGCTCCAAATGTCCAGTTGCATTTTCTACAGAAAGAGTGTTCAGATCTGCTCAATCAAAAGTATGGTTTAACTCTGTTAGCTGAATGCACAGATCAGAAAGAAGTTTCACAGAATGATTCTGTGTAGTTTATATTTGGAGACATTCCTTTTTCCACTATTACCCTCTTAGCGCTCCGAATCTCCACTTGCATTTTCTACAGAAAGAGTGTTTCAGAACGGCTCAATCAAAACTAAGGTTCAACTCTTTTAGTTGAACAAACAGAACAGAAAGTAGTTTCACACAATTCTTCTGTGTAGTTTTTATTTGTAGGCATTCTTTTTCCCAATATAGGCCTCTTAGCGCTCAGAATGTCCAATTGCAGTTTCTACAGAAAGAGTGTTTCAGAACGGCTCAATCAAAAGTAAGGTTCAACTCTGTTAGTTGAATGCACAGAACAGAAAGAAGTTTCATACAATGCTTCTGTGTAGTTTATATTTGAACATATTCTTTTTTCCACTATTACCCACTTAGCGCTACGAATGTCCAGTTGCATTTTCTACAGACAGAGTGTTTCAAAACTGCTCAATCAAAAGTATGGTTTAACTCTGTTAGCTGTATGCTCAGATCAGAAAGAAGTTTCACAGAATGCTTCTGTGTAGTTTATATTTGAATATATTCTTTTTCCACTACTACGCTCTTAGCGCTCCAAATGTCCAGTTGCATTTTCAACAGAAAGAGTGTTCAGATCTGCTCAATCAAAAGTATGGTTTAACTCTGTTAGCTGAATGCACAGATCAGAAAGAAGTTTCACCGAATGATTCTGTGTAGTTTATATTTGAAGACATTCCTTTTTCCACTATTACCCTCTTAGCGCTCCGAATCTCCACTTGCATTTTCTACAAAAAGAGTGTTTCATAACTGCTCAATCAAAAATATGTTTTATCTCTGTTAACTGAATTTACAGATCAGAAATAAGTTTCACAGAATGCATCTGTGTAGTTTTTATTTGAAGATATTCTTTTTCCCAATGTAGGCCTCTTAGCGCTTAGCATGTCCAATTGCAGTTTCTACACAAAGAGTGTTTCAGAACGGCTCAATCAAAAGTAAGGTTCAACTCTGTTAGTTAAATGCACAGAACAGAAAGAATTTTCACAGAATGCTACTGTGTAGTTTATATTTGAATATATTCCTTTTTCCACTATTACCCTCTTAGCGCTCCGAATGTCCACTTGCATTTTCTACAGAAAGAGTGTTCAGAACTGCGCAATCAAAAGTATGGTTTAACTCTGTTAGCTTAATGAACATATCAGAAATAAGTTTCAAACAATGCTTCTGTGTAGTTTTTATTTGAAGATATTATTTTTCCCAATAGAGGCCTCTTAGCGCTCAGAATGTCCAATTGCAGTTTCTACAGAAAGAGTGTTTCAGAAAGGCTCAATCAAAAGTAAGGTTCAACTCTGTTAGTTGAATGCACAGAACAGAAAGAAGTTTCATACAATGCTTCTGTGTAGTTTATATTTGAAAATATTCTTTTTTCCACTATTACCCACTTAGCGCTACGAATGTCCAGTTGCATTTTCTACAGACAGAGAGTTTCAAAACTGCTCAATCAAAAGTATGGTTTAACTCTGTTAGCTGAATGCTCAGATCAGAAAGAAGTTTCACAGAATGCTTCTGTGTAGTTTATATTTGAATATATTCCTTTTTCCACTACTACTCTCTTAGCGCTCCAAATGTCCAGTTGCATTTTCTACAGAAAGAGTGTTCAGATCTACTCAATCAAAAGTATGGTTTAACTCTGTTAGCTGAATGCACAGATCAGAAAGAAGTTTCACAGAATTATTCTGTGTAGTTTATATTTGGAGACATTCCTTTTTCCACTATTACCCTCTTAGCGCTCCGAATCTCCACTTCCATTTTCTACAGAAAGAGTGTTTCAGAACGGCTCAATCAAAACTAAGGTTCAACTCTTTTAGTTGAACAAACAGAATAGAAAGAAGTTTCACACAATTCTGCTGTGTAGTTTTTATTTGTAGACATTCTTTTTCCCAATATAGGCCTCTTAACGCTCAGAATGTCCAATTGCAGTTTCTACAGAAAGAGTGTTTCAGAACGGCTCAATCAAAAGTAAGGTTCAACTCTGTTAGTTGAATGCACAGAACAGAAAGAAGTTTCATACAATGCTTCTGTGTAGTTTATATTTGAACATATTCTTTTTTCCACTATTACCCACTTAGCGCTACGAATGTCCAGTTGCATTTTCTACAGACAGAGTGTTTCAAAACTGCTCAATCAAAAGTATGGTTTAACTCTGTTAGCTGTATGCTCAGATCAGAAAGAAGTTTCACAGAATGCTTCTGTGTAGTTTATATTTGAATATATTCCTTTTTCCACTACTACGCTCTTAGCGCTCCAAATGTCCAGTTGCATTTTCAACAGAAAGAGTGTTCAGATCTGTTCAATCAAAAGTATGGTTTAACTCTGTTAGCTGAATGCACAGATCAGAAAGAAGTTTCACCGAATGATTCTGTGTAGTTTATATTTGAAGACATTCCTTTTTCCACTATTACCCTCTTAGCGCTCCGAATCTCCACTTGCATTTTCTACAAAAAGAGTGTTTCATAACTGCTCAATGAAAAATATGTTTTATCTCTGTTAACTGAATTTACAGATCAGAAATAAGTTGCACAGAATGCATCTGTGTAGTTTTTATTTGAAGATATTCTTTTTCCCAATGTAGGCCTCTTAGCGCTTAGCATGTCCAATTGCAGTTTCTACAGAAAGAGTGTTTCAGAACGGCTCAATCAGAAGTAAGGTTCAACTCTGTTAGTTGAATGCACAGAACAGAAAGAAGTTTCATACAATGCTTCTGTGTAGTTTATATTTGAACATATTCTTTTTTCCACTATTACCCACTTAGCGCTACGAATGTCCAGTTGCATTTTCTACAGACAGAGTGTTTCAAAACTGCTCAATCAAAAGTATGGTTTAACTCTGTTAGCTGAATGCTCAGATCAGAAAGAAGTTTCACAGAATGCTTCTGTGTAGTTTATATTTGAATATATTCCTTTTTCCACTACTACTCTCTTAGCGCTCCAATTGTCCAGTTGCATTTTCTACAGAAAGAGTGTTCAGATCTGCTCAATCAAAAGTATGGTTTAACTCTGTTAGCTGAATGCACAGATCAGAAAGAAGTTTCACAGAATGATTCTGTGTAGTTTATATTTGGAGACATTCCTTTTTCCACTATTACCCTCTTAGCGCTCCGAATCTCCACTTGCATTTTCTACATAAAGAGTGTTTCAGAACGGCTCAATCAAAACTAAGGTTCAACTCTTTTAGTTGAACAAACAGAACAGAAAGAAGTTTCACACAATTCTTCTGTGTAGTTTTTATTTGTAGACATTCTTTTTCCCAATATAGGCCTCTTAGCTCTCAGAATGTCCAATTGCAGTTTCTACAGAAAGAGTGTTTCAGAAAGGCTCAATCAAAAGTAAGGTTCAACTCTGTTAGTTGAATGCACAGAACAGAAAGAATTTCATACAATGCTTCTGTGTAGTTAATATTTGAACATATTCTTTTTTCCACTATTACCCACTTAGCGCTACGAATGTCCAGTTGCATTTTCTACAGACAGAGTGTTTCAAAACTGCTCAATCAAAAGTATGGTTTAACTCTGTTAGCTGAATGCTCAGATCAGAAAGAAGTTTCACAGAATGCTTCTGTGTAGTTTATATTTGAATATATTCCTTTTTCCACTACTACGCTCTTAGCGCTCCAAATGTCCAGTTGCATTTTCTACAGAAAGAGTGTTCAGGTCTGCTCAATCAAAAGTATGGTTTAACTCTGTTAGCTGAATGCACAGATCAGAAAGAAGTTTCACTGAATGATTCTTTGTAGTTTATATTTGAAGACATTCCTTTTTCCACTATTACCCTCTTAGCGCTCCGAATCTCCACTTGCATTTTCTAAAGAAAGAGTGTTTCAGAACTTCTCAATCAAAACTAAGGTTCAACTCTTTTAGTTGAACAAACAGAACAGAAAGAAGTTTCACACAATTCTGCTGTGTAGTTTTTATTTGTAGACATTCTTTTTCCCAATATAGGCCTCTTAACGCTCAGAATGTCCAATTGCAGTTTCTACAGAAAGAGTGTTTCAGAACGGCTCAATCAAAAGTAAGGTTCAACTCTGTTAGTTGAATGCACAGAACAGAAAGAAGTTTCATACAATGCTTCTGTGTAGTTTATATTTGAACATAATCTTTTTTCCACTATTACCCACTTAGCGCTACGAATGTCCAGTTGCATTTTCTACAGACAGAGTGTTTCAAAACTGCTCAATCAAAAGTATGGTTTAACTCTGTTAGCTGTATGCTCAGATCAGAAAGAAGTTTCACAGAATGCTTCTGTGTAGTTTATATTTGAATATATTCCTTTTTCCACTACTACGCTCTTAGCGCTCCAAATGTCCAGTTGCATTTTCAACAGAAAGAGTGTTCAGATCTGTTCAATCAAAAGTATGGTTTAACTCTGTTAGCTGAATGCACAGATCAGAAAGAAGTTTCACCGAATGTTTCTGTGTAGTTTGTATTTGAAGACATTCCTTTTTCCACTATTACCCTCTTAGCGCTCCGAATCTCCACTTGTATTTTCTACAAAAAGAGTGTTTCATAACTGCTCAATCAAAAATATATTTTATCTCTGTTAACTGAATTTACAGATCAGAAATAAGTTTCACAGAATGCATCTGTGTAGTTTTTATTTGAAGATATCTTTTTCCCAATGTAGGCCTCTTAGCGCTTAGCATGTCCAATTGCAGTTTCTACACAAAGAGTGTTTCAGAACGGCTCAATTAAAAGTAAGGTTCAACTCTGTTAGTTGAATGCACAGAACAGAAAGAATTTTCACAGAATGCTACTATGTAGTTTATATTTGAATATATTCCTTTTTCCACTATTACCCTCTTAGCGCTCCGAATGTCCACTTGCATTTTCTACAGAAAGAGTGTTCAGAACTGCGCAATCAAAAGTATGGTTTAACTCTGTTAGCTTAATGAACATATCAGAAATAAGTTTCACACAATGCTTCTGTGCAGTTTTTATTTGAAGATATTATTTTTCCCAATAGAGGCCTCTTAGCGCTCAGAATGTCCAATTGCAGTTTCTACAGAAAGAGTGTTTCAGAAAGGCTCAATCAAAAGTAAGGTTCAACTCTGTTAGTTGAATGCACAGAACAGAAAGAAGTTTCATACAATGCTTCTGTGTAGTTTATATTTGAACATATTCTTTATTCCACTCTTACCCACTTGGCGCTACGAATGTCCAGGTGCATTTTCTACAGACAGAGTGTTTCAAAACTGCTCAATCAAAAGTATGGTTTAACTCTGTTAGCTGAATGCTCAGATCAGAAAGAAGTTTCACGGAATGCTTCTGTGTAGTTTATATTTGAATATATTCCTTTTTCCACTACTACTCTCTTAGCGCTCCAATTTTCCAGTTGCATTTTCTACAGAAAGAGTGTTCAGATCTGCTCAATCAAAAGTATGTTTTAACTCTGTTAGCTGAATGCACAGATCAGAAAGAAGTTTCACAGAATGATTCTGTGTAGTTTATATTTGGAGACATTCCTTTTTCCACTATTACCCTCTTAGCGCTCCGAATCTCCACTTGCATTTTCTACAGAAAGAGTGTTTCAGAACGGCTCAATCAAAACTAAGGTTCAACTCTTTTAGTTGAACAAACTGAACAGAAAGAAGTTTCACACAATTCTTCTGTGTAGTTTTTATTTGTAGACATTCTTTTTCCCAATATAGGCCTCTTAGCGCTCAGAATGTCCAATTGCAGTTTCTACAGAAAGAGTGTTTCAGAACGGCTCAATCAAAAGTAAGGTTCAACTCTGTTAGTTGAATGCACAGAACAGAAAGAAGTTTCATACAATGCTTCTGTGTAGTTTATATTTGAACATATTCTTTTTTCCACTATTACCCACTTATCGCTACGAATGTCCAGTTGCATTTTCTACAGACAGAGTGTTTCAAAACTGCTTAATCAAAAGTATGGTTTAATTCTGTTAGCTGAATGCTCAGATCAGAAAGAAGTTTCACAGAATGCTTCTGTGTAGTTTATATTTGAATATATTCCTTTTTCGACTACTACGCTCTTAGCGCTCCAAATGTCCAGTTGCATTTTCTACAGAAAGAGTGTTCAGATCTGCTCAATCAAAAGTATGGTTTAACTCTGTTAGCTGAATGCACAGATCAGAAAGAAGTTTCACCGAATGATTCTGTGTAGTTTATATTTGAAGACATTCCTTTTTCCACTATTACCCTCTTAGCGCTCCGAATCTCCACTTGCATTTTCTACAAAAAGAGTGTTTCATAACTGCTCAATCAAAAATATGTTTTATCTCTGTTAACTGAATTTACAGATCAGAAATTAGTTTCACAGAATGCATCTGTGTAGTTTTTATTTGAAGATATTCTTTTTCCCAATGTAGGTCTCTTAGCGCTTAGCATGTCCAATTGCAGGTTCTACAGAAAGAGTGTTTCAGAACGGCTCAATCAAAAGTAAGTTTCAACTCTGTTAGTTGAATGCACAGAACAGAAAGAATTTTCACAGAATGCTACTGTGTAGTTTATATTTGAATATATTCCTTTTTCCACTATTACCCTCTTAGCGCTCCGAATGTCCACTTGCATTTTCTACAGAAAGAGTGTTCAGAACTGCGCAATCAAAAGTATGGTTTAACTCTGTTAGCTTAATGAACATATCAGAAATAAGTTTCACACAATGCTTCTGTGTAGTTTTTATTTGAAGATATTATTTTTCCCAATAGAGGCCTCTTAGCGCTCAGAATGTCCAATTGCAGTTTCTACAGAAAGAGTGTTTCAGAAAGGCTCAATCAAAAGTAAGGTTCAACTCTGTTAGTTGAATGCACAGAACAGAAAGAAGTTTCATACAATGCTTCTGTGTAGTTTATATTTGAACATATTCTTTTTTCCACTATTACCCACTTAGCGCTACGAATGTCCAGTTGCATTTTCTACAGACAGAGTGTTTCAAAACTGCTCAATCAAAAGTATGGTTTAACTCTGTTAGCTGAATGCTCAGATCAGAAAGAAGTTTCACAGAATGCTTCTGTGTAGTTTATATTTGAATATATTCCTTTTTCCACTACTACTCTCTTAGCGCTCCAAATGTCCAGTTGCATTTTCTACAGAAAGAGTGTTCAGATCTGCTCAATCAAAAGTATGGTTTAACTCTGTTAGCTGAATGCACAGATCAGAAAGAAGTTTCACAGAATTATTCTGTGTAGTTTATATTTGGAGACATTCCTTTTTCCACTATTACCCTCTTAGCGCTCCGAATCTCCACTTCCATTTTCTACAGAAAGAGTGTTTCAGAACGGCTCAATCAAAACTAAGGTTCAACTCTTTTAGTTGAACAAACAGAATAGAAAGAAGTTTCACACAATTCTGCTGTGTAGTTTTTATTTGTAGACATTCTTTTTCCCAATATAGGCCTCTTAACGCTCAGAATGTCCAATTGCAGTTTCTACAGAAAGAGTGTTTCAGAACGGCTCAATCAAAAGTAAGGTTCAACTCTGTTAGTTGAATGCACAGAACAGAAAGAAGTTTCATACAATGCTTCTGTGTAGTTTATATTTGAACATATTCTTTTTTCCACTATTACCCACTTAGCGCTACGAATGTCCAGTTGCATTTTCTACAGACAGAGTGTTTCAAAACTGCTCAATCAAAAGTATGGTTTAACTCTGTTAGCTGTATGCTCAGATCAGAAAGAAGTTTCACAGAATGCTTCTGTGTAGTTTATATTTGAATATATTCCTTTTTCCACTACTACGCTCTTAGCGCTCAAAATGTCCAGTTGCATTTTCAACAGAAAGAGTGTTCAGATCTGTTCAATCAAAAGTATGGTTTAACTCTGTTAGCTGAATGCACAGATCAGAAAGAAGTTTCACAGAATGATTCTGTGTAGTTTATATTTGAAGACATTCCTTTTTCCACTATTACCCTCTTAGCGCTCCGAATCTCCACTTGCATTTTCTACAAAAAGAGTGTTTCATAACTGCTCAATGAAAAATATGTTTTATCTCTGTTAACTGAATTTACAGATCAGAAATAAGTTGCACAGAATGCATCTGTGTAGTTTTTATTTGAAGATATTCTTTTTCCCAATGTAGGCCTCTTAGCGCTTAGCATGTCCAATTGCAGTTTCTACAGAAAGAGTGTTTCAGAACGGCTCAATCAGAAGTAAGGTTCAACTCTGTTAGTTGAATGCACAGAACAGAAAGAAGTTTCATACAATGCTTCTGTGTAGTTTATATTTGAACATATTCTTTTTTCCACTATTACCCACTTAGCGCTACGAATGTCCAGTTGCATTTTCTACAGACAGAGTGTTTCAAAACTGCTCAATCAAAAGTATGGTTTAACTCTGTTAGCTGAATGCTCAGATCAGAAAGAAGTTTCACAGAATGCTTCTGTGTAGTTTATATTTGAATATATTCCTTTTTCCACTACTACTCTCTTAGCGCTCCAATTGTCCAGTTGCATTTTCTACAGAAAGAGTGTTCAGATCTGCTCAATCAAAAGTATGGTTTAACTCTGTTAGCTGAATGCACAGATCAGAAAGAAGTTTCACAGAATGATTCTGTGTAGTTTATATTTGGAGACATTCCTTTTTCCACTATTACCCTCTTAGCGCTCCGAATCTCCACTTGCATTTTCTACATAAAGAGTGTTTCAGAACGGCTCAATCAAAACTAAGGTTCAACTCTTTTAGTTGAACAAACAGAACAGAAAGAAGTTTCACACAATTCTTCTGTGTAGTTTTTATTTGTAGACATTCTTTTTCCCAATATAGGCCTCTTAGCTCTCAGAATGTCCAATTGCAGTTTCTACAGAAAGAGTGTTTCAGAAAGGCTCAATCAAAAGTAAGGTTCAACTCTGTTAGTTGAATGCACAGAACAGAAAGAATTTCATACAATGCTTCTGTGTAGTTAATATTTGAACATATTCTTTTTTCCACTATTACCCACTTAGCGCTACGAATGTCCAGTTGCATTTTCTACAGACAGAGTGTTTCAAAACTGCTCAATCAAAAGTATGGTTTAACTCTGTTAGCTGAATGCTCAGATCAGAAAGAAGTTTCACAGAATGCTTCTGTGTAGTTTATATTTGAATATATTCCTTTTTCCACTACTACGCTCTTAGCGCTCCAAATGTCCAGTTGCATTTTCTACAGAAAGAGTGTTCAGGTCTGCTCAATCAAAAGTATGGTTTAACTCTGTTAGCTGAATGCACAGATCAGAAAGAAGTTTCACTGAATGATTCTGTGTAGTTTATATTTGAAGACATTCCTTTTTCCACTATTACCCTCTTAGCGCTCCGAATCTCCACTTGCATTTTCTAAAGAAAGAGTGTTTCAGAACTTCTCAATCAAAACTAAGGTTCAACTCTTTTAGTTGAACAAACAGAACAGAAAGAAGTTTCACACAATTCTGCTGTGTAGTTTTTATTTGTAGACATTCTTTTTCCCAATATAGGCCTCTTAACGCTCAGAATGTCCAATTGCAGTTTCTACAGAAAGAGTGTTTCAGAACGGCTCAATCAAAAGTAAGGTTCAACTCTGTTAGTTGAATGCACAGAACAGAAAGAAGTTTCATACAATGCTTCTGTGTAGTTTATATTTGAACATAATCTTTTTTCCACTATTACCCACTTAGCGCTACGAATGTCCAGTTGCATTTTCTACAGACAGAGTGTTTCAAAACTGCTCAATCAAAAGTATGGTTTAACTCTGTTAGCTGTATGCTCAGATCAGAAAGAAGTTTCACAGAATGCTTCTGTGTAGTTTATATTTGAATATATTCCTTTTTCCACTACTACGCTCTTAGCGCTCCAAATGTCCAGTTGCATTTTCAACAGAAAGAGTGTTCAGATCTGTTCAATCAAAAGTATGGTTTAACTCTGTTAGCTGAATGCACAGATCAGAAAGAAGTTTCACCGAATGTTTCTGTGTAGTTTGTATTTGAAGACATTCCTTTTTCCACTATTACCCTCTTAGCGCTCCGAATCTCCACTTGTATTTTCTACAAAAAGAGTGTTTCATAACTGCTCAATCAAAAATATATTTTATCTCTGTTAACTGAATTTACAGATCAGAAATAAGTTTCACAGAATGCATCTGTGTAGTTTTTATTTGAAGATATCTTTTTCCCAATGTAGGCCTCTTAGCGCTTAGCATGTCCAATTGCAGTTTCTACACAAAGAGTGTTTCAGAACGGCTCAATTAAAAGTAAGGTTCAACTCTGTTAGTTGAATGCACAGAACAGAAAGAATTTTCACAGAATGCTACTGTGTAGTTTATATTTGAATATATTCCTTTTTCCACTATTACCCTCTTAGCGCTCCGAATGTCCACTTGCATTTTCTACAGAAAGAGTGTTCAGAACTGCGCAATCAAAAGTATGGTTTAACTCTGTTAGCTTAATGAACATATCAGAAATAAGTTTCACACAATGCTTCTGTGCAGTTTTTATTTGAAGATATTATTTTTCCCAATAGAGGCCTCTTAGCGCTCAGAATGTCCAATTGCAGTTTCTACAGAAAGAGTGTTTCAGAAAGGCTCAATCAAAAGTAAGGTTCAACTCTGTTAGTTGAATGCACAGAACAGAAAGAAGTTTCATACAATGCTTCTGTGTAGTTTATATTTGAACATATTCTTTATTCCACTCTTACCCACTTGGCGCTACGAATGTCCAGGTGCATTTTCTACAGACAGAGTGTTTCAAAACTGCTCAATCAAAAGTATGGTTTAACTCTGTTAGCTGAATGCTCATATCAGAAAGAAGTTTCACGGAATGCTTCTGTGTAGTTTATATTTGAATATATTCCTTTTTCCACTACTACTCTCTTAGCGCTCCAATTTTCCAGTTGCATTTTCTACAGAAAGAGTGTTCAGATCTGCTCAATCAAAAGTATGTTTTAACTCTGTTAGCTGAATGCACAGATCAGAAAGAAGTTTCACAGAATGATTCTGTGTAGTTTATATTTGGAGACATTCCTTTTTCCACTATTACCCTCTTAGCGCTCCGAATCTCCACTTGCATTTTCTACAGAAAGAGTGTTTCAGAACGGCTCAATCAAAACTAAGGTTCAACTCTTTTAGTTGAACAAACTGAACAGAAAGAAGTTTCACACAATTCTTCTGTGTAGTTTTTATTTGTAGACATTCTTTTTCCCAATATAGGCCTCTTAGCGCTCAGAATGTCCAATTGCAGTTTCTACAGAAAGAGTGTTTCAGAACGGCTCAATCAAAAGTAAGGTTCAACTCTGTTAGTTGAATGCACAGAACAGAAAGAAGTTTCATACAATGCTTCTGTGTAGTTTATATTTGAACATATTCTTTTTTCCACTATTACCCACTTATCGCTACGAATGTCCAGTTGCATTTTCTACAGACAGAGTGTTTCAAAACTGCTTAATCAAAAGTATGGTTTAATTCTGTTAGCTGAATGCTCAGATCAGAAAGAAGTTTCACAGAATGCTTCTGTGTAGTTTATATTTGAATATATTCCTTTTTCGACTACTACGCTCTTAGCGCTCCAAATGTCCAGTTGCATTTTCTACAGAAAGAGTGTTCAGATCTGCTCAATCAAAAGTATGGTTTAACTCTGTTAGCTGAATGCACAGATCAGAAAGAAGTTTCACCGAATGATTCTGTGTAGTTTATATTTGAAGACATTCCTTTTTCCACTATTACCCTCTTAGCGCTCCGAATCTCCACTTGCATTTTCTACAAAAAGAGTGTTTCATAACTGCTCAATCAAAAATATGTTTTATCTCTGTTAACTGAATTTACAGATCAGAAATTAGTTTCACAGAATGCATCTGTGTAGTTTTTATTTGAAGATATTCTTTTTCCCAATGTAGGTCTCTTAGCGCTTAGCATGTCCAATTGCAGGTTCTACAGAAAGAGTGTTTCAGAACGGCTCAATCAAAAGTAAGGTTCAACTCTGTTAGTTGAATGCACAGAACAGAAAGAATTTTCACAGAATGCTACTGTGTAGTTTATATTTGAATATATTCCTTTTTCCACTATTACCCTCTTAGCGCTCCGAATGTCCACTTGCATTTTCTACAGAAAGAGTGTTCAGAACTGCGCAATCAAAAGTATGGTTTAACTCTGTTAGCTTAATGAACATATCAGAAATAAGTTTCACACAATGCTTCTGTGTAGTTTTTATTTGAAGATATTATTTTTCCCAATAGAGGCCTCTTAGCGCTCAGAATGTCCAATTGCAGTTTCTACAGAAAGAGTGTTTCAGAAAGGCTCAATCAAAAGTAAGGTTCAACTCTGTTAGTTGAATGCACAGAACAGAAAGAAGTTTCATACAATGCTTCTGTGTAGTTTATATTTGAACATATTCTTTTTTCCACTATTACCCACTTAGCGCTACGAATGTCCAGTTGCATTTTCTACAGACAGAGTGTTTCAAAACTGCTCAATCAAAAGTATGGTTTAACTCTGTTAGCTGAATGCTCAGATCAGAAAGAAGTTTCACAGAATGCTTCTGTGTAGTTTATATTTGAATATATTCCTTTTTCCACTACTAAGCTCTTAGCGCTCCAAATGTCCAGTTGCATTTTCTACAGAAAGAGAGTTCAGATCTGCTCAATCAAAAGTATGGTTTAACTCTGTTAGCTGAATGCACAGATAAGAAAGAAGTTTCACAGAATGATTCAGTGTAGTTTATATTTGGAGACATTCCTTTTTCCACTATTACCCTCTTAGCGCTCCGAATCTCCACTTGCATTTTCTACAGAAAGTGTGTTTCAGAACGGCTCAATCAAAACTAAGGTTCAACTCTTTTAGTTGAACAAACAGAACAGAAACAAGTTTCACACAATTCTTCTGGGTAGTTTTTATTTGTAGACATTCTTTTTCCCAATATAGGCCTCTTAGCGCTCAGAATGTCCAATTGCAGTTTCTACAGAAAGAGTGTTTCAGAACGGCTCAATCAAAAGTGAGGTTCAACTCTGTTAGTTGAATGCACAGAACAGAAAGAAGTTTCATACAATGCTTCTGTGTAGTTTATATTTGAACATATTTTTTTCCACTATTACCCACTTAGCGCTACGAATGTCCAGTTGCATTTTCTACAGACAGAGTGTTTCAAAACTGCTCAATCAAAAGTATGGTTTAATTCTGTTAGCTGAATGCTCAGATCAGAAAGAAGTTTCACAGAATGCTTCTGTGTAGTTTATATTTGAATATATTCCTTTTTCGACTACTACGCTCTTAGCGCTCCAAATGTCCAGTTGCATTTTCTACAGAAAGAGTGTTCAGATCTGCTCAATCAAAAGTATGGTTTAACTCTGTTAGCTCAATGCACAGATCAGAAAGAAGTTTCACCGAATGATTCTGTGTAGTTTATATTTGAAGACATTCCTTTTTCCACTATTACCCTCTTAGCGCTCCGAATCTCCACTTGCATTTTCTACAAAAAGAGTGTTTCATAACTGCTCAATCAAAAATATGTTTTATCTCTGTTAACTGAATTTACAGATCAGAAATAAGTTTCACAGAATGCATCTGTGTAATTTTTATTTGAAGATATTCTTTTTCCCAATGTAGGCCTCTTAGCGCTTAGCATGTCCAATTGCAGTTTCTACAGAAAGAGTGTTTCAGAACGGCTCAATCAAAAGTAAGGTTCAACTCTGTTAGTTGAATGCACAGAACAGAAAGAATTTTCACAGAATGCTACTGTATAGTTTATATTTGAATATATTCCTTTTTCCACTATTACCCTCTTAGCGCTCCGAATGTCCACTTGCATTTTCTACAGAAAGAGTGTTCAGAACTGCGCAATCAAAAGTATGGTTTAACTCTGTTAGCTTAATGAACATATCAGAAATAAGTTTCACACAATGCTTCTGTGTAGTTTTTATTTGAAGATATTATTTTTCCCAATATAGGCCTCTTAGCGCTCAGAATGTCCAATTGCAGTTTCTACAGAAAGAGTGTTTCAGAAAGGCTCAATCAAAAGTAAGGTTCAACTCTGTTAGTTGAATGCACAGAACAGAAAGAAGTTTCATACAATGCTTCTGTGTAGTTTATATTTGAACATATTCTTTTTTCCACTATTACCCACTTAGCGCTACGAATGTCCAGTTGCATTTTCTACAGACAGAGTGTTTCAAAACTGCTCAATCAAAAGTATGGTTTAACTCTGTTAGCTGAATGCTCAGATCAGAAAGAAGTTTCACAGAATGCTTCTGTGTAGTTTATATTTGAATATATTCCTTTTTCCACTACTACTCTCTTAGCGCTCCAAAGGTCCAGTTGCATTTTCTACAGAAAGAGAGTTCAGATCTGCTCAATCAAAAGTATGGTTTAACTCTGTTAGCTGAATGCACAGATAAGAAAGAAGTTTCACAGAATGATTCTGTGTAGTTTATATTTGGAGACATTCCTTTTTCCACTATTACCCTCTTAGCGCTCCGAATCTCCACTTGCATTTTCTACAGAAAGTGTGTTTCAGAACGGCTCAATCAAAACTAAGGTTCAACTCTTTTAGTTGAACAAACAGAACAGAAACAAGTTTCACACAATTCTTCTGGGTAGTTTTTATTTGTAGACATTCTTTTTCCCAATATAGGCCTCTTAGCGCTCAGAATGTCCAATTGCAGTTTCTACAGATAGAGTGTTTCAGAACAGCTCAATCAAAAGTAAGGTTCAACTCTGTTAGTTGAATGCACAGAACAGAAAGAAGTTTCATACAATGCTTCTGTGTAGTTTATATTTGAACATATTCTTTTTTCCACTATTACCCACTTAGCGCTACGAATGTCCAGTTGCAATTTCTACAGACAGAGTGTTTCAAAACTCCTCAATCAAAAGTATGGTTTAACTCTGTTAGCTGAATGCTCAGATCAGAAAGAACTTTCACAGAATGCTTCTGTGTAGTTCATATTTGAATATATTCTTTTTTCCACTACTACGCTCTTAGCGCTCCAAATGTCCAGTTGCATTTTCTACAGAAAGAGTGTTCAGATCTGCTCAATCAAAAGTATGGTTTAACTCTGTTAGCTGAATGCACAGATCAGAAAGAAGTTTCACCCAATGATTCTGTATTTTATATTTGAAGACATTCCTTTTTCCACTATTACCCACTTAGCGCTCCGAATCTCCACTTGCATTTTCTACAAAAAGAGTGTTTCATAACTGCTCAATCAAAAATATGTTTTATCTCTGTTAACTGAATTACAGATCAGAAATAAGTTTCACAGAATGCATCTGTGTAGTTTCTATTTGAAGATATTTTTTTCCCAATGTAGGCCTCTTAGCGCTTAGCATGTCCAATTGCAGTTTCTACAGAAAGAGTGTTTCAGAACGGCTCAATCAAAATTAAGGTTCAACTCTGTTATTTGAATGCACAGAAGAGAAAGAAGTTTCATACAATGCTTCTGTGTAGTTTATATTTGAATATATTCCTTTTTCCACTACTACACTCTTAGCGCTCCAAATGTCCAGTTGCATTTTCTACAGAAAGGGTGTTCAGATCTGCTCAATCAAAAGTATGGTTTAACTCTGTTAGCTGAATGCACAGATCAGAAAGAAGTTTAACCGAATGATTCTGTGTAGTTTATATTTGAAGACATTCCTTTTTCCACTATTACCCTCTTAGCGCTCCGAATGTCCAGTTGCATTTTCTACAGAAAGAGTGTTCAGAACTGCGCAATCAAACTAAGGTTCAACTCTTTTAGTTGAACAAACAGAACAGAAAGAAGTTTCACACAATGCTTCTGTGTAGTTTTTATTTGTAGACATTCTTTTTCCCAATAGAGGCCTCTTAGCGCTCAGAATGTCCAATTGCAGTTTCTACAGAAAGAGTGTTTCAGAAAGGCTCAATCAAAATTAAGGTTCAACTCTGTTAGTTGAATGCACAGAACAGAAAGAAGTTTCATACAATGCTTCTGTGTAGTTTATATTTGAACATATTCTTTTTTCCACTATTACCCACTTAGCGCTACGAATGTCCAGTTGCATTTTCTACAGACAGAGTGTTTCAAAACTGCTCAATCAAAAGTATGGTTTAACTCTGTTAGCTGAATGCTCAGATCAGAAAGAAGTTTCACAGAATGCTTCTGTGTAGTTTATATTTGAATATATTCCTTTTTCCACTACTACCCTCTTAGCGCTCCAAATGTCCAGTTGCATTTTCTACAGAAAGAGTGTTCAGATCTGTTAATCAAAAGTATGTTTTAACTCTGTTAGCTGAATGCACAGATCAGAAAGAAGTTTCACAGAATGATTCTGTGTAGTTTATATTTGGAGACATTCCTTTTTCCACTATTACCCTCTTAGCGCTCCGAAATTCCACTTGCATTTTCTACAGAAAGAGTGTTTCAGAACGACTCAATCAAAACTAAGGTTCAACTCTTTTAGTGGAACAAACAGAACAGAAAGAAGTTTCACACAATTCTTCTGTGTAGTTTTTATTTGTAGACATTCTTCTTCCCAATATAGGCCTCTTAGCGCTCAGAATGTCCAATTGCAGTTTCTACGGAAAGAGTGTTTCAGAACGGCTCAATCAAAAGTAAGGTTCAACTCTGTTAGTTGAATGCACAGAACAGAAAGAAGTTTCATACAATGCTTCTGTGTAGTTTATATTTGAACATATTATTTTTCCAGTATTACCCACTTAGCGCTACGAATGTCCAGTTGCATTTTCTACAGACAGAGTGTTTCAAAACTGCTCAATCAAAAGTATGGTTTAACTCTGTTAGCTGAATGCTCAGATCAGAAAGAAGTTTCACAGAATGCTTCTGTGTAGTTTATATTTGAATATATTCCTTTTTCCACTAATACGCTCTTAGCGCTCCAAATGTCCAGTTGCATTTTCAACAGAAAGAGTGTTCAGATCTGCTCAATCAAAAGTATGGTTTAACTCTGTTAGCTGAATGCACAGATCAGAAAGAAGTTTCACCGAATGATTCTGTGTAGTTTATATTTGAAGACATTCCTTTTTCCACTATTACCCTCTTAGCGCTCCGAATCTCCACTTGCATTTTCTACAAAAAGAGTGTTTCATAACTGCTCAATCAAAAATATGTTTTATCTCTGTTAACTGAATTTACAGATCAGAAATAAGTTGCACAGAATGCATCTGTGTAGTTTTTATTTGAAGATATTCTTTTTCCCAATGTAGGCATCTTAGCGCTTAGCATGTCCAATTGCAGTTTCTACAGAAAGAGTGTTTCAGAACGGCTCAATCAAAAGTAAGGTTCAACTCTGTTAGTTGAATGCACAGAACAGAAAGAATTTTCACAGAATGCTACTGTGTAGTTTATATTTGAATATATCCCTTTTTCCACTATTACCCTCTTAGCGCTCCGAATGTCCACTTGCATTTTCTACAGAAAGAGTGTTCAGAACTGCGCAATCAAAAGTATGGTTTAACTCTGTTAGCTTAATGAACATATCAGAAATAAGTTTCACACAATGCTTCTGTGTAGTTTTTATTTGAAGATATTATTTTTCCCAATATAGGCCTCTTAGCGCTCAGAATGTCCAATTGCAGATTCTACAGAAAGAGTGTTTCAGAAAGGCTCAATCAAAAGTAAGGTTCAACTCTGTTACTTGAATGCACAGAACAGAAAGAAGTTTCATACAATGCTTCTGTGTAGTTTATATTTGAACATATTCTTTTTTCCACTATTACCCACTTAGCGCTACGAATGTCCACTTGCATTTTCTACAGACAGAGTGTTTCAAAACTGCTCAATCAAAAGTATGGTTTAACTCTGTTAGCTGAATGCTCAGATCAGAAAGAAGTTTCACAGAATGCTTCTGTGTAGTTTATATTTGAATATATTCCTTTTTCCACTACTACTCTATTAGCGCTCCAACTGTCCAGTTGCATTTTCTACAGAAAGAGTGTTCAGATCTGCTCAATCAAAAGTATGGTTTAACTCTGTTAGCTGAATGCACAGATCAGAAAGAAGTTTCACAGAATGATTCTGTGCAGTTTATATGTGGAGACATTCTTTTTTCCACTATTACCCTCTTACCGTTCCGAATCTCCACTTGCATTTTCTACATAAAGAGTGTTTCATAACGGCTCAATCAAAACTAAGGTTCAACTCTTTTAGTTGAACAAACAGAACAGAAAGAAGTTTTACACAATTCTTCTGTGTAGTTTTTATTTGTAGACATTCTTTTTCCCATTATAGGCCTCTTAGCTCTCAGAATGTCCAATTGCAGTTTCTACAGAAAGAGTGTTTCAGAACGGCTCAATCAAAAGTAAGGTTCAACTCTGTTAGTTGAATGCACAGAACAGAAAGAAGTTTCATACAATGCTTCTGTGTAGTTTATATTTGAACATATTCTTTTTTCCACTATTACCCACTTAGCGCTACGAATCTCCAGTTGCATTTTCTACAGACAGAGTGTTTCAAAACTGCTCAATCAAAAGTATGGTTTAACTCTGTTAGCTGAATGCTCAGATCAGAAAGAAGTTTCACAGAATGCTTCTGTGTAGTTTATATTTGAATATATTCCTTTTTCCACTACTACGCTCTTAGCGCTCCAAATGTCCAGTTGCATTTTCTACAGAAAGAGTGTTCAGATCTGCTCAATCAAAAGTATGGTTTAACTCTGTTAGCTGAATGCACAGATCAGAAAGAAGTTTCACCGAATGATTCTGTGTAGTTTATATTTGAAGACATTCCTTTTTCCACTATTACCCTCTTAGCTCTCCGAATCTCCACTTGCATTTTCTACAAAAAGAGTGTTTCATAACTGCTCAATCAAAAATATGTTTTATCTCTGTTAACTGAATTTACAGATCAGAAATAAGTTTCACAGAGGCCATCTGTGTAGTTTTTATTAGAAGATATTCTTTTTCCCAATGCAGGCCTCTTAGCGCTTAGCATGTCCAATTGCAGTTTCTACAGAAAGAGTGTTTCAGAACGGCTCAATCAAAAGTAAGGTTCAACTCTGTTAGTTGAATGCACAGAACAGAAAGAATTTTCACAGAATGCTACTGTGTAGTTTATATTTGAATATATTCCTTTTTCCACTATTACCCTCTTAGCGCTCCGAATGTCCACTTGCATTTTCTACAGAAAGAGAGTTCAGAACTGCGCAATCAAAAGTATGGTTTAAATCTGTTAGCTTAATGAACATATCAGAAATAAGTTTCACACAATGCTTCTGTGTAGTTTTTATTTGAAGATATTATTTATCCCAATATAGGCCTCTTAGCGCTCAGAATGTCCAATTGCAGTTTCTACAGAAAGAGTGTTTCAGAAAGGCTCAATCAAAAGTAAGGTTCAACTCTGTTAGTTGAATGCACAGAACAGAAAGAAGTTTCATACAATGCTTCTGTGTAGTTTATATTTGAACATATTCTTTTTTCCACTATTACCCACTTATTGCTACGAATGTCCAGTTGCATTTTCTACAGACAGAGTGTTTCAAAACTGCTCAATCAAAAGTATGGTTTAACTCTGTTAGCTAAATGCTCAGATCAGAAAGAAGTTTCACAGAATGCTTCTGTGTAGTTTATATTTGAATATATTCCTTTTTCCACTACTACTCTCTTAGCGCTCCAAAGGTCCAGTTGCATTTTCTACAGAAAGAGAGTTCAGATCTGCTCAATCAAAAGTATGGTTTAACTCTGTTAGCTGAATGCACAGATAAGAAAGAAGTTTCACAGAATGATTCTGTGTAGTTTATATTTGGAGACATTCCTTTTTCCACTATTACCCTCTTAGCGCTCCGAATCTCCACTTGCATTTTCTACAGAAAGTGTGTTTCAGAACGGCTCAATCAAAACTAAGGTTCAACTCTTTTAGTTGAACAAACAGAACAGAAACAAGTTTCACACAATTCTTCTGGGTAGTTTTTATTTGTAGACATTCTTTTTCCCAATATAGGCCTCTTAGCGCTCAGAATGTCCAATTGCAGTTTCTACAGAAAGAGTGTTTCAGAACAGCTCAATCAAAAGTAAGGTTCAACTCTGTTAGTTGAATGCACAGAACAGAAAGAAGTTTCATACAATGCTTCTGTGTAGTTTATATTTGAACATATTCTTTTTTCCACTATTACCCACTTAGCGCTACGAATGTCCAGTTGCAATTTCTACAGACAGAGTGTTTCAAAACTCCTCAATCAAAAGTATGGTTTAACTCTGTTAGCTGAATGCTCAGATCAGAAAGAACTTTCACAGAATGCTTCTGTGTAGTTCATATTTGAATATATTCTTTTTTCCACTACTACGCTCTTAGCGCTCCAAATGTCCAGTTGCATTTTCTACAGAAAGAGTGTTCAGATCTGCTCAATCAAAAGTATGGTTTAACTCTGTTAGCTGAATGCACAGATCAGAAAGAAGTTTCACCCAATGATTCTGTATTTTATATTTGAAGACATTCCTTTTTCCACTATTACCCACTTAGCGCTCCGAATCTCCACTTGCATTTTCTACAAAAAGAGTGTTTCATAACTGCTCAATCAAAAATATGTTTTATCTCTGTTAACTGAATTACAGATCAGAAATAAGTTTCACAGAATGCATCTGTGTAGTTTCTATTTGAAGATATTTTTTTCCCAATGTAGGCCTCTTAGCGCTTAGCATGTCCAATTGCAGTTTCTACAGAAAGAGTGTTTCAGAACGGCTCAATCAAAAGTAAGGTTCAACTCTGTTATTTGAATGCACAGAAGAGAAACAAGTTTCATACAATGCTTCTGTGTAGTTTATATTTGAATATATTCCTTTTTCCACTACTACACTCTTAGCGCTCCAAATGTCCAGTTGCATTTTCTACAGAAAGGGTGTTCAGATATGCTCAATCAAAAGTATGGTTTAACTCTGTTAGCTGAATGCACAGATCAGAAAGAAGTTTAACCGAATGATTCTGTGTAGTTTATATTTGAAGACATTCCTTTTTCCACTATTACCCTCTTAGCGCTCCGAATGTCCAGTTGCATTTTCTACAGAAAGAGTGTTCAGAACTGCGCAATCAAACTAAGGTTCAACTCTTTTAGTTGAACAAACAGAACAGAAAGAAGTTTCACACAATGCTTCTGTGTAGTTTTTATTTGTAGACATTCTTTTTCCCAATAGAGGCCTCTTAGCGCTCAGAATGTCCAATTGCAGTTTCTACAGAAAGAGTGTTTCAGAAAGGCTCAATCAAAATTAAGGTTCAACTCTGTTAGTTGAATGCACAGAACAGAAAGAAGTTTCATACAATGCTTCTGTGTAGTTTATATTTGAACATATTCTTTTTTCCACTATTACCCACTTAGCGCTACGAATGTCCAGTTGCATTTTCTACAGACAGAGTGTTTCAAAACTGCTCAATCAAAAGTATGGTTTAACTCTGTTAGCTGAATGCTCAGATCAGAAAGAAGTTTCACAGAATGCTTCTGTGTAGTTTATATTTGAATATATTCCTTTTTCCACTACTACCCTCTTAGCGCTCCAAATGTCCAGTTGCATTTTCTACAGAAAGAGTGTTCAGATCTGTTAATCAAAAGTATGTTTTAACTCTGTTAGCTGAATGCACAGATCAGAAAGAAGTTTCACAGAATGATTCTGTGTAGTTTATATTTGGAGACATTCCTTTTTCCACTATTACCCTCTTAGCGCTCCGAAATTCCACTTGCATTTTCTACAGAAAGAGTGTTTCAGAACGACTCAATCAAAACTAAGGTTCAACTCTTTTAGTGGAACAAACAGAACAGAAAGAAGTTTCACACAATTCTTCTGTGTAGTTTTTATTTGTAGACATTCTTTTTCCCAATATAGGCCTCTTAGCGCTCAGAATGTCCAATTGCAGTTTCTACGGAAAGAGTGTTTCAGAACGGCTCAATCAAAAGTAAGGTTCAACTCTGTTAGTTGAATGCACAGAACAGAAAGAAGTTTCATACAATGCTTCTGTGTAGTTTATATTTGAACATATTATTTTTCCAGTATTACCCACTTAGCGCTACGAATGTCCAGTTGCATTTTCTACAGACAGAGTGTTTCAAAACTGCTCAATCAAAAGTATGGTTTAACTCTGTTAGCTGAATGCTCAGATCAGAAAGAAGTTTCACAGAATGCTTCTGTGTAGTTTATATTTGAATATATTCCTTTTTCCACTAATACGCTCTTAGCGCTCCAAATGTCCAGTTGCATTTTCAACAGAAAGAGTGTTCAGATCTGCTCAATCAAAAGTATGGTTTAACTCTGTTAGCTGAATGCACAGATCAGAAAGAAGTTTCACCGAATGATTCTGTGTAGTTTATATTTGAAGACATTGCTTTTTCCACTATTACCCTCTTAGCGCTCCGAATCTCCACTTGCATTTTCTACAAAAAGAGTGTTTCATAACTGCTCAATCAAAAATATGTTTTATCTCTGTTAACTGAATTTACAGATCAGAAATAAGTTGCACAGAATGCATCTGTGTAGTTTTTATTTGAAGATATTCTTTTTCCCAATGTAGGCATCTTAGCGCTTAGCATGTCCAATTGCAGTTTCTACAGAAAGAGTGTTTCAGAACGGCTCAATCAAAAGTAAGGTTCAACTCTGTTAGTTGAATGCACAGAACAGAAAGAATTTTCACAGAATGCTACTGTGTAGTTTATATTTGAATATATCCCTTTTTCCACTATTACCCTCTTAGCGCTCCGAATGTCCACTTGCATTTTCTACAGAAAGAGTGTTCAGAACTGCGCAATCAAAAGTATGGTTTAACTCTGTTAGCTTAATGAACATATCAGAAATAAGTTTCACACAATGCTTCTGTGTAGTTTTTATTTGAAGATATTATTTTTCCCAATATAGGCCTCTTAGCGCTCAGAATGTCCAATTGCAGATTCTACAGAAAGAGTGTTTCAGAAAGGCTCAATCAAAAGTAAGGTTCAACTCTGTTACTTGAATGCACAGAACAGAAAGAAGTTTCATACAATGCTTCTGTGTAGTTTATATTTGAACATATTCTTTTTTCCACTATTACCCACTTAGCGCTACGAATGTCCACTTGCATTTTCTACAGACAGAGTGTTTCAAAACTGCTCAATCAAAAGTATGGTTTAACTCTGTTAGCTGAATGCTCAGATCAGAAAGAAGTTTCACAGAATGCTTCTGTGTAGTTTATATTTGAATATATTCCTTTTTCCACTACTACTCTCTTAGCGCTCCAACTGTCCAGTTGCATTTTCTACAGAAAGAGTGTTCAGATCTGCTCAATCAAAAGTATGGTTTAACTCTGTTAGCTGAATGCACAGATCAGAAAGAAGTTTCACAGAATGATTCTGTGCAGTTTATATTTGGAGACATTCTTTTTTCCACTATTACCCTCTTACCGTTCCGAATCTCCACTTGCATTTTCTACATAAAGAGTGTTTCATAACGGCTCAATCAAAACTAAGGTTCAACTCTTTTAGTTGAACAAACAGAACAGAAAGAAGTTTTACACAATTCTTCTGTGTAGTTTTTATTTGTAGACATTCTTTTTCCCATTATAGGCCTCTTAGCTCTCAGAATGTCCAATTGCAGTTTCTACAGAAAGAGTGTTTCAGAACGGCTCAATCAAAAGTAAGGTTCAACTCTGTTAGTTGAATGCACAGAACAGAAAGAAGTTTCATACAATGCTTCTGTGTAGTTTATATTTGAACATATTCTTTTTTCCACTATTACCCACTTAGCGCTACGAATCTCCAGTTACATTTTCTACAGACAGAGTGTTTCAAAACTGCTCAATCAAAAGTATGGTTTAACTCTGTTAGCTGAATGCTCAGATCAGAAAGAAGTTTCACAGAATGCTTCTGTGTAGTTTATATTTGAATATATTCCTTTTTCCACTACTACGCTCTTAGCGCTCCAAATGTCCAGTTGCATTTTCTACAGAAAGAGTGTTCAGATCTGCTCAATCAAAAGTATGGTTTAACTCTGTTAGCTGAATGCACAGATCAGAAAGAAGTTTCACCGAATGATTCTGTGTAGTTTATATTTGAAGACATTCCTTTTTCCACTATTACCCTCTTAGCTCTCCGAATCTCCACTTGCATTTTCTACAAAAAGAGTGTTTCATAACTGCTCAATCAAAAATATGTTTTATCTCTGTTAACTGAATTTACAGATCAGAAATAAGTTTCACAGAGGCCATCTGTGTAGTTTTTATTAGAAGATATTCTTTTTCCCAATGCAGGCCTCTTAGCGCTTAGCATGTCCAATTGCAGTTTCTACAGAAAGAGTGTTTCAGAACGGCTCAATCAAAAGTAAGGTTCAACTCTGTTAGTTGAATGCACAGAACAGAAAGAATTTTCACAGAATGCTACTGTGTAGTTTATATTTGAATATATTCCTTTTTCCACTATTACCCTCTTAGCGCTCCGAATGTCCACTTGCATTTTCTACAGAAAGAGAGTTCAGAACTGCGCAATCAAAAGTATGGTTTAAATCTGTTAGCTTAATGAACATATCAGAAATAAGTTTCACACAATGCTTCTGTGTAGTTTTTATTTGAAGATATTATTTATCCCAATATAGGCCTCTTAGCGCTCAGAATGTCCAATTGCAGTTTCTACAGAAAGAGTGTTTCAGAAAGGCTCAATCAAAAGTAAGGTTCAACTCTGTTAGTTGAATGCACAGAACAGAAAGAAGTTTCATACAATGCTTCTGTGTAGTTTATATTTGAACATATTCTTTTTTCCACTATTACCCACTTAGTGCTACGAATGTCCAGTTGCATTTTCTACAGACAGAGTGTTTCAAAACTGCTCAATCAAAAGTATGGTTTAACTCTGTTAGCTAAATGCTCAGATCAGAAAGAAGTTTCACAGAATGCTTCTGTGTAGTTTATATTTGAATATATTCCTTTTTCCACTGCTACTCTCTTAGCGCTCCAAATGTCCAGTTGCATTTTCTACAGAAAGAGTGTTCAGATCTGCTCAATCAAAAGTATGGTTTAACTCTGTTAGCAGAATGCACAGATCAGAAAGAAGTTTCACCGAATGATTCTGTGTAGTTTATATTTGAAGACATTCCTTTTTCCACTATTACCCTCTTAGCGCTCCGAATCTCCACTTGCATTTTCTACAAAAAGAGTGTTTCATAACTGCTCAATCAAAAATATGTTTTATCTCTGTTAACTGAATTTACAGATCAGAAATAAGTTTCACAGAATGCATCTGTGTAGTTTTTATTTGAAGATATTCTTTTTCCCAATGTAGGCCTCTTAGCGCTTAGCATGTCCAATTGCAGTTTCTACAGAAACAGTGTTTCAGAATGGCTCAATCAAAAGTAAGGTTCAACTCTGTTAGTTGAATGCACAGAACAGAAAGCATTTTCACAGAATGCTACTGTGTAGTTTTTATTTGAATATATTCCTTTTTCCACTATTACCCTGTTAGCGCTCCGAATGTCCACTTGCATTTTCTACAGAAAGAGTGTTCAGAACTGCGCAATCAAAAGTATGGTTTAACTCTGTTAGCTTAATGAACATATCAGAAATAAGTTTCACACAATGCTTCTGTGTACTTTTTATTTGAAGATATTATTTTTCCCAATATAGGCCTCTTAGCGCTCAGAATGTCCAATTGCAGATTCTACAGAAAGAGTGTTTCAGAAAGGCTCAATCAAAAGTAAGGTTCAACTCTGTTAGTTGAATGCACAGAACAGAAAGAAGTTTCATACAATGCTTCTGTGTAGTTTATATTTGAACATATTCTTTTTTCCACTATTACCCACTTAGCGCTACGAATGTCCAGTTGCATTTTCTACAGACAGAGTGTTTCAAAACTGCTCAATCAAAAGTATGGTTTAACTCTGTTAGCTGAATGCTCAGATCAGAAAGAAGTTTCACAGAATGCTTCTGTGTAGTTTATATTTGAATATATTCCTTTTTCCACTACTACTCTCTTAGCGCTCAAAATGTCCAGTTGCATTTTCTACAGAAAGAGTGTTCAGATCTGCTCAATCAAAAGTATGGTTTAACTCTGTTAGCTGAATGCACAGATCAGAAAGAAGTTTCACCGAATGATTCTGTGTAGTTTATATTTGGAGACATTCCTTTTTCCACTATTACCCTCTTAGCGCTCCGAATCTCCACTTGCATTTTCTACATAAAGAGTGTTTCAGAACGGCTCAATCAAACTAAGGTTCAACTCTTTTAGTTGAACAAACAGAACAGAAAGAAGTTTCACACAATTCGTCTGTGTAGTTTTTATTTGTAGACATTCTTTTTCCCAATATAGGCCTCTTAGCGCTCAGAATGTCCAATTGCAGTTTCTACAGAAAGAGTGTTTCAGAACGGCTCAATCAAAAGTAAGGTTCAACTCTGTTAGTTGAATGCACAGAACAGAAAGTAGTTTCATACAATGCTTCTGTGTAGTTTATATTTGAACATATTCTTTTTTCCACTATTACCCACTTAGCGCTACGAATGTCCAGTTGCATTTTCTACAGACAGAGTGTTTCAAAACTGCTCAATCAAAAGTATGGTTTAACTCTGTTAGCTGAATGCTCAGATCAGAAAGAAGTTTCACACAATGCTTCTGTGTAGTTTATATTTGAATATATTCCTTTTTCCACCACTACGCTCTTAGCGCTCCAAATGTCCAGTTGCATTTTCTACAGAAAGAGTGTTCAGATCTGCTCAATCAAAAGTATGCTTTAACTCTGTTAGCTGAATGCACAGATCAGAAAGAAGTTTCACCGAATGATTCTGTGTAGTTTATATTTGAAGACATTACTTTTTCCACTATACCCTCTTAGCGCTCCGAATCTCGTCTTGCATTTTCTACAAAAAGAGTGTTTCATAACTGCTCAATCAAAAATATGTTTTATCTCTGTTAACTGAAATTACAGATCAGAAATAAGTTTCACAGAATGCATCTGTGTAGTTTTTATTTGAAGATATTCTTTTTCCCAATGTAGGCCTCTTAGCGCTTAGCTTGTCCAATTGCAGTTTCTACAGAAAGAGTGTTTCAGAACGGCTCAATCAAAAGTAAGGTTCAAATCTGTTAGTTGAATGCACAGAACAGAAAGAAGTTTCATACAATGCTTCTGTGTAGTTTATATTTGAACATATTCTTTTTTCCACTATTACCCACTTAGCGCTACGAATGTCCAGTTGCATTTTCTACAGACAGAGTGTTTCAAAACTGCTCAATCAAAAGTATGGTTTAACTCTGTTAGCTGAATGCTCAGATCAGAAAGAAGTTTCACAGAATGCTTCTGTGTAGTTTATATTTGTATATATTCCTTTTTCCACTACTACTCTCTTAGCGCTCCAAATGTCCAGTTGCATTTTCTACAGAAAGAGTGTTCAGATCTGCTCAATCAAAAGTATGGTTTAACTCTGTTAGCTGAATGCACAGATCAGAAAGAAGTTTCACAGAATGATTCTGTGTAGTTTATATTTGGAGACATTCCTTTTTCCACTATTACCCTCTTAGCGCTCCGAATGTCCACTTGCATTTTCTACAGAAAGTGTGTTTCAGAACGGCTCAATCAAAACTAAGGTTCAACTCTTTTATTTGAACAAACAGAACAGAAAGAAGTTTCACACAATTCTTCTGTGTAGTTTTTATTTGTAGACATTCTTTTTTCCCAATATAGGCCTCTTAGCGCTCAGAATATCCAATTGCAGTTTCTACAGAAAGAGTGTTTCAGAAAGGCTCAATCAAAAGTAAGGTTCAACTCTGTTAGTTGAATGCACAGAACAGAAAGAAGTTTCATACAATGCTTCTGTGTAGTTTATATTTGAACATATTCTTTTTCCACTTTTACCAACTTAGCGCTACGAATGTCCAGTTGCATTTTCTACAGACAGAGTGTTTCAAATCTGCTCAATCAAAAGTATGGTTTAAATCTGTTAGCTGAATGCTCAGATCAGAAAGAAGTTTCACAGAATGCTTCTGTGTAGTTTATATTTGAATATATTCCTTTTTCCACTACTGCGCTCTTAGCGCTCCAAATATCCAGTTGCATTTTCAACAGAAAGAGTGTTCAGATCTGCTCAATCAAAAGTATGGTTTAACTCTGTTAGCTGAATGCACATATCAGAAAGAAGTTTCACCGAATGATTCTGTGTAGTTTATATTTGAAGACATTCCTTTTTCCACTATTACCCTCTTATCGCTCCGAATCTCCATTTGCATTTTCTACAAAAAGAGTGTTTCATAACTGCTCAATCAAAAATATGTTTTATCTCTGTTAACTGAATTTACAGATCAGAAATAAGTTTCACAGAATGCATCTGTGTAGTTTTTATTTGAAGATATTCTTTTTCCCAATGTAGGCCTCTTAGCGCTTAGCATGTCCAATTGCACTTTCTACAGAAAGAGTGTTTCAGAACGGCTCAATCAAAAGTAAGGTTCAACTCTGTTAGTTGAATGCACAGAACAGAAAGAATTTTCACAGAATGCTACTGTGTAGTTTATATTTGAATATATTCCTTTTTCCAATATTACCCTCTTAGCGCTCCGAATGTCCACTTGCATTTTCTACAGAAAGAATGTTCAGAACTGCGCAATCAAAAGTATGGTTTAACTCTGTTAGCTTAATGAACATATCAGATATAAGTTTCAAACAATGCTTCTGTGTGTAGTTTTTATTTGAAGATATTATTTTTCCCAATATAGGCCTCTTAGCGCTCAGAATGTCCAATTGCAGTTTCTACAGAAAGAGTGTTTCAGAAAGGCTCAATCAAAAGTAAGGTTCAACTCTGTTAGTTGAATGCACAGAACAGAAAGAAGTTTCATACAATGCTTCTGTGTAGTTTATATTTGAACATATTTTTTTTCCACTATTACCCCCTTAGCGCTACGAATGTCCAGTTGCATTTTCTACAGACAGAGTGTTTCAAAACTGCTCAATCAAAAATATGGTTTAACTCTGTTAGCTGAATGCTCAGATCAGAAAGAAGTTTCACAGAATGCTTCTGTGTAGTTTATATTTGAATATATTCCTTTTTCCACTACTACTCTCTTAGCGCTCCAAATGTCCAGTTGCATTTTCTACAGAAAGAGTGTTCAGATCTGCTCAATCAAAAGTATGGTTTAACTCTGTTAGCTGAATGCACATATCAGAAAGAAGTTTCACCGAATGATTCTGTGTAGTTTATATTTGAAGACATTCCTTTTTCCACTATTACCCTCTTAGCGCTCCGAATCTCCACTTGCATTTTCTACAAAAAGAGTGTTTCATAACTGCTCAATCAAAAATATGTTTTATCTCTGTTAACTGAATTTACAGATCAGAAATAAGTTTCACAGAATGCATCTGTGTAGTTTTTATTTGAAGATATTCTTTTTCCCAATGTAGGCCTCTTAGCGCTTAGCATGTCCAATTGCAGTTTCTACAGAAAGAGTGTTTCAGAACGGCTCAATCAAAAGTAAGGTTCAACTCTGTTAGTTGAATGCACAGAACAGAAAGAATTTTCACAGAATGCTACTGTGTAGTTTATATTTGAATATATTCCTTTTTCCACTATTACCCTCTTAGCGCTCCGAATGTCCACTTGCATTTTCTACAGAAAGAGTGTTCAGAACTGCGCAATCAAAAGTATGGTTTAGGCCGGGCGCGGTGGCTCACGCTTGTAATCCCAGCACTTTCGGAGGCCGAGGCGGGCGGATCACGAGGTCAAGAGATCGAGACCACGGTGAAACCCCGTCTCTACTAAAAATACAAAAAATTAGCCGGGCGCGGTGGCGGGCGTCTGTAGTCCCAGCTACTCAGAGAGGCTGAGGCAGGAGAATGGCGTGAACCCGGGAGGCGGAGCTTGCAGTGAGCCGAGATTGCGCCACTGCACTCCAGCCTGGGCGACAGAACGAGACTCCGTCTCAGAAAAAGAAAAAAAAAAAAAACAAAAAACAAAAGTATGGTTTAACTCTGTTAGCTTAATGAACATATCAGAAATAAGTTTCACACAATGCTTCTGTGTAGTTTTTATTTGAAGATATTATTTTTCCCAATAGAGGCCTCTTAGCGCTCAGAATGTCCAAATGAAGTTTCTACAGAAAGAGTGTTTCAGAAAGGCTCAATCAAAAGTAAGGTTCAACTCTGTTAGTTGAATGCACAGAACAGAAAGAAGTTTCATACAATGCTTCTGTGTAGTTTATATTTGAACATATTCTTTTTTCCACTATTACCCACTTAGTGCTACGAATGTCCAGTTGCATTTTCTACAGACAGAGTGTTTCAAAACTGCTCAATCAAAACTATGGTTTATCTCTGTTAGCTGAATGCTCAGATCAGAAAGAAGTTTCACAGAATGCTTCTGTGTAGTTTATATTTGAATATATTCCTTTTTCCACTACTACCCTCTTAGCGCTCCGAATCTCCACTTGCATTTTCTACAGAAAGAGTGTTTCAGAACGGCTCAATCAAAACTAAGGTTCAACTCTTTTAGTAGAACAAACAGAACAGAAAGAAGTTTCACACAATTCTTCTGTGTAGTTTTTATTTGTAGACATTCTTTTTCCCAATATAGGCCTCTTAGCGCTCAGAATGTCCAATTGCAGTTTCTACAGAAAGAGTGTTTCAGAACGGCTCAATCAAAAGTAAGGTTCAACTCTGTTAGTTGAATGCACAGAACAGAAAGAAGTTTCATACAATGCTTTTGTGTAGTTTATATTTCAACATATTCTTTTTTCCACTATTACCCACTTAGCGCTACGAATGTCCAGTTGCATTTTCTACAGACAGAGTGTTTCAAAACTGCTCAATCAAAAGTATGGTTTAACTCTGTTACCTGAATGCTCAGATCAGAAAGAAGTTTCACAGAATGCTTCTGTGTAGTTTATATTTGAATATATTCCTTTTTCCACTACTACGCTCTTACCGCTCCAAATGTCCAGTTGCATTTTCAACAGAAAGAGTGTTCAGATCTGCTCAATCAAAAGTATGTTTTAACTCTGTTAGCTGAATGCACAGATCAGAAAGAAGTTTCACCGAATGATTCTGTGTAGTTTATATTTGAAGACATTCCTTTTTCCACTATTACCCTCTTAGCGCTCCGAATCTCCACTTGCATTTTCTACAAAAAGTGTGTTTCATAACTGCTCAATCAAAAATATGTTTTATCTCTGTTAACTGAATTTACAGATCAGAAATAAGTTTTACAGAGTGCATCTGTGTAGTTTTATTTGAAGATATTCTTTTTCCGAATGTAGGCCTCTTAGCGCTTAGCATGTCCAATTGCAGTTTCAACAGAAAGAGTGTTTCAGAACGGCTCAATCAAAAGTAAGGTTCAACTCTGTTAGTTGAATGCACAGAACAGAAAGAATTTTCACAGAATGCTACTGTGTAGTTTATATTTGAATATATTCCTTTTTCCACTATTACCCTCTTAGCGCTCGGAATGTCCACTTGCATTTTCTACAGAAAGAGTGTTCAGAACTGCGCAATCAAAAGTATGGTTTAACTCTGTTAGCTTAATGAACATATCAGAAATAAGTTTCACACAATGCTTCTGTGTAGTTTTTATTTGAAGATATTATTTTTCCCAATAGAGGCCTCTTAGCGCTCAGAATGTCCAATTGCAGTTTCTACAGAAAGAGTGTTTCAGAAAGGCTCAATCAAAAGTAAGGTTCAACTCTGTTAGTTGAATGCACAGAACAGAAAGAAGTTTCATACAATGCTTCTGTGTAGTTTATATTTGAACATATTCTTTTTTCCACTATTACCCACTTAGCGCTACGAATGTCCAGTTGCATTTTCTACAGACAGAGTGCTTCAAAACTGCTCAATCAAAAGTATGGTTTAACTCTGTTAGCTGAATGCTCAGATCAGAAGGAAGTTTCACAGAATGCTTCTGTGTAGTTTATATTTGAATATATTCCTTTTTCCACTACTACTCTCTTAGCGCTCCAAATGTCCAGTTGCATTTTCTACAGAAAGAGTGTTCAGATCTGCTGAATCAAAAGTATGGTTTAACTCTGTTAGCTGAATGCACAGATCAGAAAGAAGTTTCACAGAATCATTCTGTGTAGTATATATTTGGAGACATTCCTTTTTCCACTATTACCCTCTTAGCGCTCCGAATCTCCACTTGCATTTTCTACAAAAAGAGTGTTTCAGAACGGCTCAATCAAAACTTAGGTTCAAGTCTTTTAGTTGAACAAACAGAACAGAAAGAAGTTTCACACAATTCTTCTGTGTAGTTTTTATTTGTAGACATTCTTTTTCCCAATATAGGCCTCTTAGCGCTCAGAATGTCCAATTGCAGTTTCTACAGAAAGAGTGTTTAAGAATGGCTTAATCAAAAGTAAGGTTCAACTCTGTTAGTTGAATGCACAGAACAGAAAGAAGTTTCATACAATGCTTCTGTGTAGTTTATATTGGAACATATTCTTTTTTCCACTATTACCCACTTAGCGCTACGAATGTCCAGTTGCATTTTCTACAGACAGAGTGTTTCAAAACTGCTCAATCAAAAGTATGGTATAACTCTGTTAGCTGAATGCTCAGATCAGAAAGAAGTTTCACAGAATGCTTCTGTGTAGTTTATATTTGAATATATTCCTTTTTCCACTACTACGCTCTTAGCGCTCCAAATGTCCAGTTGCATTTTCTACAGAAAGAGTGTTCAGATCTGCTCAATCAAAAGTATGGTTTAACTCTGTTAGCTGAATGCACAGATCAGAAAGAAGTTTCACCGAATGATACTGTGTAGTTTATATTTGAAGACATTCCTTTTTCCACTATTACCCTCTTAGCGCTCCGAATCTCCACTTGCATTTTCTACAAAAAGTGTGTTTCATAACTGCTCAATCAAAAATATGTTTTATCTCTGTTAACTGAATTTACAGATCAGAAATAAGTTTCACAGAATGCATCTGTGTAGTTTTTATTTGAAGATATTCTTTTTCCCAATGTAGGCCTCTTAGCGCTTAGCATGTCCAATTGCAGTTTCTACAGAAAGAGTGTTTCAGAACGGCTCAATCAAAAGTAAGGTTCAACTCTGTTAGCTGAATGCACAGAACAGAAAGAGTTTTCACAGAATGCTACTGTGTAGTTTATATTTGAATATATTCCTTTTTCCACTATTACCCTCTTAGCGCTCCGAATGTCCACTTGCATTTTCTACAGAAAGAGTGTTCAGAACTGCGCAATCAAAAGTATGGTTTAATTCTGTTAGCTTAATGAACATATCAGAAATAAGTTTCACACAATGCTTCTGTTTAGTTTTTATTTGAAGATATTATTTTTCCCAATATAGGCCTCTTAGCGCTCAGAATGTCCAATTGCAGTTTCTACAGAAAGAGTGTTTCAGAAAGGCTCAATCAAAAGTAAGGTTCAACTCTGTTAGTTGAATGCACAGAACAGAAAGAAGTTTCATACAATGCTTCTGTGTAGTTTATATTTGAACATATTCTTTTTTCCACTATTACCCACTTTGCGCTACGAATGTCCAGTTGCATTTTCTACAGACAGAGTGTTTCAAAACTGCTCAATCAAAAGTATGGTTTAACTCTGTTAGCTGAATGCTCAGATCAGAAAGAAGTTTCACAGAATGCTTCTGTGTAGTTTATATTTGAATGTATTCCTTTTTCCACTACTACTCTCTTAGCGCTCCAAATGTCCAGTTGCATTTTCTACAGAAAGAGTGTTCAGATCTGCTGAATCAAAAGTATGGTTTAACTCTGTTAGCTGAATGCACAGATCAGAAAGAAATTTCACAGAATGATTCTGTGTAGTTTATATTTGGAGACATTCCTTTTTCCACTATTACCCTCTTAGCGCTCCGAATCTCCACTTGCATTTCTACAGAAAGAGTGTTTCAGAACGGCTCAATCAAAACTAAGGTTCAACTCTTTTAGTTGAACAAACAGAACAGAAAGAAGTTTCACACAATTCTTCTGTGTAGTTTTTATTTGTAGACATTCTTTTTCCCAATATAGGCCTCTTAGCGCTCAGAATGTCCAATTGCAGTTTCTACAGAAAGAGTGTTTCAGAACGGCTCAATCAAAAGTAAGGTTCAACTCTGTTAGTTGAATGCACAGAACAGAAAGAAGTTTCATACAATGCTTCTGTGTAGTTTATATTTGAACATATTCTCTTTTCCACTATTACCCACTTAGCGCTACGAATGTCCAGTTGCATTTTCTACAGACAGAGTGTTTCAAAACTGCTCAATCAAAAGTATGGTTTAACTCTGTTAGCTTAATGAACATATCAGAAATAAGTGTCACACAATGCTTCTGTGTAGTTTTTATTTGAAGATAATATTTTTCCCAATATAGGCCTCTTAGCGCTCAGAATGTCCAATGGCAGATTGTACAGAAAGAGTGTTTCAGAAAGGCTCAATCAAAAGTAAGGTTCAACTCTGTTAGTTGAATGCACAGAACAGAAAGAAGTTTCACCGAATGATTCTGTGTAGTTTATATTTGAAGACATTCCTTTTTCCACTATTACCCTTTTAGCGCTCCGAATCTACACTTGCATTTTCTACAAAAAGAGTGTTTCATAACTGCTCAATCAAAAATATATTTTATCTCTGTTAACTGAAATTACAGATCAGAAATAAGTTTCACAGAATGCATCTGTGTAGTTTTTATTTGAAGATATTCTTTTTCCCAATGTAGGCCTCTTAGCGCTTAGCATGTCCAATTGCAGTTTCTACAGAAAGAGTGTTTCAGAACGGCTCAATCAAAAGTAAGGTTCAACTCTGTTAGTTGAATGCATAGAACAGAAAGAATTTTCACAGAATGCTACTGTGTAGTTTATATTTGAATATATTCCTTTTTCCACTATTACCCTCTTAGCGCTCCGAATGTCCACTTGCATTTTCTACAGAAAGAGTGTTCAGAACTGCGCAATCAAAAGTATGGTTTAACTCTGTTAGCTTAATGAACATATCAGAAATAAGTTTCACACAATGCTTCTGTGTAGTTTTTATTTGAAGATATTATTTTTCCCAATAGAGGCCTCTTAGCGCTCAGAATGTCCAATTGCAGTTTCTACAGAAAGAGTGTTTCAGAAAGGCTCAATCAAAAGTAAGGTTCAACTCTGTTAGTTGAATGCACAGAACAGAAAGAAGTTTCATACAATGCTTCTGTGTAGTTTATATTTGAACATATTCTTTTTTCCACTATTACCCACTTAGAGCTACGAATGTCCAGTTGCATTTTCTACAGACAGAGTGTTTCAGAACTGCTCAATCAAAAGTATGGTTTAACTCTGTTAGCTGAATGCTCAGATCAGAAAGAAGTTTCACAGAATGCTTCTGTGTAGTTTATATTTGAATATATTCCTTTTTCCACTACTACTCTCTTAGCGCTCCAAATGTCCAGTTGCATTTTCTACAGAAAGAGTGTTCAGATCTGCTCAATCAAAAGTATGGTTTAACTCTGTTAGCTGAATGCACAGATCAGAAAGAAGTTTCACAGAATGATTCTGTGCAGTTTATATTTGGAGACATTCCTTTTTCCACTATTACCCTCTTAGCGCTCCGAATTTCCACTTGCATTTTCTACAGAAAGAGTGTTTCAGAACGGCTCAATCAAAACTAAGGTTCAATTCCTTTAGTTGAACAAACAGAACAGAAAGAAGTTTCACACAATTCTTCTGTGTAGTTTTTATTTGTAGACATTCTTTTTCCCAATATAGGCCTCTTAGCTCTCAGAATGTCCAATTGCAGTTTCTACAGAAAGAGTGTTTCAGAACGGCTCAATCAAAAGTAAGGTTCAACTCTGTTAGTTGAATGCACAGAACAGAAAGAAGTTTCATACAATGTTTCTGTGTAGTTTATATTTGAACATATTCTTTTTTCCACTATTACCCACTTAGCGCTACGAATGTCCAGTTGCATTTTCTACAGACAGAGTGTTTCAAAACCGCTCAATCAAAAGTACGGTTTAACTCTGTTAGCTGAATGCTCAGATCAGAAAGAAGTTTCACAGAATGCTTCTGTGTAGTTTATATTTGAATATATTCCTTTTTCCAGTAATACGCTCTTAGCGCTCCAAATGTCCAGTTGCATTTTCAACAGAAAGAGTGTTCAGATCTGCTCAATCAAAAGTATGGTTTAACTCTGTTAGCTGAATGCACAGATCAGAAAGAAGTTTCACCGAATGATTCTGTGTAGTTTATATTTGAAGACATTCCTTTTTCCACTATTACCCTCTTATCGCTCCGAATCTCCACTTGCATTTTCTACAAAAAGAGTGTTCCATAACTGCTCAATGAAAAATATGTTTTATCTCTGATAACTGAATTTACAGATCAGAAATAATTTGCACAGAATGCATCAGTGTAGTTTTTATTTGAAGATATTCTTTTTCCCAATGTAGGCCTCTTAGCGCTTAGCATGTCCAATTGCAGTTTCTACAGAAAGAGTGATTCAGAACGGCTCAATCAAAAGTAAGGTTCAACTCTGTTAGTTGAATGCACAGAAGAGAAAGAATTTTCACAGAATTCTACTGTGTAGTTTATATTTGAATATATCCCTTTTTCCACTATTACCCTGTTAGCGCTCCGAATGTCCACTTGCATTTTCTACAGAAAGAGTGTTCAGAACTGCGCAATCAAAAGTATGGTTTAACTCTGTTAGCTTAATGAACATATCAGAAATAAGTTTCACACAATGCTTCTGTGTAGTTTTTATTTGAAGATATTATTTTTCCCAATATAGGCCTCTTAGCGCTCAGAATGTCCAATTGCAGTTTCTACAGAAAGAGTGTTTCAGAAAGGCTCAATCAAAAGTAAGGTTCAACTCTGTTAGTTGAATGCACAGAACAGAAAGAAGTTTCATACAATGCTTCTGTGTAGTTTATATTTGAACATATTCTTTTTTCCACTATTACCCACTTAGCGCTACGAATGTCCAGTTGCATTTTCTACAGACAGGGTGTTTCAAAACTGCTCAATGAAAGGTATGGTTTAACTCTGTTAGCTGAATGCTCAGATCAGAAAGAAGTTTCACAGAATGCTTCTGTGTAGTTTATATTTGAATATATTCCATTTTCCACTACTACTCTCTTAGCGCTCCAAATGTCCAGTTGCATTTTCTACAGAAAGAGTGTTCAGATCTGCTCAATCAAAAGTATGGTTTAACTCTGTTAGCTGAATGCACAGATCAGAAAGAAGTTTCACAGAATGATTCTGTGTAGTTTATATTTGGAGACATTCCTTTTTCCACTATTACCCTCTTAGCGCTCCGAATGTCCACTTGCATTTTCTACAGAAAGAGTGTTTCAGAACGACTCAATCAAAACTAAGGTTCAACTCCTTTAGTTGAACAAACAGAACAGAATGAAGTTTCACACAATTCTTCTGTGTAGTTTTTATTTGTAGACATTCTTTTTCCCAATATAGGCCTCTTAGCGCTCAGAATGTCCAATTGCAGTTTCTACAGAAAGAGTGTTTCAGAACGGCTCAATCAAAAGTAAGGTTCAACTCTGTTAGTTGAAGGCACAGAAGAGAAAGAAGTTTCATACAATGCTTCTGTGTAGTTTATATTTGAACATATTCTTTTTTCCACTATTACCCACTTAGCGCTACGAATGTCCAGTTGCATTTTCTACAGACAGAGTGTTTCAAAACTGCTCAATCAAAAGTATGGTTTAACTCTGTTAGCTGAATGCTCAGATCAGAAAGAAGTTTCACAGAATGCTTCTGTGTAGTTTTTATTTGAATATATTCATTTTTCCAGTAATACGCTGTTAGCGCTCCAAATGTCCAGTTGCATTTTCAACAGAAAGAGTGATCAGATCTGCTCAATCAAAAGTATGGTTTAACTCTGTTAGCTGAATGCACAGATCAGAAAGAAGTTTCACCGAATGATTCTGTGTAGTTTATATTTGAAGACATTCCTTTTTCCACTATTACCCTCTTAGCGCTCCGAATCTCCACTTGCATTTTCTACAAAAAGAGTGTTTCATAACTGCTCAATCAAAAATATGTTTTACCTCTGTTAACTGAATTTACAGATCAGAAATAAGTTGCACAGAATGCATCTGTGTAATTTTTATTTGAAGATATTCTTTTTCCCAATGTAGGCCTCTTAGCGCTTAGCATGTCCAATTGCAGTTTCTACAGATAGAGTGTTTCAGAACGGCTCAATCAAAAGTAAGGTTCAACTCTGTTAGTTGAATGCACAGAACAGAAAGAATTTTCACAGAATGCTACTGTGTAGTTTATATTTGAATATATCCCTTTTTCCACTATTAACCTCTTAGCGCTCCGAATGTCCACTTGCATTTTCTACAGAAAGAGTGTTCAGAACTGCGCAATCAAAATTATGGTTTAACTCTGTTAGCTTAATGAACATATCAGAAATAAGTTTCACACAATGCTTCTGTGTAGTTTTTATTTGAAGATATTATTTTTCCCAATATAGGCCTCTTAGCGCTAAGAATGTCCAATTGCAGATTCTACAGAAAGAGTGTTTCAGAAAGGCTCAATCAAAAGTAAGGTTCAACTCTGTTAGTTGAATGCACAGAACAGAAAGAAGTTTCATACAATGCTTCTGTGTAGTTTATATTTGAACATATTCTTTTTTCCACTATTACCCACTTAGCGCTACGAATGTCCAGTTGCATTTTCTACAGACAGAGTGTTTCAAAACTGCTCAATCAAAAGTATGGTTTAACTCTGTTAGCTGAATGCTCAGATCAGAAAGAAGTTTCACAGAATGCTTCTGTGTAGTTTATATTTGTATATATTCCTTTTTCCACTACTACTCTCTTAGCGCTCCAAATGTCCAGTTGCATTTTCTACAGAAAGAGTGTTCAGATCTGCTCAATCAAAAGTATGGTTTAACTCTGTTAGCTGAATGCACAGATCAGAAAGAAGTTTCACAGAATGATTCTGTGTAGTTTATATTTGGAGACATTCCTTTTTCCACTATTACCCTCTTAGCGCTCCGAATGTCCACTTGCATTTTCTACAGAAAGAGTGTTTCAGAACGACTCAATCAAAACTAAGGTTCAACTCCTTTAGTTGAACAAACAGAACAGAATGAAGTTTCACACAATTCTTCTGTGTAGTTTTTATTTGTAGACATTCTTTTTCCCAATATAGGCCTCTTAGCGCTCAGAATGTCCAATTGCAGTTTCTACAGAAAGAGTGTTTCAGAACGGCTCAATCAAAAGTAAGGTTCAACTCTGTTAGTTGAAGGCACAGAAGAGAAAGAAGTTTCATACAATGCTTCTATGTAGTTTATATTTGAACATATTCTTTTTTCCACTATTACCCACTTAGCGCTACGAATGTCCAGTTGCATTTTCTACAGACAGAGTGTTTCAAAACTGCTCAATCAAAAGTATGGTTTAACTCTGTTAGCTGAATGCTCAGATCAGAAAGAAGTTTCACAGAATGCTTCTGTGTAGTTTTTATTTGAATATATTCATTTTTCCAGTAATACGCTGTTAGCGCTCCAAATGTCCAGTTGCATTTTCAACAGAAAGAGTGTTCAGATCTGCTCAATCAAAAGTATGGTTTAACTCTGTTAGCTGAATGCACAGATCAGAAAGAAGTTTCACCGAATGATTCTGTGTAGTTTATATTTGAAGACATTCCTTTTTCCACTATTACCCTCTTAGCGCTCCGAATCTCCACTTGCATTTTCTACAAAAAGAGTGTTTCATAACTGCTCAATCAAAAATATGTTTTATCTCTGTTAACTGAATTTACAGATCATAAATAAGTTGCACAGAATGCATCTGTGTAATTTTTATTTGAAGATATTCTTTTTCCCAATGTAGGCCTCTTAGCGCTTAGCATGTCCAATTGCAGTTTCTACAGATAGAGTGTTTCAGAACGGCTCAATCAAAAGTAAGGTTCAACTCTGTTAGTTGAATGCACAGAACAGAAAGAATTTTCACAGAATGCTACTGTGTAGTTTATATTTGAATATATCCCTTTTTCCACTATTAACCTCTTAGCGCTCCGAATGTCCACTTGCATTTTCTACAGAAAGAGTGTTCAGAACTGCGCAATCAAAATTATGGTTTAACTCTGTTAGCTTAATGAACATATCAGAAATAAGTTTCACACAATGCTTCTGTGTAGTTTTTATTTGAAGATATTATTTTTCCCAATATAGGCCTCTTAGCGCTCAGAATGTCCAATTGCAGATTCTACAGAAAGAGTGTTTCAGAAAGGCTCAATCAAAAGTAAGGTTCAACTCTGTTAGTTGAATGCACAGAACAGAAAGAAGTTTCATACAATGCTTCTGTGTAGTTTATATTTGAACATATTCTTTTTTCCACTATTACCCACTTAGCGCTACGAATGTCCAGTTGCATTTTCTACAGACAGACTGTTTCAAAACTGCTCAATCAAAAGTATGGTTTAACTCTGTTAGCTGAATGCTCAGATCAGAAAGAAGTTTCACAGAATGCTTCTGTGTAGTTTATATTTGAATATATTCCTTTTTCCACTACTACTCTCTTAGCGCTCCAAATGTCCAGTTGCATTTTCTACAGAAAGAGTGTTCAGATCTGCTCAATCAAAAGTATGGTTTAACTCTGTTAGCTGAATGCACAGATCAGAAAGAAGTTTCACAGAATGATTCTGTGTAGTTTATATTTGGAGACATTCCTTTTTCCACTATTACCCTCTTAGCGCTCCGAATCTCCACTTGCATTTTCTATATAAAGAGTGTTTCCGAACTGCTCAATCAAAACTCAGGTTCAACTCTTTTAGTTGAACAAACAGAACAGAAAGAAATTTCACACAATTCTTCTGTGTAGTTTTTATTTGTAGACATTCTTTTTCCCAATATTGGCCTCTTAGCTCTCAGAATGTCCAATTGCAGTTTCTACAGAAAGAGTGTTTCAGAACGGCTCAATCAAAAGTAAGGTTCAATTCTGTTAGTTCAATGCACAGAACAGAAAGAAGTTTCATACAATGCTTCTGTGTAGTTTATATTTGAACATATTCTTTTTTCCACTACTACCCACTTAGCGCTACGAATGTCCAGTTGCATTTTCTACAGACAGAGTGTTTCAAAACTGCTCAATCAAAAGTATGGTTTAACTCTGTTAGCTGAATGCTCAGATCAGAAAGAAGTTTCACAGAATGCTTCTGTGTAGTTTATATTTGAATATATTCCTTTTTCCACTACTACGCTCTTAGCGCTCCAAATATCCAGTTGCATTTTCTACAGAAAGAGTGTTCAGATCTGCTCAATCAAAAGTATGGTTTAACTCTGTTAGCTGAATGCACAGATCAGAAAGAAGTTTCACCGAATGATTCTGTGTAGTTTATATTTGAAGACATTCCTTTTTCCACTATTACCCCCTTAGCGCTCCGAATCTCCACTTGCATTTTCTACAAAAAGAGTGTTTCATAACTGCTCAATCAAAAATATGTTTTATCTCTGTTAACTGAAATTACAGATCAGAAATAAGTTTCACAGAATGCATCTGTGTAGTTTTTATTTGAAGATATTCTTTTTCCCAATGTAGGCCTCTTAGCGCTTAGCATGTCCAATTGCAGTTTCTACAGAAAGAGTGTTTCAGAACGGCTCAATCAAAAGTAAGGTTCAACTCTGTTAGTTGAATGCACCGAACAGAAAGAATTTTCACAGAATGCTACTGTGTAGTTTATATTTGAATATATTCCTTTTTCCACTATTACCCTCTTAGCGCTCCGAATGTCCACTTGCATTTTCTACAGAAAGAGTGTTCAGAACTGCGCAATCAAAAGTATGGTTTAACTCTGTTAGCTTAATGAACATATCAGAAATAAGTTTCACACAATGCTTCTGTGTACTTTTTATTTGAAGATATTTTTTTTCCCAATATAGGCCTCTTAGCGCTCAGAATGTCCAATTGCAGTTTCTACAGAAAGAGTGTTTCAGAAAGGCTCAATCAAAAGTAAGGTTCAACTCTGTTAGTTGAATGCACAGAACAGAAAGAAGTTTCATACAATGCTTCTGTGTAGTTTATATTTGAAGATATTCTTTTTTCCACTATTACCCACTTAGTGCTACGAATGTCCAGTTGCATTTTCTACAGACAGAGTGTTTCAAAACTGCTCAATCAAAAGTATGGTTTAACTCTGTTAGCTGAATGCTCAGATCAGAAAGAAGTTTCACAGAATGCTTCTGTGTAGTTTATATTTGAATATATTCCTTTTTCCACTACTACTCTCTTAGCGCTCCAAATGTCCAGTTGCATTTTCTACAGAAAGAGTGTTCAGATCTGCTCAATCAAAAGTATGGTTTAACTCTGTTAGCTGAATGCACAGATCAGAAATAAGTTTCACAGAATGATTCTGTGTAGTTTATATTTGGAGACATTCCTTTTTCCACTATTACCCTCTTAGCGCTCCGAATCTCCACTTGCATTTTCTACAGAAACAGTGTTTCAGAACGGCTCAATCAAAACTAAGGTTCAACTCTTTTAATTGAACGATCAGAACAGAAAGCAGTTTCACACAATTCTTCTGTGTAGTTTTTATTTGTAGACATTCTTTTTCCCAATATAGGCCTCTTAGCGCTCAGAATGTCCAATTGCAGTTTCTACAGAAAGAGTGTTTCAGAACGGCTCAATCAAAAGTAAGGTTCAACTCTGTTAGTTGAATGCACAGAACAGAAAGAAGTTTCATACAATGCATCTGTGTAGTTTATATTTGAATATATTCTCTTTTCCACTATTACCCACTTAGCGCTACGAATGTCCAGTTGCATTTTCTACAGACAGAGTGTTTCAAAACTGCTCAATCAAAAGTATGGTTTAACTCTGTTAGCTGTATGCTCAGATCAGAAAGAAGTTTCACAGAATGCTTCTGTTTAGTTTATATTTGAATATATTCCTTTTTCCACTACTACGCTCTTAGCGCTCCAAATGTCCAGTTGCATTTTCAACAGAAAGAGTGTTCAGATCTGCTCAATCAAAATATGGTTTAACTCTGTTAGCTGAATGCACAGATCAGAAAGAAGTTTCACCGAATGATTCTGTGTAGTTTATATTTGAAGACATTCCTTTTCCACTATTACCCTGTTAGCGCTCCGAATCTCCACTTGCATTTTCTACAAAAAGAGTGTTTCATAACTGCTCAATCAAAAATATGTTTTATCTCTGTTAACTGAATTTATAGATCAGAAATAAGTTTCACAGAATGCATCTGTGTAGTTTTTATTTGAAGATATTCTTTTTCCCAATGTAGGACTCTTAGCGCTTAGCATGTCCAATTGCAGTTTCTACAGAAAGAGTGTTTCAGAACGGCTCAATCAAAAGTAAGGTTCAACTCTGTTAGTTGAATGCACAGAACAGAAAGAAGTTTCATACAATGCTTCTGTGTAGTTTATATTTGAACATATTCTTTTTTCCACTATTACCCACTTAGCGCTACGAATGTCCAGTTGCATTTTCTACAGACAGTGTGTTTCAAAACTGCTCAATCAAAAGTATGGTTTAACTCTGTTAGCTGAATGCTCAGATCAGAAAGAAGTTTCACAGAATGCTTCTGTGTAGTTTATATTTGAATATATTCCTTTTTCCAGTAATACGCTCTTAGCGCTCCAAATGTCCAGTTGCATTTTCTACAGAAAGAGTGTTCAGATCTGCTCAATCAAAAGTATGGTTTAACTCTGTTAGCTGAATGCACAGATCAGAAAGAAGTTTCACAGAATGATTCTGTGTAGTTTATATTTGGAGACATTCCTTTTTCCACTATTACCCTCTTAGCGCTCCGAATCTCCACTTGCATTTTCTACAGAAAGAGTGTTTCAGAACGACTCAATCAAAACTAAGGTTCAACTCCTTTAGTTGAACAAACAGAACAGAAAGAAGTTTCACACAATTCTTCTGTGTAGTTTTTATTTGTAGACATTCTTTTTCCCTATATAGGCCTCTTAGCGCTCAGAATGTCCAATTGCAGTTTCTACAGAAAGAGTGTTTCAGAACAGCTCAATCAAAAGTAAGGTTCAATTCTGTTAGTTGAATGCACAGAACAGAAAGAAGTTTCATACAATGCTTCTGTGTAGTTTATATTTGAACATATTCTTTTTTCCACTATTACCCACTTAGCGCTACGAATGTCCAGTTGCATTTTCTACAGACAGAGTGTTTCAAAACTGCTCAATCAAAAGTATGGTTTAACTCTGTTAGCTGAATGCTCAGATCAGAAAGAAGTTTCACAGAATGCTTCTGTGTAGTTTATATTTGAATATATTCCTTTTTCCAGTAATACGCTCTTAGCGCTCCAAATGTCCAGTTGCATTTTCAACAGAAAGAGTGTTCAGATCTGCTCAATCAAAAGTATGGTTTAACTCTGTTAGCTGAATGCACAGATCAGAAAGAAGTTTCACCGAATGATTCTGTGTAGTTTATATTTGAAGACATTCCTTTTTCCACTATTACCCTCTTATCGCTCCGAATCTCCACTTGCATTTTCTACAAAAAGAGTGTTTCATAACTGCTCAATGAAAAATATGTTTTATCTCTGATAACTGAATTTACAGATCAGAAATAATTTGCACAGAATGCATCAGTGTAGTTTTTATTTGAAGATATTCTTTTTCCCAATGTAGGCCTCTTAGCGCTTAGCATGTCCAATTGCAGTTTCTACAGAAAGAGTGTTTCAGAACGGCTCAATCAAAAGTAAGGTTCAACTCTGTTAGTTGAATGCACAGAAGAGAAAGAATTTTCACAGAATTCTACTGTGTAGTTTATATTTGAATATATCCCTTTTTCCACTATTACCCTGTTAGCGCTCCGAATGTCCACTTGCATTTTCTACAGAAAGAGTGTTCAGAACTGCGCAATCAAAAGTATGGTTTAACTCTGTTAGCTTAATGAACATATCAGAAATAAGTTTCACACAATGCTTCTGTGTAGTTTTTATTTGAAGATATTATTTTTCCCAATATAGGCCTCTTAGCGCTCAGAATGTCCAATTGCAGTTTCTACAGAAAGAGTGTTTCAGAAAGGCTCAATCAAAAGTAAGGTTCAACTCTGTTAGTTGAATGCACAGAACAGAAAGAAGTTTCATACAATGCTTCTGTGTAGTTTATATTTGAACATATTCTTTTTTCCACTATTACCCACTTAGCGCTACGAATGTCCAGTAGCATTTTCTACAGACAGGGTGTTTCAAAACTGCTCAATGAAAGGTATGGTTTAACTCTGTTAGCTGAATGCTCAGATCAGAAAGAAGTTTCACAGAATGCTTCTGTGTAGTTTATATTTGAATATATTCCATTTTCCACTACTACTCTCTTAGCGCTCCAAATGTCCAGTTGCATTTTCTACAGAAAGAGTGTTCAGATCTGCTCAATCAAAAGTATGGTTTAACTCTGTTAGCTGAATGCACAGATCAGAAAGAAGTTTCACAGAATGATTCTGTGTAGTTTATATTTGGAGACATTCCTTTTTCCACTATTACCCTCTTAGCGCTCCGAATGTCCACTTGCATTTTCTACAGAAAGAGTGTTTCAGAACGACTCAATCAAAACTAAGGTTCAACTCCTTTAGTTGAACAAACAGAACAGAATGAAGTTTCACACAATTCTTCTGTGTAGTTTTTATTTGTAGACATTCTTTTTCCCAATATAGGCCTCTTAGCGCTCAGAATGTCCAATTGCAGTTTCTACAGAAAGAGTGTTTCAGAACGGCTCAATCAAAAGTAAGGTTCAACTCTGTTAGTTGAAGGCACAGAAGAGAAAGAAGTTTCATACAATGCTTCTGTGTAGTTTATATTTGAACATATTCTTTTTTCCACTATTACCCACTTAGCGCTACGAATGTCCAGTTGCATTTTCTACAGACAGAGTGTTTCAAAACTGCTCAATCAAAAGTATGGTTTAACTCTGTTAGCTGAATGCTCAGATCAGAAAGAAGTTTCACAGAATGCTTCTGTGTAGTTTTTATTTGAATATATTCATTTTTCCAGTAATACGCTGTTAGCGCTCCAAATGTCCAGTTGCATTTTCAACAGAAAGAGTGATCAGATCTGCTCAATCAAAAGTATGGTTTAACTCTGTTAGCTGAATGCACAGATCAGAAAGAAGTTTCACCGAATGATTCTGTGTAGTTTATATTTGAAGACATTCCTTTTTCCACTATTACCCTCTTAGCGCTCCGAATCTCCACTTGCATTTTCTACAAAAAGAGTGTTTCATAACTGCTCAATCAAAAATATGTTTTATCTCTGTTAACTGAATTTACAGATCAGAAATAAGTTGCACAGAATGCATCTGTGTAATTTTTATTTGAAGATATTCTTTTTCCCAATGTAGGCCTCTTAGCGCTTAGCATGTCCAATTGCAGTTTCTACAGATAGAGTGTTTCAGAACGGCTCAATCAAAAGTAAGGTTCAACTCTGTTAGTTGAATGCACAGAACAGAAAGAATTTTCACAGAATGCTACTGTGTAGTTTATATTTGAATATATCCCTTTTTCCACTATTAACCTCTTAGCGCTCCGAATGTCCACTTGCATTTTCTACAGAAAGAGTGTTCAGAACTGCGCAATCAAAATTATGGTTTAACTCTGTTAGCTTAATGAACATATCAGAAATAAGTTTCACACAATGCTTCTGTGTAGTTTTTATTTGAAGATATTATTTTTCCCAATATAGGCCTCTTAGCGCTCAGAATGTCCAATTGCAGATTCTACAGAAAGAGTGTTTCAGAAAGGCTCAATCAAAAGTAAGGTTCAACTCTGTTAGTTGAATGCACAGAACAGAAAGTAGTTTCATACAATGCTTCTGTGTAGTTTATATTTGAACATATTCTTTTTTCCACTATTACCCACTTAGCGCTACGAATGTCCAGTTGCATTTTCTACAGACAGAGTGTTTCAAAACTGCTCAATCAAAAGTATGGTTTAACTCTGTTAGCTGAATGCTCAGATCAGAAAGAAGTTTCACAGAATGCTTCTGTGTAGTTTATATTTGAATATATTCCTTTTTCCACTACTATTCTCTTAGCGCTCCAAATGTCCAGTTGCATTTTCTACAGAAAGAGTGTTCAGATCTGCTCAATCAAAAGTATGGTTTAACTCTGTTAGCTGAATGCACAGATCAGAAAGAAGTTTCACAGAATGATTCTGTGTAGTTTATATTTGGAGACATTCCTTTTTCCACTATTACCCTCTTAGCGCTCCGAATGTCCACTTGCATTTTCTAGAGAAAGAGTGTTTCAGAACGACTCAATCAAAACTAAGGTTCAACTCCTTTAGTTGAACAAACAGAACAGAATGAAGTTTCACACAATTCTTCTGTGTAGTTTTTATTTGTAGACATTCTTTTTCCCAATATAGGCCTCTTAGCGCTCAGAATGTCCAATTGCAGTTTCTACAGAAAGAGTGTTTCAGAACGGCTCAATCAAAAGTAAGGTTCAACTCTGTTAGTTGAAGGCACAGAAGAGAAAGAAGTTTCATACAATGCTTCTGTGTAGTTTATATTTGAACATATTCTTTTTTCCACTATTACCCACTTAGCGCTACGAATGTCCAGTTGCATTTTCTACAGACAGAGTGTTTCAAAACTGCTCAATCAAAAGTATGGTTTAACTCTGTTAGCTGAATGCTCAGATCAGAAAGAAGTTTCACAGAATGCTTCTGTGTAGTTTTTATTTGAATATATTCATTTTTCCAGTAATACGCTGTTAGCGCTCCAAATGTCCAGTTGCATTTTCAACAGAAAGAGTGTTCAGATCTGCTCAATCAAAAGTATGGTTTAACTCTGTTAGCTGAATGCACAGATCAGAAAGAAGTTTCACCGAATGATTCTGTGTAGTTTATATTTGAAGACATTCCTTTTTCCACTATTACCCTCTTAGCGCTCCGAATCTCCACTTGCATTTTCTACAAAAAGAGTGTTTCATAACTGCTCAATCAAAAATATGTTTTATCTCTGTTAACTGAATTTACAGATCATAAATAAGTTGCACAGAATGCATCTGTGTAATTTTTATTTGAAGATATTCTTTTTCCCAATGTAGGCCTCTTAGCGCTTAGCATGTCCAATTGCAGTTTCTACAGATAGAGTGTTTCAGAACGGCTCAATCAAAAGTAAGGTTCAACTCTGTTAGTTGAATGCACAGAACAGAAAGAATTTTCACAGAATGCTACTGTGTAGTTTATATTTGAATATATCCCTTTTTCCACTATTAACCTCTTAGCGCTCCGAATGTCCACTTGCATTTTCTACAGAAAGAGTGTTCAGAACTGCGCAATCAAAATTATGGTTTAACTCTGTTAGCTTAATGAACATATCAGAAATAAGTTTCACACAATGCTTCTGTGTAGTTTTTATTTGAAGATATTATTTTTCCCAATATAGGCCTCTTAGCGCTCAGAATGTCCAATTGCAGTTTCTACAGAAAGAGTGTTTCAGAAAGGCTCAATCAAAAGTAAGGTTCAACTCTGTTAGTTGAATGCACAGAACAGAAAGAAGTTTCATACAATGCTTCTGTGTAGTTTATATTTGAACATATTCTTTTTTCCACTATTACCCACTTAGCGCTACGAATGTCCAGTTGCATTTTCTACAGACAGAGTGTTTCAAAACTGCTCAATCAAAAGTATGGTTTAACTCTGTTAGCTGAATGCTCAGATCAGAAAGAAGTTTCACAGAATGCTTCTGTGTAGTTTATATTTGAATATATTCCTTTTTCCACTACTACTCTCTTAGCGCTCCAAATGTCCAGTTGCATTTTCTACAGAAAGAGTGTTCAGATCTGCTCAATCAAAAGTATGGTTTAACTCTGTTAGCTGAATGCACAGATCAGAAAGAAGTTTCACAGAATGATTCTGTGTAGTTTATATTTGGAGACATTCCTTTTTCCACTATTACCCTCTTAGCGCTCCGAATCTCCACTTGCATTTTCTATATAAAGAGTGTTTCCGAACTGCTCAATCAAAACTCAGGTTCAACTCTTTTAGTTGAACAAACAGAACAGAAAGAAATTTCACACAATTCTTCTGTGTAGTTTTTATTTGTAGACATTCTTTTTCCCAATATTGGCCTCTTAGCTCTCAGAATGTCCAATTGCAGTTTCTACAGAAAGAGTGTTTCAGAACGGCTCAATCAAAAGTAAGGTTCAATTCTGTTAGTTGAATGCACAGAACAGAAAGAAGTTTCATACAATGCTTCTGTGTAGTTTATATTTGAACATATTCTTTTTTCCACTACTACCCACTTAGCGCTACGAATGTCCAGTTGCATTTTCTACAGACAGAGTGTTTCAAAACTGCTCAATCAAAAGTATGGTTTAACTCTGTTAGCTGAATGCTCAGATCAGAAAGAAGTTTCACAGAATGCTTCTGTGTAGTTTATATTTGAATATATTCCTTTTTCCACTACTACGCTCTTAGCGCTCCAAATATCCAGTTGCATTTTCTACAGAAAGAGTGTTCAGATCTGCTCAATCAAAAGTATGGTTTAACTCTGTTAGCTGAATGCACAGATCAGAAAGAAGTTTCACCGAATGATTCTGTGTAGTTTATATTTGAAGACATTCCTTTTTCCACTATTACCCCCTTAGCGCTCCGAATCTCCACTTGCATTTTCTACAAAAAGAGTGTTTCATAACTGCTCAATCAAAAATATGTTTTATCTCTGTTAACTGAAATTACAGATCAGAAATAAGTTTCACAGAATGCATCTGTGTAGTTTTTATTTGAAGATATTCTTTTTCCCAATGTAGGCCTCTTAGCGCTTAGCATGTCCAATTGCAGTTTCTACAGAAAGAGTGTTTCAGAACGGCTCAATCAAAAGTAAGGTTCAACTCTGTTAGTTGAATGCACCGAACAGAAAGAATTTTCACAGAATGCTACTGTGTAGTTTATATTTGAATATATTCCTTTTTCCACTATTACCCTCTTAGCGCTCCGAATGTCCACTTGCATTTTCTACAGAAAGAGTGTTCAGAACTGCGCAATCAAAAGTATGGTTTAACTCTGTTAGCTTAATGAACATATCAGAAATAAGTTTCACACAATGCTTCTGTGTAGTTTTTATTTGAAGATATTTTTTTTCCCAATATAGGCCTCTTAGCGCTCAGAATGTCCAATTGCAGTTTCTACAGAAAGAGTGTTTCAGAAAGGCTCAATCAAAAGTAAGGTTCAACTCTGTTAGTTGAATGCACAGAACAGAAAGAAGTTTCATACAATGCTTCTGTGTAGTTTATATTTGAAGATATTCTTTTTTCCACTATTACCCACTTAGTGCTACGAATGTCCAGTTGCATTTTCTACAGACAGAGTGTTTCAAAACTGCTCAATCAAAAGTATGGTTTAACTCTGTTAGCTGAATGCTCAGATCAGAAAGAAGTTTCACAGAATGCTTCTGTGTAGTTTATATTTGAATATATTCCTTTTTCCACTACTACTCTCTTAGCGCTCCAAATGTCCAGTTGCATTTTCTACAGAAAGAGTGTTCAGATCTGCTCAATCAAAAGTATGGTTTAACTCTGTTAGCTGAATGCACAGATCAGAAATAAGTTTCACAGAATGATTCTGTGTAGTTTATATTTGGAGACATTCCTTTTTCCACTATTACCCTCTTAGCGCTCCGAATCTCCACTTGCATTTTCTACAGAAACAGTGTTTCAGAACGGCTCAATCAAAACTAAGGTTCAACTCTTTTAATTGAACGATCAGAACAGAAAGCAGTTTCACACAATTCTTCTGTGTAGTTTTTATTTGTAGACATTCTTTTTCCCAATATAGGCCTCTTAGCGCTCAGAATGTCCAATTGCAGTTTCTACAGAAAGAGTGTTTCAGAACGGCTCAATCAAAAGTAAGGTTCAACTCTGTTAGTTGAATGCACAGAACAGAAAGAAGTTTCATACAATGCATCTGTGTAGTTTATATTTGAACATATTCTCTTTTCCACTATTACCCACTTAGCGCTACGAATGTCCAGTTGCATTTTCTACAGACAGAGTGTTTCAAAACTGCTCAATCAAAAGTATGGTTTAACTCTGTTAGCTGTATGCTCAGATCAGAAAGAAGTTTCACAGAATGCTTCTGTTTAGTTTATATTTGAATATATTCCTTTTTCCACTACTACGCTCTTAGCGCTCCAAATGTCCAGTTGCATTTTCAACAGAAAGAGTGTTCAGATCTGCTCAATCAAAATATGGTTTAACTCTGTTAGCTGAATGCACAGATCAGAAAGAAGTTTCACCGAATGATTCTGTGTAGTTTATATTTGAAGACATTCCTTTTCCACTATTACCCTGTTAGCGCTCCGAATCTCCACTTGCATTTTCTACAAAAAGAGTGTTTCATAACTGCTCAATCAAAAATATGTTTTATCTCTGTTAACTGAATTTATAGATCAGAAATAAGTTTCACAGAATGCATCTGTGTAGTTTTTATTTGAAGATATTCTTTTTCCCAATGTAGGACTCTTAGCGCTTAGCATGTCCAATTGCAGTTTCTACAGAAAGAGTGTTTCAGAACGGCTCAATCAAAAGTAAGGTTCAACTCTGTTAGTTGAATGCACAGAACAGAAAGAAGTTTCATACAATGCTTCTGTGTAGTTTATATTTGAACATATTCTTTTTTCCACTATTACCCACTTAGCGCTACGAATGTCCAGTTGCATTTTCTACAGACAGTGTGTTTCAAAACTGCTCAATCAAAAGTATGGTTTAACTCTGTTAGCTGAATGCTCAGATCAGAAAGAAGTTTCACAGAATGCTTCTGTGTAGTTTATATTTGAATATATTCCTTTTTCCAGTAATACGCTCTTAGCGCTCCAAATGTCCAGTTGCATTTTCTACAGAAAGAGTGTTCAGATCTGCTCAATCAAAAGTATGGTTTAACTCTGTTAGCTGAATGCACAGATCAGAAAGAAGTTTCACAGAATGATTCTGTGTAGTTTATATTTGGAGACATTCCTTTTTCCACTATTACCCTCTTAGCGCTCCGAATCTCCACTTGCATTTTCTACAGAAAGAGTGTTTCAGAACGACTCAATCAAAACTAAGGTTCAACTCCTTTAGTTGAACAAACAGAACAGAAAGAAGTTTCACACAATTCTTCTGTGTAGTTTTTATTTGTAGACATTCTTTTTCCCTATATAGGCCTCTTAGCGCTCAGAATGTCCAATTGCAGTTTCTACAGAAAGAGTGTTTCAGAACAGCTCAATCAAAAGTAAGGTTCAATTCTGTTAGTTGAATGCACAGAACAGAAAGAAGTTTCATACAATGCTTCTGTGTAGTTTATATTTGAACATATTCTTTTTTCCACTATTACCCACTTAGCGCTACGAATGTCCAGTTGCATTTTCTACAGACAGAGTGTTTCAAAACTGCTCAATCAAAAGTATGGTTTAACTCTGTTAGCTGAATGCTCAGATCAGAAAGAAGTTTCACAGAATGCTTCTGTGTAGTTTATATTTGAATATATTCCTTTTTCCAGTAATACGCTCTTAGCGCTCCAAATGTCCAGTTGCATTTTCAACAGAAAGAGTGTTCAGATCTGCTCAATCAAAAGTATGGTTTAACTCTGTTAGCTGAATGCACAGATCAGAAAGAAGTTTCACCGAATGATTCTGTGTAGTTTATATTTGAAGACATTCCTTTTTCCACTATTACCCTCTTAGCGCTCCGAATCTCCACTTGCATTTTCTACAAAATGAGTGTTTCATAACTGCTCAATCAAAAATATGTTTTATCTCTGTTAACTGAATTTAAAGATCAGAAATAAGTTGCACAGAATGCATCTGTGTAGTTTTTATTTGAAGATATTCTTTTTCCCAATGTAGGCCTCTTAGCGCTCAGAATGTCCAATTGCAGTTTCTACAGAAAGAGTGTTTCAGAAAGGCTCAATCAAAAGTAAGGTTCAACTCTGTTAGTTGAATGCACAGAACAGAAAGAAGTTTCATACAATGCTTCTGTGTAGTTTATATTTGAAGATATTCTTTGTTCCACTATTACCCACTTAGCGCTACGAATGTGCAGTTGCATTTTCTACAGACAGAGGGTTTCAAAACTGCTCAATCAAAAGTATGGTTTAACTCTGTTAGCTGAATGCTCAGATCAGAAAAAAGTTTCACAGAATGCTTCTGTGTAGTTTCTATTTGAATATATTCCTTTTTCCACTACTACTCTCTTAGCGCTCCAAATGTCTAGTTGCATTTTCTACAGAAAGAGTGTTCAGATCTGCTCAATCAAAAGTATGGTTTAAATCTGTTTGCTGAATGCACAGATCAGAAAGAAGTTTCACAGAATGATTCTGTGTAGTTTATATTTGGAGACATTCCTTTTTCCACTATTACCCTCTTAGCGCTCCGAATCTCCACTTGCATTTTCTACAGAAAGAGTGTTTCAGAACGGCTCAATCAAAACTAAGGTTCAACTCTTTTAGTTGAACGAACAGAACAGAAAGAAGTTTCACACAATTCTTCTGTGTAGTTTTTATTTGTAGACATTCTTTTTCCCAATATAGGCCTCTTAGCGCTCAGAATGTCCAATTGCAGTTTCTACAGAAAGAGTGTTTCAGAACGGCTCAATCAAAAGTAAGGTTCAACTCTGTTAGTTGAATGCTCAGAACAGAAAGAAGTTTCATACAATGCTTCTGTGTAGTTTATATTTGAACATATTCTCTTTTCCACTATTACCCACTTGGCGCTACGAATGTCCAGTTGCATTTTCTACAGACAGAGTGTTTCAAAACTGCTCAATCAAAAGTATGGTTTAACTCTGTTAGCTGTATGCTCAGATCAGAAAGAAGTTTCACAGAATGCTTCTGTGTAGTTTATATTTGAATATATTCCTTTTTCCACTACTACGCTCTTAGCGCTCCAAATGTCCAGTTGCATTTTCAACAGAAAGAGTGTTCAGATCTGCTCAATCAAAATATGGTTTAACTCTGTTAGCTGAATGCACAGATCAGAAAGAAGTTTCACCGAATGATTCTGTGTAGTTTATATTTGTAGTCATTCCTTTTTCCACTATTACGCAGTTAGCGCTCCGAATCTCCACTTGCATTTTCTACAATAAGAGTGTTTCATAACTGCTCAATCAAAAATATGTTTTATCTCTGTTAACTGAATTTATAGATCAGAAATAAGTTTCACAGAATGCATCTGTGTAGTTTTTATTTGAAGATATTTTTTTCCCAATGTAGGCCTCTTAGCGCTTAGCATGTCCAATTGCAGTTTCTACAGAAAGTGTGTTTCAGAACGGCTCAATCAAAAGTAAGGTTCAACTCTGTTAGTTGAATGCACAGAACAGAAAGAATTTTCACAGAATGCTACTGTGTAGTTTATATTTGAATATATTCCTTTTTCCACTCTTACCCTCTTAGCGCTCCGAATGTCCACTTGCATTTTCTACAGAAAGAGTGTTCAGAACTGCGCAATCAAAAGTATGGTTTAACTCTGTTAGCTTAATGAACATATCAGAAATAAGTTTCACACAATACTTCTGTGTAGTTTTTATTTGAAGATATTATTTTTCCCAATAGAGTCCTCTTAGCGCTCAGAATGTCCAATTGCAGTTTCTACAGAAAGAGTGTTTCAGAAAGGCTCAATCAAAAGTAAGGTTCAACTCTGTTAGTTGAATGCAAAGAACAGAAAGAAGTTTCATACAATGCTTCTGTGTAGTTTATATTTGAACATATTCTTTTTTCCACTATTACCCACTTAGCGCTACGAATGTCCAGTTGCATTTTCTACAGACAGAGTGTTTCAAAACTGCTCAATCCAAGGTATGGTTTAACTCTGTTAGCTGAATGCTCATATCAGAAAGAAGTTTCACAGAATGCTTCTGTGTAGTTTATATTTGAATATATTCCTTTTTCCACTACTACTCTCTTAGCGCTCCAAATGTCCAGTTGCATTTTCTACAGAAAGAGTGTTCAGATCTGCTCAATCAAAAGTATGGTTTAACTCTGTTAGCTGAATGCACAGATCAGAAAGAAGTTTCACAGAATGATTCTGTGTAGTTTATATTTGGAGACATTCCTTTTTCCACTATTACCCTCTTAGCGCTCCGAATCTCCACTTGCATTTTCTACAGAAAGAGTGTTTCAGAACGACTCAATCAAAACTAAGGTTCAACTCCTTTAGTTGAACAAACAGAACAGAAAGAAGTTTCACACAATTCTTCTGTGTAGTTTTTATTTGTAGACATTCTTTTTCCCAATATAGGCCTCTTAGCGCTCAGAATGTCGAATTGCAGTTTCTACAGAAAGAGTGTTTCAGAACGGCTCAATCAAAAGTAAGGTTCAACTCTGTTAGTTGAATGCACAGAACAGAAAGAAGTTTCATACAATGCTTCTGTGTAGTTTATATTTGAACATATTCTTTTTTCCACTATTACCCACTTAGCGCTACGAATGTCCAGTTGCATTTTCTACAGACAGAGTGTTTCAAAACTGCTCAATCAAAAGTATGGTTTAACTCTGTTAGCTGAATGCTCAGATCAGAAAGAAGTTTCACCGAATGCTTCTGTGTAGTTTATATTTGAATATATTCCTTTTTCCAGTAATACGCTCTTAGCGCTCCAAACGTCCAGTTGCATTTTCAACAGAAAGAGTGCTCAGATCAGCTCAATCAAAAGTATGGTTTAACTCTCTTAGCTGAATGCACAGATCAGAAAGAAGTTTCACTGAATGATTCTTTGTAGTTTATATTTGAAGACATTCCTTTTTCCACTATTACCCTCTTAGCGCTCCGAATCTCCACTTGCATTTTCTACAAAAAGAGTGTTTCATAACTGCTCAATCAAAAATATGTTTTATCTCTGTTAACTGAATTTACAGGTCAGAAATAAGTTGCACAGAATGCATCTGTGTAGTTTTTATTTGAAGATATTCTTTTTCCCAATGTAGGCCTCTTAGCGCTTAGCATGTCCAATTGCAGTTTCTACAGATACAGTGTTTCAGAACGGCTCAATCAAAAGTAAGGTTCAACTCTGTTAGTTGAATGCACAGAACAGAAAGAAGTTTCATACAATGCTTCTGTGTAGTTTATATTTGAACATATTTTTTTTCCACTATTACCCACTTAGCGCTACGAATGTCCAGTTGCATTTTCTACAGACAGAGGGTTTCAAAACTGCTCAATCAAAAGTATGGTTAACTCTGTTAGCTGAATGCTCAGATCAGAAAGAAGTTTCACAGAATGCTTCTGTGTAGTTTATATTTGAATATATTCCTTTTTCCACTACTACTCTCTTAGCGCTCCAAATGTCCAGTTGCATTTTCTACAGAAAGAGTGTTCAGATCTGCTCAATCAAAAGTATGGTTTAAATCTGTTAGCTGAATGCACAGATCAGAAAGAAGTTTCACAGAATGATTCTGTGTAGTTTATATTTGGAGACATTCCTTTTTCCACTATTACCCTCTTAGCGCTCCGAATCTCCACTTGCATTTTCTACATAAAGAGTGTTTCAGAACGGCTCAATCAAAACTAAGGTTCAACTCTTTTAGTTGAACAAACAGAACAGAAAGAAGTTTCACACAATTATTCTGTGTAGTTTTTATTTGTAGACATTCTTTTTCCCAATATAGGCCTCTTAGCTCTCAGAATGTCCAATTGCAGTTTCTACAGAAAGAGTGTTTCAGAACGGCTCAATCAAAAGTAAGGTTCAACTCTGTTAGTTGAATGCACAGAACAGAAAGAAGTTTCATACAATGCTTCTGTGTAGTTTATATTTGAACATATTTTTTTTCCACTATTACCCACTTAGCGCTACGAATGTCCAGTTGCATTTTCTACAGACAGAGTGTTTCAAAACTGCTCAATCAAAAGTATGGTTTAACTCTGTTAGCTGAATGCTCAGATCAGAAAGAAGTTTCACAGAATGCTTCTGTGTAGTTTATATTTGAATATATTCCTTTTTCCACTAATACGCTCTTAGCGCTCCAAATGTCCAGTTGCATTTTCAACAGAAAGAGTGTTCAGATCTGCTCAATCAAAAGTATGGTTTAACTCTGTTAGCTGAATGCACAGATCAGAAAGAAGTTTCACCGAATGATTCTGTGTAGTTTATGTTTGAAGACATTCCTTTTTCCACTATTACCCTCTTAGCGCTCCGAATCTCCACTTGCATTTTCTACAAAAAGAGTGTTTCATAACTGCTCAATCAAAAATATGTTTTCTCTCTGTTAACTGAATTTACAGATCAGAAATAAGTTGCACAGAATGCATCTGTGTAGTTTTTATTTGAAGATATTCTTTTTCCCAATGTAGGCCTCTTAGCGCTTAGCATGTCCAATTGCAGTTTCTACAGAAAGAGTGTTTCAGAACGGCTCAATAAAAAGTAAGGTTCAACTCTGTTAGTTGAATGCACAGAACAGAAAGAATTTTCACAGAATGCTACTGTGTAGTTTATATTTGAATATATCCCTTTTTCCACTATTACCCTCTTAGCGCTCCGAATGTACACTTGCATTTTCTACAGAAAGAGTGTTCAGAACTGCGCAATCAAAAGTATGGTTTAACTCTGTTAGCTTAATGAACATATCAGAAATAAGTTTCACACAATGCTTCTGTGTAGTTTTTATTTGAAGATATTATTTTCCCCAATATAGGCCTCTTAGCGCTCAGAATGTCCAATTGCAGATTCTACAGAAAGAGTGTTTCAGAAAGGCTGAATCAAAAGTAAGGTTCAACTCTGTTAGTTGAATGCACAGAACAGAAAGAAGTTTCATACAATGCTTCTGTGTAGTTTATATTTGAAAATATTCTTTTTTCCACTATTACCCACTTTGCGCTACGAATGTCCTGTTGCATTTTCTACAGACAGAGTGTTTCAAAACTGCTCAATCAAAAGTATGGTTTAACTCTGTTAGCTGAATGCTCAGATCAGAAAGAAGTTTCACAGAATGCTTCTGTGTAGTTTATATTTGAATATATTCCTTTTTCCACTACTACTCTCTTAGCGCTCCAAATGTCCAGTTGCATTTTCTACAGAAAGAGTGTTCAGATCTGCTCAATCAAAAGTATGGTTTTACTCTGTTAGCTGAATGCACAGATCAGAAAGAAGTTTCACAGAATGATTCTGTGTAGTTTATATTTGGAGACATTCCTTTTTCCACTATTACCCTCTTAGCGCTCCGAATGTCCACTTGCATTTTCTACAGAAAGAGTGTTTCAGAACGGCTCAATCAAAACTAAGGTTCAACTCTTTTAGTTGAACAAACAGAACAGAAAGAAGTTTCACACAATTCTTCTGTGTAGTTTTTATTTGTAGACATTCTTTTTCCCAATATAGGCCTCTTAGCGCTCAGAATGTCCAATTGCAGTTTCTACAAAAAGAGTGTTTCAGAACGGCTCAATCAAAAGTAAGGCTCAACTCTGTTAGTTGAATGCACAGAACAGAAAGAAGTTTCATACAATGCTTCTGTGTAGTTTATATTTGAACATATTCTTTTTTCCACTATTACCCACTTAGCGCTACGAATGTCCAGTTGCATTTTCTACAGACAGAGTGTTTCAAAACTGCTCAATCAAAAGTATGGTTTAACTCTGTTAGCTGAATGCTCAGATCAGAAAGAAGTTTCACAGAATGCTTCTGTGTAGTTTATATTTGAATATATTCCTTTTTCCACTACTACGCTCTTAGCGCTCCAAATGTCCAGTTGCATTTTCTACAGAAAGAGTGTTCAGATCTGCTCAATCAAAAGTATGGTTTTACTCTGTTAGCTGAATGCACAGATCAGAAAGAAGTTTCACAGAATGATTCTGTGTAGTTTATATTTGGAGACATTCCTTTTTCCACTATTACCCTCTTAGCGCTCCGAATCTCCACTTGCATTTTCTACAGAAAGAGTGTTTCGAACGGCTCAATCAAAACTAAGGTTCAACTCTTTTAGTTGAACGAACAGAACAGAAAGAAATTTCACAGAATGCATCTGTGTAGTTTTTATTTGAAGATATTCTTTTTCCCAATGTAGGCCTCTTAGCGCTTAGCATGTCCAATTGCAGTTTCTACAGACAGAGTGTTTCAGAACGGCTCAATCAAAAGTAAGGTTCAACTCTGTTAGTTGAATGCACAGAACAGAAAGAATTTTCACAGAATGCTACTGTGTAGTTTATATTTGAATATATTCCTTTTTCCACTATTACCCTCTTAGCGCTCCGAATGTCCACTTGCATTTTCTACAGAAAGAGTGTTCAGAACTGCGCAATCAAAAGTATGGTTTAACTCTGTTAGCTTAATGAACATATCAGAAATAAGTTTCACACAATGCTTCTGTGTAGTTTTTATTTGAAGATATTATTTTTCGCAATATCGGCCTCTTAGCGCTCAGAATGTCCAATTGCAGTTTCTACAGAAAGAGTGTTTCAGAAAGGCTCAATCAAAAATAAGGTTCAACTCTGTTAGTTGAATGCACAGAACAGAAAGAAGTTTCATACAATGCTTCTGTGTAGTTTATATTTGAACATATTCTTTTTTCCACTATTACCCACTTAGCGCTACGAATGTCCAGTTGCATTTTCTACAGACAGAGTGTTTCAAAACTGCTCAATCAAAAGTATGGTTTAACTCTGTTAGCTGAATGCTCAGATCAGAAAGAAGTTTCACAGAATGCTTCTGTGTAGTTTATATTTGAATATATTCCTTTTTCCACTACTACTCTCTTAGCGCTCCAAATGTCCAGTTGCATTTTCTACAGAAAGAGTGTTCAGATCTGCTCAATCAAAAGTATGGTTTTACTCTGTTAGCTGAATGCACAGATCAGAAAGAAGTTTCACAGAATGATTCTGTGTAGTTTATATTTGGAGACATTCCTTTTTCCACTATTACCCTCTTAGCGCTCCGAATGTCCACTTGCATTTTCTACAGAAAGAGTGTTTCAGAACGGCTCAATCAAAACTAAGGTTCAACTCTTTTAGTTGAACAAACAGAACAGAAAGAAGTTTCACACAATTCTTCTGTGTAGTTTTTATTTGTAGACATTCTTTTTCCCAATATAGGCCTCTTAGCGCTCAGAATGTCCAATTGCAGTTTCTACAGAAAGAGTGTTTCAGAACGGCTCAATCAAAAGTAAGGTTCAACTCTGTTAGTTGAATGCACAGAACAGAAAGAAGTTTCATACAATGCTTCTGTGTAGTTTATATTTGAACATATTCTTTTTTCCACTATTACCCACTTAGCGCTACGAATGTCCAGTTGCATTTTCTACAGACAGAGTGTTTCAAAACTGCTCAATCAAAAGTATGGTTTAACTCTGTTAGCTGAATGCTCAGATCAGAAAGAAGTTTCACAGAATGCTTCTGTGTAGTTTATATTTGAATATATTCCTTTTTCCACTACTACGCTCTTAGCGCTCCAAATGTCCAGTTGCATTTTCTACAGAAAGAGTGTTCAGATCTGCTCAATCAAAAGTATGGTTTTACTCTGTTAGCTGAATGCACAGATCAGAAAGAAGTTTCACAGAATGATTCTGTGTAGTTTATATTTGGAGACATTCCTTTTTCCACTATTACCCTCTTAGCGCTCCGAATCTCCACTTGCATTTTCTACAGAAAGAGTGTTTCAGAACGGCTCAATCAAAACTAAGGTTCAACTCTTTTAGTTGAACGAACAGAACAGAAAGAAATTTCACAGAATGCATCTGTGTAGTTTTTATTTGAAGATATTCTTTTTCCCAATGTAGGCCTCTTAGCGCTTAGCATGTCCAATTGCAGTTTCTACGGACAGAGTGTTTCAGAACGGCTCAATCAAAAGTAAGGTTCAACTCTGTTAGTTGAATGCACAGAACAGAAAGAATTTTCACAGAATGCTACTGTGTAGTTTATATTTGAATATATTCCTTTTTCCACTATTACCCTCTTAGCGCTCCGAATGTCCACTTGCATTTTCTACAGAAAGAGTGTTCAGAACTGCGCAATCAAAAGTATGGTTTAACTCTGTTAGCTTAATGAACATATCAGAAATAAGTTTCACACAATGCTTCTGTGTAGTTTTTATTTGAAGATATTATTTTTCCCAATATAGGCCTCTTAGCGCTCAGAATGTCCAATTGCAGTTTCTACAGAAAGAGTGTTTCAGAAAGGCTCAATCAAAAATAAGGTTCAACTCTGTTAGTTGAATGCACAGAACAGAAAGAAGTTTCATACAATGCTTCTGTGTAGTTTATATTTGAACATATTCTTTTTTCCACTATTACCCACTTAGCGCTACGAATGTCCAGTTGCATTTTCTACAGACAGAGTGTTTCAAAACTGCTCAATCAAAAGTATGGTTTAACTCTGTTAGCTGAATGCTCAGATCAGAAAGAAGTTTCACAGAATGCTTCTGTGTAGTTTATATTTGAATATATTCCTTTTTCCACTACTACTCTCTTAGCGCTCCAAATGTCCAGTTGCATTTTCTACAGAAAGAGTGTTCAGATCTGCTCAATCAAAAGTATGGTTTTACTCTGTTAGCTGAATGCACAGATCAGAAAGAAGTTTCACAGAATGATTCTGTGTAGTTTATATTTGGAGACATTCCTTTTTCCACTATTACCCTCTTAGCGCTCCGAATGTCCACTTGCATTTTCTACAGAAAGAGTGTTTCAGAACGGCTCAATCAAAAGTAAGGTTCAACTCTGTTAGTTGAATGCACAGAACAGAAAGAAGTTTCATACAATGCTTCTGTGTAGTTTATATTTGAGCATATTCTTTTTTCCACTATTACCCACTTAGCGCTACGAATGTCCAGTTGCATTTTCTACAGACAGAGTGTTTCAAAACTGCTCAATCAAAAGTATGGTTTAACTCTGTTAGCTGAATGCTCAGATCAGAAAGAAGTTTCACAGAATGCTTCTGTGTAGTTTATATTTGAATATATTCCTTTTTCCACTACTACGCTCTTAGCGCTCCAAATGTCCAGTTGCATTTTCTACAGAAAGAGTGTTCAGATCTGCTCAATCAAAAGTATGGTTTTACTCTGTTAGCTGAATGCACAGATCAGAAAGAAGTTTCACAGAATGATTCTGTGTAGTTTATATTTGGAGACATTCCTTTTTCCACTATTACCCTCTTAGCGCTCCGAATCTCCACTTGCATTTTCTACAGAAAGAGTGTTTCAGAACGGCTCAATCAAAACTAAGGTTCAACTCTTTTAGTTGAACGAACAGAACAGAAAGAAATTTCACAGAATGCATCTGTGTAGTTTTTATTTGAAGATATTCTTTTTCCCAATGTAGGCCTCTTAGCGCTTAGCATGTCCAATTGCAGTTTCTACGGACAGAGTGTTTCAGAACGGCTCAATCAAAAGTAAGGTTCAACTCTGTTAGTTGAATGCACAGAACAGAAAGAATTTTCACAGAATGCTACTGTGTAGTTTATATTTGAATATATTCCTTTTTCCACTATTACCCTCTTAGCGCTCCGAATGTCCACTTGCATTTTCTACAGAAAGAGTGTTCAGAACTGCGCAATCAAAAGTATGGTTTAACTCTGTTAGCTTAATGAACATATCAGAAATAAGTTTCACACAATGCTTCTGTGTAGTTTTTATTTGAAGATATTATTTTTCCCAATATAGGCCTCTTAGCGCTCAGAATGTCCAATTGCAGTTTCTACAGAAAGAGTGTTTCAGAAAGGCTCAATCAAAAATAAGGTTCAACTCTGTTAGTTGAATGCACAGAACAGAAAGAAGTTTCATACAATGCTTCTGTGTAGTTTATATTTGAACATATTCTTTTTTCCACTATTACCCACTTAGCGCTACGAATGTCCAGTTGCATTTTCTACAGACAGAGTGTTTCAAAACTGCTCAATCAAAAGTATGGTTTAACTCTGTTAGCTGAATGCTCAGATCAGAAAGAAGTTTCACAGAATGCTTCTGTGTAGTTTATATTTGAATATATTCCTTTTTCCACTACTACTCTCTTAGCGATCCAAATGTCCAGTTGCATTTTCTACAGAAAGAGTGTTCAGATCTGCTCAATCAAAATTATGGTTTAACTCTGTTAGCTGAATGCACAGATCAGAAAGAAGTTTCACAGAATGATTCTGTGTAGTTTATATTTGGAGACATTCCTTTTTCCACTATTACCCTATTAGCGCTCCGAATCTCCACTTGCATTTTCTACAGAAAGAGTGTTTCAGAACGGCTCAATCAAAACTAAGGTTCAACTCTTTTAGTTGAACAAACAGAACAGAAAGAAGTTTCACACAATTCTTCTGTGTAGTTTTTATTTGTAGACATTCTTTTTCCCAATATAGGCCTCTTAGCTCTCAGAATGTCCAATTGCAGTTTCTACAGAAAGAGTGTTTCAGAACGGCTCAATCAAAAGTAAGGTTCAACTCTGTTAGTTGAATGCACAGAACAGAAAGAAGTTTCATACAATGCTTCTGTGTAGTTTATATTTGAACATATTCTTTTTCCACTCTTACCCACATAGCGCTACGAATGTCCAGTTGCATTTTCTACAGACAGAGTGTTTCAAAACTGCTCAATCAAAAGTATGGTTTAACTCTGTTAGCTGAATGCTCAGATCAGAAAGAAGTTTCACAGAATGCTTCTGTGTAGTTTATATTTGAATATATTCCTTTTTCCACTAATACGCTCTTAGCGCTCCAAATGTCCAGTTGCATTTTCAACAGAAAGAGTGTTCAGATCTGCTCAATCAAAAGTATGGTTTAACTCTGTTAGCTGAATGCATAGATCAGAAAGAAGTTTCACCGAATGATTCTGTGTAGTTTATGTTTGAAGACATTCCTTTTTCCACTATTACCCTCTTAGCGCTCCGAATCTCCACTTGCATTTTCTACAAAAAGAGTGTTTCATAACTGCTCAATGAAAAATATGTTTTATCTCTGTTAACTGAATTTACAGATCAGAAATAAGTTGCACAGAATGCATCTGTGTAGTTTTTATTTGAAGATATTCTTTTTCCCAATGTAGGCCTCTTAGCGCTTAGCATGTCCAATTGCAGTTTCTACGGAAAGAGTGTTTCAGAACGGCTCAATAAAAAGTAAGGTTCAACTCTGTTAGTTGAATGCACAGAACAGAAAGAATTTTCACAGAATGCTACTGTGGATTTTATATTTGAATATATCCCTTTTTCCACTATTACCCTCTTAGCGCTCCGAATGTCCACTTACATTTTCTACAGAAAGAGTGTTCAGAACTGCGCAATCAAAAGTATGGTTTAACTCTGTTAGCTTAATGAACATATCAGAAATAAGTTTCACACAATGCTTCTGTGTAGTTTTTATTTGAAGATATTATTTTCCCCAATATAGGCCTCTTAGCGCTCAGAATGTCCAATTGCAGATACTACAGAAAGAGAGTTTCAGAAAGGCTCAATCAAAAGTAAGGTTCAACTCTGTTAGTTGAATGCACAGAACAGAAAGAAGTTTCATACAATGCTTCTGTGTAGTTTATATTTGAACACATTCTTTTTTCCACTATTACCCACTTAGCGCTACGAATGTCCAGTTGCATTTTCTACAGACAGAGTGTTTCAAAACTGCTCAATCAAAAGTATGGTTTAACTCTGTTAGCTGAATGCTCAGATCAGAAAGAAGTTTCACAGAATGCTTCTGTGTAGTTTATATTTGAATATATTCCTTTTTCCACTACTACTCTCTTAGCGCTCCAAATGTCCAGTTGCGTTTTCTACAGAAAGAGTGTTCAGATCTGCTCAATCAAAAGTATGGTTTAAATCTGTTAGCTGAATGCACAGATCAGAAAGAAGTTTCACAGAATGATTCTGTGTAGTTTATATTTGGAGACATTCCTTTTTCCACTATTACCCTCTTAGCGCTCCGAATCTCCACTTGCATTTTCTACAGAAAGAGTGTTTCAGAACGACTCAATCAAAACTAAGGTTCAACTCCTTTAGTTGAACAAACAGAACAGAAAGAAGTTTCACACAATTCTTTTGTGTAGTTTTTATTTGTAGACATTCTTTTTCCCAATATAGGCCTCTTAGCGCTCAGAATGTCCAATTGCAGTTTCTACAGAAAGAGTGTTTCAGAACGGCTCAATCAAAAGTAAGGTTCAACTCTGTTAGTTGAATGCACAGAACAGAAAGAAGTTTCATACAATGCTTCTGTGTAGTTTATATTTGAACATATTCTTTTTTCCACTATTACCCACTTAGCGCTACGAATGTCCAGTTGCATTTCCTACAGACAGAGTGTTTCAAAACTGCTCAATCAAAAGTATGGTTTAACTCTGTTAGCTGAATGCTCAGATCAGAAAGAAGTTTCACAGAATGCTTCTGTGTAGTTTATATTTGAATATATTTCTTTTTCCACTAATACGCTCTTAGCGCTCCAAATGTCCAGTTGCATTTTCAACAGAAAGAGTGTTCAGATCTGCTCAATCAAAAGTATGGTTTAACTCTGTTAGCTGAATGCACAGATCAGAAAGAAGTTTCACAGAATGATTCTGTGTAGTTTATATTTGGAGACATTCCTTTTTCCACTATTACCCTCTTAGAGCTCCGAATCTCCACTTGCATTTTCTACATAAAGAGTGTTTCAGAACGGCTCAATCAAAACTAAGGTTCAACTCTTTTAGTTGAACAAACAGAACAGAAAGAAGTTTCACACAATTCTTCTGTGTAGTTTTTATTTGTAGACATTCTTTTTCCCAATATAGGCCTCTTAGCTCTCAAAATGTCCAATTGCAGTTTCTACAGAAAGAGTGTTTCAGAACGGCTCAATCAAAAGTAAGGTTCAACTCTGTTAGTTGAATGCACAGAACAGAAAGAAGTTTCATACAATGCTTCTGTGTAGTTTATATTTGAACACATTCTTTTTTCCACTATTACCCACTTAGCGCTCCAAATGTCCAGTTGCGTTTTCTACAGAAAGAGTGTTCAGATCTGCTCAATCAAAAGTATGGTTTAACTCTGTTAGCTGAATGCACAGATCAGAAAGAAGTTTCACAGAATGATTCTGTGTAGTTTATATTTGGAGACATTCCTTTTTCCACTATTACCCTCTTAGCGCTCCGAATCTCCACTTGCATTTTCTACAGAAAGAGTGTTTCAGAACGACTCAATCAAAACTAAGGTTCAACTCCTTTAGTTGAACAAACAGAACAGAAAGAAGTTTCACACAATTCTTCTGTGTAGTTTTTATTTGTAGACATTATTTTTCCCAATATAGGCCTCTTAGCGCTCAGAATGTCCAATTGCAGTTTCTACAGAAAGAGTGTTTCAGAACGGCTCAATCAAAAGTAAGGTTCAACTCTGTTAGTTGAATGCACAGAACAGAAAGAAGTTTCATACAATGCTTCTGTGTAGTTTATATTTGAACATATTCTTTTTTCCACTATTACCCACTTAGCGCTACGAATGTCCAGTTGCATTTTCTACAGACAGAGTGTTTCAAAACTGCTGAATCAAAAGTATGGTTTAACTCTGGTAGCTGAATGCTCAGATCAGAAAGAAGTTTCACAGAATGCTTCTGTGTAGTTTATATTTGAATATATTCCTTTTTCGACTACTACTCTCTTAGCGCTCCTAATGTCCAGTTGCATTTTCTACAGAAAGAGTGTTCAGATCTGCTCAATCAAAAGTATGGTTTAACTCTGTTAGCTGAATGCACAGATCAGAAAGAAGTTTCACAGAATGATTCTGTGTAGTTTATATTTGGAGACATTCCTTTTTCCACTATTACCCTCTTAGAGCTCCGAATCTCCACTTGCATTTTCTACATAAAGAGTGTTTCAGAACGGCTCAATCAAAACTAAGGTTCAACTCTTTTAGTTGAACAAACAGAACAGAAAGAAGTTTCACACAATTCTTCTGTGTAGTTTTTATTTGTAGACATTCTTTTTCCCAATATAGGCCTCTTAGCTCTCAGAATGTCCAATTGAAGTTTCTACAGAAAGAGTGTTTCAGAACGGCTCAATCAAAAGTAAGGTTCAACTCTGTTAGTTGAATGCACAGAACAGAAAGAAGTTTCATACAATGCTTCTGTGTAGTTTATATTTGAACACATTCTTTTTTCCACTATTACCCACTTAGCGCTCCAAATGTCCAGTTGCGTTTTCTACAGAAAGAGTGTTCAGATCTGCTCAATCAAAAGTATGGTTTAACTCTGTTAGCTGAATGCACAGATCAGAAAGAAGTTTCACAGAATGATTCTGTGTAGTTTATATTTGGAGACATTCCTTTTTCCACTATTACCCTCTTAGCGCTCCGAATCTCCACTTGCATTTTCTACAGAAAGAGTGTTTCAGAACGACTCAATCAAAACTAAGGTTCAACTCCTTTAGTTGAACAAACAGAACAGAAAGAAGTTTCACACAATTCTTCTGTGTAGTTTTTATTTGTAGACATTATTTTTCCCAATATAGGCCTCTTAGCGCTCAGAATGTCCAATTGCAGTTTCTACAGAAAGAGTGTTTCAGAACGGCTCAATCAAAAGTAAGGTTCAACTCTGTTAGTTGAATGCACAGAACAGAAAGAAGTTTCATACAATGCTTCTGTGTAGTTTATATTTGAACATATTCTTTTTTCCACTATTACCCACTTAGCGCTACGAATGTCCAGTTGCATTTTCTACAGACAGAGTGTTTCAAAACTGCTCAATCAAAAGTATGGTTTAACTCTGTTAGCTGAATGCTCAGATCAGAAAGAAGTTTCACAGAATGCTTCTGTGTAGTTTATATTTGAATATATTCCTTTTTCCACTAATACGCTCTTAGCGCTCCAAATGTCCAGTTGCATTTTCAACAGAAAGAGTGTTCAGATCTGCTCAATCAAAACTATGGTTTAACTCTGTTAGCTGAATGCACAGATCAGAAAGAAGTTTCACCGAATGATTCTGTGTAGTTTATGTTTGAAGACATTCCTTTTTCCACTATTACCCTCTTAGCGCTCCGAATCTCCACTTGCATTTTCTACAAAAAGAGTGTTTCATAACTGCTCAATGAAAAATATGTTTTATCTCTGTTAACTGAATTTACAGATCAGAAATAAGTTGCACAGAATGCATCTGTGTAGTTTTTACTTGAAGATATTCTTTTTCCCAATGTAGGCCTCTTAGCGCTTAGCATGTCCAATTGCAGTTTCTACAGAAAGAGTGTTTCAGAACGGCTCAATAAAAAGTAAGGTTCAACTCTGTTAGTTGAATGCACAGAACAGAAAGAATTTTCACAGAATGCTACTGTGTAGTTTATATTTGAATATATCCCTTTTTCCACTATTACCCTCTTAGCGCTCCGAATGTCCACTTGCATTTTCTACAGAAAGAGTGTTCAGAACTGCGCAATCAAAAGTATGGTTTAACTCTGTTAGCTTAATGAACATATCAGAAATAAGTTTCACACAATGCTTCTGTGTAGTTTTTATTTGAAGATATTATTTTCCCCAATATAGGCCTCTTAGCGCTCAGAATGTCCAATTGCAGTTTCTACAGAAAGAGTGTTTCAGAAAGGCTCAATCAAATGTAAGGTTCAACTCTGTTAGTTGAATGCACAGAACAGAAAGAAGTTTCATACAATGCTTCTGTGTAGTTTATATTTGAAAATATTCTTTTTTCCACTATTACCCACTTAGCGCTACGAATGTCCAGTTGCATTTTCTACAGACAGAGTGTTTCAAAACTGCTCAATCATAAGTATGGTTTAACTCTGTTAGCTGAATGCTCAGATCAGAAAGAAGTTTCACAGAATGCTTCTGTGTAGTTTATATTTGAATATATTCCTTGTTCCACTACTACACTCTTAGCGCTCCAAATGTCCAGTTGCATTTTCTACAGAAAGAGTGTTCAGATCTGCTCAATCAAAAGTATGGTTTAAGTCTGTTAGCTGAATGCACAGATCAGAAAAAAGTTTCACAGAATGATTCTGTGTAGTTTATATTTGGAGACATTCCTTTTTCCACTATTACCCTCTTAGCGCTCCGAATCTCCACTTGCATTTTCTACAGAAAGAGTGTTTCAGAACGGCTCAATCAAAACTAAGGTTCAAATCTTTTAGTTGAACAAACAGAACAGAAAGAAGTTTCACACAATTCTTCTGTGTAGTTTTTATTTGTAGACATTCTTTTTCCCAAAATAGGCCTCTTAGCGCTCAGAATGTCCAATTGCAGTTTCTACAGAAAGAGTGTTTCAGAACGGCTCAATCAAAAGTAAGGTTCAACTCTCTTAGTTGAATGCACAGAACAGAAAGAGGTTTCATACAATGCTTCTGTGTAGTTTATATTTCAACATATTCTTTTTTCCACTATTACCCACTTAGCGCTACGAATGTCCAGTTGCATTTTCTACAGACAGAGTGTTTCAAAACTGCTCAATCAAAAGTATGGTTTAACTCTGTTAGCTGAATGCTCAGATCAGAAAGAATTTTCACAGAATGCTTCTGTGTAGTTTATATTTGAATATATTCCTTTTTCCACTGCTACGCTCTTAGCGCTCAAAATGTCCAGTTGCATTTTCTACAGAAAGAGTGTTCAGATCTGCTGAATCAAAAGTATGGTTTAACTCTGTTAGCTGAATGCACAGATCAGAAAGAAGTTTCACCGAATGATTCTGTGTAGTTTATATTTGAAGACATTCCTTTTTCCACTATTACCCTCTTAGCGCTCCGAATCTCCACTTGCATTTTCTACAAAAAGAGTGTTTCATAACTGCTCAATCAAAAATATGTTTTATCTCTGTTAACTGAATTTACAGATCAGAAATAAGTTTCACAGAATGCATCTGTGTAGTTTTTATTTGAAGATATTCTTTTTCCCAATGTAGGCCTCTTAGCGCTTAGCATGTCCAATTGCACTTTCTACAGAAAGAGTGTTTCAGAACGGCTCAATCAAAAGTAAGGTTCAACTCTGTTAGTTGAATGCACAGAACAGAAAGAATTTTCACAGAATGCTACTGTGTAGTTTATATTTGATTATATCCCTTTTTCCACTATTACCCTCTTAGCGCTCCGAATGTCCACTTGCATTTTCTACAGAAAGAGTGTTCAGAACTGCGCAATCAAAAGTATGGTTTAACTCTGTTAGCTTAATGAACATATCAGAAATAAGTTTCACACAATGCTTCTGTGTAGTTTTTATTTGAAGATATTACTTTTCCCAATAGAGGCCTCTTAGCGCTCAGAATGTCCAATTGCAGATACTACAGAAAGAGTGTTTCAGAAAGGCTCAATCAAATGTAAGGTTCAACTCTGTTAGTTGAATGCACAGAACAGAAAGAAGTTTCATACAATGCTTCTGTGTAGTTTATATTTGAACATATTCTTTTTTCCACTATTACCCACTTAGTGCTACGAATGTCCAGTTGCATTTTCTACAGACAGAGTGTTTCAAAACTGCTCAATCAAAAGTATGGTTTAACTCTGTTAGCTGAATGCTCAGATCAGAAAGAAGTTTCACAGAATGCTTCTGTGTAGTTTATATTTGAATATATTCCTTTTTCCACTACTACTCTCTTAGCGCTCCAAATGTCCAGTTGCATTTTCTACAGAAAGAGTGTTCAGATCTGCTCAATCAAAAGTATGGTTTAACTCTGTTAGCTGAATGCACAGATCAGAAAGAAGTTTCACAGAATGATTCTGTGTAGTTTATATTTGGAGACATTCCTTTTTCCACTATTACCCTCTTAGCGCTCCGAATCTCCACTTGCATTTTCTACATAAAGAGTGTTTCAGAACGGCTCAATCAAAACTAAGGTTCAACTCTTTTAGTTGAACAAACAGAACAGAAAGAAGTTTCACACAATTCTTCTGTGTAGTTTTTATTTGTAGACATTCTTTTTCCCAATATAGGCCTCTTAGCTCTCAGAATGTCCAATTGCAGTTTCTACAGAAAGAGTGTTTCAGAACGGCTCAATCAAAAGTAAGGTTCAACTCTGTTAGTTGAATGCACAGAACAGAAAGAAGTTTCATACAATGCTTCTGTGTAGTTTATATTTGAACATATTCTTTTTTCCACTATTACCCACTTAGCGCTACGAATGTCCAGTTGCATTTTCTACAGACAGAGTGTTTCATAACTGCTCAATTAAAAGTATGGTTTAACTCTGTTAGCTGAATGCTCAGATCAGAAAGAAGTTTCACACAATGCTTCTGTGTAGTTTATATTTGAATATATTCCTTTTTCCACTACTACGCTCTTAGCGCTCCAAATGTCCAGTTGCATTTTCTACAGAAAGAGTGTTCAGATCTGCTCAATCAAAAGTATGGTTTAACTCTGTTAGCTGAATGCACAGATCAGAAAGAAGTTTCACCGAATGTTTCTGTGTAGTTTATATTTGAAGTCATTCCTTTTTCCACTATTACCCTCTTAGCGCTCCGAATCTCCACTTGCATCATCTACAAAAAGAGTGTTTCATAACTGCTCAATCAAAAATATGTTTTATCTCTGTTAACTGAATTTACAGATCAGAAATAAGTATCACAGAATGCATCTGTGTAGTTTTTATTTGAAGATATTCTTTTTCCCAATGTAGGCCTCTTAGCGCTTAGCATGTCCAATTGCAGTTTCTACAGAAGGAGTGTTTCAGAACGGCTCAATCAAAAGTAAGGTTCAACTCTGTTAGTTGAATGCACAGAACAGAAAGAATTTTCACAGAATGCTACTGTGTAGTTTATATTTGAATATATTCCTTTTTCCACTATTACCCTCTTAGCGCTCCGAATGTCCACTTGCATTTTCTACAGAAAGAGTGTTAAGAACTGCGCAATCAAAAGTATGGTTTAACTCTGTTAGCTTAATGAACATATCAGAAATAAGTTTCACACAATGCTTCTGTGTAGTTTTTATTTGAAGATATTATTTTTCCCAATATAGGCCTCTTAGCGCTCAGAATGTCCAATTGCAGTTTCTACAGAAAGAGTGTTTCAGAACGGCTCAATCAAAAGTAAGGTTCAACTCTGTTAGTTGAATGCACAGAACAGAAAGAAGTTTCATACAATGCTTCTGTGTAGTTTATATTTGAAAATATTCTTTTTTCCACTATTACCCACTTAGCGCTACGAATGTCCAGTTGCATTTTCTACAGACAGAGTGTTTCAAAACTGCTCAATCATAAGTATGGTTTAACTCTGTTAGCTGAATGCTCAGATCAGAAAGAAGTTTCACAGAATGCTTCTGTGTAGTTTATATTTGAATATATTCCTTTTTCCACTACTACTCTCTTAGCGCTCCAAATGTCCAGTTGCATTTTCTACAGAAAGAGTGTTCAGATCTGCTCAATCAAAAGTATGGTTTAACTCTGTTAGCTGAATGCACAGATCAGAAAGATGTTTCACAGAATGATTCTGTGTAGTTTATATTTGGAGACATTCCTTTTTCCACTATTACCCTCTTAGCGCTCCGAATCTCCACTTGCATTTTCTACAGAAAGAGTGTTTCAGAACGGCTCAATCAAAACTAAGGTTCAAATCTTTTAGTTGAACAAACAGAACAGAAAGAAGTTTCACACAATTCTTCTGTGTAGTTTTTATTTGTAGACATTCTTTTTCCCAAAATAGGCCTCTTAGCGCTCAGAATGTCCAATTGCAGTTTCTACAGAAAGAGTGTTTCAGAACGGCTCAATCAAATGTAAGTTTCAACTCTCTTAGTTGAATGCACAGAACAGAAAGTGGTTTCATACAATGCTTCTGTGTAGTTTATATTTAAACATATTCTTTTTTCCACTATTACCCACTTAGCGCTACGAATGTCCAGTTGCATTTTCTACAGACAGAGTGTTTCAAAACTGCTCAATCAAAAGTATGGTTTAACTCTGTTAGCTGAATGCTCAGATCAGAAAGAAGTTTCACAGAATGCTTCTGTGTAGTTTATATTTGAATATATTCCTTTTTCCACTACTACGCTCTTAGCGCTCAAAATGTCCAGTTGCATTTTCTACAGAAAGAGTGTTCAGATCTGCTCAATCAAAAGTATGGTTTAACTCTGTTAGCTGAATGCACAGATCAGAAAGAAGTTTCACCGAATGATTCTGTGTAGTTTATATTTGAAGACATTCCTTTTTCCACTATTACCCTCTTAGCGCTCCGAATCTCCACTTGCATTTTCTACAAAAAGAGTGTTTCATAACTGCTCAATCAAAAATATGTTTTTTCTCTGTTAACTGAATTTACAGATCAGAAATAAGTTGCACAGAATGCATCTGTGTAGTTTTTATTTGAAGATATTCTTTTTCCCAATGTAGGCCTCTTAGCGCTTAGCATCTCCAATTGCACTTTCTACAGAAAGAGTGTTTCAGAACGGCTCAATAAAAAGTAAGGTTCAACTCTGTTAGTTGAATGCACAGAACAGAAAGAATTTTCACAGAATGCTACTGTGTAGTTTATATTTGAATATATCCCTTTTTCCACTATTACCCTCTTAGCGCTCCGAATGTCCACTTGCATTTTCTACAGAAAGAGTGTTCAGAACTGCGCAATCAAAAGTATGGTTTAACTCTGTTAGCTTAATGAACATATCAGAAATAAGTTTCACACAATGCTTCTGTGTAGTTTTTATTGGAAGATATTATTTTTCCCAATATAGGCCTCTTAGCGCTCAGAATGTACAATTGCAGATTCTACAGAAAGAGTGTTTCAGAAAGGCTCAAGCAAAAGTAAGGTTCAACTCTGTTAGTTGAATGCACAGAACAGAAAGAAGTTTCATACAATGCTTCTGTGTAGTTTATATTTGAACATATTCTTTTTTCCACTATTACCCACTTAGCGCTACGAATGTCCAGTTGCATTTTCTACAGACAGAGTGTTTCAAAACTGCTCAATCAAAAGTATGGTTTAACTCTGTTAGCTGAATGCTCAGATCAGAAAGAAGTTTCACAGAATGCTTCTGTGTAGTTTATATTTGAATATATTACTTTTTCCACTACTACTCTCTTAGCGCTCCAAATGTCCAGTTGCATTTTCTACAGAAAGAGTGTTTCAGAACGGCTCAATCAAAACTAAGGTTCAACTCTTTTAGTTGAACAAACAGAACAGAAATAAGTTTCACACAATTCTTCTGTGTAGTTTTTATTTGTAGACATTCTTTTTCCCAATATAGGCCTCTTAGCTCTCAGAATGTCCAATTGCAGTTTCTACAGAAAGAGTGTTTCAGAACGGCTCAATCAAAAGTAAGGTTCAACTCTGTTAGTTGAATGCACAGAACAGAAAGAAGTTTCATACAATGCTTCTGTGTAGTTTATATTTGAACATATTCTTTTTTCCACTATTACCCACTTAGCGCTACGAATGTCCAGTTGCATTTTCTACAGACAGAGTGTTTCAAAACTGCTCAATCAAAAGTATGGTTTAACTCTGTTAGCTGAATGCTCAGATCAGAAAGAAGTTTCACACAATGCTTCTGTGTAGTTTATATTTGAATATATTCCTTTTTCCACTACTACGCTCTTAGCGCTCCAAATGTCCAGTTGCATTTTCTACAGAAAGAGTGTTCAGATCTGCTCAATCAAAAGTATGGTTTAACTCTGTTAGCTGAATGCACAGATCAGAAAGAAGTTTCACCGAATGATTCTGTGTAGTTTATATTTGAAGACATTCCTTTTTCCACTGTTACCCTCTTAGCGCTCCGAATCTCCACTTGCATTATCTACAAAAAGAGTGTTTCATAACTGCTCAATCAAAAATATGTTTTATCTCTGTTAACTGAATTTACAGATCAGAAATAAGTTTCACAGAATGCATCTGTGTAGTTTTTATTTGAAGATATTCTTTTTCCCAATGTAGATCTCTTAGCGCTTAGCATGTCCAATTGCAGTTTCTACAGAAAGAGTGTTTCAGAACGGCTCAATCAAAAGTAAAGTTCAACTCTGTTAGTTGAATGCACAGAACAGAAAGAATTTTCACAGAATGCTACTGTGTAGTTTATATTTGAATATATTTCTTTTTCCACTACTACCCTCTTAGCGCTCCGAATGTCCACTTGCATTTTCTACAGAAAGAGTGTTCAGAACTGCGCAATCAAAAGTATGGTTTAACTCTGTTAGCTTAATGAACATATCAGAAATAAGTTTCACACAATGCTTCTGTGTAGTTTTTATTTGAAGATATTATTTTTCCCAATATAGGCGTCTCAGCGCTCAGAATGTCCTATTGCAGTTTCTACAGAAAGAGTGTTTCAGAAAGGCTCAATCAAAAGTAAGGTTCAACTCTGTTAGTTGAATGCACAGAACAGAAAGAAGTTTCATACAATGCTTCTGTGTAGTTTATATTTGAAAATATTCTTTTTTCCACTATTACCCACTTAGCGCTACGAATGTCCAGTTGCATTATCTACAGACAGAGTGTTTCAAAACTGCTCAATCATAAGTATGGTTTAACTCTGTTAGCTGAATGCTCAGATCAGAAAGAAGTTTCACAGAATGCTTCTGTGTAGTTTATATTTGAATATATTCCTTTTTCCACTACTACTCTCTTAGCGCTCCAAATGTCCAGTTGCATTTTCTACAGAAAGAGTGTTCAGATCTGCTCAATCAAAAGTATGGTTTAACTCTGTTAGCTGAATGCACAGATCAGAAAGAAGTTTCACAGAATGATTCTGTGTAGTTTATATTTGGAGACATTCCTTTTTCCACTATTACCCTCTTAGCGCTCCGAATCTCCACTTGCATTTTCTACAGAAAGAGTGTTTCAGAACGGCTCAATCAAAAGTAAGGTTCAAATCTTTTAGTTGAACAAACAGAACAGAAAGAAGTTTCACAAAATTCTTCTGTGTAGTTTTTATTTGTAGACATTCTTTTTCCCAAAATAGGCTTCTTAGCGCTCAGAATGTCCAATTGCAGTTTCTACAGAAAGAGTGTTTCAGAACGGCTCAATCAAAAGTAAGGTTCAACTCTCTTAGTTGAATGCACAGAACAGAAAGAGGTTTCATACAATGCTTCTGTGTAGTTTATATTTGAATATATTCTTTTTTCCACTATTACCCACTTAGCGCTACGAATGTCCAGTTGCATTTTCTACAGACAGAGTGTTTCAAAACTGATCAATCAAAAGTATGGTTTAACTCTGTTAGCTGAATGCTCAGATCAGAAAGAAGTTTCACAGAATGCTTCTGTGTAGTTTATATTTGAATATATTCCTTTTTCCACTACTACGCTCTTAGCGCTCAAAATGTCCAGTTGCATTTTCTACAGAAAGAGTGTTCAGATCTGCTCAATCAAAAGTATGGTTTAACTCTGTTAGCTGAATGCACAGATCAGAAAGAAGTTTCACCGAATGATTCTGTGTAGTTTATATTTGAAGACATTCCTTTTTCCACTATTACCCTCTTAGCGCTCCGAATCTCCACTTGCATTTTCTACAAAAAGAGTGTTTCATAACTGCTCAATCAAAAATATGTTTTATCTCTGTTAACTGAATTTACAGATCAGAAATAAGTTTCACAGAATGCATCTGTGTAGTTTTTATTTGAAGATATTCTTTTTCCCAATGTAGGCCTCTTAGCGCTTAGCATGTCCAATTGCACTTTCTACAGAAAGAGTGTTTCAGAACGGCTCAATCAAAAGTAAGGTTCAACTCTGTTAGTTGAATGCACAGAACAGAAAGAATTTTCACAGAATGCTACTGTGTAGTTTATATTTGAATATATTCCTTTTTCCACTATTACCCTCTTAGCGCTCCGAATGTCCACTTGCATTTTCTACAGAAAGAGTGTTCAGAACTGCGCAATCAAAAGTATGGTTTAACTCTGTTAGCTTAATGAACATATCAGAAATAAGTTTCAAACAATGCTTCTGTGTAGTTTTTATTTGAAGATATTATTTTTCCCAATAGAGGCCTCTTAGCGCTCAGAATGTCCAATTGCAGTTTCTACAGAAAGAGTGTTTCAGAAAGGCTCAATCAAAAGTAAGGTTCAATTCTGTTAGTTGAATGCACAGAACAGAAAGAAGTTTCATACAATGTTTCTGTGTAGTTTATATTTGAACATATTCTTTTTTCCACTATTACCCCCTTAGCGCTACGAATGTCCAGTTGCATTTTCTACAGACAGAGTGTTTCAAAACTGCTCAATGAAAAATATGTTTTATCTCTGTTAACTGAATTTACAGATCAGAAATAAGTTGGACAGAATGCATCTGTGTAGTTTTTATTTGAAGATATTCTTTTTCCCAATGTAGGCCTCTTAACGCTTAGCATGTCCAATTGCAGTTTCTACAGAAAGAGTGTTTCAGAACGGCTCAATAAAAAGTAAGGTTCAACTCTGTTAGTTGAATGCACAGAACAGAAAGAATTTTCACAGAATGCTACTGTGTAGTTTATATTTGAATATATCCCTTTTTCCACTATTACCCTCTTAGCGCTCCGAATGTCCACTTGCATTTTCTACAGAAAGAGTGTTCAGAACTGCGCAATCAAAAGTATGGTTTAACTCTGTTAGCTTAATGAACATATCAGAAATAAGTTTCACACAATGCTTCTGTGTAGTTTTTATTTGAAGATATTATTTTCCCCAATATAGGCCTCTTAGCGCTCAGAATGTCCAATTGCAGATTCTACAGAAAGAGTGTTTCAGAAAGGCTCAATCAAAAGTAAGGTTCAACTCTGTTAGTTGAATGCACAGAACAGAAAGAAGTTTCATACAATGCTTCTGTGTAGTTTATATTTGAACATATTCTTTTTTCCACTATTACCCACTTAGCGCTACGAATGTCCAGTTGCATTTTCTACAGACAGAGTGTTTCAAAACTGCTCAATCAAAAGTATGGTTTAACTCTGTTAGCTGAATGCTCAGAACAGAAAGAAGTTTCACAGAATGCTTCTGTGTAGTTTATATTTGAATATATTCCTTTTTCCACTACTACTCTCTTAGCGCTCCAAATGTCCAGTTGCATTTTCTACAGAAAGAGTGTTCAGATCTGCTCAATCAAAAGTATGGTTTAACTCTGTTAGCTGCATGCACAGATCAGAAAGAAGTTTCACAGAATGATTCTGTGTAGTTTATATTTGGAGACATTCTTTTTCCACTATTACCCTCTTAGCGCTCCGAATCTCCACTTGCATTTTCTACATAAAGAGTGTTTCAGAACGGCTCAATCAAAACTAAGGTTCAACTCTTTTAGTTGAACAAACAGAACAGAAAGATGTTTCACACAATTCTTCCGTGTAGTTTTTATTTGTAGACATTCTTTTTCCCAATATAGGCCTCTTAGCTCTCAGAATGTCCAATTGCAGTTTCTACAGAAAGAGTGTTTCAGAACGGCTCAATCAAAAGTAAGGTTCAACTCTGTTAGTTGAATGCACAGAAGAGAAAGAGGTTTCATACAATGCTTCTGTGTAGTTTATATTTGAACATATTCTTTTTTCCACTATTACCCACTTAGCGCTACGAATGTCCAGTTGCATTTACTACAGACAGAGTGTTTCAAAACTGCTCAATCAAAAGTATGGTTTAACTCTGTTAGCTGAATGCACAGATCAGAAAGAAGTTTCACCGAATGATTCTGTGTAGTTTATATTTGAAGACATTCCTTTTTCCACTATTACCCACTTAGCGCTCCGAATCTCCACTTGCATTTTCTACAAAATGAGTGTTTCATAACTGCTCAAACAAAAATATGTTTTATCTCTGTTAACTGAATTTACAGATCAGAAATAAGTTTCACAGAATGCATCTGTGTAGTTTTTATTTGAAGATATTCTTTTTGCCAATGTAGGCCTCTTAGCGCTTAGCATGTCCAATTGCAGTTTCTACAGAAAGACTGTTTCAGAACGGCTCAATCAAAAGTAAGGTTCAACTCTGTTAGTTGAATGCACAGAACAGAAAGAATTTTCACAGAATGCTACTGTGTAGTTTATATTTGAATATATTCCTTTTTCCACTATTACCCTCTTAGCGCTCCGAATGTCCACTTGCATTTTCTACAGAAAGAGTGTTCAGAACTGCGCAATCAAAAGTATGGTTTAACTCTGTTAGCTTAATGAACATATCAGAAATAAGTTTCACACAATGCTTCTGTGTAGTTTTTATTTGAAGATATTATTTTTCCCAATAGAGGCCTCTTAGCGCTCAGAATGTCCAATTGCAGTTTCTACAGAAAGAGTGTTTCACAAAGGCTCAATCAAAAGTAAGGTTCAACTCTGTTAGTTGAATGCACAGAACAGAAAGAAGTTTCATACAATGCTTCTGTGTAGTTTATATTTGAACATATTCTTTTTTCCACTATTACCCACTTAGCGCTACGAATGTCCAGTTGCATTTTCTACAGACAGAGTGTTTCAAAACAGCTCAATCAAAAGTATGGTTTAACTCTGTTAGCTGAATGCTCAGATCAGAAAGAAATTTCACAGAATGCTTCTGTGTAGTTTATATTTGAATATATTCCTTTTTCCACTATTACTCTCTTAGCGCTCCAAATGTCCAGTTGCATTTTCTACAGAAAGAGTGTTCAGATCTGCTCAATCAAAAGTATGGTTTAACTCTGTTAGCTGAATGCACAGATCAGAAAGAAGTTTCACAGAATGATTCTGTCTAGTTTATATTTGGAGACATTCCTTTTTCCACTATTACCCTCTTAGCGCTCCGAATCTCCACCTGCATTTTCTACAGAAAGAGTGTTTCAGAACGGCTCAATCAAAACTAAGGTTCAACTCCTTTAGTTGAACAAACAGAACAGAAAGAAGTTTCACACAATTCTTCTGTGTAGTTTTTATTTGTAGACATTCTTTTTCCCAATATAGGCCTCTTAGCGCTCAGAATGTCCAATTGCAGTTTCTACAGAAAGAGTGTTTCAGAACGGCTCAATCAAAAGTAAGGTTCAACTCTGTTATTTGAATGCACAGAACAGAAAGAAGTTTCATACAATGCTTCTGTGTAGTTTATATTTGAACATATTCTTTTTTCCACTATTACCCACTTAGCGCTACGAATGTCCAGTTGCATTTTCTACAGACAGAGTGTTTCAAAACTGCTCAATCAAAAGTATGGTTTAACTCTGTTAGCTGAATGCTCAGATCAGAAAGAAGTTTCACAGAATGCTTCTGTGTAGATTATATTTGAATATATTCCTTTTTCCACTACTACTCTCTTAGCGCTCCAAATGTCCAGTTGCATTTTCTACAGAAAGAGTGTTCAGATCTGCTCAATCAAAAGTATGGTTTAACTCTGTTAGCTGAATGCACAGATCAGATAGAAGTTTCACCGAATGATTCTGTGTAGTTTATATTTGAAGACATTCCTTTTTCCACTATTACCCTCTTAGAGCTCCGAATCTCCACTTGCATTTTCTACAAAAAGAGTGTTTCATAACTGCTCAATCAAAATATGTTTTATCTCTGTTAACTGAATTTACAGATCAGAAATAAGTTTCACAGAATGCATCTGTGTAGTTTTTATTTGAAGATATCCTTTTTCCCAATGTAGGCCTCTTAGCGCTTAGCATGTCCAATTGCACTTTCTACAGAAAGAGTGTTTCAGAACGGCTCAATCAAAAGTAAGGTTCAACTCTGTTAGTTGAATGCACAGAACAGAAAGAATTTTCACAGAATGCTACTGTGTAGTTTATATTTGAATATATTCCTTTTTCCACAATTACCCTCTTAGCGCTCCGAATGTCCACTTGCATTTTCTACAGAAAGAGTGTTCAGAACTGCGCAATCAAAAGTATGGTTTAACTGTGTTAGCTTAATGAACATATCAGAAATAAGTTTCAAACAATGCTTCTGTGTAGTTTTTATTTGAAGATATTATTTTTCCCAATATAGGCCTCTTAGCGCTCAGAATGTCCAATTGCAGTTTCTACAGAAAGAGTGTTTCAGAAAGGCTCAATCAAAAGTAAGGTTCAATTCTGTTAGTTGAATGCACAGAACAGAAAGAAGTTTCATACAATGCTTCTGTGTAGTTTATATTTGAACATATTCTTTTTTCCACTATTACCCCCTTAGCGCTACGAATGTCCAGTTGCATTTTCTACAGACAGAGTGTTTCAAAACTGCTCAATCAAAAATATGGTTTAACTCTGTTAGCTGAATGCTCAGATCAGAAAGAAGTTTCACAGAATGCTTCTGTGTAGTTTATATTTGAATATATTCCTTTTTCCACTACTACTCTCTTAGCGCTCCAAATGTCCAGTTGCATTTTCTACAGAAAGAGTGTTCAGATCTGCTCAATCAAAAGTATGGTTTAACTCTGTTAGCTGAATGCACAGATCAGAAAGAAGTTTCACAGAATGATTCTGTGTAGTTTATATTTGGAGACATTCCTTTTTCCACTATTACCCTCTTAGCGCTCCGAATCTCCACTTGCATTTTCTACAGAAAGAGTGTTTCAGAACGGCTCAATCAAAACTAAGGTTCAACTCTTTTAGTTGAACAAACAGAACAGAAAGTAGTTTCACACAATTCTTCTGTGTAGTTTTTATTAGTAGACATTCTTTTTCCCAATATAGGCCTCTTAGCGCTCAGAATGTCCAATTGCAGTTTCTACAGAAAGAGTGTTTCAGAACGGCTCAATCAAAAGTAAGGTTCAACTCTGTTAGTTGAATGCACAGAACAGAAAGAAGTTTCATACAATGCTTCTGTGTAGTTTGTATTTGAACATATTCTTTTTTTTACTAGTACCCACTTAGCGCTACGAATGTCCAGTTGCATTTTCTACAGACAGAGTGTTTCAAAACTGCTCAATAAAAAGTATGGTTTAACTCTGTTAGCTGTATGCTCAGATCAGAAAGAAGTTTCACAGAATGCTTCTGTGTAGTTTATATTTGAATATATTCCTTTTTCCACTACTACGCTCTTAGCGCTCCAAATGTCCAGTTGCATTTTCAACAGAAAGAGTGTTCAGATGTGCTCAATCAAAAGTATGGTTTAACTCTGTTAGCTGAATGCACAGATCAGAAAGAAGTTTCACCGAATGATTCTGTGTAGTTTATATTTGAAGACATTCCTTTTTCCACTATTACCCACTTAGCGCTCCGAATCTCCACTTGCATTTTCTACAAAAAGAGTGTTTCATAACTGCTCAATCAAAAATATGTTTTATCTCTGTTAACTGAATTTACAGATCAGAAATAAGTTTCACAGAATGCATCTGTGTAGTTTTTATTTGAAGATATTCTTTTTCCCAATGTAGGCCTCTTAGCGCTTAGCATGTCCAATTGCAGTTTCTACAGAAAGAGTGTTTCAGAACGGCTCAATCAAAAGTAAGGTTCAACTCTGTTAGTTGAATGCACAGAACAGAAAGGATTTTCACAGAATGCTACTGTGTAGTTTATATTTGAATATATTCCTTTTTCCACTATTACCCTCTTAGCGCTCCGAATGTCCACTTGCATTTTCTACAGAAAGAGTGTTCAGAACTGCGCAATCAAAAGTATGGTTTAACTCTGTTAGCTTAATGAACATATCAGAAATAAGTTTCACACAATGCTTCTGTGTAGTTTTTATTTGAAGATATTATTTTTCCCAATAGAGGCCTCTTAGCGCTCAGAATGTCCAATTGCAGTTTCTACAGAAAGAGTGTTTCAGAACGGCTCAATCAAAAGTAAGGTTCAACTCTGTTAGTTGAATGCACAGAACAGAAAGAAGTTTCATACAATGCTTCTGTGTAGTTTATATTTGAACATATTCTTTTTTCCACTATTACCCACTTAGCGCTACGAATGTCCAGTTGCATTTTCTACAGACAGAGTGTTTCAAAACTTCTCAATCAAAAGTATGGTTTAACTCTGTTAGCTGAATGATCAGATCAGAAAGAAGTTTCACAGAATGCTTCTGTGTAGTTTATATTTGAATATATTCCTTTTTCCACTAATACGCTCTTAGCGCTCCAAATGTCCAGTTGCATTTTCTACAGAAAGAGTGTTCAGATCTGCTCAATCAAAAGTATGGTTTAACTCTGTTAGCTGAATGCACAGATCAGAAAGAAGTTTCACCGAATGATTCTGTGTAGTTTATATTTGAAGACATTCCTTTTTCCACTATTACCCTCTTAGCGCTCCGAATCTCCACTTGCATTATCTACAAAAAGAGTGTTTCATAACTGCTCAATCAAAAATATGTTTTATCTCTGTTAACTGAATTTACAGATCAGAAATAAGTTTCACAGAATGCATCTGTGTAGTTTTTATTTGAAGATATTCTTTTTCCCAATGTAGGCCTCTTAGCGCTTAGCATGTCCAATTGCAGTTTCTACAGAAAGAGTGTTTCAGAACGGCTCAATCAAAAGTAAGGTTCAACTCTGTTAGTTGAATGCACAGAACAGAAAGGATTTTCACAGAATGCTACTGTGTAGTTTATATTTGAATATATTCCTTTTTCCACTATTACCCTCTTAGCGCTCCGAATGTCCACTTGCATTTTCTACAGAAAGAGTGTTCAGAACTGCGCAATCAAAAGTATGGTTTAACTCTGTTAGCTTAATGAACATATCAGAAATAAGTTTCACACAATGCTTCTGTGTAGTTTTTATTTGAAGATATTATTTTTCCCAATATAGGCCTCTTAGCGCTCAGAATGTCCAATTGCAGTTTCTACAGAAAGAGTGTTTCAGAACGGCTCAATCAAAAGTAAGGTTCAACTCTGTTAGTTGAATGCACAGAACAGAAAGAAGTTTCATACAATGCTTCTGTGTAGTTTATATTTGAACATATTCTTTTTTCCACTATTACCCACTTAGCGCTACGAATGTCCAGTTGCATTTTCTACAGACAGAGTGTTTCAAAACTTCTCAATCAAAAGTATGGTTTAACTCTGTTAGCTGAATGATCAGATCAGAAAGAAGTTTCACAGAATGCTTCTGTGTAGTTTATATTTGAATATATTCCTTTTTCCACTAATACGCTCTTAGCGCTCCAAATGTCCAGTTGCATTTTCTACAGAAAGAGTGTTCAGATCTGCTCAATCAAAAGTATGGTTTAACTCTGTTAGCTGAATGCACAGATCAGAAAGAAGTTTCACCGAATGATTCTGTGTAGTTTATATTTGAAGTCATTCCTTTTTCCACTATTACCCTCTTAGCGCTCCGAATCTCCACTTGCATTACCTACAAAAAGAGTGTTTCATAACTGCTCAATCAAAAATATGTTTTATCTCTGTTAACTGAATTTACAGATCAGAAATAAGTTTCACAGAATGCATCTGTGTAGTTTTTATTTGAAGATATTCTTTTTCCCAATGTAGGCCTCTTAGCGCTTAGCATGTCCAACTGCAGTTTCTACAGAAGGAGTGTTTCAGAACGGCTCAATCAAAAGTAAGGTTCAACTCTGTTAGTTGAATGCACAGAACAGAAAGAATTTTCACAGAATGCTACTGTGTAGTTTATATTTGAATATATTCCTTTTTCCACTATTACCATCTTAGCGCTCCGAATGTCCACTTGCATTTTCTACAGAAAGAGTGTTCAGAACTGCGCAATCAAAAGTATGGTTTAACTCTGTTAGCTTAATGAACATATCAGAAATAAGTTTCACACAATGCTTCTGTGTAGTTTTTATTTGAAGATATTATTTTTCCCAATATAGGCCTCTTAGCGCTCAGAATGTCCAATTGCAGTTTCTACAGAAAGAGTGTTTCAGAAAGGCTCAATCAAAAGTAAGGTTCAACTCTGTTAGTTGAATGCACAGAACAGAAAGAAGTTTTATACAATGCTTCTGTGTAGTTTATATTTGAAAATATTCTTTTTTCCACTATTACCCACTAAGCGCTACGAATGTCCAGTTGCATTTTCTACAGACAGAGTGTTTCAAAACTGCTCAATCAAAAGTATGGTTTAACTCTGTTAGCTGAATGCTCAGATCAGAAAGACGTTTCACAGAATGCTTCTGTGTAGATTATATTTGAATATATTCCTTTTTCCACTACTACTCTCTTAGCGCTCCAAATGTCCAGTTGCATTTTCTACAGAAAGAGTGTTCAGATCTGCTCAATCAAAAGTATGGTTTAACACTGTTAGCTGAATGCACAGATCAGAAAGAAGTTTCACGGAATGATTCTGTGTAGTTTATATTTGGAGACATTCCTTTTTCCACTATTACCCTCTTAGCTCTCCGAATCTCCACTTGCATTTTCTATAGAAAGAGTGTTTCAGAACGGCTCAATCAAAACTAAGGTTCAACTATTTTAGTTGAACAAACAGAACAGAAAGAAGTTTCACACAATTCTTCTGTGTAGTTTTTATTTGTAGACATTCTTTTTCCCAATATAGGCCTCTTAGCGCTCAGAATGTCCAATTGCAGTTTCTACAGAAAGAGTGTTTCAGAACGGCTCAATCAAAAGTAAGGTTCAACTCTGTTAGTTGAATGCACAGAACAGAAAGAGGTTTCATACAATGCTTCTGTGTAGTTTATATTTGAATATATTCCTTTTTCCACTACTACGCTCTTAGCGCTCCAAATGTCTAGTTGCATTTTCTACAGAAAGAGTGTTCAGATCTGCTCAATCAAAAGTATGGTTTAACTCTGTTAGCTGAATGCACAGATCAGAAAGAAGTTTCACCGAATGATTCTGTGTAGTTTATATTTGAAGACATTCCTTTTTCCACTATTACCCTCTTAGCGCTCCGAATCTCCACTTGCATTTTCTACAAAAAGAGTGTTTCATAACTGCTCAATCAAAAATATGTTTTATCTCTGTTAACTGAATTTACAGATCAGAAATAAGTTTCACAGAATGCATCTGTGTAGTTTTTATTTGAAGATATCCTTTTTCCCAATGTAGGCCTCTTAGCGCTTAGCATGTCCAATTGCACTTTCTACAGAAAGAGTGTTTCAGAACGGCTCAATCAAAAGTAAGGTTCAACTCTGTTAGTTGAATGCACAGAACAGAAAGAATTTTCACAGAATGCTACTGTGTAGTTTATATTTGAATATATTCCTTTTTCCACTATTACCCTCTTAGCGCTCCGAATGTCCACTTGCATTTTCTACAGAAAGAGTGTTCAGAACTGCGCAATCAAAACTATGGTTTAACTGTGTTAGCTTAATGAACATATCAGAAATAAGTTTCAAACAATGCTTCTGTGTAGTTTTTATTTGAAGATATTATTTTTCCCAATATAGGCCTCTTAGCGCTCAGAATGTCCAATTGCAGTTTCTACAGAAAGAGTGTTTCAGAAAGGCTCAATCAAAAGTAAGGTTCAATTCTGTTAGTTGAATGCACAGAACAGAAAGAAGTTTCATACAATGCTTCTGTGTAGTTTATATTTGAACATATTCTTTTTTCCACTATTACCCACTTAGCGCTACGAATGTCCAGTTGCATTTTCTACAGACAGAGTGTTTCAAAACTGCTCAATCAAAAGTATGGTTTAACTCTGTTAGCTGAATGCTCAGATCAGAAAGAAATTTCACAGAATGCTTCTGTGTAGTTTATATTTGAATATATTCCTTTTTCCACTATTACTCTCTTAGCGCTCCAAATGTCCAGTTGCATTTTCTACAGAAAGAGTGTTCAGATCTGCTCAATCAAAAGTATGGTTTAACTCTGTTAGCTGAATGCACAGATCAGAAAGAAGTTTCACAGAATGATTCTGTGTAGTTTATATTTGGAGACATTCCTTTTTCCACTATTACCCTCTTAGCGCTCCGAATCTCCACCTGCATTTTCTACAGAAAGAGTGTTTCAGAACGGCTCAATCAAAACTAAGGTTCAACTCCTTTAGTTGAACAAACAGAACAGAAAGAAGTTTCACACAATTCTTCTGTGTAGTTTTTATTTGTAGACATTCTTTTTCCCAATATAGGCCTCTTAGCGCTCAGAATGTCCAATTGCAGTTTCTACAGAAAGAGTGTTTCAGAACGGCTCAATCAAAAGTAAGGTTCAACTCTGTTAGTTGAATGCACAGAACAGAAAGAAGTTTCATACAATGCTTCTGTGTAGTTTATATTTGAACATATTCTTTTTTCCACTATTACCCACTTAGCGCTACGAATGTCCAGTTGCATTTTCTACAGACAGAGTGTTTCAAAACTGCTCAATCAAAAGTATGGTTTAACTCTGTTAGCTGAATGCACAGATCAGAAGGAAGTTTCACAGAATGATTCTGTGTAGTTTATATTTGGAGACATTCCTTTTTCCACTATTACCCTCTTAGCGCTCCGAATCTCCACTTGCATTTTCTACAGAAAGAGTGTTTCAGAACGGCTCAATCAAAACTAAGGTTCAACTCTTTTAGTTGAACAAACAGAACAGAAAGAAGTTTCACACAATTCTTTTGTGTAGTTTTTATTTGTAGACATTCTTTTTCCCAATATAGGCCTCTTAGCGCTCAGAATGTCCAATTGCAGTTTCTACAGAAAGAGTGTTTCAGAACGGCTCAATCAAAAGTAAGGTTCAACTCTGTTAGTTGAATGCACAGAACAGAAAGAAGTTTCATACAATGCTTCTGTGTAGTTTATATTTGAACATATTCTTTTTTCCACTATTACCCACTTAGCGCTACGAATGTCCAGTTGCATTTTCTACAGACAGAGTGTTTCAAAACTTCTCAATCAAAAGTATGGTTTAACTCTGTTAGCTGAATGATCAGATCAGAAAGAAGTTTCACAGAATGCTTCTGTGTAGTTTATATTTGAATATATTCCTTTTTCCACTAATACGCTCTTAGCGCTCCAAATGTCCAGTTGCATTTTCTACAGAAAGAGTGTTCAGATCCGCTCAATCAAAAGTATGATTTAACTCTGTTAGCTGAATGCACAGATCTGAAAGAAGTTTCACCGAATGATTCTGTGTAGTTTATATTTGAAGACATTCCTTTTTCCACTATTACCCTCTTAGCGCTCCGAATCTCCACTTGCATTATCTACAAAAAGAGTGTTTCATAACTGCTCAATCAAAAATATGTTTTATCTCTGTTAACTGAATTTACAGATCAGAAATAAGTTTCACAGAATGCATCTGTGTAGTTTTTATTTGAAGATATTCTTTTTCCCAATGTAGGCCTCTTAGCGCTTAGCATGTCCAACTGCAGTTTCTACAGAAGGAGTGTTTCAGAACGGCTCAATCAAAAGTAAGGTTCAACTCTGTTAGTTGAATGCACAGAACAGAAAGAATTTTCACAGAATGCTACTGTGTAGTTTATATTTGAATATATTCCTTTTTCCACTATTACCATCTTAGCGCTCCGAATGTCCACTTGCATTTTCTACAGAAAGAGTGTTCAGAACTGCGCAATCAAAAGTATGGTTTAACTCTGTTAGCTTAATGAACATATCAGAAATAAGTTTCACACAATGCTTCTGTGTAGTTTTTATTTGAAGATATTATTTTTCCCAATATAGGCCTCTTAGCGCTCAGAATGTCCAATTGCAGTTTCTACAGAAAGAGTGTTTCAGAAAGGCTCAATCAAAAGTAAGGTTCAACTCTGTTAGTTGAATGCACAGAACAGAAAGAAGTTTTATACAATGCTTCTGTGTAGTTTATATTTGAAAATATTCTTTTTTCCACTATTACCCACTTAGCGCTACGAATGTCCAGTTGCATTTTCTACAGACAGAGTGTTTCAAAACTGCTCAATCATAAGTATGGTTTAACTCTGTTAGCTGAATGCTCAGATCAGAAAGACGTTTCACAGAATGCTTCTGTGTAGATTATATTTGAATATATTCCTTTTTCCACTACTACTCTCTTAGCGCTCCAAATGTCCAGTTGCATTTTCTACAGAAAGAGTGTTCAGATCTGCTCAATCAAAAGTATGGTTTAACTCTGTTAGCTGAATGCACAGATCAGAAAGAAGTTTCACGGAATGATTCTGTGTAGTTTATATTTGGAGACATTCCTTTTTCCACTATTACCCTCTTAGCGCTCCGAATCTCCACTTGCATTTTCTATAGAAAGAGTGTTTCAGAACGGCTCAATCAAAACTAAGGTTCAACTATTTTAGTTGAACAAACAGAACAGAAAGAAGTTTCACACAATTTTTCTGTGTAGTTTTTATTTGTAGACATTCTTTTTCCCAATATAGGCCTCTTAGCGCTCAGAATGTCCAATTGCAGTTTCTACAGAAAGAGTGTTTCAGAACGGCTCAATCAAAAGTAAGGTTCAACTCTGTTAGTTGAATGCACAGAACAGAAAGAGGTTTCATACAATGCTTCTGTGTAGTTTATATTTGAATATATTCCTTTTTCCACTACTACGCTCTTAGCGCTCCAAATGTCTAGTTGCATTTTCTACAGAAAGAGTGTTCAGATCTGCTCAATCAAAAGTATGGTTTAACTCTGTTAGCTGAATGCACAGATCAGAAAGAAGTTTCACCGAATGATTCTGTGTAGTTTATATTTGAAGACATTCCTTTTTCCACTATTACCCTCTTAGCGCTCCGAATCTCCACTTGCATTTTCTACAAAAAGAGTGTTTCATAACTGCTCAATCAAAAATATGTTTTATCTCTGTTAACTGAATTTACAGATCAGAAATAAGTTTCACAGAATGCATCTGTGTAGTTTTTATTTGAAGATATCCTTTTTCCCAATGTAGGCCTCTTAGCGCTTAGCATGTCCAATTGCACTTTCTACAGAAAGAGTGTTTCAGAACGGCTCAATCAAAAGTAAGGTTCAACTCTGTTAGTTGAATGCACAGAACAGAAAGAATTTTCACAGAATGCTACTGTGTAGTTTATATTTGAATATATTCCTTTTTCCACTATTACCCTCTTAGCGCTCCGAATGTCCACTTGCATTTTCTACAGAAAGAGTGTTCAGAACTGCGCAATCAAAAGTATGGTTTAACTGTGTTAGCTTAATGAACATATCAGAAATAAGTTTCAAACAATGCTTCTGTGTAGTTTTTATTTGAAGATATTATTTTTCCCAATATAGGCCTCTTAGCGCTCAGAATGTCCAATTGCAGTTTCTACAGAAAGAGTGTTTCAGAAAAGCTCAATCAAAAGTAAGGTTCAATTCTGTTAGTTGAATGCACAGAACAGAAAGAAGTTTCATACAATGCTTCTGTGTAGTTTATATTTGAACATATTCTTTTTTCCACTATTACCCTCTTAGCGCTACGAATGTCCAGTTGCATTTTCTACAGACAGAGTGTTTCAAAACTGCTCAATCAAAAATATGGTTTAACTCTGTTAGCTGAATGCTCAGATCAGAAAGAAGTTTCACAGAATGCTTCTGTGTAGTTTATATTTGAATATATTCCTTTTTCCACTACTACTCTCTTAGCGCTCCAAATGTCCAGTTGCATTTTCTACAGAAAGAGTGTTCAGATCTGCTCAATCAAAAGTATGGTTTAACTCTGTTAGCTGAATGCACAGATCAGAAAGAAGTTTCACAGAATGATTCTGTGTAGTTTATATTTGGAGACATTCCTTTTTCCACTATTACCCTCTTAGCGCTCCGAATCTCCACTTGCATTTTCTACAGAAAGAGTGTTTCAGAACGGCTCAATCAAAACTAAGGTTCAACTCTTTTAGTTGAACAAAGAGAACAGAAAGTAGTTTCACACAATTCTTCTGTGTAGTTTTTATTAGTAGACATTCTTTTTCCCAATATAGGCCTCTTAGCGCTCAGAATGTCCAATTGCAGTTTCTACAGAAAGAGTGTTTCAGAACGGCTCAATCAAAAGTAAGGTTCAACTCTGTTAGTTGAATGCACAGAACCGAAAGAAGTTTCATACAATGCTTCTGTGTAGTTTGTATTTGAACATATTCTTTTTTTTACTAGTACCCACTTAGCGCTACGAATGTCCAGTTGCATTTTCTACAGACAGAGTGTTTCAAAACTGCTCAATAAAAAGTATGGTTTAACTCTGTTAGCTGTATGCTCAGATCAGAAAGAAGTTTCACAGAATGCTTCTGTGTAGTTTATATTTGAATATATTCCTTTTTCCACTACTACGCTCTTAGCGCTCCAAATGTCCAGTTGCATTTTCAGCAGAAAGAGTGTTCAGATGTGCTCAATCAAAAGTATGGTTTAACTCTGTTAGCTGAATGCACAGATCAGAAAGAAGTTTCACCGAATGATTCTGTGTAGTTTATATTTGAAGACATTCCTTTTTCCACTATTACCCACTTAGCGCTCCGAATCTCCACTTGCATTTTCTACAAAAAGAGTGTTTCATAACTGCTCAATCAAAAATATGTTTTATCTCTGTTAACTGAATTTACAGATCAGAAATAAGTTTCACAGAATGCATCTGTGTAGTTTTTATTTGAAGATATTCTTTTTCCCAATGTAGGCCTCTTAGCGCTTAGCATGTCCAATTGCAGTTTCTACAGAAAGAGTGTTTCAGAACGGCTCAATCAAAAGTAAGGTTCAACTCTGTTAGTTGAATGCACAGAACAGAAAGGATTTTCACAGAATGCTACTGTGTAGTTTATATTTGAATATATTCCTTTTTCCACTATTACCCTCTTAGCGCTCCGAATGTCCACTTGCATTTTCTACAGAAAGAGTGTTCAGAACTGCGCAATCAAAAGTATGGTTTAACTCTGTTAGCTTAATGAACATATCAGAAATAAGTTTCACACAATGCTTCTGTGTAGTTTTTATTTGAAGATATTATTTTTCCCAATAGAGGCCTCTTAGCGCTCAGAATGTCCAATTGCAGTTTCTACAGAAAGAGTGTTTCAGAAAGGCTCAATCAAAAGTAAGGTTCAACTCTGTTAGTTGAATGCACAGAACAGAAAGAAGTTTCATACAATGCTTCTGTGTAGATTATATTTGAACATATTCTTTTTTCCACTATTACCCACTTAGCGCTACGAATGTCCAGTTGCATTTTCTACAGACAGAGTGTTTCAAAACTGCTCAATCAAAAGTATGGTTTAACTCTGTTAGCTGAATGCTCAGATCAGAAAGAAATTTCACAGAATGCTTCTGTGTAGTTTATATTTGAATATATTCCTTTTTCCACTACTACTCTCTTAGCGCTCCAAATGTCCAGTTGCATTTTCTACAGAAAGAGTGTTCAGATCTGCTCAATCAAAAGTATGGTTTAACTCTGTTAGCTGAATGCACAGATCAGAAAGAAGTTTCACAGAATGATTCTCTGTAGTTTATTTTTGGAGACATTCCTTTTTCCACTATTACCCTCTTAGCGCTCCGAATCTCCACTTGCATTTTCTACAGAAAGAGTGTTTCAGAACGGCTCAATCAAAACTAAGGTTCAACTCCTTTAGTTGAACAAACCGAACAGAAAGAAGTTTCACACAATTCTTCTGTGTAGTTTTTATTTGTAGACATTCTTTTTCCCAATATAGGCCTCTTAGCGCTCAGAATGTCCAATTGCAGTTTCTACAGAAAGAGTGTTTAAGAAAGGCTCAATCAAATGTAAGGTTCAACTCTGTTAGTTGAATGCACAGAACAGAAAGAAGTTTCATACAATGCTTCTGTGTAATTTATATTTGAACATATTCTTTTTTCCACTATTACCCACTTAGCGCTACGAATGTCCAGTTGCATTTTCTACAGAGTGTTTCAAAACTGCTCAATCAAAAGTATGGTTTACCTCTGTTAGCTGAATGCTCAGATCAGAAAGAAGTTTCACAGAATGCTTCTGTGTAGTTTATATTTGAATATATTCCTTTTTCCACTACTACTCTCTTAGCGCTCCAAATGTAAAGTTGCATTTTCTACAGAAAGAGTGTTCAGATCTGCTCAATCAAAAGTATGGTTTAACTCTGTTAGCTGAATGCACAGATCAGAAAGATGTTTCACAGAATGATTCTGTGTAGTTTATATTTGGAGACATTCCTTTTTCCACTATTACCCTCTTAGCGCTCCGAATCTCCACTTGCATTTTCTACAGAAAGAGTGTTTCAGAACGGCTCAATCAAAACTAAGGTTCAACTCTTTTAGTTGAACAAACAGAACAGAAAGAAGTTTCACACAATTCTTCTGTGTAGTTTTTATTTGTAGACATTCTTTTTCCCAATATAGGCCTCTTAGCGCTCAGAATGTCCAATTGCAGTTTCTACAGAAAGAGTGTTTCAGAACGGCTCAATCAAAACTAAGGTTCAACTCTGTTAGTTGAATGCACAGAACAGAAAGAAGTTTCATACAATGCTTCTGTGTAGTTTATATTTGAACATATTCTTTTTTCCACTATTACCCACTTAGCGCTACGAATATCCAGTTGCATTTTCTACAGACAGAGTGTTTCAAAACTGCTCAATCAAAAGTATGGTTTAACTCTGTTAGCTGAATGCTCAGATCAGAAAGAAGTTTCACAGAATGCTTCTGTGTAGTTTATATTTGAATATATTCCTTTTTCCACTACTACTCTCTTAGCGCTCCAAATGTCCAGTTGCATTTTCTACAGAAAGAGTGTTCAGATCTGCTCAATCAAAAGTATGGTTTAACTCTGTTAGCTGAATGCACAGATCAGAAGGAAGTTTCACAGAATGATTCTGTGTAGTTTATATTTGGAGACATTCCTTTTTCCACTATTACCCTCTTAGCGCTCCGAATCTCCACTTGCATTTTCTACAGAAAGAGTGTTTCAGAACGGCTCAATCAAAACTAAGGTTCAACTCTTTTATTTGAACAAACAGAACAGAAAGAAGTTTCACACAATTCTTTTGTGTAGTTTTTATTTGTAGACATTCTTTTCCCCAATATAGGCCTCTTAGCGCTCAGAATGTCCAATTGCAGTTTCTACAGAAAGAGTGTTTCAGAACGGCTCAATCAAAAGTAAGGTTCAACTCTGTTAGTTGAATGCACAGAACAGAAAGAAGTTTCATACAATGCTTCTGTGTAGTTTATATTTGAACATATTCTTTTTTCCACTATTACCCACTTAGCGCTACGAATGTCCAGTTGCATTTTCTACAGACAGAGAGTTTCAAAACTGCTCAATCAAAAGTATGGTTTAACTCTGTTAGCTGAATGCTCAGATCAGAAAGAAGTTTCACAGAATGCTTCTGTGTAGTTTATATTTGAATATATTCCTTTTTCCACTAATACGCTCTTAGCGCTCCAAATGTCCAGTTGCATTTTCTACAGAAAGAGTGTTCAGATCTGCTCAATCAAAAGTATGGTTTAACTCTGTTAGCTGAATGCACAGATCAGAAAGAAGTTTCACCGAATGATTCTGTGTAGTTTATATTTGAAGACATTCCTTTTTCCACTATTACCCTCTTAGCGCTCCGAATCTCCACTTGCATTATCCACAAAAAGAATGTTTCATAACTGCTCAATCAAAAATATGTTTTATCTCTGTTAACTGAATTTACAGATCAGAAATAAGTTTCACAGAATGCATCTGTGTAGTTTTTATTTGAAGATATTCTTTTTCCCAATGTAGGCCTCTTAGCGCTTAGCATGTCCAATTGCAGTTTCTACAGAAGGAGTGTTTCAGAACGGCTCAATCAAAAGTAAGGTTCAACTCTGTTAGTTGAATGCACAGAACAGAAAGAATTTTCACAGAATGCTACTGTGTAGTTTATATTTGAATATATTCCTTTTTCCACTATTACCCTCTTAGCGCTCCGAATGTCCACTTGCATTTTCTACAGAAAGAGTGTTCAGAACTGCGCAATCAAAAGTATGGTTTAACTCTGTTAGCTTAATGAACATATCAGAAATAAGTTTCACACAATGCTTCTGTGTAGTTTTTATTTGAAGATATTATTTTTCCCAATAGAGGCCTCTTAGCGCTCAGAATGTCCAATTGCAGTTTCTACAGAAAGAGTGTTTCAGAAAGGCTCAATCAAATGTAAGGTTCAACTCTGTTAGTTGAATGCACAGAACAGAAAGAAGTTTCATACAATGCTTCTGTGTAGTTTATATTTGAACATATTCTTTTTTCCACTATTACCCACTTAGCGCTACGAATGTCCAGTTGCATTTTCTACAGACAGAGTGTTTCAAAACTGCTCAATCAAAAGTATGGTTTAACTCTGTTAGCTGAATGCTCAGATCAGAAAGAAATTTCACAGAATGCTTCTGTGTAGTTTATATTTGAATATATTCCTTTTTCCACTACTACTCTCTTAGCGCTCCAAATGTCCAGTTGCATTTTCTACAGAAAGAGTGTTCAGATCTGCTCAATCAAAAGTATGGTTTAACTCTGTTAGCTGAATGCACAGATCAGAAAGAAGTTTCACAGAATGATTCTCTGTAGTTTATATTTGGAGACATTCCTTTTTCCACTATTACCCTCTTAGCGCTCCGAATCTCCACTTGCATTTTCTACAGAAAGTGTGTTTCAGAACGGCTCAATCAAAACTAAGGTTCAACTCCTTTAGTTGAACAAACCGAACAGAAAGAAGTTTCACACAATTCTTCTGTGTAGTTTTTATTTGTAGACATTCTTTTTCCCAATATAGGCCTCTTAGCGCTCAGAATGTCCAATTGCAGTTTCTACAGAAAGAGTGTTTAAGAAAGGCTCAATCAAATGTAAGGTTCAACTCTGTTAGTTGAATGCACAGAACAGAAAGAAGTTTCATACAATGCTTCTGTGTAATTTATATTTGAACATATTCTTTTTTCCACTATTACCCACTTAGCGCTACGAATGTCCAGTTGCATTTTCTACAGAGTGTTTCAAAACTGCTCAATCAAAAGTATGGTTTACCTCTGTTAGCTGAATGCTCAGATCAGAAAGAAGTTTCACAGAATGCTTCTGTGTAGTTTATATTTGAATATATTCCTTTTTCCACTACTACTCTCTTAGCGCTCCAAATGTCCAGTTGCATTTTCTACAGAAAGATTGTTCAGATCTGCTCAATCAAAAGTATGGTTTAACTCTGTTAGCTGAATGCACAGATCAGAAAGAAGTTTCACAGAATGATTCTGTGTAGTTTATATTTGGCGACATTCCTTTTTCCACTATTACCCTCTTAGCGCTCCGAATCTCCACTTGCATTTTCTACAGAAAGAGTGTTTCAGAACGGCTCAATCAAAACTAAGGTTCAACTCTTTTAGTTGAACAAACAGAACAGAAAGAAGTTTCACACAATTCTTTTGTGTAGTTTTTATTTGTAGACATTCTTTTTCCCAATATAGGCCTCTTAGCGCTCAGAATGTCCAATTGCAGTTTCTACAGAAAGAGTGTTTCAGAACGGCTCAATCAAAAGTAAGGTTCAACTCTGTTAGTTGAATGCACAGAACAGAAAGAAGTTTCATACAATGCTTCTGTGTAGTTTATATTTGAACATATTCTTTTTTCCACTATTACCCACTTAGCGCTACGAATGTCCAGTTGCATTTTCTACAGACAGAGTGTTTCAAAACTGCTCAATCAAAAGTATGGTTTAACTCTGTTAGCTGAATGCTCAGATCAGAAAGAAGTTTCACAGAATGCTTCTGTGTAGTTTATATTTGAATATATTCCTTTTTCCACTAATACGCTCTTAGCGCTCCAAATGTCCAGTTGCATTTTCTACACAAAGAGTGTTCAGATCTGCTCAATCAAAAGTATGGTTTAACTATGTTAGCTGAATGCACAGATCAGAAAGAAGTTTCACCGAATGATTCTGTGTAGTTTATATTTGAAGACATTCCTTTTTCCACTATTACCCTCTTAGCGCTCCGAATCTCCACTTGCATTACCTACAAAAAGAATGTTTCATAACTGCTCAATCAAAAATATGTTTTATCTCTGTTAACTGAATTTACAGATCAGAAATAAGTTTCACAGAATGCATCTGTGTAGTTTTTATTTGAAGATATTCTTTTTCCCAATGTAGGCCTCTTAGCGCTTAGCATGTCCAATTGCAGTTTCTACAGAAGGAGTGTTTCAGAACGGCTCAATCAAAAGTAAGGTTCAACTCTGTTAGTTGAATGCACAGAACAGAAAGAATTTTCACAGAATGCTACTGTGTAGTTTATATTTGAATATATTCCTTTTTCCACTATTACCCTCTTAGCGCTCCGAATGTCCACTTGCATTTTCTACAGAAAGAGTGTTCAGAACTGCGCAATCAAAAGTATGGTTTAACTCTGTTAGCTTAATGAACATATCAGAAATAAGTTTCACACAATGCTTCTGTGTAGTTTTTATTTGAAGATATTATTTTTCCCAATAGATGCCTCTTAGCGCTCAGAATGTCCAATTGCAGTTTCTACAGAAAGAGTGTTTCAGAAAGGCTCAATCAAAAGTAAGGTTCAACTCTGTTAGTTGAATGCACAGAACAGAAAGAAGTTTCATACAATGCTTCTGTGTAGTTTATATTTGAACATATTCTTTTTTCCACTATTACCCACTTAGCGCTACGAATGTCCAGTTGCATTTTCTACAGACAGAGTGTTTCAAAACTGCTCAATCAAAAGTATGGTTTAACTCTGTTAGCTGAATGCTCAGATCAGAAAGAAATTTCACAGAATGCTTCTGTGTAGTTTATATTTGAATATATTCCTTTTTCCACTACTACTCTCTTAGCGCTCCAAATGTCCAGTTGCATTTTCTACAGAAAGAGTGTTCAGATCTGCTCAATCAAAAGTATGGTTTAACTCTGTTAGCTGAATGCACAGATCAGAAAGAAGTTTCACAGAATGATTCTCTGTAGTTTATATTTGGAGACATTCCTTTTTCCACTATTACCCTCTTAGCGCTCCGAATCTCCACTTGCATTTTCTACAGAAAGAGTGTTTCAGAACGGCTCAATCAAAACTAAGGTTCAACTCCTTTAGTTGAACAAACCGAACAGAAAGAAGTTTCACACAATTCTTCTGTGTAGTTTTTATTTGTAGACATTCTTTTTCCCAATATAGGCCTCTTAGCGCTCAGAATGTCCAATTGCAGTTTCTACAGAAAGAGTGTTTAAGAAAGGCTCAATCAAATGTAAGGTTCAACTCTGTTAGTTGAATGCACAGAACAGAAAGAAGTTTCATACAATGCTTCTGTGTAATTTATATTTGAACATATTCTTTTTTCCACTATTACCCACTTAGCGCTACGAATGTCCAGTTGCATTTTCTACAGAGTGTTTCAAAACTGCTCAATCAAAAGTATGGTTTACCTCTGTTAGCTGAATGCTCAGATCAGAAAGAAGTTTCACAGAATGCTTCTGTGTAGTTTATATTTGAATATATTCCTTTTTCCACTACTACTCTCTTAGCGCTCCAAATGTCCAGTTGCATTTTCTAAAGAAAGATTGTTCAGATCTGCTCAATCAAAAGTATGGTTTAACTCTGTTAGCTGAATGCACAGATCAGAAAGAAGTTTCACAGAATGATTCTGTGTAGTTTATATTTGGCGACATTCCTTTTTCCACTATTACCCTCTTAGCGCTCCGAATCTCCACTTGCATTTTCTACAGAAAGAGTGTTTCAGAACGGCTCAATCAAAACTAAGGTTCAACTCTTTTAGTTGAACAAACAGAACAGAAAGAAGTTTCACACAATTCTTTTGTGTAGTTTTTATTTGTAGACATTCTTTTTCCCAATATAGGCCTCTTAGCGCTCAGAATGTCCAATTGCAGTTTCTACAGAAAGAGTGTTTCAGAACGGCTCAATCAAAAGTAAGGTTCAACTCTGTTAGTTGAATGCACAGAACAGAAAGAAGTTTCATACAATGCTTCTGTGTAGTTTATATTTGAACATATTCTTTTTTCCACTATTACCCACTTAGCGCTACGAATGTCCAGTTGCATTTTCTACAGACAGAGTGTTTCAAAACTGCTCAATCAAAAGTATGGTTTAACTCTGTTAGCTGAATGCTCAGATCAGAAAGAAGTTTCACAGAATGCTTCTGTGTAGTTTATATTTGAATATATTCCTTTTTCCACTAATACGCTCTTAGCGCTCCAAATGTCCAGTTGCATTTTCTACACAAAGAGTGTTCAGATCTGCTCAATCAAAAGTATGGTTTAACTATGTTAGCTGAATGCACAGATCAGAAAGAAGTTTCACCGAATGATTCTGTGTAGTTTATATTTGAAGACATTCCTTTTTCCACTATTACCCTCTTAGCGCTCCGAATCTCCACTTGCATTACCTACAAAAAGAATGTTTCATAACTGCTCAATCAAAAATATGTTTTATCTCTGTTAACTGAATTTACAGATCAGAAATAAGTTTCACAGAATGCATCTGTGTAGTTTTTATTTGAAGATATTCTTTTTCCCAATGTAGGCCTCTTAGCGCTTAGCATGTCCAATTGCAGTTTCTACAGAAGGAGTGTTTCAGAACGGCTCAATCAAAAGTAAGGTTCAACTCTGTTAGTTGAATGCACAGAACAGAAAGAATTTTCACAGAATGCTACTGTGTAGTTTATATTTGAATATATTCCTTTTTCCACTATTACCCTCTTAGCGCTCCGAATGTCCACTTGCATTTTCTACAGAAAGAGTGTTCAGAACTGCGCAATCAAAAGTATGGTTTAACTCTGTTAGCTTAATGAACATATCAGAAATAAGTTTCACACAATGCTTCTGTGTAGTTTTTATTTGAAGATATTATTTTTCCCAATAGATGCCTCTTAGCGCTCAGAATGTCCAATTGCAGTTTCTACAGAAAGAGTGTTTCAGAAAGGCTCAATCAAAAGTAAGGTTCAACTCTGTTAGTTGAATGCACAGAACAGAAAGAAGTTTCATACAATGCTTCTGTGTAGTTTATATTTGAACATATTCTTTTTTCCACTATTACCCACTTAGCGCTACGAATGTCCAGTTGCATTTTCTACAGACAGAGTGTTTCAAAACTGCTCAATCAAAAGTATGGTTTAACTCTGTTAGCTGAATGCTCAGATCAGAAAGAAATTTCACAGAATGCTTCTGTGTAGTTTATATTTGAATATATTCCTTTTTCCACTACTACTCTCTTAGCGCTCCAAATGTCCAGTTGCATTTTCTACAGAAAGAGTGTTCAGATCTGCTCAATCAAAAGTATGGTTTAACTCTGTTAGCTGAATGCACAGATCAGAAAGAAGTTTCACAGAATGATTCTCTGTAGTTTATATTTGGAGACATTCCTTTTTCCACTATTACCCTCTTAGCGCTCCGAATCTCCACTTGCATTTTCTACAGAAAGAGTGTTTCAGAACGGCTCAATCAAAACTAAGGTTCAACTCCTTTAGTTGAACAAACCGAACAGAAAGAAGTTTCACACAATTCTTCTGTGTAGTTTTTATTTGTAGACATTCTTTTTCCCAATATAGGCCTCTTAGCGCTCAGAATGTCCAATTGCAGTTCCTACAGAAAGAGTGTTTAAGAAAGGCTCAATCAAATGTAAGGTTCAACTCTGTTAGTTGAATGCACAGAACAGAAAGAAGTTTCATACAATGCTTCTGTGTAATTTATATTTGAACATATTCTTTTTTCCACTATTACCCACTTAGCGCTACGAATGTCCAGTTGCATTTTCTACAGAGTGTTTCAAAACTGCTCAATCAAAAGTATGGTTTACCTCTGTTAGCTGAATGCTCAGATCAGAAAGAAGTTTCACAGAATGCTTCTGTGTAGTTTATATTTGAATATATTCCTTTTTCCACTACTACTCTCTTAGCGCTCCAAATGTCCAGTTGCATTTTCTAAAGAAAGATTGTTCAGATCTGCTCAATCAAAAGTATGGTTTAACTCTGTTAGCTGAATGCACAGATCAGAAAGAAGTTTCACAGAATGATTCTGTGTAGTTTATATTTGGCGACATTCCTTTTTCCACTATTACCCTCTTAGCGCTCCGAATCTCCACTTGCATTTTCTACAGAAAGAGTGTTTCAGAACGGCTCAATCAAAACTAAGGTTCAACTCTTTTAGTTGAACAAACAGAACAGAAAGAAGTTTCACACAATTCTTTTGTGTAGTTTTTATTTGTAGACATTCTTTTTCCCAATATAGGCCTCTTAGCGCTCAGAATGTCCAATTGCAGTTTCTACAGAAAGAGTGTTTCAGAACGGCTCAATCAAAAGTAAGGTTCAACTCTGTTAGTTGAATGCACAGAACAGAAAGAAGTTTCATACAATGCTTCTGTGTAGTTTATATTTGAACATATTCTTTTTTCCACTATTACCCACTTAGCGCTACGAATGTCCAGTTGCATTTTCTACAGACAGAGTGTTTCAAAACTGCTCAATCAAAAGTATGGTTTAACTCTGTTAGCTGAATGCTCAGATCAGAAAGAAGTTTCACAGAATGCTTCTGTGTAGTTTATATTTGAATATATTCCTTTTTCCACTAATACGCTCTTAGCGCTCCAAATGTCCAGTTGCATTTTCTACAGAAAGAGTGTTCAGATCTGCTCAATCAAAAGTATGGTTTAACTATGTTAGCTGAATGCACAGATCAGAAAGAAGTTTCACCGAATGATTCTGTGTAGTTTATATTTGAAGACATTCCTTTTTCCACTATTACCCTCTTAGCGCTCCGAATCTCCACTTGCATTACCTACAAAAAGAATGTTTCATAACTGCTCAATCAAAAATATGTTTTATCTCTGTTAACTGAATTTACAGATCAGAAATAAGTTTCACAGAATGCATCTGTGTAGTTTTTATTTGAAGATATTCTTTTTCCCAATGTAGGCCTCTTAGCGCTTAGCATGTCCAATTGCAGTTTCTACAGAAGGAGTGTTTCAGAACGGCTCAATCAAAAGTAAGGTTCAACTCTGTTAGTTGAATGCACAGAACAGAAAGAATTTTCACAGAATGCTACTGTGTAGTTTATATTTGAATATATTCCTTTTTCCACTATTACCCTCTTAGCGCTCCGAATGTCCACTTGCATTTTCTACAGAAAGAGTGTTCAGAACTGCGCAATCAAAAGTATGGTTTAACTCTGTTAGCTTAATGAACATATCAGAAATAAGTTTCACACAATGCTTCTGTGTAGTTTTTATTTGAAGATATTATTTTTCCCAATAGAGGCCTCTTAGCGCTCAGAATGTCCAATTGCAGTTTCTACAGAAAGAGTGTTTCAGAAAGGCTCAATCAAATGTAAGGTTCAACTCTGTTAGTTGAATGCACAGAACAGAAAGGAGTTTCATACAATGCTTCTGTGTAGTTTATATTTGAACATATTCTTTTTTCCACTATTACCCACTTAGCGCTACGAATGTCCAGTTGCATTTTCTACAGACAGAGTGTTTCAAAACTGCTCAATCAAAAGTATGGTTTAACTCTGTTAGCTGAATGCTCAGATCAGAAAGAAATTTCACAGAATGCTTCTGTGTAGTTTATATTTGAATATATTCCTTTTTCCACTACTACTCTCTTAGCGCTCCAAATGTCCAGTTGCATTTTCTACAGAAAGAGTGTTCAGATCTGCTCAATCAAAAGTATGGTTTAACTCTGTTAGCTGAATGCACAGATCAGAAAGAAGTTTCACAGAATGATTCTCTGTAGTTTATATTTGGAGACATTCCTTTTTCCACTATTACCCTCTTAGCGCTCCGAATCTCCACTTGCATTTTCTACAGAAAGAGTGTTTCAGAACGGCTCAATCAAAACTAAGGTTCAACTCCTTTAGTTGAACAAACCGAACAGAAAGAAGTTTCACACAATTCTTCTGTGTAGTTTTTATTTGTAGACATTCTTTTTCCCAATATAGGCCTCTTAGCGCTCAGAATGTCCAATTGCAGTTCCTACAGAAAGAGTGTTTAAGAAAGGCTCAATCAAATGTAAGGTTCAACTCTGTTAGTTGAATGCACAGAACAGAAAGAAGTTTCATACAATGCTTCTGTGTAATTTATATTTGAACATATTCTTTTTTCCACTATTACCCACTTAGCGCTACGAATGTCCAGTTGCATTTTCTACAGAGTGTTTCAAAACTGCTCAATCAAAAGTATGGTTTACCTCTGTTAGCTGAATGCTCAGATCAGAAAGAAGTTTCACAGAATGCTTCTGTGTAGTTTATATTTGAATATATTCCTTTTTCCACTACTACTCTCTTTGCGCTCCAAATGTCCAGTTGCATTTTCTACAGAAAGAGTGTTCAGATCTGCTCAATCAAAAGTATGGTTTAACTCTGTTAGCTGAATGCACAGATCAGAAAGATGTTTCACAGAATGGTTCTGTGTAGTTTATATTTGGAGACATTCCTTTTTCCACTATTACCCTCTTAGCGCTCCGAATCTCCACTTGCATTTTCTACAGAAAGAGTGTTTCAGAACGGCTCAATCAAAACTAAGGTTCAACTCTTTTAGTTGAACAAACAGAACAGAAAGAAGTTTCACACAATTCTTCTGTGTAGTTTTTATTTGTAGACATTCTTTTTCCCAATATAGGCCTCTTAGCGCTCAGAATGTCCAATTGCAGTTTCTACAGAAAGAGTGTTTCAGAACGGCTCAATCAAAACTAAGGTTCAACTCTGTTAGTTGAATGCACAGAACAGAAAGAAGTTTCATACAATGCTTCTGTGTAGTTTATATTTGAACATATTCCTTTTTCCACTATTACCCACTTAGCGCTACGAATGTCCAGTTGCATTTTCTACAGACGGAGTGTTTCAAAACTGCTCAATCAAAAGTATGGTTTAACTCTGTTAGCTGAATGCTCAGATCAGAAAGAAGTTTCACAGAATGCTTCTGTGTAGTTTATATTTGAATATATTCCTTTTTCCACTACTACTCTCTTAGCGCTCCAAATGTCCAGTTGCATTTTCTACAGAAAGAGTGTTCAGATCTGCTGAATCAAAAGTATGGTTTAACTCTGTTAGCTGAATGCACAGATCAGAAGGAAGTTTCACAGAATGATTCTGTGTAGTTTATATTTGGAGACATTCCTTTTTCCACTATTACCCCCTTAGCGCTCCGAATCTCCACTTGCATTTTCTACAGAAAGAGTGTTTCAGAACGGCTCAATCAAAACTAAGGTTCAACTCTTTTAGTTGAACAAACAGAACAGAAAGAAGTTTCACACAATTCTTTTGTGTAGTTTTTATTTGTAGACATTCTTTTTCCCAATATAGGCCTCTTAGCGCTCAGAATGTCCAATTGCAGTTTCTACAGAAAGAGTGTTTCAGAACGGCTCAATCAAAAGTAAGGTTCAACTCTGTTAGTTGAATGCACAGAACAGAAAGAAGTTTCATACAATGCTTCTGTGTAGTTTATATTTGAACATATTCTATTTTCCACTATTACCCACTTAGCGCTACGAATGTCCAGTTGCATTTTCTACAGACAGAGTGTTTCAAAACTGCTCAATCAAAAGTATGGTTTAACTCTGTTAGCTGAATGCTCAGATCAGAAAGAAGTTTCACAGAATGCTTCTGTGTAGTTTATATTTGAATATATTCCTTTTTCCACTAATACGCTCTTAGCGCTCCAAATGTCCAGTTGCATTTTCTACAGAAAGAGTGTTCAGATCTGCTCAATCAAAAGTATGGTTTAACTCTGTTAGCTGAATGCACAGATCAGAAAGAAGTTTCACCGAATGATTCTGTGTAGTTTATATTTGAAGACATTCCTTTTTCCACTATTACCCTCTTAGCGCTCCGAATCTCCACTTGCATTATCCACAAAAAGAATGTTTCATAACTGCTCAATCAAAAATATGTTTTATCTCTGTTAACTGAATTTACAGATCAGAAATAAGTTTCACAGAATGCATCTGTGTAGTTTTTATTTGAAGATATTCTTTTTCCCAATGTAGGCCTCTTAGCGCTTAGCATGTCCAATTGCAGTTTCTACAGAAGGAGTGTTTCAGAACGGCTCAATCAAAAGTAAGGTTCAACTCTGTTAGTTGAATGCACAGAACAGAAAGAATTTTCACAGAATGCTACTGTGTAGTTTATATTTGAATATATTCCTTTTTCCACTATTACCCTCTTAGCGCTCCGAATGTCCACTTGCATTTTCTACAGAAAGAGTGTTCAGAACTGCGCAATCAAAAGTATGGTTTAACTCTGTTAGCTTAATGAACATATCAGAAATAAGTTTCACACAATGCTTCTGTGTAGTTTTTATTTGAAGATATTATTTTTCCCAATAGAGGCCTCTTAGCGCTCAGAATGTCCAATTGCAGTTTCTACAGAAAGAGTGTTTCAGAAAGGCTCAATCAAAAGTAAGGTTCAACTCTGTTAGTTGAATGCACAGAACAGAAAGAAGTTTCATACAATGCTTCTGTGTAGTTTATATTTGAACATATTCTTTTTTCCACTATTACCCACTTAGCGCTACGAATGTCCAGTTGCATTTTCTACAGACAGAGTGTTTCAAAACTGCTCAATCAAAAGTATGGTTTAACTCTGTTAGCTGAATGCTCAGATCAGAAAGAAATTTCACAGAATGCTTCTGTGTAGTTTATATTTGAATATATTCCTTTTTCCACTACTACTCTCTTAGCGCTCCAAATGTCCAGTTGCATTTTCTACAGAAAGAGTGTTCAGATCTGCTCAATCAAAAGTATGGTTTAACTCTGTTAGCTGAATGCACAGATCAGAAAGAAGTTTCACAGAATGATTCTCTGTAGTTTATATTTGGAGACATTCCTTTTTCCACTATTACCCTCTTAGCGCTCCGAATCTCCACTTGCATTTTCTACAGAAAGTGTGTTTCAGAACGGCTCAATCAAAACTAAGGTTCAACTCCTTTAGTTGAACAAACCGAACAGAAGGAAGTTTCACACAATTCTTCTGTGTAGTTTTTATTTGTAGACATTCTTTTTCCCAATATAGGCCTCTTAGCGCTCAGAATGTCCAATTGCAGTTTCTACAGAAAGAGTGTTTAAGAAAGGCTCAATCAAATGTAAGGTTCAACTCTGTTAGTTGAATGCACAGAACAGAAAGAAGTTTCATACAATGCTTCTGTGTAATTTATATTTGAACATATTCTTTTTTCCACTATTACCCACTTAGCGCTACGAATGTCCAGTTGCATTTTCTACAGAGTGTTTCAAAACTGCTCAATCAAAAGTATGGTTTACCTCTGTTAGCTGAATGCTCAGATCAGAAAGAAATTTCACAGAATGCTTCTGTGTAGTTTATATTTGAATATATTCCTTTTTCCACTACTACTCTCTTAGCGCTCCAAATGTCCAGTTGCATTTTCTACAGAAAGATTGTTCAGATCTGCTCAATCAAAAGTATGGTTTAACTCTGTTAGCTGAATGCACAGATCAGAAAGAAGTTTCACAGAATGATTCTGTGTAGTTTATATTTGGCGACATTCCTTTTTCCACTATTACCCTCTTAGCGCTCCGAATCTCCACTTGCATTTTCTACAGAAAGAGTGTTTCAGAACGGCTCAATCAAAACTAAGGTTCAACTCTTTTAGTTGAACAAACAGAACAGAAAGAAGTTTCACACAATTCTTTTGTGTAGTTTTTATTTGTAGACATTCTTTTTCCCAATATAGGCCTCTTAGCGCTCAGAATGTCCAATTGCAGTTTCTACAGAAAGAGTGTTTCAGAACGGCTCAATCAAAAGTAAGGTTCAACTCTGTTAGTTGAATGCACAGAACAGAAAGAAGTTTCATACAATGCTTCTGTGTAGTTTATATTTGAACATATTCTTTTTTCCACTATTACCCACTTAGCGCTACGAATGTCCAGTTGCATTTTCTACAGACAGAGTGTTTCAAAACTGCTCAATCAAAAGTATGGTTTAACTCTGTTAGCTGAATGCTCAGATCAGAAAGAAGTTTCACAGAATGCTTCTGTGTAGTTTATATTTGAATATATTCCTTTTTCCACTAATACGCTCTTAGCGCTCCAAATGTCCAGTTGCATTTTCTACAGAAAGAGTGTTCAGATCTGCTCAATCAAAAGTATGGTTTAACTATGTTAGCTGAATGCACAGATCAGAAAGAAGTTTCACCGAATGATTCTGTGTAGTTTATATTTGAAGACATTCCTTTTTCCACTATTACCCTCTTAGCGCTCCGAATCTCCACTTGCATTACCTACAAAAAGAATGTTTCATAACTGCTCAATCAAAAATATGTTTTATCTCTGTTAACTGAATTTACAGATCAGAAATAAGTTTCACAGAATGCATCTGTGTAGTTTTTATTTGAAGATATTCTTTTTCCCAATGTAGGCCTCTTAGCGCTTAGTATGTCCAATTGCAGTTTCTACAGAAGGAGTGTTTCAGAACGGCTCAATCAAAAGTAAGGTTCAACTCTGTTAGTTGAATGCACAGAACAGAAAGAATTTTCACAGAATGCTACTGTGTAGTTTATATTTGAATATATTCCTTTTTCCACTATTACCCTCTTAGCGCTCCGAATGTCCACTTGCATTTTCTACAGAAAGAGTGTTCAGAACTGCGCAATCAAAAGTATGGTTTAACTCTGTTAGCTTAATGAACATATCAGAAATAAGTTTCACACAATGCTTCTGTGTAGTTTTTATTTGAAGATATTATTTTTCCCAATAGAGGCCTCTTAGCGCTCAGAATGTCCAATTGCAGTTTCTACAGAAAGAGTGTTTCAGAAAGGCTCAATCAAAAGTAAGGTTCAACTCTGTTAGTTGAATGCACAGAACAGAAAGAAGTTTCATACAATGCTTCTGTGTAGTTTATATTTGAACATATTCTTTTTTCCACTATTACCCACTTAGCGCTACGAATGTCCAGTTGCATTTTCTACAGACAGAGTGTTTCAAAACTGCTCAATCAAATGTATGGTTTAACTCTGTTAGCTGAATGCTCAGATCAGAAAGAAATTTCACAGAATGCTTCTGTGTAGTTTATATTTGAATATATTCCTTTTTCCACTACTACTCTCTTAGCGCTCCAAATGTCCAGTTGCATTTTCTACAGAAAGAGTGTTCAGATCTGCTCAATCAAAAGTATGGTTTAACTCTGTTAGCTGAATGCACAGATCAGAAAGAAGTTTCACAGAATGATTCTCTGTAGTTTATATTTGGAGACATTCCTTTTTCCACTATTACCCTCTTAGCGCTCCGAATCTCCACTTGCATTTTCTACAGAAAGAGTGTTTCAGAACGGCTCAATCAAAACTAAGGTTCAACTCCTTTAGTTGAACAAACCGAACAGAAAGAAGTTTCACACAATTCTTCTGTGTAGTTTTTATTTGTAGACATTCTTTTTCCCAATATAGGCCTCTTAGCGCTGAGAATGTCCAATTGCAGTTTCTACAGAAAGAGTGTTTAAGAAAGGCTCAATCAAATGTAAGGTTCAACTCTGTTAGTTGAATGCACAGAACAGAAAGAAGTTTCATACAATGCTTCTGTGTAATTTATATTTGAACATATTCTTTTTTCCACTATTACCCACTTAGCGCGACGAATGTCCAGTTGCATTTTCTACAGAGTGTTTCAAAACTGCTCAATCAAAAGTATGGTTTACCTCTGTTAGCTGAATGCTCAGATCAGAAAGAAGTTTCACAGAATGCTTCTGTGTAGTTTATATTTGAATATATTCCTTTTTCCACTACTACTCTCTTTGCGCTCCAAATGTCCAGTTGCATTTTCTACAGAAAGAGTGTTCAGATCTGCTCAATCAAAAGTATGGTTTAACTCTGTTAGCTGAATGCACAGATCAGAAAGATGTTTCACAGAATGGTTCTGTGTAGTTTATATTTGGAGACATTCCTTTTTCCACTATTACCCTCTTAGCGCTCCGAATCTCCACTTGCATTTTCTACAGAAAGAGTGTTTCAGAACGGCTCAATCAAAACTAAGGTTCAACTCTTTTAGTTGAACAAACAGAACAGAAAGAAGTTTCACACAATTCTTCTGTGTAGTTTTTATTTGTAGACATTCTTTTTCCCAATATAGGCCTCTTAGCGCTCAGAATGTCCAATTGCAGTTTCTACAGAAAGAGTGTTTCAGAACGGCTCAATCAAAACTAAGGTTCAACTCTGTTAGTTGAATGCACAGAACAGAAAGAAGTTTCATACAATGCTTCTGTGTAGTTTATATTTGAACATATTCCTTTTTCCACTATTACCCACTTAGCGCTACGAATGTCCAGTTGCATTTTCTACAGACGGAGTGTTTCAAAACTGCTCAATCAAAAGTATGGTTTAACTCTGTTAGCTGAATGCTCAGATCAGAAAGAAGTTTCACAGAATGCTTCTGTGTAGTTTATATTTGAATATATTCCTTTTTCCACTACTACTCTCTTAGCGCTCCAAATGTCCAGTTGCATTTTCTACAGAAAGAGTGTTCAGATCTGCTGAATCAAAAGTATGGTTTAACTCTGTTAGCTGAATGCACAGATCAGAAGGAAGTTTCACAGAATGATTCTGTGTAGTTTATATTTGGAGACATTCCTTTTTCCACTATTACCCCCTTAGCGCTCCGAATCTCCACTTGCATTTTCTACAGAAAGAGTGTTTCAGAACGGCTCAATCAAAACTAAGGTTCAACTCTTTTAGTTGAACAAACAGAACAGAAAGAAGTTTCACACAATTCTTTTGTGTAGTTTTTATTTGTAGACATTCTTTTTCCCAATATAGGCCTCTTAGCGCTCAGAATGTCCAATTGCAGTTTCTACAGAAAGAGTGTTTCAGAACGGCTCAATCAAAAGTAAGGTTCAACTCTGTTAGTTGAATGCACAGAACAGAAAGAAGTTTCATACAATGCTTCTGTGTAGTTTATATTTGAACATATTCTATTTTCCACTATTACCCACTTAGCGCTACGAATGTCCAGTTGCATTTTCTACAGACAGAGTGTTTCAAAACTGCTCAATCAAAAGTATGGTTTAACTCTGTTAGCTGAATGCTCAGATCAGAAAGAAGTTTCACAGAATGCTTCTGTGTAGTTTATATTTGAATATATTCCTTTTTCCACTAATACGCTCTTAGCGCTCCAAATGTCCAGTTGCATTTTCTACAGAAAGAGTGTTCAGATCTGCTCAATCAAAAGTATGGTTTAACTCTGTTAGCTGAATGCACAGATCAGAAAGAAGTTTCACCGAATGATTCTGTGTAGTTTATATTTGAAGACATTCCTTTTTCCACTATTACCCTCTTAGCGCTCCGAATCTCCACTTGCATTATCCACAAAAAGAATGTTTCATAACTGCTCAATCAAAAATATGTTTTATCTCTGTTAACTGAATTTACAGATCAGAAATAAGTTTCACAGAATGCATCTGTGTAGTTTTTATTTGAAGATATTCTTTTTCCCAATGTAGGCCTCTTAGCGCTTAGCATGTCCAATTGCAGTTTCTACAGAAGGAGTGTTTCAGAACGGCTCAATCAAAAGTAAGGTTCAACTCTGTTAGTTGAATGCACAGAACAGAAAGAATTTTCACAGAATGCTACTGTGTAGTTTATATTTGAATATATTCCTTTTTCCACTATTACCCTCTTAGCGCTCCGAATGTCCACTTGCATTTTCTACAGAAAGAGTGTTCAGAACTGCGCAATCAAAAGTATGGTTTAACTCTGTTAGCTTAATGAACATATCAGAAATAAGTTTCACACAATGCTTCTGTGTAGTTTTTATTTGAAGATATTATTTTTCCCAATAGAGGCCTCTTAGCGCTCAGAATGTCCAATTGCAGTTTCTACAGAAAGAGTGTTTCAGAAAGGCTCAATCAAAAGTAAGGTTCAACTCTGTTAGTTGAATGCACAGAACAGAAAGAAGTTTCATACAATGCTTCTGTGTAGTTTATATTTGAACATATTCTTTTTTCCACTATTACCCACTTAGCGCTACGAATGTCCAGTTGCATTTTCTACAGACAGAGTGTTTCAAAACTGCTCAATCAAAAGTATGGTTTAACTCTGTTAGCTGAATGCTCAGATCAGAAAGAAATTTCACAGAATGCTTCTGTGTAGTTTATATTTGAATATATTCCTTTTTCCACTACTACTCTCTTAGCGCTCCAAATGTCCAGTTGCATTTTCTACAGAAAGAGTGTTCAGATCTGCTCAATCAAAAGTATGGTTTAACTCTGTTAGCTGAATGCACAGATCAGAAAGAAGTTTCACAGAATGATTCTCTGTAGTTTATATTTGGAGACATTCCTTTTTCCACTATTACCCTCTTAGCGCTCCGAATCTCCACTTGCATTTTCTACAGAAAGTGTGTTTCAGAACGGCTCAATCAAAACTAAGGTTCAACTCCTTTAGTTGAACAAACCGAACAGAAGGAAGTTTCACACAATTCTTCTGTGTAGTTTTTATTTGTAGACATTCTTTTTCCCAATATAGGCCTCTTAGCGCTCAGAATGTCCAATTGCAGTTTCTACAGAAAGAGTGTTTAAGAAAGGCTCAATCAAATGTAAGGTTCAACTCTGTTAGTTGAATGCACAGAACAGAAAGAAGTTTCATACAATGCTTCTGTGTAATTTATATTTGAACATATTCTTTTTTCCACTATTACCCACTTAGCGCTACGAATGTCCAGTTGCATTTTCTACAGAGTGTTTCAAAACTGCTCAATCAAAAGTATGGTTTACCTCTGTTAGCTGAATGCTCAGATCAGAAAGAAATTTCACAGAATGCTTCTGTGTAGTTTATATTTGAATATATTCCTTTTTCCACTACTACTCTCTTAGCGCTCCAAATGTCCAGTTGCATTTTCTACAGAAAGATTGTTCAGATCTGCTCAATCAAAAGTATGGTTTAACTCTGTTAGCTGAATGCACAGATCAGAAAGAAGTTTCACAGAATGATTCTGTGTAGTTTATATTTGGCGACATTCCTTTTTCCACTATTACCCTCTTAGCGCTCCGAATCTCCACTTGCATTTTCTACAGAAAGAGTGTTTCAGAACGGCTCAATCAAAACTAAGGTTCAACTCTTTTAGTTGAACAAACAGAACAGAAAGAAGTTTCACACAATTCTTTTGTGTAGTTTTTATTTGTAGACATTCTTTTTCCCAATATAGGCCTCTTAGCGCTCAGAATGTCCAATTGCAGTTTCTACAGAAAGAGTGTTTCAGAACGGCTCAATCAAAAGTAAGGTTCAACTCTGTTAGTTGAATGCACAGAACAGAAAGAAGTTTCATACAATGCTTCTGTGTAGTTTATATTTGAACATATTCTTTTTTCCACTATTACCCACTTAGCGCTACGAATGTCCAGTTGCATTTTCTACAGACAGAGTGTTTCAAAACTGCTCAATCAAAAGTATGGTTTAACTCTGTTAGCTGAATGCTCAGATCAGAAAGAAGTTTCACAGAATGCTTCTGTGTAGTTTATATTTGAATATATTCCTTTTTCCACTAATACGCTCTTAGCGCTCCAAATGTCCAGTTGCATTTTCTACAGAAAGAGTGTTCAGATCTGCTCAATCAAAAGTATGGTTTAACTATGTTAGCTGAATGCACAGATCAGAAAGAAGTTTCACCGAATGATTCTGTGTAGTTTATATTTGAAGACATTCCTTTTTCCACTATTACCCTCTTAGCGCTCCGAATCTCCACTTGCATTACCTACAAAAAGAATGTTTCATAACTGCTCAATCAAAAATATGTTTTATCTCTGTTAACTGAATTTACAGATCAGAAATAAGTTTCACAGAATGCATCTGTGTAGTTTTTATTTGAAGATATTCTTTTTCCCAATGTAGGCCTCTTAGCGCTTAGTATGTCCAATTGCAGTTTCTACAGAAGGAGTGTTTCAGAACGGCTCAATCAAAAGTAAGGTTCAACTCTGTTAGTTGAATGCACAGAACAGAAAGAATTTTCACAGAATGCTACTGTGTAGTTTATATTTGAATATATTCCTTTTTCCACTATTACCCTCTTAGCGCTCCGAATGTCCACTTGCATTTTCTACAGAAAGAGTGTTCAGAACTGCGCAATCAAAAGTATGGTTTAACTCTGTTAGCTTAATGAACATATCAGAAATAAGTTTCACACAATGCTTCTGTGTAGTTTTTATTTGAAGATATTATTTTTCCCAATAGAGGCCTCTTAGCGCTCAGAATGTCCAATTGCAGTTTCTACAGAAAGAGTGTTTCAGAAAGGCTCAATCAAAAGTAAGGTTCAACTCTGTTAGTTGAATGCACAGAACAGAAAGAAGTTTCATACAATGCTTCTGTGTAGTTTATATTTGAACATATTCTTTTTTCCACTATTACCCACTTAGCGCTACGAATGTCCAGTTGCATTTTCTACAGACAGAGTGTTTCAAAACTGCTCAATCAAATGTATGGTTTAACTCTGTTAGCTGAATGCTCAGATCAGAAAGAAATTTCACAGAATGCTTCTGTGTAGTTTATATTTGAATATATTCCTTTTTCCACTACTACTCTCTTAGCGCTCCAAATGTCCAGTTGCATTTTCTACAGAAAGAGTGTTCAGATCTGCTCAATCAAAAGTATGGTTTAACTCTGTTAGCTGAATGCACAGATCAGAAAGAAGTTTCACAGAATGATTCTCTGTAGTTTATATTTGGAGACATTCCTTTTTCCACTATTACCCTCTTAGCGCTCCGAATCTCCACTTGCATTTTCTACAGAAAGAGTGTTTCAGAACGGCTCAATCAAAACTAAGGTTCAACTCCTTTAGTTGAACAAACCGAACAGAAAGAAGTTTCACACAATTCTTCTGTGTAGTTTTTATTTGTAGACATTCTTTTTCCCAATATAGGCCTCTTAGCGCTGAGAATGTCCAATTGCAGTTTCTACAGAAAGAGTGTTTAAGAAAGGCTCAATCAAATGTAAGGTTCAACTCTGTTAGTTGAATGCACAGAACAGAAAGAAGTTTCATACAATGCTTCTGTGTAATTTATATTTGAACATATTCTTTTTTCCACTATTACCCACTTAGCGCGACGAATGTCCAGTTGCATTTTCTACAGAGTGTTTCAAAACTGCTCAATCAAAAGTATGGTTTACCTCTGTTAGCTGAATGCTCAGATCAGAAAGAAGTTTCACAGAATGCTTCTGTGTAGTTTATATTTGAATATATTCCTTTTTCCACTACTACTCTCTTTGCGCTCCAAATGTCCAGTTGCATTTTCTACAGAAAGAGTGTTCAGATCTGCTCAATCAAAAGTATGGTTTAACTCTGTTAGCTGAATGCACAGATCAGAAAGATGTTTCACAGAATGGTTCTGTGTAGTTTATATTTGGAGACATTCCTTTTTCCACTATTACCCTCTTAGCGCTCCGAATCTCCACTTGCATTTTCTACAGAAAGAGTGTTTCAGAACGGCTCAATCAAAACTAAGGTTCAACTCTTTTAGTTGAACAAACAGAAGAGAAAGAAGTTTCACACAATTCTTCTGTGTAGTTTTTATTTGTAGATATTCTTTTTCCCAATATAGGCCTCTTAGCGCTCAGAATGTCCAATTGCAGTTTCTACAGAAAGAGTGTTTCAGAACGGCTCAATCAAAACTAAGGTTCAACTCTGTTAGTTGAATGCACAGAACAGAAAGAAGTTTCATACAATGCTTCTGTGTAGTTTATATTTGAACATATTCTTTTTTCCACTATTACCCACTTAGCGCTACGAATGTCCAGTTGCATTTTCTACAGACAGAGTGTTTCAAAACTGCTCAATCAAAAGTATGGTTTAACTCTGTTAGCTGAATGCTCAGATCAGAAAGAAGTTTCACAGAATGCTTCTGTGTAGTTTATATTTGAATATATTCCTTTTTCCACTACTACTCTCTTAGCGCTCCAAATGTCCAGTTGCATTTTCTACAGAAAGAGTGTTCAGATCTGCTCAATCAAAAGTATGGTTTAACTCTGTTAGCTGAATGCACAGATCAGAAGGAAGTTTCACAGAATGATTCTGTGTAGTTTATATTTGGAGACATTCCTTTTTCCACTATTACCCTCTTAGAGCTCCGAATCTCCACTTGCATTTTCTACAGAAAGAGTGTTTCAGAACGGCTCAATCAAAACTAAGGTTCAACTCTTTTAGTTGAACAAACAGAACAGAAAGAAGTTTCACACAATTCTTTTGTGTAGTTTTTATATGTAGACATTCTTTTTCCCAATATAGGCCTCTTAGCGCTCAGAATGTCCAATTGCAGTTTCTACAGAAAGAGTGTTTCAGAACGGCTCAATCAAAAGTAAGGTTCAACTCTGTTAGTTGAATGCACAGAACAGAAAGAAGTTTCATACAATGCTTCTGTGTAGTTTATATTTGAACATATTCTATTTTCCACTATTACCCACTTAGCGCTACGAATGTCCAGTTGCATTTTCTACAGACAGAGTGTTTCAAAACTGCTCAATCAAAAGTATGGTTTAACTCTGTTAGCTGAATGCTCAGATCAGAAAGAAGTTTCACAGAATGCTTCTGTGTAGTTTATATTTGAATATATTCCTTTTTCCACTAATACGCTCTTAGCGCTCCAAATGTCCAGTTGCATTTTCTACAGAAAGAGTGTTCAGATCTGCTCAATCAAAAGTATGGTTTAACTCTGTTAGCTGAATGCACAGATCAGAAAGAAGTTTCACCGAATGATTCTGTGTAGTTTATATTTGAAGACATTCCTTTTTCCACTATTACCCTCTTAGCGCTCCGAATCTCCACTTGCATTTTCTACAGAAAGAGTGTTTCAGAACGGCTCAATCAAAACTAAGGTTCAACTCTTTTAGTTGAACAAACAGAACAGAAAGAAGTTTCACACAATTCTTCTGTGTAGTTTTTATTTGTAGACATTCTTTTTTCCAATATAGGCCTCTTAGCGTTCAGAATGTCCAATTGCAGTTTCTACAGAAAGAGTGTTTCAGAACGGCTCAATCAAAAGTAAGGTTCAACTCTGTTAGTTGAATGCACAGAACAGAAAGTAGTTTCACAGAATGCTTCTGTGTAGTTTATATTTGAACATATTCTTTTTTCCACTATTACCCACTTAGCGCTACGAATGTCCAGTTGCATTTTCTACAGACAGAGTGTTTCAAAACTGCTCAATCAAAAGTATGGTTTAACTCTGTTAGCTGAATGCTCAGATCAGAAAGAAGTTTCACAGAATGCTTCTGTGTCGTTTATATTTGAATATATTCCTTTTTCCACCAATACGCTCTTAGCGCTCCAAATGTCCAGTTGCATTTTCAACAGAAAGAGTGTTCAGATCTGCTCAATCAAAAGTATGGTTTAACTCTGTTAGCTGAATGCACAGATCAGAAAGAAGTTTCACCGAATGATTCTGTGTAGTTTATATTTGAAGACATTCCTTTTTCCACTATTACCCTCTTAGCGCTCCGAATCTCCACTTGCATTTTCTACAAAAAGAGTGTTTCATAACTGCTCAATCAAAAATATGTTTTATCTCTGTTAACTGAATTTACAGATCAGAAATAAGTTTCACAGAATGCATCTGTGTAGTTTTTATTTGAAGATATTCTTTTTCCCAATGTAGGCCTCTTAGCGCTTAGCATGTCCAATTGCAGTTTCTACAGAAAGAGTGTTTCAGAACGGCTCAATCAAAAGTAATGTTCAACTCTGTTAGTTGAATGCACAGAACAGAAAGAATTTTCACAGAATGTTACTGTGTAGTTTATATTTGAATATATTCCTTTTTCCACTATTACCCTCTTAGCGCTCCGAATGTCCACTTGCATTTTCTACAGAAAGAGTGTTCAGAACTGCGCAATCAAAAGTATGGTTTAACTCTGTTAGCTTAATGAACATATCAGAAATAAGTTTCACACAATGCTTCTGTGTAGTTTTTATTTGAAGATATTATTTTTCCCAATAGAGGCCTCTTAGCGCTCAGAATGTCCAATTGCAGTTTCTACAGAAAGAGTGTTTCAGAAAGGCTCAATCAAAAGTAAGGTTCAACTCTGTTAGTTGAATGCACAGAACAGAAAGAAGTTTCATACAATGCTTCTGTGTAGTTTATATTTGAACATATTCTTTTTTCCACTATTACCCACTTAGCGCTACGAATGTCCAGTTGCATTTTCTACAGACAGAGTGTTTCAAAACTGCTCAATCAAAAGTATGGTTTAACTCTGTTAGCTGAATGCTCAGATCAGAAAGAAGTTTCACAGAATGCTTCTGTGTAGTTTATATTTGAATATATTCCTTTTTCCACTACTACTCTCTTAGCGCTCCAAATGTCCAGTTGCATTTTCTACAGAAAGAGTGTTCAGATCTGCTCAATCAAAAGTATGGTTTAACTCTGTTAGCTGAATGCACAGAACAGAAAGAAGTTTCACAGAATGATTCTGTGTAGTTTATATTTGGAGACATTCCTTTTTCCACTATTACCCTCTTAGCGCTCCGAATCTCCACTTGCATTTTCTACAGAAAGAGTGTTTCAGAACGGCTCAAACAAAACTAAGGTTCAACTCTTTTAGTTGAACAAACAGAACAGAAAGAAGTTTCACACAATTCTTCTGTGTAGTTTTTATTTGTAGACATTCTTTTTCCCAATATAGGCCTCTTAGCGCTCAGAATGTCCAATTGCAGTTTCTACAGAAAGAGTGTTTCAGAACGGCTCAATCAAAAGTAAGGTTCAACTCTGTTAGTTGAATGCACAGAACAGAAAGAAGTTTCATACAATGCTTCTGTGTAGTTTATATTTGAAAATATTCTTTTTTCCACTATTACCCACTTAGCGCTACGAATGTCCAGTTGCATTTTCTACAGACAGAGTGTTTCAAAACTGCTCAATCAAAAGTATGGTTTAACTCTGTTAGCTGAATGCTCAGATCAGAAAGACGTTTCACAGAATGCTTCTGTGTAGTTTATATTTGAATATATTCCTTTTTCCACTACTACGCTCTTAGCGCTCCAAATGTCCAGTTGCATTTTCTACAGAAAGAGTGTTCAGATCTGCTCAATCAAAAGTATGGTTTAACTCTGTTAGCTGAATGCACAGATCAGAAAGAAGTTTCACCGAATGATTCTGTGTAGTTTATATTTGAAGACATTTCTTTTTCCACTATTACCCACTTAGCGCTCCGAATCTCCACTTGCATTTTCTACAAAAAGAGTGTCTCACAACTGCTCAATCAAAAATATGTTTTATCTCTGTTAACTGAATTTACAGATCAGAAATAAGTTTCACAGAATGCATCTGTGTAGTTTTTATTTGAAGATATTCTTTTTCCCAATGTAGGCCTCTTAGCGCTTAGCATGTCCAATTGCAGTTTCTACAGAAAGAGTGTTTCAGAACGGCTCAATCAAAAGTAAGGTTCAACTCTGTTAGTTGAATGCACAGAACAGAAAGAATTTTCACAGAATGCTACTGTGTAGTTTATATTTGAATATATTCCTTTCTCCACTATTACCCTCTTAGCGCTCCGAATGTCCACTTGCATTTTCTACAGAAAGAGTGTTCAGAACTGCGCAATCAAAAGTATGGTTTAACTCTGTTAGCTTAATGAACATATCAGAAATAAGTTTCACACAATGCTTCTGTGTAGTTTTTATTTGAAGATATTATTTTTCCCAATATAGGCCTCTTAGCGCTCAGAATGTCCAATTGCAGTTTCTACAGAAAGAGTGTTTCAGAAAGGCTCAATCAAAAGTAAGGTTCAACTCTGTTAGTTGAATGCACGGAACAGAAAGAAGTTTCATACAATGCTTCTGTGTAGTTTATATTTGAACATATTCTTTTTTCCACTATTACCCACTTAGCGCTACGAATGTCCAGTTGCATTTTCTACAGACAGAGTGTTTCAAAACTGCTCAATCAAAAGTATGGTTTACCTCTGTTAGCTGAATGCTCAGATCAGAAAGAAGTTTCACAGAATGCTTCTGTGTAGTTTATATTTGAATATATTCCTTTTTCCACTACTACTCTCTTAGCGCTCCAAATGTCCAGTTGCATTTTCTACAGAAAGAGTGTTCAGATCTGCTCAATCAAAAGTATGTTTTAACTCTGTTAGCTGAATGCACAGATCAGAAAGAAGTTTCACAGAATGATTCTGTGTAGTTTATATTTGGAGACATTCCTTTTTCCACTATTACCCTCTTAGCGCTCCGAATCTCCACTTGCATTTTCTACAGAAAGAGTGTTTCAGAACGGCTCAATCAAAACTAAGGATCAACTCTTTTAGGTGAACAAACAGAACAGAAAGAAGTTTCACACAATTCTTCTGTGTAGTTTTTATTTGTAGACATTCTTTTTCCCAATATAGGCCTCTTAGCGCTCAGAATGTCCAATTGCAGTTTCTACAGAAAGAGTGTTTCAGAACGGCTCAATCAAAAGTAAGGTTCAACTCTGTTAGTTGAAGGCACAGAACAGAAAGAAGTTTCATACAATGCTTCTGTGTAGTTCATATTTGAAGATATTCTTTTTTCCACTATTACCCACTTAGCGCTACGAATGTCCAGTTGCATTTTCTACAGACAGAGTGTTTCACAACTGCTCAATCAAAAGTATGGTTTAACTCTGTTAGCTGAATGCTCAGATCAGAAAAAAGTTTCACAGAATGCTTCTGTGAAGTTTATATTTGAATATATTCCTTTTTCCACTACTACGCTCTTAGCGCTCCAAATGTCCAGTTGCATTTTCAACAGAAATAGTGTTCAGATCTGCTCAATCAAAAGTATGGTTTAACTCTGTTAGCTGAATGCACAGATCAGAAAGAAGTTTCACCGAATGATTCTGTGTAGTTTATATTTGAAGACATTACTTTTTCCACTATTACCCACTTAGCGCTCCGAATCTCCACTTGCATTTTCTACAAAAAGAGTGTTTCATAACTGCTCAATCAAAAATATGTTTTATCTCTGTTAACTGAATTTACAGATCAGAAATAAGTTTCACAGAATGCATCTGTGTAGTTTTTATTTGAAGATATACTTTTTCCCAATGTAGGCCTCTTAGCTCTTAGCATGTCCAATTGCAGTTTCTACAGAAAGAGTGTTTCAGAACGGCTCAATCAAAAGTAAGGTTCAACTCTGTTAGTTGAATGCACAGAACAGAAAGAATTTTCACAGAATGCTACTGTGTAGTTTATATTTGAATATATTCCTTTCTCCACTATTACCATCTTAGCGCTCCGAATGTCCACTTGCATTTTCTACAGAAAGAGTGTTCAGAACTGCGCAATCAAAAATATGGTTTAACTCTGTTAGCTTAATGAACATATCAGAAATAAGTTTCACACAATGCTTCTGTGTAGTTTTTATTTGAAGATATTATTTTTCCCAATAGAGGCCTCTTAGCGCTCAGAATGTCCAATTGCAGTTTCTACAGAAAGAGAGTTTCAGAAAGGCTCAATCAAATGTAAGGTTCAACTCTGTTAGTTGAATGCACAGAACAGAAAGAAGTTTCATACAATGATACTGTGTAGTTTATATTTGAACATATTCTTTTTTCCACTATTACCCACTTAGCGCTACGAATGTCCAGTTGCATTTTCTACAGGCAGAGTGTTTCAAAACTGCTCAATCAAAAGTATGGTTTAACTCTGTTAGCTGAATGCTCAGATCAGAAAGAAGTTTCACAGAATGCTTCTGTGTAGTTTATATTTGAATATATTCCTTTTTCCACTACTACTCTCTTAGCGCTCCAAATGTCCAGTTGCATTTTCTACAGAAAGAGTGTTCAGATCTGCTCAATCAAAAGTATGTTTTAACTCTGTTAGCTGAATGCACAGATCAGAAAGAAGTTTCACAGAATGATTCTGTGTAGTTTATATTTGGAGACATTCCTTTTTCCACTATTACCCTCTTAGCGCTCCGAATCTCCACTTCCATGTTCTACAGAAAGAGTGTTTCAGAACGGCTCAATCAAAACTAAGGTTCAACTCTTTTAGTTGAACAAACAGAACAGAAAGAAGTTTCACACAATTCTTCTGTGTAGTTTTTATTTGTAGACATTCTTTTTCCCAATATAGGCCTCTTAGCGCTCAGAATGTCCAATTGCAGTTTCTACAGAAAGAGTGTTTCAGAACGGCTCAATCAAAAGTAAGGTTCAACTCTGTTAGTTGAATGCACAGAACAGAAAGAAGTTTCATACAATGCTTCTGTGTAGTTTATATTTGAACATATTCTTTTTTCCACTATTACCCACTTAGCGCTACGAATGTCCAGTTGCATTTTCTACAGACAGAGTGTTTCAAAACTGCTCAATCAAAAGTATGGTTTAACTCTGTTAGCTGAATGCTCAGATCAGAAAAAAGTTTCACAGAATGCTTCTGTGAAGTTTATATTTGAATATATTCCTTTTTCCACTACTACGCTCTTAGCGCTCCAAATGTCCAGTTGCATTTTCAACAGAAATAGTGTTCAGATCTGCTCAATCAAAAGTATGGTTTAACTCTGTTAGCTGAATGCACAGATCAGAAAGAAGTTTCACCGAATGATTCTGTGTAGTTTATATTTGAAGACATTCCTTTTTCCACTATTACCCACGTAGCGATCCGAATCTCCACTTGCATTTTCTACAAAAAGAGTGTTTCATAACTGCTAAATCAAAAATATGTTTTATCTCTGTTAACTGAATTTACAGATCAGAAATAAGTTTCACAGAATGCATCTGTGTAGTTTTTATTTGAAGATATTCTTTTTCCCAATGTAGGCCTCTTAGCTCTTAGCATGTCCAATTGCAGTTTCTACAGAAAGAGTGTTTCAGAACGGCTCAATCAAAAGTAAGGTTCAACTCTGTTAGTTGAATGCACAGAACAGAAAGAATTTTCACAGAATGCTACTGTGTAGTTTATATTTGAATATATTCCTTTCTCCACTATTACCCTCTTAGCGCTCCGAATGTCCACTTGCATTTTCTACAGAAAGAGTGTTCAGAACTGCGCAATCAAAAATTTGGTTTAACTCTGTTAGCTTAATGAACATATCAGAAATAAGTTTCACACAATGCTTCTGTGTAGTTTTTATTTGAAGATATTATTTTTCCCAATAGAGGCCTCTTAGCGCTCAGAATGTCCAATTGCAGTTTCTACAGAAAGAGTGTTTCAGAAAGGCTCAATCAAAAGTAAGGTTCAACTCTGTTAGTTGAATGCACAGAACAGAAAGAAGTTTCATACAATGATACTGTGTAGTTTATATTTGAACATATTCTTTTTTCCACTATTACCCACTTAGCGCTACGAATGTCCAGTTGCATTTTCTACAGGCAGAGTGTTTCAAAACTGCTCAATCAAAAGTATGGTTTAACTCTGTTAGCTGAATGCTCAGATCAGAAAGAAGTTTCACAGAATGCTTCTGTGTAGTTTATATTTGAATATATTCCTTTTTCCACTACTACTCTCTTATCGCTCCAAATGTCCAGTTGCATTTTCTACAGAAAGAGTGTTCAGATCTGCTCAATCAAAAGTATGTTTTAACTCTGTTAGCTGAATGCACAGATCAGAAAGAAGTTTCACAGAATGATTCTGTGTAGTTTATATTTGGAGACATTCCTTTTTCCACTATTACCCTCTTAGCGCTCCGAATCTCCACTTCCATGTTCTACAGAAAGAGTGTTTCAGAACGGCTCAATCAAAACTAAGGTTCAACTCTTTTAGTTGAACAAACAGAACAGAAAGAAGTTTCACACAATTCTTCTGTGTAGTTTTTATTTGTAGACATTCTTTTTCCCAATATAGGCCTCTTAGCGCTCAGAATGTCCAATTGCAGTTTCTACAGAAAGAGTGTTTCAGAACGGCTCAATCAAAAGTAAGGTTCAACTCTGTTAGTTGAATGCACAGAACAGAAAGAAGTTTCATACAATGCTTCTGTGTAGTTTATATTTGAACATATTCTTTTTTCCACTATTACCCACTTAGCGCTACGAATGTCCAGTTGCATTTTCTACAGACAGAGTGTTTCAAAACTGCTCAATCAAAAGTATGGTTTAACTCTGTTAGCTGAATGCTCAGATCAGAAAGAAGTTTCACAGAATGCTTCTGTGTAGTTTATATTTGAATATATTCCTTTTTCCACTACTACGCTCTTAGCGCTCCAAATGTCCAGTTGCATTTTCTACACAAAGAGTGTTCAGATCTGCTCAATCAAAAGTATGGTTTAACTCTGTTAGCTGAATGCACAGATCAGAAAGAAGTTTCACCGAATGATTCTGTGTAGTTTATATTTGAAGACATTTCTTTTTCCACTATTACCCACTTAGCGCTCCGAATCTCCACTTGCATTTTCTACAAAAAGAGTGTTTCACAACTGCTCAATCAAAAATATGTTTTATCTCTGTTAACTGAATTTACAGATCAGAAATAAGTTTCACAGAATGCATCTGTGTAGTTTTTATTTGAAGATATTCTTTTTCCCAATGTAGGCCTCTTAGCTCTTAGCATGTCCAATTGCAGTTTCTACAGAAAGAGTGTTTCAGAACGGCTCAATCAAAAGTAAGGTTCAACTCTGTTAGTTGAATGCACAGAACAGAAAGAATTTTCACAGAATCCTACTGTGTAGTTTATATTTGAATATATTCCTTTCTCCACTATTACCCTCTTAGCGCTCCGAATGTCCACTTGCATTTTCTACAGAAAGAGTGTTCAGAACTGCGCAATCAAAAGTATGGTTTAACTCTGTTAGCTTAATGAACATATCAGAAATAAGTTTCACACAATGCTTCTGTGTAGTTTTTATTTGAAGATATTATTTTTCCCAATAGAGGCCTCTTAGCGCTCAGAATGTCCAATTACAGTTTCTACAGAAAGAGTGTTTCAGAAAGGCTCAATCAAAAGTAAGGTTCAACTCTGTTAGTTGAATGCACAGAACAGAAAGAAGTTTCATACAATGATTCTGTGTAGTTTATATTTGAACATATTCTTTTTTCCACTATTACCCACTTAGCGCTACGAATGTCCAGTTGCATTTTCTACAGACAGAGTGTTTCAAAACTGCTCAATCAAAAGTATGGTTTAACTCTGTTAGCTGAATGCTCAGATCAGAAAGAAGTTTCACAGAATGTTTCTGTGTAGTTTATATTTGAATATATTCCTTTTTCCACTACTACTCTCTTAGCGCTCCAAATGTACAGTTGCATTTTCTACAGAAAGAGTGTTCAGATCTCCTCAATCAAAAGTATGTTTTAAATCTGTTAGCTGAATGCACAGATCAGAAAGAAGTTTCACAGAATGATTCTGTGTAGTTTATATTTGGAGACATTCCTTTTTCCACTATTACCCTCTTAGCGCTCCGAATCTCCACTTGCATTTTCTACAGAAAGAGTGTTTCAGAACGGCTCAATCAAAACTAAGGTTCAACTCTTTTAGTTGAACAAACAGAACAGAAAGAAGTTTCACAAAATTCTTCTGTGTAGTTTTTATTTGTAGACATTCTTTTTCCCAATATAGGCCTCTTAGCGCTCAGAATGTCCAATTGCAGTTTCTACAGAAAGAGTGTTTCAGAACGGCTCAATCAAAAGTAAGGTTCAACTCTGTTAGTTGAATGCACAGAACAGAAAGAAGTTTCATACAATGCTTCTGTGTAGTTTATATTTGAACATATTCTTTTTTCCACTATTACCCACTTAGCGCTACGAATGTCCAGTTGCATTTTCTACAGACAGAGTGTTTCAAAACTGCTCAATCAAAAGTATGGTTTAACTCTGTTAGCTGAATGCTCAGATCAGAAAAAAGTTTCACAGAATGCTTCTGTGAAGTTTATATTTGAATATATTCCTTTTTCCACTACTACGCTCTTAGCGCTCCAAATGTCCAGTTGCATTTTCAACAGAAATAGTGTTCAGATCTGCTCAATCAAAAGTATGGTTTAACTCTGTTAGCTGAATGCACAGATCAGAAAGAAGTTTCACCGAATGATTCTGTGTAGTTTATATTTGAAGACATTCCTTTTTCCACTATTACCCACGTAGCGATCCGAATCTCCACTTGCATTTTCTACAAAAAGAGTGTTTCATAACTGCTAAATCAAAAATATGTTTTATCTCTGTTAACTGAATTTACAGATCAGAAATAAGTTTCACAGAATGCATCTGTGTAGTTTTTATTTGAAGATATTCTTTTTCCCAATGTAGGCCTCTTAGCTCTTAGCATGTCCAATTGCAGTTTCTACAGAAAGAGTGTTTCAGAACGGCTCAATCAAAAGTAAGGTTCAACTCTGTTAGTTGAATGCACAGAACAGAAAGAATTTTCACAGAATGCTACTGTGTAGTTTATATTTGAATATATTCCTTTCTCCACTATTACCCTCTTAGCGCTCCGAATGTCCACTTGCATTTTCTACAGAAAGAGTGTTCAGAACTGCGCAATCAAAAATTTGGTTTAACTCTGTTAGCTTAATGAACATATCAGAAATAAGTTTCACACAATGCTTCTGTGTAGTTTTTATTTGAAGATATTATTTTTCCCAATAGAGGCCTCTTAGCGCTCAGAATGTCCAATTGCAGTTTCTACAGAAAGAGTGTTTCAGAAAGGCTCAATCAAAAGTAAGGTTCAACTCTGTTAGTTGAATGCACAGAACAGAAAGAAGTTTCATACAATGATACTGTGTAGTTTATATTTGAACATATTCTTTTTTCCACTATTACCCACTTAGCGCTACGAATGTCCAGTTGCATTTTCTACAGGCAGAGTGTTTCAAAACTGCTCAATCAAAAGTATGGTTTAACTCTGTTAGCTGAATGCTCAGATCAGAAAGAAGTTTCACAGAATGCTTCTGTGTAGTTTATATTTGAATATATTCCTTTTTCCACTACTACTCTCTTAGCGCTCCAAATGTCCAGTTGCATTTTCTACAGAAAGAGTGTTCAGATCTGCTCAATCAAAAGTATGTTTTAACTCTGTTAGCTGAATGCACAGATCAGAAAGAAGTTTCACAGAATGATTCTGTGTAGTTTATATTTGGAGACATTCCTTTTTCCACTATTACCCTCTTAGCGCTCCGAATCTCCACTTCCATGTTCTACAGAAAGAGTGTTTCAGAACGGCTCAATCACAACTAAGGTTCAACTCTTTTAGTTGAACAAACAGAACAGAAAGAAGTTTCACACAATTCTTCTGTGTAGTTTTTATTGTAGACATTCTTTTTCCCAATATAGGCCTCTTAGCGCTCAGAATGTCCAATTGCAGTTTCTACAGAAAGAGTGTTTCAGAACGGCTCAATCAAAAGTAAGGTTCAACTCTGTTAGTTGAATGCACAGAACAGAAAGAAGTTTCATACAATGCTTCTGTGTAGTTTATATTTGAACATATTCTTTTTTCCACTATTACCCACTTAGCGCTACGAATGTCCAGTTGCATTTCCTACAGACAGAGTGTTTCAAAACTGCTCAATCAAAAGTATGGTTTAACTCTGTTAGCTGAATTCTCAGATCAGAAAGAAGTTTCACAGAATGCTTCTGTGTAGTTTATATTTGAATATATTCCTTTTTCCACTACTACGCTCTTAGCGCTCCAAATGTCCAGTTGCATTTTCTACAGAAAGAGTGTTCAGATCTGCTCAATCAAAAGTATGGTTTAACTCTGTTAGCTGAATGCACAGATCAGAAAGAAGTTTCACCGAATGATTCTGTGTAGTTTATATTTGAAGACATTTCTTTTTCCACTATTACCCACTTAGCGCTCCGAATCTCCACTTGCATTTTCTACAAAAAGAGTGTTTCACAACTGCTCAATCAAAAATATGTTTTATCTCTGTTAACTGAATTTACAGATCAGAAATAAGTTTCACAGAATGCATCTGTGTACTTTTTATTTGAAGATATTCTTTTTCCCAATGTAGGCCTCTTAGCTCTTAGCATGTCCAATTGCAGTTTCTACAGAAAGAGTGTTTCAGAACGGCTCAATCAAAAGTAAGGTTCAACTCTGTTAGTTGAATGCACAGAACAGAAAGAATTTTCACAGAATCCTACTGTGTAGTTTATATTTGAATATATTCCTTTCTCCACTATTACCCTCTTAGCGCTCCGAATGTCCACTTGCATTTTCTACAGAAAGAGTGTTCAGAACTGCGCAATCAAAAGTATGGTTTAACTCTGTTAGCTTAATGAACATATCAGAAATAAGTTTCACACAATGCTTCTGTGTAGTTTTTATTTGAAGATATTATTTTTCCCAATAGAGGCCTCTTAGCGCTCAGAATGTCCAATTACAGTTTCTACAGAAAGAGTGTTTCAGAAAGGCTCAATCAAAAGTAAGGTTCAACTCTGTTAGTTGAATGCACAGAACAGAAAGAAGTTTCATACAATGATTCTGTGTAGTTTATATTTGAACATATTCTTTTTTCCACTATTACCCACTTAGCGCTACGAATGTCCAGTTGCATTTTCTACAGACAGAGTGTTTCAAAACTGCTCAATCAAAAGTATGGTTTAACTCTGTTAGCTGAATGCTCAGATCAGAAAGAAGTTTCACAGAATGCTTCTGTGTAGTTTATATTTGAATATATTCCTTTTTCCACTACTACTCTCTTAGCGCTCCAAATGTCCAGTTGCATTTTCTACAGAAAGAGTGTTCAGATCTCCTCAATCAAAAGTATGTTTTAAATCTGTTAGCTGAATGCACAGATCAGAAAGAAGTTTCACAGAATGATTCTGTGTAGTTTATATTTGGAGACATTCCTTTTTCCACTATTACCCTCTTAGCGCTCCGAATCTCCACTTGCATTTTCTACAGAAAGAGTGTTTCAGAACGGCTCAATCAAAACTAAGATTCAACTCTTTTAGTTGAACAAACAGAACAGAAAGAAGTTTCACAAAATTCTTCTGTGTAGTTTTTATTTGTAGACATTCTTTTTCCCAATATAGGCCTCTTAGCGCTCAGAATGTCCAATTGCAGTTTCTACAGAAAGAGTGTTTCAGAACGGCTCAATCAAAAGTAAGGTTCAACTCTGTTAGTTGAATGCACAGAACAGAAAGAAGTTTCATACAATGCTTCTGTGTAGTTTATATTTGAACATATTCTTTTTTCCACTATTACCCACTTAGCGCTACGAATGTCCAGTTGCATTTTCTACAGACAGAGTGTTTCAAAACTGCTCAATCAAAAGTATGGTTTAACTCTGTTAGCTGAATGCACAGATCAGAAAGAAGTTTCACCGAATGATTCTGTGTAGTTTATATGTGAAGACATTCCTTTTTCCACTATTACCCACTTAGCGCTCCGAATCTCCACTTGCATTTTCTACAAAAAGTGTGTTTCATAACTGCTCAATCAAAAATATGTTTTATCTCTGTTAACTGAATTTACAGATGAGAAATAAGTTTCACAGAATGCATCTGTGTAGTTTTTATTTGAAGATATTCTTTTTCCCAATGTAGGCCTCTTAGCTCTTAGCATGTCCAATTGCAGTTTCTACAGAAAGAGTGTTTCAGAACGGCTCAATCAAAAGTAAGGTTCAACTCTGTTAGTTGAATGCACAGAACAGAAAGAATTTTCACAGAATGCTACTGCGTAGTTTATATTTGAATATATTCCTTTCTCCACTATTACCCTCTTAGCGCTCCGAATGTCCACTTGCATTTTCTACAGAAAGAGTGTTCAGAACTGCGCAATCAAAAGTATGGTTTAACTCTGTTAGCTTAATGAACATATCAGAAATAAGTTTCACACAATGCTTCTGTGTAGTTTTTATTTGAAGATATTATTTTTCCCAATAGAGGCCTCTTAGCGCTCACAATGTCCAATTGCAGTTTCTACAGAAAGAGTGTTTCAGAACGGCTCAATCAAAAGTAAGGTTCAACTCTGTTAGTTGAATGCACAGAACAGAAATTAGTTTCACAGAATGCTTCTGTGTAGTTTATATTTGAACATATTCTTTTTTCCACTATTACCCACTTAGCGCTACGAATGTCCAGTTGCATTTTCTACAGACAGAGTGTTTCAAAACTGCTCAATCAAAAGTATGGTTTAACTCTGTTAGCTGAATGCTCAGATCAGAAAGAAGTTTCACAGAATGCTTCTGTGTCGTTTATATTTGAATATATTCCTTTTTCCACCAATACGCTCTTAGCGCTCCAAATGTCCAGTTGCATTTTCAACAGAAAGAGTGTTCAGATCTGCTCAATCAAAAGTATGGTTTAACTCTGTTAGCTGAATGCACAGATGAGAAAGAAGTTTCACCGAATGATTCTGTGTAGTTTATATTTGAAGACATTCCTTTTTCCACTATTACCCTCTTAGCGCTCCGAATCTCCACTTGCATTTTCTACAAAAAGAGTGTTTCATAACTGCTCAATCAAAAATATTTTTTATCTCTGTTAACTGAATTTACAGATCAGAAATATGTTTCACAGAATGCATCTGTGTAGTTTTTATTTGAAGATATTCTTTTTCCCAATGTAGGCCTCTTAGCGCTTAGCATGTCCAATTGCAGTTTCTACAGAAAGAGTGTTTCAGAACGGCTCAATCAAAAGTAAGGTTCAACTCTGTTAGTTGAATGCACAGAACAGAAAGTATTTTCACAGAATGCTACTGTGTAGTTTATATTTGAATATATTCCTTTTTCCACTATTACCCTCTTAGCGCTCCGAATGTCCACTTGCATTTTCTACAGAAAGAGTGTTCAGAACTGCGAAATCAAAAGTATGGTTTAACTCTGATAGCTTAATGAACATATCAGAAATAAGTTTCACACAATGCTTCTGTGTAGTTTTTATTTGAAGATATTATTTTTCCCAATATAGGCCTCTTAGCACTCAGAATGTCCAATTGCAGTTTCTACAGAAAGAGTGTTTCAGAAAGGCTCAATCAAAAGTAAGGTTCAACTCTGTTAGTTGAATGCACGGAACAGAAAGAAGTTTCATACAATGCTTCTGTGTAGTTTATATTTGAACATATTTTTTTTCCACTATTACCCACTTAGCGCTACGAATGTCCAGTTGCATTTTCTACAGACAGAGTGTTTCAAAACTGCTCAATCAAAAGTATGGTTTACCTCTGTTAGCTGAATGCTCAGATCAGAAAAAAGTTTCACAGAATGCTTCTGTGTAGTTTATATTTGAATATATTCCTTTTTCCACTACTACTCTCTTAGCGCTCCAAATGTCCAGTTGCATTTTCTACAGAAAGAGTGTTCAGATCTGCTCAATCAAAAGTATGGTTTAACTCTGTTAGCTGAATGCACAGATCAGAAAGAAGTTTCACAGAATGATTCTGTGTAGTTTATATTTGGAGACATTCCTTTTTCCACTATTACCCTCTTAGCGCTCCGAATCTCCACTTGCATAATCTACAGAAAGAGTGTTTCAGAACGGCTCAATCAAAACTAAAGATCAACTCTTTTAGGTGAACAAACAGAACAGAAAGAAGTTTCACACAATTCTTCTGTGTAGTTTTTATTTGTAGACATTCTTTTTCCCAATATAGGCCTCTTAGCGCTCAGAATGTCCAATTGCAGTTTCTACAGAAAGAGTGTTTCAGAACGGCTCAATCAAAAGTAAGGTTCAACTCTGTTAGTTGAAGGCACAGAACAGAAAGAAGTTTCATACAATGCTTCTGTGTAGTTCATATTTGAAGATATTCTTTTTTCCACTATTACCCACTTAGCGCTACGAATGTCCAGTTGCATTTTCTACAGACAGAGTGTTTCAAAACTGCTCAATCAAAAGTATGGTTTAACTCTGTTAGCTGAATGCTCAGATCAGAAAAAAGTTTCACAGAATGCTTCTGTGAAGTTTATATTTGAATATATTCCTTTTTCCACTACTACGCTCTTAGCGCTCCAAATGTCCAGTTGCATTTTCAACAGAAATAGTGTTCAGATCTGCTCAATCAAAAGTATGGTTTAACTCTGTTAGCTGAATGCACAGATCAGAAAGAAGTTTCACCGAATGATTCTGTGTAGTTTATATTTGAAGACATTACTTTTTCCACTATTACCCTCTTAGCGCTCCGAATCTCCACTTGCATTTTCTACAAAAAGAGTGTTTCATAACTGCTCAATCAAAAATATGTTTTATCTCTGTTAACTGAATTTACAGAGCAGAAATAAGTTTCACAGAATGCATCTGTGTAGTTTTTATTTGAAGATATACTTTTTCCCAATGTAGGCCTCTTAGCTCTTAGCATGTCCAATTGCAGTTTCTACAGAAAGAGTGTTTCAGAACGGCTCAATCAAAAGTAAGGTTCAACTCTGTTAGTTGAATGCACAGAACAGAAAGAATTTTCACAGAATGCTACTGTGTAGTTTATATTTGAATATATTCCTTTCTCCACTATTACCATCTTAGCGCTCCGAATGTCCACTTGCATTTTCTACAGAAAGAGTGTTCAGAACTGCGCAATCAAAAATATGGTTTAACTCTGTTAGCTTAATGAACATATCAGAAATAAGTTTCACACAATGCTTCTGTGTAGTTTTTATTTGAAGATATTATTTTTCCCAATAGAGGCCTCTTAGCGCTCAGAATGTCCAATTGCAGTTTCTACAGAAAGAGAGTTTCAGAAAGGCTCAATCAAATGTAAGGTTCAACTCTGTTAGTTGAATGCACAGAACAGAAAGAAGTTTCATACAATGATACTGTGTAGTTTATATTTGAACATATTCTTTTTTCCACTATTACCCACTTAGCGCTACGAATGTCCAGTTGCATTTTCTACAGGCAGAGTGTTTCAAATCTGCTCAATCAAAAGTATGGTTTAACTCTGTTAGCTGAATGCTCAGATCAGAAAGAAGTTTCACAGAATGCTTCTGTGTAGTTTATATTTGAATATATTCCTTTTTCCACTACTACTCTCTTAGCGCTCCAAATGTCCAGTTGCATTTTCTACAGAAAGAGTGTTCAGATCTGCTCAATCAAAAGTATGTTTTAACTCTGTTAGCTGAATGCACAGATCAGAAAGAAGTTTCACAGAATGATTCTGTGTAGTTTATATTTGGAGACATTCCTTTTTCCACTATTACCCTCTTAGCGCTCCGAATCTCCACTTCCATGTTCTACAGAAAGAGTGTTTCAGAACGGCTCAATCAAAACTAAGGTTCAACTCTTTTAGTTGAACAAACAGAACAGAAAGAAGTTTCACACAATTCTTCTGTGTAGTTTTTATTTGTAGACATTCTTTTTCCCAATATAGGCCTCTTAGCGCTCAGAATGTCCAATTGCAGTTTCTACAGAAAGAGTGTTTCAGAACGGCTCAATCAAAAGTAAGGTTCAACTCTGTTAGTTGAATGCACAGAACAGAAAGAAGTTTCATACAATGCTTCTGTGTAGTTTATATTTGAACATATTCTTTTTTCCACTATTACCCACTTAGCGCTACGAATGTCCAGTTGCATTTTCTACAGACAGAGTGTTTCAAAACTGCTCAATCAAAAGTATGGTTTAACTCTGTTAGCTGAATGCTCAGATCAGAAAAAAGTTTCACAGAATGCTTCTGTGAAGTTTATATTTGAATATATTCCTTTTTCCACTACTACGCTCTTAGCGCTCCAAATGTCCAGTTGCATTTTCAACAGAAATAGTGTTCAGATCTGCTCAATCAAAAGTATGGTTTAACTCTGTTAGCTGAATGCACAGATCAGAAAGAAGTTTCACCGAATGATTCTGTGTAGTTTATATTTGAAGACATTCCTTTTTCCACTATTACCCACGTAGCGATCCGAATCTCCACTTGCATTTTCTACAAAAAGAGTGTTTCATAACTGCTAAATCAAAAATATGTTTTATCTCTGTTAACTGAATTTACAGATCAGAAATAAGTTTCACAGAATGCATCTGTGTAGTTTTTATTTGAAGATATTCTTTTTCCCAATGTAGGCCTCTTAGCTCTTAGCATGTCCAATTGCAGTTTCTACAGAAAGAGTGTTTCAGAACGGCTCAATCAAAAGTAAGGTTCAACTCTGTTAGTTGAATGCACAGAACAGAAAGAATTTTCACAGAATGCTACTGTGTAGTTTATATTTGAATATATTACTTTCTCCACTATTACCCTCTTAGCGCTCCGAATGTCCACTTGCATTTTCTACAGAAAGAGTGTTTAGAACTGCGCAATCAAAAATTTGGTTTAACTCTGTTAGCTTAATGAACATATCAGAAATAAGTTTCACACAATGCTTCTGTGTAGTTTTTATTTGAAGATATTATTTTTCCCAATAGATGCCTCTTAGCGCTCAGAATGTCCAATTGCAGTTTCTACAGAAAGAGTGTTTCAGAAAGGCTCAATCAAAAGTAAGGTTCAACTCTGTTAGTTGAATGCACAGAACAGAAAGAAGTTTCATACAATGATACTGTGTAGTTTATATTTGAACATATTCTTTTTTCCACTATTACCCACTTAGCGCTACGAATGTCCAGTTGCATTTTCTACAGGCAGAGTGTTTCAAAACTGCTCAATCAAAAGTATGGTTTAACTCTGTTAGCTGAATGCTCAGATCAGAAAGAAGTTTCACCGAATGATTCTGTGTAGTTTATATTTGGAGACATTCCTTTTTCCACTATTACCCTCTTAGCGCTCCGAATCTCCACTTCCATGTTCTACAGAAAGAGTGTTTCAGAACGGCTCAATCAAAACTAAGGTTCAACTCTTTTAGTTGAACAAACAGAACAGAAAGAAGTTTCACACAATTCTTCTGTGTAGTTTTTATTTGTAGACATTCTTTTTCCCAATATAGGCCTCTTAGCGCTCAGAATGTCCAATTGCAGTTTCTACAGAAAGAGTGCTTCAGAACGGCTCAATCAAAAGTAAGGTTCAACTCTGTTAGTTGAATGCACAGAACAGAAAGAAGTTTCATACAATGCTTCTGTGTAGTTTATATTTGAACATATTCTTTTTTCCACTATTACCCACTTAGCGCTACGAATGTCCAGTTGCATTTTCTACAGACAGAGTGTTTCAAAACTGCTCAATCAAAAGTATGGTTTAACTCTGTTAGCTGAATGCTCAGATCAGAAAGAAGTTTCACAGAATGCTTCTGTGTAGTTTATATTTGAATATATTCCTTTTTCCACTACTACGCTCTTAGCGCTCCAAATGTCCAGTTGCATTTTCTACAGAAAGAGTGTTCAGATCTGCTCAATCAAAAGTATGGTTTAACTCTGTTAGCTGAATGCACAGATCAGAAAGAAGTTTCACCGAATGATTCTGTGTAGTTTATATTTGAAGACATTTCTTTTTCCACTATTACCCACTTAGCGCTCCGAATCTCCACTTGCATTTTCTACAAAAAGAGTGTTTCACAACTGCTCAATCAAAAATATGTTTTATCTCTGTTAACTGAATTTACAGATCAGAAATAAGTTTCACAGAATGCATCTGTGTAGTTTTTATTTGAAGATATTCTTTTTCCCAATGTAGGCCTCTTAGCTCTTAGCATGTCCAATTGCAGTTTCTACAGAAAGAGTGTTTCAGAACGGCTCAATCAAAAGTAAGGTTCAACTCTGTTAGTTGAATGCACAGAACAGAAAGAATTTTCACAGAATGCTACTGTGTAGTTTATATTTGAATATATTCCTTTCTCCACTATTACCCTCTTAGCGCTCCGAATGTCCACTTGCATTTTCTACAGAAAGAGTGTTCAGAACTGCGCAATCAAAAGTATGGTTTAACTCTGTTAGCTTAATGAACATATCAGAAATAAGTTTCACACAATGCTTCTGTGTAGTTTTTATTTGAAGATATTATTTTTCCCAATAGAGGCCTCTTAGCGCTCAGAATGTCCAATTACAGTTTCTACAGAAAGAGTGTTTCAGAAAGGCTCAATCAAAAGTAAGGTTCAACTCTGTTAGTTGAATGCACAGAACAGAAAGAAGTTTCATACAATGATTCTGTGTAGTTTATATTTGAACATATTCTTTTTTCCACTATTACCCACTTAGCGCTACGAATGTCCAGTTGCATTTTCTACAGACAGAGTGTTTCAAAACTGCTCAATCAAAAGTATGGTTTAACTCTGTTAGCTGAATGCTCAGATCAGAAAGAAGTTTCACAGAATTCTTCTGTGTAGTTTATATTTGAATATATTCCTTTTTCCACTACTACTCTCTTAGCGCTCCAAATGTCCAGTTGCATTTTCTACAGAAAGAGTGTTCAGATCTCCTCAATCAAAAGTATGTTTTAAATCTGTTAGCTGAATGCACAGATCAGAAAGAAGTTTCACAGAATGATTCTGTGTAGTTTATATTTGGAGACATTCCTTTTTCCACTATTACCCTCTTAGCGCTCCGAATCTCCACTTGCATTTTCTACAGAAAGAGTGTTTCAGAACGGCTCAATCAAAACTAAGGTTCAACTCTTTTAGTTGAACAAACAGAACAGAAAGAAGTTTCACAAAATTCTTCTGTGTAGTTTTTATTTGTAGACATTCTTTTTCCCAATATAGGCCTCTTAGCGCTCAGAATGTCCAATTGCAGTTTCTACAGAAAGAGTGTTTCAGAACGGCTCAATCAAAAGTAAGGTTCAACTCTGTTAGTTGAATGCACAGAACAGAAAGAAGTTTCATACAATGCTTCTGTGTAGTTTATATTTGAACATATTCTTTTTTCCACTATTACCCACTTAGCGCTACGAATGTCCAGTTGCATTTTCTACAGACAGAGTGTTTCAAAACTGCTCAATCAAAAGTATGGTTTAAGTCTGTTAGCTGAATGCACAGATCAGAAAGAAGTTTCACCGAATGATTCTGTGTAGTTTCTATGTGAAGACATTCCTTTTTCCACTATTACCCACTTAGCGCTCCGAATCTCCACTTGCATTTTCTACAAAAAGTGTGTTTCATAACTGCTCAATCAAAAATATGTTTTATCTCTGTTAACTGAATTTACAGATGAGAAATAAGTTTCACAGAATGCATCTGTGTAGTTTTTATTTGAAGATATTCTTTTTCCCAATGTAGGCCTCTTAGCTCTTAGCATGTCCAATTGCAGTTTCTACAGAAAGAGTGTTTCAGAACGGCTCAATCAAAAGTAAGGTTCAACTCTGTTAGTTGAATGCACAGAACAGAAAGAATTTTCACAGAATGCTACTGTGTAGTTTATATTTGAATATATTCCTTTCTCCACTATTACCCTCTTAGCGCTCCGAATGTCCACTTGCATTTTCTACCGAAAGAGTGTTCAGAACTGCGCAATCAAAAGTATGGTTTAACTCTGTTAGCTTAATGAACATATCAGAAATAAGTTTCACACAATGCTTCTGTGTAGTTTTTATTTGAAGATATTATTTTTCCCAATAGAGGCCTCTTAGCGCTCAGAATGTCCAATTGCAGTTTCTACAGAAAGAGTGTTTCAGAAAGGCTCAATCAAATGTAAGGTTCAACTCTGTTAGTTGAATGCACAGAACAGAAAGAAGTTTCATACAATGATACTGTGTAGTTTATATTTGAACATATTCTTTTTTCCACTATTACCCACTTAGCGCTACGAATGTCCAGTTGCATTTTCTACAGACAGAGGGTTTCAAAACTGCTCAATCAAAAGTATGGTTTAACTCTGTTAGCTGAATGCTCAGATCAGAAAGAAGTTTCACAGAATGCTTCTGTGTCGTTTATATTTGAATATATTCCTTTTTCCACCAATACGCTCTTAGCGCTCCAAATGTCCAGTTGCATTTTCAACAGAAAGAGTGTTCAGATCTGCTCAATCAAAAGTATGGTTTAACTCTGTTAGCTGAATGCACAGATCAGAAAGAAGTTTCACCGAATGATTCTGTGTAGTTTATATTTGAAGACATTCCTTTTTCCACTATTACCCTCTTAGCGCTCCGAATCTCCACTTGCATTTTCTACAAAAAGAGTGTTTCATAACTGCTCAATCAAAAATATGTTTTATCTCTGTTAACTGAATTTACAGATCAGAAATAAGTTTCACAGAATGCATCTGTGTAGTTTTTATTTGAAGATATTCTTTTTCCCAATGTAGGCCTCTTAGCGCTTAGCATGTCCAATTGCAGTTTCTACAGAAAGAGTGTTTCAGAACGGCTCAATCAAAAGTAATGTTCAACTCTGTTAGTTGAATGCACAGAACAGAAAGAATTTTCACAGAATGCTACTGTGTAGTTTATATTTGAATATATTCCTTTTTCCACTATTACCCTCTTAGCGCTCCGAATGTCCACTTGCATTTTCTACAGAAAGAGTGTTCAGAACTGCGCAATCAAAAGTATGGTTTAACTCTGTTTGCTTAATGAACATATCAGAAAAAAGTTTCACACAATGCTTCTGTGTAGTTTTTATTTGAAGATATTATTTTTCCCAATAGAGGCCTCTTAGCGCTCAGAATGTCCAATTGCAGTTTCTACAGAAAGAGTGTTTCAGAAAGGCTCAATCAAAAGTAAGGTTCAACTCTGTTAGTTGAATGCACAGAACAGAAAGAAGTTTCATACAATGCTTCTGTGTAGTTTATATTTGAACATATTCTTTTTTCCACTATTACCCACTTAGCGCTACGAATGTCCAGTTGCATTTTCTACAGACAGAGTGTTTCAAAACTGCTCAATCAAAAGTATGGTTTAACTCTGTTAGCTGAATGCTCAGATCAGAAAGAAGTTTCACAGAATGCTTCTGTGTAGTTTATATTTGAATATATTCCTTTTTCCACTACTACTCTCTTAGCGCTCCAAATGTCCAGTTGCATTTTCTACAGAAAGAGTGTTCAGATCTGCTCAATCAAAAGTATGGTTTAACTCTGTTAGCTGAATGCACAGAACAGAAAAAAGTTTCACAGAATGATTCTGTGTAGTTTATATTTGGAGACATTCCTTTTTCCACTATTACCCTCTTAGCGCTCCGAATCTCCACTTGCATTTTCTACAGAAAGAGTGTTTCAGAACGGCTCAAACAAAACTAAGGTTCAACTCTTTTAGTTGAACAAACAGAACAGAAAGAAGTTTCACACAATTCTTCTGTGTAGTTTTTATTTGTAGACATTCTTTTTCCCAATATAGGCCTCTTAGCGCTCAGAATGTCCAATTGCAGTTTCTACAGAAAGAGTGTTTCAGAACGGCTCAATCAAAAGTAAGGTTCAACTCTGTTAGTTGAATGCACAGAACAGAAAGAAGTTTCATACAATGCTTCTGTGTAGTTTATATTTGAACATATTGTTTTTTCCACTATTACCCACTTAGCGCTACGAATGTCCAGTTGCATTTTCTACAGACAGAGTGTTTCAAAACTGCTCAATCAAAAGTATGGTTTAACTCTGTTAGCTGAATGCTCAGATCAGAAAGACGTTTCACAGAATGCTTCTGTGTAGTTTATATTTGAATATATTCCTTTTTCCACTACTACGCTCTTAGCGCTCCAAATGTCCAGTTGCATTTTCTACAGAAAGAGTGTTCAGATCTGCTCAATCACAAGTATGGTTTAACTCTGTTAGCTGAATGCACAGATCAGAAAGAAGTTTCACCGAATGATTGTGTGTAGTTTATATTTGAAGACATTTCTTTTTCCACTATTACCCACTTAGCGCTCCGAATCTCCACTTGCATTTTCTACAAAAAGAGTGTCTCACAACTGCTCAATCAAAAATATGTTTTATCTCTGTTAACTGAATTTACAGATCAGAAATAAGTTTCACAGAATACATCTGTGTAGTTTTTATTTGAAGATATTCTTTTTCCCAATGTAGGCCTCTTAGCTCTTAGCATGTCCAATTGCAGTTTCTACAGAAAGAGTGTTTCAGAACGGCTCAATCAAAAGTAAGGTTCAACTCTGTTATTTGAATGCACAGAACAGAAAGAATTTTCACAGAATGCTACTGTGTAGTTTATATTTGAATATATTCCTTTCTCCACTATTACCCTCTTAGCGCTCCGAATGTCCACTTGCATTTTCTACAGAAAGAGTGTTCAGAACTGCGCAATCAAAAGTATGGTTTAACTCTGTTAGCTTAATGAACATATCAGAAATAAGTTTCACACAATGCTTCTGTGTAGTTTTTATTTGAAGATATTATTTTTCCCAATAGAGGCCTCTTAGCGCTCAGAATGTCCAATTGCAATTTCTACGGAAAGAGTGTTTCAGAAAGGCTCAATCAAAAGTAAGGTTCAACTCTGTTAGTTGAATGCACAGAACAGAAAGAAGTTTCATAGAATGATACTGTGTAGTTTATATTTGAACATATTCTTTTTTCCACTATTACCCACTTAGCGCTACGAATGTCCAGTTGCATTTTCTACAGACAGAGGGTTTCAAAACTGCTCAATCAAAAGTATGGTTTAACTCTGTTAGCTGAATGCTCAGATCAGAAAGAAGTTTCACAGAATGCTTCTGTGTAGTTTATATTTGAATATATTCCTTTTTCCACTACTACTCTCTTAGCGCTCCAAATGTCCAGTTGCATTTTCTACAGAAAGAGTGTTCAGATCTGCTCAATCAAAAGTATGTTTTAACTCTGTTAGCTGAATGCACAGATCAGAAAGAAGTTTCACAGAATGATTCTGTGTAGTTTATATTTGGAGACATTCCTTTTTCCACTATTACCCTCTTAGCGCTCCGAATCTCCACTTGCATTTTCTACAGAAAGAGTGTTTCAGAACGGCTCAATCAAAACTAAGGTTCAACTCTTTATTTGAACAAACAGAACAGAAAGAAGTTTCACACAATTCTTCTGTGTAGTTTTTATTTGTAGACATTCTTTTTCCCAATATAGGCCTCTTAGCGTTCATAATGTCCAATTGCAGTTTCTACAGAAAGAGTGTTTCAGAACGGCTCAATCAAAAGTAAGGTTCAACTCTGTTAGTTGAATGCACAGAACAGAAAGTAGTTTCACAGAATGCTTCTGTGTAGTTTATATTTGAACATATTCTTTTTTCCACTATTACCCACTTAGCGCTACGAATGTCCAGTTGCATTTTCTACAGACAGAGGGTTTCAAAACTGCTCAATCAAAAGTATGGTTTAACTCTGTTAGCTGAATGCTCAGATCAGAAAGAAGTTTCACAGAATGCTTCTGTGTCGTTTATATTTGAATATATTCCTTTTTCCACCAATACGCTCTTAGCGCTCCAAATGTCCAGTTGCATTTTCAACAGAAAGAGTGTTCAGATCTGCTCAATCAAAAGTATGGTTTAACTCTGTTAGCTGAATGCACAGATCAGAAAGAAGTTTCACCGAATGATTCTGTGTAGTTTATATTTGAAGACATTCCTTTTTCCACTATTACCCTCTTAGCGCTCCGAATCTCCACTTGCATTTTCTACAAAAAGAGTGTTTCATAACTGCTCAATCAAAAATATGTTTTATCTCTGTTAACTGAATTTACAGATCAGAAATAAGTTTCACAGAATGCATCTGTGTAGTTTTTATTTGAAGATATTCTTTTTCCCAATGTAGGCCTCTTAGCGCTTAGCATGTCCAATTGCAGTTTCTACAGAAAGAGTGTTTCAGAACGGCTCAATCAAAAGTAATGTTCAACTCTGTTAGTTGAATGCACAGAACAGAAAGAATTTTCACAGAATGCTACTGTGTAGTTTATATTTGAATATATTCCTTTTTCCACTATTACCCTCTTAGCGCTCCGAATGTCCACTTGCATTTTCTACAGAAAGAGTGTTCAGAACTGCGCAATCAAAAGTATGGTTTAACTCTGTTTGCTTAATGAACATATCAGAAATAAGTTTCACACAATGCTTCTGTGTAGTTTTTATTTGAAGATATTATTTTTCCCAATAGAGGCCTCTTAGCGCTCAGAATGTCCAATTGCAGTTTCTACAGAAAGAGTGTTTCAGAAAGGCTCAATCAAAAGTTAGGTTCAACTCTGTTAGTTGAATGCACAGAACAGAAAGAAGTTTCATACAATGCTTCTGTGTAGTTTATATTTGAACATATTCTTTTTTCCACTATTACCCACTTAGCGCTACGAATGTCCAGTTGCATTTTCTACAGACAGAGTGTTTCAAAACTGCTCAATCAAAAGTATGGTTTAACTCTGTTAGCTGAATGCTCAGATCAGAAAGAAGTTTCACAGAATGCTTCTGTGTAGTTTATATTTGAATATATTCCTTTTTCCACTACTACTCTCTTAGCGCTCCAAATGTCCAGTTGCATTTTCTACAGAAAGAGTGTTCAGATCTGCTCAATCAAAAGTATGGTTTAACTCTGTTAGCTGAATGCACAGAACAGAAAAAAGTTTCACAGAATGATTCTGTGTTGTTTATATTTGGAGACATTCCTTTTTCCACTATTACCCTCTTAGCGCTCCGAATCTCCACTTGCATTTTCTACAGAAAGAGTGTTTCAGAACGGCTCAAACAAAACTAAGGTTCAACTCTTTTAGTTGAACAAACAGAACAGAAAGAAGTTTCACACAATTCTTCTGTGTAGTTTTTATTTGTAGACATTCTTTTTCCCAATATAGGCCTCTTAGCGCTCAGAATGTCCAATTGCAGTTTCTACAGAAAGAGTGTTTCAGAACGGCTCAATCAAAAGTAAGGTTCAACTCTGTTAGTTGAATGCACAGAACAGAAAGAAGTTTCATACAATGCTTCTGTGTAGTTTATATTTGAACATATTGTTTTTTCCACTATTACCCACTTAGCGCTACGAATGTCCAGTTGCATTTTCTACAGACAGAGTGTTTCAAAACTGCTCAATCAAAAGTATGGTTTAACTCTGTTAGCTGAATGCTCAGATCAGAAAGACGTTTCACAGAATGCTTCTGTGTAGTTTATATTTGAATATATTCCTTTTTCCACTACTACGCTCTTAGCGCTCCAAATGTCCAGTTGCATTTTCTACAGAAAGAGTGTTCAGATCTGCTCAATCAAAAGTATGGTTTAACTCTGTTAGCTGAATGCACAGATCAGAAAGAAGTTTCACCGAATGATTGTGTGTAGTTTATATTTGAAGACATTTCTTTTTCCACTATTACCCACTTAGCGCTCCGAATCTCCACTTGCATTTTCTACAAAAAGAGTGTCTCACAACTGCTCAATCAAAAATATGTTTTATCTCTGTTAACTGAATTTACAGATCAGAAATAAGTTTCACAGAATACATCTGTGTAGTTTTTATTTGAAGATATTCTTTTTCCCAATGTAGGCCTCTTAGCTCTTAGCATGTCCAATTGCAGTTTCTACAGAAAGAGTGTTTCAGAACGGCTCAATCAAAAGTAAGGTTCAACTCTGTTAGTTGAATGCACAGAACAGAAAGAATTTTCACAGAATGCTACTGTGTAGTTTATATTTGAATATATTCCTTTCTCCACTATTACCCTCTTAGCGCTCCGAATGTCCACTTGCATTTTCTACAGAAAGAGTGTTCAGAACTGCGCAATCAAAAGTATGGTTTAACTCTGTTAGCTTAATGAACATATCAGAAATAAGTTTCACACAATGCTTCTGTGTAGTTTTTATTTGAAGATATTATTTTTCCCAATAGAGGCCTCTTAGCGCTCAGAATGTCCAATTGCAATTTCTACGGAAAGAGTGTTTCAGAAAGGCTCAATCAAAAGTAAGGTTCAACTCTGTTAGTTGAATGCACAGAACAGAAAGAAGTTTCATACAATGATACTGTGTAGTTTATATTTGAACATATTCTTTTTTCCACTATTACCCACTTAGCGCTACGAATGTCCAGTTGCATTTTCTACAGACAGAGGGTTTCAAAACTGCTCAATCAAAAGTATGGTTTAACTCTGTTAGCTGAATGCTCAGATCAGAAAGAAGTTTCACAGAATGCTTCTGTGTAGTTTATATTTGAATATATTCCTTTTTCCACTACTACTCTCTTAGCGCTCCAAATGTCCAGTTGCATTTTCTACAGAAAGAGTATTCAGATCTGCTCAATCAAAAGTATGTTTTAACTCTGTTAGCTGAATGCACAGATCAGAAAGAAGTTTCACAGAATGATTCTGTGTAGTTTATATTTGGAGACATTCCTTTTTCCACTATTACCCTCTTAGCGCTCCGAATCTCCACTTGCATTTTCTACAGAAAGAGTGTTTCAGAACGGCTCAATCAAAACTAAGGTTCAACTCTTTATTTGAACAAACAGAACAGAAAGAAGTTTCACACAATTCTTCTGTGTAGTTTTTATTTGTAGACATTCTTTTTCCCAATATAGGCCTCTTAGCGTTCAGAATGTCCAATTGCAGTTTCTACAGAAAGAGTGTTTCAGAACGGCTCAATCAAAAGTAAGGTTCAACTCTGTTAGTTGAATGCACAGAACAGAAAGTAGTTTCACAGAATGCTTCTGTGTAGTTTATATTTGAACATATTCTTTTTTCCACTATTACCCACTTAGCGCTACGAATGTCCAGTTGCATTTTCTACAGACAGAGGGTTTCAAAACTGCTCAATCAAAAGTATGGTTTAACTCTGTTAGCTGAATGCTCAGATCAGAAAGAAGTTTCACAGAATGCTTCTGTGTCGTTTATATTTGAATATATTCCTTTTTCCACCAATACGCTCTTAGCGCTCCAAATGTCCAGTTGCATTTTCAACAGAAAGAGTGTTCAGATCTGCTCAATCAAAAGTATGGTTTAACTCTGTTAGCTGAATGCACAGATCAGAAAGAAGTTTCACCGAATGATTCTGTGTAGTTTATATTTGAAGACATTCCTTTTTCCACTATTACCCTCTTAGCGCTCCGAATCTCCACTTGCATTTTCTACAAAAAGAGTGTTTCATAACTGCTCAATCAAAAATATGTTTTATCTCTGTTAACTGAATTTACAGATCAGAAATAAGTTTCACAGAATGCATCTGTGTAGTTTTTATTTGAAGATATTCTTTTTCCCAATGTAGGCCTCTTAGCGCTTAGCATGTCCAATTGCAGTTTCTACAGAAAGAGTGTTTCAGAACGGCTCAATCAAAAGTAATGTTCAACCCTGTTAGTTGAATGCACAGAACAGAAAGAATTTTCACAGAATGCTACTGTGTAGTTTATATTTGAATATATTCCTTTTTCCACTATTACCCTCTTAGCGCTCCGAATGTCCACTTGCATTTTCTACAGAAAGAGTGTTCTGAACTGCGCAATCAAAAGTATGGTTTAACTCTGTTTGCTTAATGAACATATCAGAAATAAGTTTCACACAATGCTTCTGTGTAGTTTTTATTTGAAGATATTATTTTTCCCAATAGAGGCCTCTTAGCGCTCAGAATGTCCAATTGCAGTTTCTACAGAAAGAGTGTTTCAGAAAGGCTCAATCAAAAGTAAGGTTCAACTCTGTTAGTTGAATGCACAGAACAGAAAGAAGTTTCATACAATGCTTCTGTGTAGTTTATATTTGAACATATTCTTTTTTCCACTATTACCCACTTAGCGCTACGAATGTCCAGTTGCATTTTCTACAGACAGAGTGTTTCAAAACTGCTCAATCAAAAGTATGGTTTAACTCTGTTAGCTGAATGCTCAGATCAGAAAGAAGTTTCACAGAATGCTTCTGTGTAGTTTATATTTGAATATATTCCTTTTTCCACTACTACTCTCTTAGCGCTCCAAATGTCCAGTTGCATTTTCTACAGAAAGAGTGTTCAGATCTGCTCAATCAAAAGTATGGTTTAACTCTGTTAGCTGAATGCACAGAACAGAAAAAAGTTTCACAGAATGATTCTGTGTAGTTTATATTTGGAGACATTCCTTTTTCCACTATTACCCTCTTAGCGCTCCGAATCTCCACTTGCATTTTCTACAGAAAGAGTGTTTCAGAACGGCTCAAACAAAACTAAGGTTCAACTCTTTTAGTTGAACAAACAGAACAGAAAGAAGTTTCACACAATTCTTCTGTGTAGTTTTTATTTGTAGACATTCTTTTTCCCAATATAGGCCTCTTAGCGCTCAGAATGTCCAATTGCAGTTTCTACAGAAAGAGTGTTTCAGAACGGCTCAATCAAAAGTAAGGTTCAACTCTGTTAGTTGAATGCACAGAACAGAAAGAAGTTTCATACAATGCTTCTGTGTAGTTTATATTTGAACATATTGTTTTTTCCACTATTACCCACTTAGCGCTACGAATGTCCAGTTGCATTTTCTACAGACAGAGTGTTTCAAAACTGCTCAATCAAAAGAATGGTTTAACTCTGTTAGCTGAACGCTCAGATCAGAAAAAAGTTTCACAGAATGCTTCTGTGAAGTTTATATTTGAATATATTCCTTTTTCCACTACTACGCTCTTAGCGCTCCAAATGTCCAGTTGCATTTTCAACAGAAATAGTGTTCAGATCTGCTCAATCAAAAGTATGGTTTAACTCTGTTAGCTGAATGCACAGATCAGAAAGAAGTTTCACCGAATGATTCTGTGTAGTTTATATTTGAAGACATTCCTTTTTCCACTATTACCCACGTAGCGATCCGAATCTCCACTTGCATTTTCTACAAAAAGAGTGTTTCATAACTGCTCAATCAAAAATATGTTTTATCTCTGTTAACTGAATTTACAGATCAGAAATAAGTTTCACAGAATGCATCTGTGTAGTTTTTATTTGAAGATATTCTTTTTCCCAATGTAGGCCTCTTAGCTCTTAGCATGTCCAATTGCAGTTTCTACAGAAAGAGTGTTTCAGAACGGCTCAATCAAAAGTAAGGTTCAACTCTGTTAGTTGAATGCACAGAACAGAAAGTATTTTCACAGAATGCTACTGTGTAGTTTATATTTGAATATATTCCTTTCTCCACTATTACCCTCTTAGCGCTCCGAATGTCCACTTGCATTTTCTACAGAAAGAGTGTTCAGAACTGCGCAATCAAAAATTTGGTTTAACTCTGTTAGCTTAATGAACATATCAGAAATAAGTTTCACACAATGCTTCTGTGTAGTTTTTATTTGAAGATATTATTTTTCCCAATAGAGGCCTCTTAGCGCTCAGAATGTCCAATTGCAGTTTCTACAGAAAGAGTGTTTCAGAAAGGCTCAATCAAAAGTAAGGTTCAACTCTGTTAGTTGAATGCACAGAACAGAAAGAAGTTTCATACAATGATACTGTGTAGTTTATATTTGAACATATTCTTTTTTCCACTATTACCCACTTAGCGCTACGAATGTCCAGTTGCATTTTCTACAGGCAGAGTGTTTCAAAACTGCTCAATCAAAAGTATGGTTTAACTCTGTTAGCTGAATGCTCAGATCAGAAAGAAGTTTCACAGAATGCTTCTGTGTAGTTTATATTTGAATATATTCCTTTTTCCACTACTACTCTCTTAGCGCTCCAAATGTCCAGTTGCATTTTCTACAGAAAGAGTGTTCAGATCTGCTCAATCAAAAGTATGTTTTAACTCTGTTAGCTGAATGCACAGATCAGAAAGAAGTTTCACAGAATGATTCTGTGTAGTTTATATTTGGAGACATTCCTTTTTCCACTATTACCCTCTTAGCGCTCCGAATCTCCACTTCCATGTTCTACAGAAAGAGTGTTTCAGAACGGCTCAATCAAAACTAAGGTTCAACTCTTTTAGTTGAACAAACAGAACAGAAAGAAGTTTCACACAATTCTTCTTTGTAGTTTTTATTTTATAGACATTCTTTTTCCCAATATAGGCCTCTTAGCGCTCAGAATGTCCAATTGCAGTTTCTACAGAAAGAGTGTTTCAGAACGGCTCAATCAAAAGTAAGGTTCAACTCTGTTAGTTGAATGCACAGAACAGAAAGAAGTTTCATACAATGCTTCTGTGTAGTTTATATTTGAACATATTCTTTTTTCCACTATTACCCACTTAGCGCTACGAATGTCCAGTTGCATTTTCTACAGACAGAGTGTTTCAAAACTGCTCAATCAAAAGTATGGTTTAACTCTGTTAGCTGAATGCTCAGATCAGAAAGAAGTTTCACAGAATGCTTCTGTGTAGTTTATATTTGAATATATTCCTTTTTCCACTACTACGCTCTTAGCGCTCCAAATGTCCAGTTGCATTTTCTACAGAAAGAGTGTTCAGATCTGCTCAATCAAAAGTATGGTTTAACTCTGTTAGCTGAATGCACAGATCAGAAAGAAGTTTCACCGAATGATTCTGTGTAGTTTATATTTGAAGACATTTCTTTTTCCACTATTACCCACTTAGCGCTCCGAATCTCCACTTGCATTTTCTACAAAAAGAGTGTTTCATAACTGCTCAATCAAAAATATTTTTTATCTCTGTTAACTGAATTTACAGATCAGAAATATGTTTCACAGAATGCATCTGTGTAGTTTTTATTTGAAGATATTCTTTTTCCCAATGTAGGCCTCTTAGCGCTTAGCATGTCCAATTGCAGTTTCTACAGAAAGAGTGTTTCAGAACGGCTCAATCAAAAGTAAGGTTCAACTCTGTTAGTTGAATGCACAGAACAGAAAGTATTTTCACAGAATGCTACTGTGTAGTTTATATTTGAATATATTCCTTTTTCCACTATTACCCTCTTAGCGCTCCGAATGTCCACTTGCATTTTCTACAGAAAGAGTGTTCAGAACTGCGAAATCAAAAGTATGGTTTAACTCTGATAGCTTAATGAACATATCAGAAATAAGTTTCACACAATGCTTCTGTGTAGTTTTTATTTGAAGATATTATTTTTCCCAATATAGGCCTCTTAGCACTCAGAATGTCCAATTGCAGTTTCTACAGAAAGAGTGTTTCAGAAAGGCTCAATCAAAAGTAAGGTTCAACTATGTTAGTTGAATGCACGGAACAGAAAGAAGTTTCATACAATGCTTCTGTGTAGTTTATATTTGAACATATTCTTTTTTCCACTATTACCCACTTAGCGCTACGAATGTCCAGTTGCATTTTCTACAGACAGAGTGTTTCAAAACTGCTCAATCAAAAGTATGGTTTACCTCTGTTAGCTGAATGCTCAGATCAGAAAAAAGTTTCACAGAATGCTTCTGTGTAGTTTATATTTGAATATATTCCTTTTTCCACTACTACTCTCTTAGCGCTCCAAATGTCCAGTTGCATTTTCTACAGAAAGAGTGTTCAGATCTGCTCAATCAAAAGTATGGTTTAACTCTGTTAGCTGAATGCACAGATCAGAAAGAAGTTTCACAGAATTATTCTGTGTAGTTTATATTTGGAGACATTCCTTTTTCCACTATTACCCTCTTAGCGCTCCGAATCTCCACTTGCATTTTCTACAGAAAGAGTGTTTCAGAACGGCTCAATCAAAACTAAAGATCAACTCTTTTAGGTGAACAAACAGAACAGAAAGAAGTTTCACACAATTCTTCTGTGTAGTTTTTATTTGTAGACATTCTTTTTCCCAATATAGGCCTCTTAGCGCTCAGAATGTCCAATTGCAGTTTCTACAGAAAGAGTGTTTCAGAACGGCTCAATCAAAAGTAAGGTTCAACTCTGTTAGTTGAAGGCACAGAACAGAAAGAAGTTTCATACAATGCTTCTGTGTAGTTCATATTTGAAGATATTCTTTTTTCCACTATTACCCACTTAGCGCTACGAATGTCCAGTTGCATTTTCTACAGACAGAGTGTTTCAAAACTGCTCAATCAAAAGTATGGTTTAACTCTGTTAGCTGAATGCTCAGATCAGAAAAAAGTTTCACAGAATGCTTCTGTGAAGTTTATATTTGAATATATTCCTTTTTCCACTACTACGCTCTTAGCGCTCCAAATGTCCAGTTGCATTTTCAACAGAAATAGTGTTCAGATCTGCTCAATCAAAAGTATGGTTTAACTCTGTTAGCTGAATGCACAGATCAGAAAGAAGTTTCACCGAATGATTCTGTGTAGTTTATATTTGAAGACATTACTTTTTCCACTATTACCCTCTTAGCGCTCCGAATCTCCACTTGCATTTTCTACAAAAAGAGTGTTTCATAACTGCTCAATCAAAAATATGTTTTATCTCTGTTAACTGAATTTACAGAGCAGAAATAAGTTTCACAGAATGCATCTGTGTAGTTTTTATTTGAAGATATACTTTTTCCCAATGTAGGCCTCTTAGCTCTTAGCATGTCCAATTGCAGTTTCTACAGAAAGAGTGTTTCAGAACGGCTCAATCAAAAGTAAGGTTCAACTCTGTTAGTTGAATGCACAGAACAGAAAGAATTTTCACAGAATGCTACTGTGTAGTTTATATTTGAATATATTCCTTTCTCCACTATTACCATCTTAGCGCTCCGAATGTCCACTTGCATTTTCTACAGAAAGAGTGTTCAGAACTGCGCAATCAAAAATATGGTTTAACTCTGTTAGCTTAATGAACATATCAGAAATAAGTTTCACACAATGCTTCTGTGTAGTTTTTATTTGAAGATATTATTTTTCCCAATAGAGGCCTCTTAGCGCTCAGAATGTCCAATTGCAGTTTCTACAGAAAGAGTGTTTCAGAAAGGCTCAATCAAATGTAAGGTTCAACTCTGTTAGTTGAATGCACAGAACAGAAAGAAGTTTCATACAATGATACTGTGTAGTTTATATTTGAAAATATTCTTTTTTCCACTATTACCCACTTAGCGCTACGAATGTCCAGTTGCATTTTCTACAGGCAGAGTGTTTCAAACCTGCTCAATCAAAAGTATGGTTTAACTCTGTTAGCTGAATGCTCAGATCAGAAAGAAGTTTCACAGAATTCTTCTGTGTAGTTTATATTTGAATATATTCCTTTTTCCACTACTACTCTCTTAGCGCTCCAAATGTCCAGTTGCATTTTCTACAGAAAGAGTGTTCAGATCTGCTCAATCAAAAGTATGTTTTAACTCTGTTAGCTGAATGCACAGATCAGAAAGAAGTTTCACAGAATGATTCTGTGTAGTTTATATTTGGAGACATTCCTTTTTCCACTATTACCCTCTTAGCGCTCCGAATCTCCACTTCCATGTTCTACAGAAATAGTGTTTCAGAACGGCTCAATCAAAACTAAGGTTCAACTCTTTTAGTTGAACAAACAGAACAGAAAGAAGTTTCACACAATTCTTCTGTGTAGTTTTTATTTGTAGACATTCTTTTTCCCAATATAGGCCTCTTAGCGCTCAGAATGTCCAATTGCAGTTTCTACAGAAAGAGTGTTTCAGAACGGCTCAATCAAAAGTAAGGTTCAACTCTGTTAGTTGAATGCACAGAACAGAAAGAAGTTTCATACAATGCTTCTGTGTAGTTTATATTTGAACATATTCTTTTTTCCACTATTACCCACTTAGCGCTACGAATGTCCAGTTGCATTTTCTACAGACAGAGTGTTTCAAAACTGCTCAATCAAAAGTATGGTTTAACTCTGTTAGCTGAACGCTCAGATCAGAAAAAAGTTTCACAGAATGCTTCTGTGAAGTTTATATTTGAATATATTCCTTTTTCCACTACTACGCTCTTAGCGCTCCAAATGTCCAGTTGCATTTTCAACAGAAATAGTGTTCAGATCTGCTCAATCAAAAGTATGGTTTAACTCTGTTAGCTGAATGCACAGATCAGAAAGAAGTTTCACCGAATGATTCTGTGTAGTTTATATTTGAAGACATTCCTTTTTCCACTATTACCCACGTAGCGATCCGAATCTCCACTTGCATTTTCTACAAAAAGAGTGTTTCATAACTGCTAAATCAAAAATATGTTTTATCTCTGTTAACTGAATTTACAGATCAGAAATAAGTTTCACAGAATGCATCTGTGTAGTTTTTATTTGAAGATATTCTTTTTCCCAATGTAGGCCTCTTAGCTCTTAGCATGTCCAATTGCAGTTTCTACAGAAAGAGTGTTTCAGAACGGCTCAATCAAAAGTAAGGTTCAACTCTGTTAGTTGAATGCACAGAACAGAAAGAATTTTCACAGAATGCTACTGTGTAGTTTATATTTGAATATATTCCTTTCTCCACTATTACCCTCTTAGCGCTCCGAATGTCCACTTGCATTTTCTACAGAAAGAGTGTTCAGAACTGCGCAATCAAAAATTTGGTTTAACTCTGTTAGCTTAATGAACATATCAGAAATAAGTTTCACACAATGCTTCTGTGTAGTTTTTATTTGAAGATATTATTTTTCCCAATAGAGGCCTCTTAGCGCTCAGAATGTCCAATTGCAGTTTCTACAGAAAGAGTGTTTCAGAAAGGCTCAATCAAAAGTAAGGTTCAACTCTGTTAGTTGAATGCACAGAACAGAAAGAAGTTTCATACAATGATACTGTGTAGTTTATATTTGAACATATTCTTTTTTCCACTATTACCCACTTAGCGCTACGAATGTCCAGTTGCATTTTCTACAGGCAGAGTGTTTCAAAACTGCTCAATCAAAAGTATGGTTTAACTCTGTTAGCTGAATGCTCAGATCAGAAAGAAGTTTCACAGAATGCTTCTGTGTAGTTTATATTTGAATATATTCCTTTTTCCACTACTACTCTCTTATCGCTCCAAATGTCCAGTTGCATTTTCTACAGAAAGAGTGTTCAGATCTGCTCAATCAAAAGTATGTTTTAACTCTGTTAGCTGAATGCACAGATCAGAAATAAGTTTCACAGAATGATTCTGTGTAGTTTATATTTGGAGACATTCCTTTTTCCACTATTACCCTCTTAGCGCTCCGAATCTCCACTTCCATGTTCTACAGAAAGAGTGTTTCAGAACGGCTCAATCAAAACTAAGGTTCAACTCTTTTAGTTGAACAAACAGAACAGAAAGAAGTTTCACACAATTCTTCTGTGTAGTTTTTATTTGTAGACATTCTTTTTCCCAATATAGGCCTCTTAGCGCTCAGAATGTCCAATTGCAGTTTCTACAGAAAGAGTGTTTCAGAACGGCTCAATCAAAAGTAAGGTTCAACTCTGTTAGTTGAATGCACAGAACAGAAAGAAGTTTCATACAATGCTTCTGTGTAGTTTATATTTGAACATATTCTTTTTTCCACTATTACCCACTTAGCGCTACGAATGTCCAGTTGCATTTTCTACAGACAGAGTGTTTCAAAACTGCTCAATCAAAAGTATGGTTTAACTCTGTTAGCTGAATGCTCAGATCAGAAAGAAGTTTCACAGAATGCTTCTGTGTAGTTTATATTTGAATATATTCCTTTTTCCACTACTACGCTCTTAGCGCTCCAAATGTCCAGTTGCATTTTCTACAGAAAGAGTGTTCAGATCTGCTCAATCAAAAGTATGGTTTAACTCTGTTAGCTGAATGCACAGATCAGAAAGAAGTTTCACCGAATGATTCTGTGTAGTTTATATTTGAAGACATTTCTTTTTCCACTATTACCCACTTAGCGCTCCGAATCTCCACTTGCATTTTCTACAAAAAGAGTGTTTCACAACTGCTCAATCAAAAATATGTTTTATCTCTGTTAACTGAATTTACAGATCAGAAATAAGTTTCACAGAATGCATCTGTGTAGTTTTTATTTGAAGATATTCTTTTTCCCAATGTAGGCCTCTTAGCTCTTAGCATGTCCAATTGCAGTTTCTACAGAAAGAGTGTTTCAGAACGGCTCAATCAAAAGTAAGGTTCAACTCTGTTAGTTGAATGCACAGAACAGAAAGAATTTTCACAGAATGCTACTGTGTAGTTTATATTTGAATATATTCCTTTCTCCACTATTACCCTCTTAGCGCTCGGAATGTCCACTTGCATTTTCTACAGAAAGAGTGTTCAGAACTGCGCAATCAAAAGTATGGTTTAACTCTGTTAGCTTAATGAACATATCAGAAATAAGTTTCACACAATGCTTCTGTGTAGTTTTTATTTGAAGATATTATTTTTCCCAATAGAGGCCTCTTAGCGCTCAGAATGTCCAATTACAGTTTCTACAGAAAGAGTGTTTCAGAAAGGCTCAATCAAAAGTAAGGTTCAACTCTGTTAGTTGAATGCACAGAACAGAAAGAAGTTTCATACAATGATTCTGTGTAGTTTATATTTGAACATATTCTTTTTTCCACTATTACCCACTTAGCGCTACGAATGTCCAGTTGCATTTTCTACAGACAGAGTGTTTCAAAACTGCTCAATCAAAAGTATGGTTTAACTCTGTTAGCTGAATGCTCAGATCAGAAAGAAGTTTCACAGAATTCTTCTGTGTAGTTTATATTTGAATATATTCCTTTTTCCACTACTACTCTCTTAGCGCTCCAAATGTACAGTTGCATTTTCTACAGAAAGAGTGTTCAGATCTCCTCAATCAAAAGTATGTTTTAAATCTGTTAGCTGAATGCACAGATCAGAAAGAAGTTTCACAGAATGATTCTGTGTAGTTTATATTTGGAGACATTCCTTTTTCCACTATTACCCTCTTAGCGCTCCGAATCTCCACTTGCATTTTCTACAGAAAGAGTGTTTCAGAACGGCTCAATCAAAACTAAGGTTCAACTCTTTTAGTTGAACAAACAGAACAGAAAGAAGTTTCACAAAATTCTTCTGTGTAGTTTTTATTTGTAGACATTCTTTTTCCCAATATAGGCCTCTTAGCGCTCAGAATGTCCAATTGCAGTTTCTACAGAAAGAGTGTTTCAGAACGGCTCAATCAAAAGTAAGGTTCAACTCTGTTAGTTGAATGCACAGAACAGAAAGAAGTTTCATACAATGCTTCTGTGTAGTTTATATTTGAACATATTCTTTTTTCCACTATTACCCACTTAGCGCTACGAATGTCCAGTTGCATTTTCTACAGACAGAGTGTTTCAAAACTGCTCAATCAAAAGTATGGTTTAACTCTGTTAGCTGAATGCACAGATCAGAAAGAAGTTTCACCGAATGATTCTGTGTAGTTTATATGTGAAGACATTCCTTTTTCCACTATTACCCACTTAGCGCTCCGAATCTCCACTTGCATTTTCTACAAAAAGTGTGTTTCATAACTGCTCAATCAAAAATATGTTTTATCTCTGTTAACTGAATTTACAGATGAGAAATAAGTTTCACAGAATGCATCTGTGTAGTTTTTATTTGAAGATATTCTTTTTCCCAATGTAGGCCTCTTAGCTCTTAGCATGTCCAATTGCAGTTTCTACAGAAAGAGTGTTTCAGAACGGCTCAATCAAAAGTAAGGTTCAACTCTGTTAGTTGAATGCACAGAACAGAAAGAATTTTCACAGAATGCTACTGTGTAGTTTATATTTGAATATATTCCTTTCTCCACTATTACCCTCTTAGCGCTCCGAATGTCCACTTGCATTTTCTACCGAAAGAGTGTTCAGAACTGCGCAATCAAAAGTATGGTTTAACTCTGTTAGCTTAATGAACATATCAGAAATAAGTTTCACACAATGCTTCTGTGTAGTTTTTATTTGAAGATATTATTTTTCCCAATAGAGGCCTCTTAGCGCTCAGAATGTCCAATTGCAGTTTCTACAGAAAGAGTGTTTCAGAAAGGCTCAATCAAATGTAAGGTTCAACTCTGTTAGTTGAATGCACAGAACAGAAAGAAGTTTCATACAATGATACTGTGTAGTTTATATTTGAACATATTCTTTTTTCCACTATTACCCACTTAGCGCTACGAATGTCCAGTTGCATTTTCTACAGACAGAGGGTTTCAAAACTGCTCAATCAAAAGTATGGTTTAACTCTGTTAGCTGAATGCTCAGATCAGAAAGAAGTTTCACAGAATGCTTCTGTGTCGTTTATATTTGAATATATTCCTTTTTCCACCAATATGCTCTTAGCGCTCCAAATGTCCAGTTGCATTTTCAACAGAAAGAGTGTTCAGATCTGCTCAATCAAAAGTATGGTTTAACTCTGTTAGCTGAATGCACAGATCAGAAAGAAGTTTCACCGAATGATTCCTTGTAGTTTATATTTGAAGACATTCCTTTTTCCACTATTACCCTCTTAGCGCTCCGAATCTCCACTTGCATTTTCTACAAAAAGAGTGTTTCATAACTGCTCAATCAAAAATATGTTTTATCTCTGTTAACTGAATTTACAGATCAGAAATAAGTTTCACAGAATGCATCTGTGTAGTTTTTATTTGAAGATATTCTTTTTCCCAATGTAGGCCTCTTAGCGCTTAGCATGTCCAATTGCAGTTTCTACAGAAAGAGTGTTTCAGAACGGCTCAATCAAAAGTAATGTTCAACTCTGTTAGTTGAATGCACAGAACAGAAAGAATTTTCACAGAATGCTACTGTGTAGTTTATATTTGAATATATTCCTTTTTCCACTATTACCCTCTTAGCGCTCCGAATGTCCACTTGCATTTTCTACAGAAAGAGTGTTCAGAACTGCGCAATCAAAAGTATGGTTTAACTCTGTTTGCTTAATGAACATATCAGAAATAAGTTTCACACAATGCTTCTGTGTAGTTTTTATTTGAAGATATTATTTTTCCCAATAGAGGCCTCTTAGCGCTCAGAATGTCCAATTGCAGTTTCTACAGAAAGAGTGTTTCAGAAAGGCTCAATCAAAAGTAAGGTTCAACTCTGTTAGTTGAATGCACAGAACAGAAAGAAGTTTCATACAATGCTTCTGTGTAGTTTATATTTGAACATATTCTTTTTTCCACTATTACCCACTTAGCGCTACGAATGTCCAGTTGCATTTTCTACAGACAGAGTGTTTCAAAACTGCTCAATCAAAAGTATGGTTTAACTCTGTTAGCTGAATGCTCAGATCAGAAAGAAGTTTCACAGAATGCTTCTGTGTAGTTTATATTTGAATATATTCCTTTTTCCACTACTACTCTCTTAGCGCTCCAAATGTCCAGTTGCATTTTCTACAGAAAGAGTGTTCAGATCTGCTCAATCAAAAGTATGGTTTAACTCTGTTAGCTGAATGCACAGAACAGAAAGAAGTTTCACAGAATGATTCTGTGTAGTTTATATTTGGAGACATTCCTTTTTCCACTATTACCCTCTTAGCGATCCAAATCTCCACTTGCATTTTCTACAGAAAGAGTGTTTCAGAACGGCTCAAACAAAACTAAGGTTCAACTCATTTAGTTGAACAAACAGAACAGAAAGAAGTTTCACACAATTCTTCTGTGTAGTTTTTATTTGTAGACATTCTTTTTCCCAATATAGGCCTCTTAGCGCTCAGAATGTCCAATTGCAGTTTCTACAGAAAGAGTGTTTCAGAACGGCTCAATCAAAAGTAAGGTTCAACTCTGTTAGTTGAATGCACAGAACAGAAAGAAGTTTCATACAATGCTTCTGTGTAGTTTATATTTGAACATATTCTTTTTTCCACTATTACCCACTTAGCGCTACGAATGTCCAGTTGCATTTTCTACAGACAGAGTGTTTCAAAACTGCTCAATCAAAAGTATGGTTTAACTCTGTTAGCTGAATGCTCAGATCAGAAAGACGTTTCACAGAATGCTTCTGTGTAGTTTATATTTGAATATATTCCTTTTTCCACTACTACGCTCTTAGCGCTCCAAATGTCCAGTTGCATTTTCTACAGAAAGAGTGTTCAGATCTGCTCAATCAAAAGTATGGTTTAACTCTGTTAGCTGAATGCACAGATCAGAAAGAAGTTTCACCGAATGATTGTGTGTAGTTTATATTTGAAGACATTTCTTTTTCCACTATTACCCACTTAGCGCTCCGAATCTCCACTTGCATTTTCTACAAAAAGAGTGTCTCACAACTGCTCAATCAAAAATATGTTTTATCTCTGTTAACTGAATTTACAGATCAGAAATAAGTTTCACAGAATACATCTGTGTAGTTTTTATTTGAAGATATTCTTTTTCCCAATGTAGGCCTCTTAGTTCTTAGCATGTCCAATTGCAGTTTCTACAGAAAGAGTGTTTCAGAACGGCTCAATCAAAAGTAAGGTTCAACTCTGTTAGTTGAATGCACAGAACAGAAAGAATTTTCACAGAATGCTACTGTGTAGTTTATATTTGAATATATTCCTTTCTCCACTATTACCCTCTTAGCGCTCGGAATGTCCACTTGCATTTTCTACAGAAAGAGTGTTCAGAACTGCGCAATCAAAAGTATGGTTTAACTCTGTTAGCTTAATGAACATATCAGAAATAAGTTTCACACAATGCTTCTGTGTAGTTTTTATTTGAAGATATTATTTTTCCCAATAGAGGCCTCTTAGCGCTCAGAATGTCCAATTGCAATTTCTACGGAAAGAGTGTTTCAGAAAGGCTCAATCAAAAGTAAGGTTCAACTCTGTTAGTTGAATGCACAGAACAGAAAGAAGTTTCATACAATGATACTGTGTAGTTTATATTTGAACATATTCTTTTTTCCACTATTACCCACTTAGCGCTACGAATGTCCAGTTGCATTTTCTACAGACAGAGGGTTTCAAAACTGCTCAATCAAAAGTATGGTTTAACTCTGTTAGCTGAATGCTCAGATCAGAAAGAAGTTTCACAGAATGCTTCTGTGTAGTTTATATTTGAATATATTCCTTTTTCCACTACTACTCTCTTAGCGCTCCAAATGTCCAGTTGCATTTTCTACAGAAAGAGTGTTCAGATCTGCTCAATCAAAAGTATGTTTTAACTCTGTTAGCTGAATGCACAGATCAGAAAGAAGTTTCACAGAATGATTCTGTGTAGTTTATATTTGGAGACATTCCTTTTTCCACTATTACCCTCTTAGCGCTCCGAATCTCCACTTGCATTTTCTACAGAAAGAGTGTTTCAGAACGGCTCAATCAAAACTAAGGTTCAACTCTTTATTTGAACAAACAGAACAGAAAGAAGTTTCACACAATTCTTCTGTGTAGTTTTTATTTGTAGACATTCTTTTTCCCAATATAGGCCTCTTAGCGTTCAGAATGTCCAATTGCAGTTTCTACAGAAAGAGTGTTTCAGAACGGCTCAATCAAAAGTAAGGTTCAACTCTGTTAGTTGAATGCACAGAACAGAAAGAAGTTTCATACAATGATACTGTGTAGTTTATATTTGAACATATTCTTTTTTCCACTATTACCCACTTAGCGCTACGAATGTCCAGTTGCATTTTCTACAGGCAGAGTGTTTCAAAACTGCTCAATCAAAAGTATGGTTTAACTCTGTTAGCTGAATGCTCAGATCAGAAAGAAGTTTCACAGAATGCTTCTGTGTAGTTTATATTTGAATATATTCCTTTTTCCACTACTACTCTCTTAGCGCTCCAAATGTCCAGTTGCATTTTCTACAGAAAGAGTGTTCAGATCTGCTCAATCAAAAGTATGTTTTAACTCTGTTAGCTGAATGCACAGATCAGAAAGAAGTTTCACAGAATGATTCTGTGTAGTTTATATTTGGAGACATTCCTTTTTCCACTATTACCCTCTTAGCGCTCCGAATCTCCACTTGCATTTTCTACAGAAAGAGTGTTTCAGAACGGCTCAATCAAAACTAAGGTTCAACTCTTTTAGTTGAACAAACAGAACAGAAAGAAGTTTCACAAAATTCTTCTGTGTAGTTTTTATTTGTAGACATTCTTTTTCCCAATATAGGCCTCTTAGCGCTCAGAATGTCCAATTGCAGTTTCTACAGAAAGAGTGTTTCAGAACGGCTCAATCAAAAGTAAGGTTCAACTCTGTTACTTGAATGCACAGAACAGAAAGAAGTTTCATACAATGCTTCTGTGTAGTTTATATTTGAACATATTCTTTTTTCCACTATTACCCAATTAGCGCTACGAATGTCCAGTTGCATTTTCTACAGACAGAGTGTTTCAAAACTGCTCAATCAAAAGTATGGTTTAACTCTGTTAGCTGAATGCACAGATCAGAAAGAAGTTTCACCGAATGATTCTGTGTAGTTTATATGTGAAGACATTCCTTTTTCCACTATTACCCACTTAGCGCTCCGAATCTCCACTTGCATTTTCTACAAAAAGTGTGTTTCATAACTGCTCAATCAAAAATATGTTTTATCTCTGTTAACTGAATTTACAGATGAGGAATAAGTTTCACAGAATGCATCTGTGTAGTTTTTATTTGAAGATATTCTTTTTCCCAATGTAGGCCTCTTAGCTCTTAGCATGTCCAATTGCAGTTTCTACAGAAAGAGTGTTTCAGAACGGCTCAATCAAAAGTAAGGTTCAACTCTGTTAGTTGAATGCACAGAACAGAAAGAATTTTCACAGAATGCTACTGTGTAGTTTATATTTGAATATATTCCTTTCTCCACTATTACCCTCTTAGCGCTCCGAATGTCCACTTGCATTTTCTACAGAAAGAGTGCTCAGAACTGCGCAATCAAAAGTATGGTTTAACTCTGTTAGCTTAATGAACATATCAGAAATAAGTTTCACACAATGCTTCTGTGTAGTTTTTATTTGAAGATATTATTTTTCCCAATAGAGGCCTCTTAGCGCTCAGAATGTCCAATTGCAGTTTCTACAGAAAGAGTGTTTCAGAAAGGCTCAATCAAAAGTAAGGTTCAACTCTGTTAGTTGAATGCACAGAACACAAAGAAGTTTCATACAATGATACTGTGTAGTTTATATTTGAACATATTCTTTTTTCCACTATTACCCACTTAGCGCTACGAATGTCCAGTTGCATTTTCTACAGACAGAGGGTTTCAAAACTGCTCAATCAGAAGTATGGTTTAACTCTGTTAGCTGAATGCTCAGATCAGAAAGAAGTTTCACAGAATGCTTCTGTGTAGTTTATATTTGAATATATTCCTTTTTCCACTACTACTCTCTTAGCGCTCCAAATGTCCAGTTGCATTTTCTACAGAAAGAGTGTTCAGATCTGCTCAATCAAAAGTATGTTTTAACTCTGTTAGCTGAATGCACAGATCAGAAAGAAGTTTCACAGAATGATTCTGTGTAGTTTATATTTGGAGACATTCCTTTTTCCACTATTACCCTCTTAGCGCTCCGAATCTCCACTTGCATTTTCTACAGAAAGAGTGTTTCAGAACGGCTCAATCAAAACTAAGGTTCAACTCTTTTAGTTGAACAAACAGAACAGAAAGAAGTTTCACACAATTCTTCTGTGTAGTTTTTATTTGTAGACATTCTTTTTCCCAATATAGGCCTCTTAGCGCTCAGAATGTCCAATTGCAGTTTCTACAGAAAGAGTGTTTCAGAACGGCTCAATCAAAAGTAAGGTTCAACTCTGTTAGTTGAATGCACAGAACAGAAAGAAGTTTCATACAATGCTTCTGTGTAGTTTATATTTGAACATATTCTTTTTTCCACTATTACCCACTTAGCGCTACGAATGTCCAGTTGCATTTTCTACAGACAGAGTGTTTCAAAACTGCTCAATCAAAAGTATGGTTTAACTCTGTTAGCTGAATGCTCAGATCAGAAAGAAGTTTCACAGAATGCTTCTGTGTAGTTTATATTTGAATATATTCCTTTTTCCACTACTACGCTCTTAGCGCTCCAAATGTCCAGTTGCATTTTCTACAGAAAGAGTGTTCAGATCTGCTCAATCAAAAGTATGGTTTAACTCTGTTAGCTGAATGCACAGATCAGAAAGAAGTTTCACCGAATGATTCTGTGTAGTTTATATTTGAAGACATTTCTTTTTCCACTATTACCAACTTAGCGCTCCGAATCTCCACTTGCATTTTCTACAAAAAGAGTGTTTCATAACTGCTCAATCAAAAATATGTTTTATCTCTGTTAACTGAAATTACAGATCAGAAATAAGTTTCACAGAATGCATCTGTGTAGTTTTTATTTGAAGATATTCTTTTTCCCAATGTAGGCCTCTTAGCTCTTAGCATGTCCAATTGCAGTTTCTACAGAAAGAGTGTTTCAGAACGGCTCAATCAAATTAAGGTTCAACTCTGTTAGTTGAATGCACAGAACAGAAAGAATTTTCACAGAATGCTACTGTGTAGTTTATATTTGAATATATTCCTTTCTCCACTATTACCCTCTTAGCGCTCCGAATGTCCACTTGCATTTTCTACAGAAAGAGTGTTCAGAACTGCGCAATCAAAAGTATGGTTTAACTCTGTTAGCTTAATGAACATATCAGAAATAAGTTTCACACAATGCTTCTGTGTAGTTTTTATTTGAAGATATTATTTTTCCCAATATAGGCCTCTTAGCGCTCAGAATGTCCAATTGCAGTTTCTACAGAAAGAGTGTTTCAGAAAGGCTCAATCAAAAGTAAGGTTCAACTCTGTTAGTTGAATGCACAGAACAGAAAGTAATTTCATACAATGCTTCTGTGTAGTTTATATTTGAACATATTCTTTTTTCCACTATTACCCACTTGGCGCTACGAATGTCCTGTTGCATTTTCTACAGACAGAGTGTTTCAAAGCTGCTCAATCAAAAGTATGGTTTAACTCTGTTAGCTGAATGCTCAGATCAGAAAGAAGTTTCACAGAATGCTTCTGTGTAGTTTATATTTGAATATATTCCTTTTTCCACTACTACTCTCTTAGCGCTCCAAATGTCCAGTTGCATTTTCTACAGAAAGAGTGTTCAGATCTGCTCAATCAAAAGTATGGTTTAACTCTGTTAGCTGAATGCACAGATCAGAAAGAAGTTTCACAGAATGATTCTGTGTAGTTTATATTTGGAGACATTCCTTTTTCCACTATTACCCTCTTAGCGCTCCGAATGTCCACTTGCATTTTCTACAGAAAGAGTGTTCAGAACTGCGCAATCAAAAGTATGGTTTAACTCTGTTAGCTTAATGAACATATCAGAAATAAGTTTCACACAATGCTTCTGTGTAGTTTTATTTGAAGATATTATTTTTCCCAATATAGGCCTCTTAGCGCTCAGAATGTCCAATTGCAGTTTCTACAGAAAGAGTGTTTCAGAAAGGCTCAATCAAAAGTAAGGTTCAACTCTGTTAGTTGAATGCACAGAACAGAAAGAAGTTTCATACAATGCTTCTGTGTAGTTTATATTTGAATATATTCCTTTTTCCACTACTACTCTCTTAGCGCTCCAAATGTCCAGTTGCATTTTCTACAGAAAGAGTGTTCAGATCTGCTCAATGAAAAGTATGGTTTAACTCTGTTAGCTGAATGCACAGATCAGAAAGAAGTTTCACAGAATGATTCTGTGTAGTTTATATTTGGAGACATTCCTTTTTCCACTATTACCCTCTTAGCGCTCCGAATCTCCACTTGCATTTTCTACAGAAAGAGTGTTTCAGAACGGCTCAATCAAAACTAAGGTTCAACTCTTTTAGTTGAACAAACAGAACAGAAAGAAGTTTCACACAATTCTTCTGTGTAGTTTTTATTTGTAGACATTCTTTTTCCCAATATAGGCCTCTTAGCGCTCAGAATGTCCAATTGCAGTTTCTACAGAAAGAGTGTTTCAGAACGGCTCAATCAAAAGTCAGGTTCAACTCTGTTAGTTGAATGCGCAGAACAGAAAGAAGTTTCATACAATGCTTCTGTGTAGTTTATATTACAACATATTCTTTTTTCCACTATTACCCACTTAGCGCTACGATTGTCCAGTTGCATTTTCTACAGACAGAGTGTTTCAAAACTGCTCAATCAAAAGTATGGTTTAACTCTGTTAGCTGAATGCTCAGATCAGAAAGAAGTTTCACAGAATGCTTCTGTGTAGTTTATATTTGAATATATTCCTTTTTCCACTAGTACGCTCTTAGCGCTCCAAATGTCCAGTTGCATTTTCTACAGAAAGAGTGTTCAGATCTGCTCAATCAAAAGTATGGTTTAACTCTGTTAGCTGAATGCACAGATCAGAAAGAAGTTTCACCGAATGATTCTGTGTAGTTTATATTTGAAGACATTCCTTTTTCCACTATTACCCTCTAAGCGCTCCGAATCTCCACTTGCATTTTCTACAAAAAGAGTGTTTCATAACTGCTCAATCAAAAATATGTTTTATCTCTGTTAACTGAATTTACAGATCAGAAATAAGTTTCACAGAATGCATCTGTGTAGTTTTTATTTGAAGATATTCTTTTTCCCAATGTAGGCCTCTTAGCGCTTAGCATGTCCAATTGCAGTTTCTACAGAAAGAGTGTTTCAGAACGGCTCAATCAAAAGTAAGGTTCAACTCTGTTAGTTGAATGCACAGAACAGAAAGAATTTTCACAGAATGCTACTGTGTAGTTTATATTTGAATATATTCCTTTCTCCACTATTACCCTCTTAGCGCTCCGAATGTCCACTTGCATTTTCTACAGAAAGAGTGTTCAGAACTGCGCAATCAAAAGTATGGTTTAACTCTGTTAGCTTAATGAACATATCAGAAATAAGTTTCACACAATGCTTCTGTGTAGTTTTTATTTGAAGATATTATTTTTCCCAATATAGGCCTCTTAGCGCTCAGAATGTCCAATTGCAGTTTCTACAGAAAGAGTGTTTCAGAAAGGCTCAATCAAAAGTAAGGTTCATCTCTGTTAGTTGAATGCACAGAACAGAAAGAAATTTCATACAATGCTTCTGTGTAGTTTATATTTGAACATATTCTTTTTTCCACTATTACCCACTTAGCGCTACGAATGTCCAGTTGCATTTTCTACAGACAGAGTGTTTCAAACTGCTCAATCAAAAGTATGGTTTAACTCTGTTAGCTGAATGCTCAGATCAGAAAGAAGTTTCACAGAATGCTTCTGTGTAGTTTATATTTGAATATATTCCTTTTTCCACTACTACTCTCTTAGCGCTCCAAATATCCAGTTGCATTTTCTACAGAAAGAGTGTTCAGATCTGCTCAATCAAAAGTATGGTTTAACTCTGTTAGCTGAATGCACAGATCAGAAAGAAGTTTCACAGAATGATACTGTGTAGTTTATATTTGGAGACATTCCTTTTTCCACTATTACCCTCTTAGAGCTCCGAATCTCCACTTGCATTTTCTACAGAAAGAGTGTTTCAGAACGGCTCAATCAAAACTAAGGTTCAACTCTTTTAGTTGAACAAACAGAACAGAAAGAAGTTTCACACAATTCTTCTGTGTAGTTTTTATTTGTAGACATTCTTTTCCCAATATAGGCCTCTTAGCGCTCAGAATGTCCAATTGCAGTTTCTACAGAAAGAGTGTTTCAGAACGGCTCAATCAAAAGTAAGGTTCAACCCTGTTAGTTGAATGCACAGAACAGAAAGAAGTTTCATACAATGCTTCTGTGTAGTTTATATTACAACATATTCTTTTTTCCACTATTACCCACTTAGCGCTACGATTGTCCAGTTGCATTTTCTACAGACAGAGTGTTTCAAAACTGCTCAATCAAAAGTATGGTTTAACTCTGTTAGCTGAATGCTCAGATCAGAAAGAAGTTTCACAGAATGCTTCTGTGTAGTTTATATTTGAATATACTCCTTTTTCCACTACTACGCTCTTAGCGCTCCAAATGTCCAGTTGCATTTTCTACAGAAAGAGTGTTCAGATCTGCTCAATCAATAATATGGTTTAACTCTGTTAGCTGAATGCACAGATCAGAAAGAAGTTTCACCGAATGATTCTGTGTAGTTTATATTTGCAGACATTCCTTTTTCCACTATTACATTCTTAGCGCTCCGAATCTCCACTTGCATTTTCTACAAAAAGAGTGTTTCATAACTGCTCAATCAAAAATATGTTTTATCTCTGTTAACTGAATTTACAGATCAGAAATTAGTTTCACAGAATGAATCAGTGTAGTTTTTATTTGAAGATATTCTTTTTCCCAATGTAGGCCTCTTAGCGCTTAGCATGTCCAATTGCAGTTTCTACAGAAAGAGTGTTTCAGAACGGCTCAATCAAATTAAGGTTCAACTCTGTTAGTTGAATGCACAGAACAGAAAGAATTTTCACAGAATGCTACTGTGTAGTTTATATTTGAATATATTCCTTTCTCCACTATTACCCTCTTAGCACTCCGAATGTCCACTTGCATTTTCTACAGAAAGAGTGTTCAGAACTGCGCAATCAAAAGTATGGTTTAACTCTGTTAGCTTAATGAACATATCAGAAATAAGTTTCACACAATGCTTCTGTGTAGTTTTTATTTGAAGATATTATTTTTCCCAATATAGGCCTCTTAGCGCTCAGAATGTCCAATTGCAGTTTCTACAGAAAGAGTGTTTCAGAAAGGCTCAATCAAAAGTAAGGTTCAACTCTGTTAGTTGAATGCACAGAACAGAAAGTAATTTCATACAATGCTTCTGTGTAGTTTATATTTGAACATATTCTTTTTTCCACTATTACCCACTTGGCGCTACGAATGTCCAGTTGCATTTTCTACAGACAGAGTGTTTCAAAACTGCTCAATCAAAAGTATGGTTTAACTCTGTTAGCTGAATGCTCAGATCAGAAAGAAGTTTCACAGAATGCTTCTGTGTAGTTTATATTTGAATATATTCCTTTTTCCACTACTACTCTCTTAGCGCTCCAAATGTCCAGTTGCATTTTCTACAGAAAGAGTGTTCAGATCTGCTCAATCAAAAGTATGGTTTAACTCTGTTAGCTGAATGCACAGATCAGAAAGAAGTTTCACAGAATGATTCTGTGTAGTTTATATTTGGAGACATTCCTTTTTCCACTATTACCCTCTTAGCGCTCCGAATGTCCACTTGCATTTTCTACAGAAAGAGTGTTCAGAACTGCGCAATCAAAAGTATGGTTTAACTCTGTTAGCTTAATGAACATATCAGAAATAAGTTTCACACAATGCTTCTGTGTAGTTTTATTTGAAGATATTATTTTTCCCAATATAGGCCTCTTAGCGCTCAGAATGTCCAATTGCAGTTTCTACAGAAAGAGTGTTTCAGAAAGGCTCAATCAAAAGTAAGGTTCAACTCTGTTAGTTGAATGCACAGAACAGAAAGAAGTTTCATACAATGCTTCTGTGTAGTTTATATTTAAATATATTCCTTTTTCCACTACTACTCTCTTAGCGCTCCAAATGTCCAGTTGCATTTTCTACAGAAAGAGTGTTCAGATCTGCTCAATGAAAAGTATGGTTTAACTCTGTTAGCTGAATGCACAGATCAGAAAGAAGTTTCACAGAATGATTCTGTGTAGTTTATATTTGGAGACATTCCTTTTTCCACTATTACCCTCTTAGCGCTCCGAATCTCCACTTGCATTTTCTACAGAAAGAGTGTTTCAGAACGGCTCAATCAAAACTAAGGTTCAACTCTTTTAGTTGAACAAACAGAACAGAAAGAAGTTTCACACAATTCTTCTGTGTAGTTTTTATTTGTAGACATTCTTTTTCCCAATATAGGCCTCTTAGCGCTCAGAATGTCCAATTGCAGTTTCTACAGAAAGAGTGTTTCAGAACGGCTCAATCAAAAGTAAGGTTCAACTCTGTTAGTTGAATGCGCAGAACAGAAAGAAGTTTCATACAATGCTTCTGTGTAGTTTATATTACAACATATTCTTTTTTCCACTATTACCCACTTAGCGCTACGATTGTCCAGTTGCATTTTCTACAGACAGAGTGTTTCAAAACTGCTCAATCAAAAGTATGGTTTAACTCTGTTAGCTGAATGCTCAGATCAGAAAGAAGTTTCACAGAATGCTTCTGTGTAGTTTATATTTGAATATATTCCTTTTTCCACTAGTACGCTCTTAGCGCTCCAAATGTCCAGTTGCATTTTCTACAGAAAGAGTGTTCAGATCTGCTCAATCAAAAGTATGGTTTAACTCTGTTAGCTGAATGCACAGATCAGAAAGAAGTTTCACCGAATGATTCTGTGTAGTTTATATTTGAAGACATTCCTTTTTCCACTATTACCCTCTAAGCGCTCCGAATCTCCACTTGCATTTTCTACAAAAAGAGTGTTTCATAACTGCTCAATCAAAAATATGTTTTATCTCTGTTAACTGAATTTACAGATCAGAAATAAGTTTCACAGAATGCATCTGTGTAGTTTTTATTTGAAGATATTCTTTTTCCCAATGTAGGCCTCTTAGCGCTTAGCATGTCCAATTGCAGTTTCTACAGAAAGAGTGTTTCAGAACGGCTCAATCAAAAGTAAGGTTCAACTCTGTTAGTTGAATGCACAGAACAGAAAGAATTTTCACAGAATGCTACTGTGTAGTTTATATTTGAATATATTCCTTTCTCCACTATTACCCTCTTAGCGCTCCGAATGTCCACTTGCATTTTCTACAGAAAGAGTGTTCAGAACTGCGCAATCAAAAGTATGGTTTAACTCTGTTAGCTTAATGAACATATCAGAAATAAGTTTCACACAATGCTTCTGTGTAGTTTTTATTTGAAGATATTATTTTTCCCAATAGAGGCCTCTTAGCGCTCAGAATGTCCAATTGCAGTTTCTACAGAAAGAGTGTTTCAGAAAGGCTCAATCAAAATAAGGTTCAACTCTGTTAGTTGAATGCACAGAACAGAAAGAAGTTTCATGCAATGCTTCTGTGTAGTTTATATTTGAACATATTCTTTTTTCCACTATTACCCACTTGGCGCTACGAATGTCCAGTTGCATTTTCTACAGACAGAGTGTTTCAAAACTGCTCAATCAAAAGTATGGTTTAACTCTGTTAGCTGAATGCTCAGATCAGAAAGAAGTTTCACAGAATGCTTCTGTGTAGTTTATATTTGAATATATTCCTTTTTCCACTACTACTCTCTTAGCGCTCCAATTGTCCAGTTGCATTTTCTACAGAAAGAGTGTTCAGATCTGCTCAATCAAAAGTATGTTTTAACTCTGTTAGCTGAATGCACAGATCAGAAAGAAGTTTCACAGAATGATCCTGTGTAGTTTATATTTGGAGACATTCCTTTTTCCACTATTACCCTCTTAGTGCTCCGAATCTCCACTTGCATTTTCCACAGAAAGCGTGTTTCAGAACGGCTCAATCAAAACTAAGGTTCAACTCTTTTAGTTGAACAAACAGAACAGAAAGAAGTTTCACACAATTCTGTGTAGTTTTTATTTGTAGACATTCTTTTTCCCAATATAGGCCTCTTAGCGCTCAGAATGTCCAATTGCAGTTTCTACAGAAAGAGTGTTTCAGAACGGCTCAATCAAAAGTAAGGTTCAACTCTGTTAGTTGAATGCACAGAACAGAAAGAAGTTTCATACAATGCTTCTGTGTAGTTTATATTTGAACATATTCTTTTTTCCACTATTACCCACTTAGCGCTACGAATGTCCAGTTGCATTTTCTACAGACAGAGTGTTTCAAAACTGCTCAATCAAAAGTATGGCTTAACTCTGTTAGCTGAATGCTCAGATCAGAAAGAAGTTTCACAGAATGCTTCTGTGTAGTTTATATTTGAATATATTCCTTTTTCCACTACTACGCTCTTAGCGCTCCAAATGTCCAGTTGCATTTTCTACAGAAAGAGTGTTCAGATCTGCTCAATCAAAAGTATGGTTTAACTCTGTTAGCTGAATGCACAGATCAGAAAGAAGTTTCACAGAATGATTCTGTGTAGTTTATATTTGGAGACATTCCTTTTTCCACTATTACCCTGTTAGCGCTCCGAATCTCCACTTGCATTTTCTACAGAGAGAGTGTTTCAGAACGACTCAATCAAAACTAAGGTTCAACTCTTTTAGTTGAACAAACAGAACAGAAAGAAATTTCACAGAATGCATCTGTGTAGTTTTTATTTGAAGATATTCTTTTTCCCAATGTAGGCCTCTTAGCGCTTAGCATCTCCAATTGCAGTTTCAACAGAAAGAGTGTTTCAGAACGGCTCAATTAAAAGTAAGGTTCAACTCTGTTAGTTGAATGCCCAGAACAGAAAGAATTTTCACAGAATGCTACTGTGTAGTTTATATTTGAATATATTCCTTTTTCCACTATTTCCCTCTTAGCGCTCCGAATGTCCACTTGCATTTTCTACAGAAAGAGTGTTCAGAACTGCGCAATCAAAAGTATGGTTTAACTCTGTTAGCTTAATGAACATATCAGAAATAAGTTTCACACAATGCTTCTGTGTAGTTTTTATTTGAAGATATTATTTTTCCCAATAGAGGCCTCTTAGCGCTCAGAATGACCAATTGCAGTTTCTACAGAAAGAGTGTTTCAGAAAGGCTCAATCAAAAGTAAGGTTCAACTCTGTTAGTTGAATGCACAGAACAGAAAGAAGTTTCATGCAATGCTTCTGTGTAGTTTATATTTGAACATATTCTTTTTTCCACTATTACCCACTTGGCGCTACGAATGTCCAGTTGCATTTTCTACAGACAGAGTGTTTCAAAACTGCTCAATCAAAAGTATGGTTTAACTCTGTTAGCTGAATGCTCAGATCAGAAAGAAGTTTCACAGAATGCTTCTGTGTAGTTTATATTTGAATATATTCCTTTTTCCACTACTACTCTCTTAGCACTCCAATTGTCCAGTTGCATTTTCTACAGAAAGAGTGTTCAGATCTGCTCAATCAAAAGTATGGTTTAACTCTGTTAGCTGAATGCACGGATCAGAAAGAAGTTTCACAGAATGATTCTGTGTAGTTTATATTTGGAGACATTCCTTTTTCCACTATTACCCTCTTAGCGCTCCGAATCTCCACTTGCATTTTCTACAGAAAGAGTGTTTCAGAACGGCTCAATCAAAACTAAGGTTCAACTCTTTTAGTTGAACAAACAGAACAGAAAGAAGTTTCACACAATTCTTCTGTGTAGTTTTTATTTGTAGACATTCTTTTTCCCAATATACGCCTCTTAGCGCTCAGAATGTCCAATTGCAGTTTCTACAGAATGAGTGTTTCAGAACGGCTCAATCAAAAGTAAGGTTCAACTCTGTTAGTTGAATGCACAGAACAGAAAGAAGTTTCATACAATGCTTCTGTGTAGTTTATATTTAAACATATTCTTTTTTCCACTATTACCCACTTAGCGCTACGAATGTCCAGTTGCATTTTCTACAGACAGAGTGTTTCAAAACTGCTCAATCAAAAGTATGGTTTAATTCTGTTAGCTGAATGCTCAGATCAGAAAGAAGTTTCACAGTATGCTTCTGTGTAGTTTATATTTGAATATATTCCTTTTTCCACTACTACGCTCTTAGCGCTCCAAATGTCCAGTTGCATTTTCTACAGAAAGAGTGTTTCAGAACGGCTCAATCAAAACTAAGGTTCAACTCTTTTAGTTGAACAAACAGAACAGAAAGAAGTTTCACAGAATGCATCTGTGTAGTTTATATTTGAAGATATTCTTTTTCCCAATGTAGGCCTCTTAGCGCTTAGCATGTCCAATTGCAGTTTCTACAGAAAGATTGTTTCAGAACGGCTCAATTAAAAGTAAGGTTCAACTCTGTTAGTTGAATGCACAGAACAGAAAGAATTTTCACAGAATGCTACTGTGTAGTTTATATTTGAATATATTCCTTTTTCCACTATTACCCTCTTAGCGCTCCGAATGTCCACTTGCATTTTCTACAGAAAGGGTGTTCAGAACTGCGCAATCAAAAGTATGGTTTAACTCTGATAGCTTAATGAACATATCAGAAATAAGTTTCACACAATGCTTCTGTGTAGTTTTTATTTGAAGATATTATTTTTCCCAATAGAGGCCTCTTAGCGCTCAGAATGTCCAATTGCAGTTTCTACAGAAAGAGTGTTTCAGAAAGGCTCAATCAAAATAAGGTTCAACTCTGTTAGTTGAATGCACAGAACAGAAAGAAGTTTCATGCAATGCTTCTGTGTAGTTTATATTTGAACATATTCTTTTTTCCACTATTACCCACTTGGCGCTACGAATGTCCAGTTGCATTTTCTACAGACAGAGTGTTTCAAAACTGCTCAATCAAAAGTATGGTTTAACTCTGTTAGCTGAATGCTCAGATCAGAAAGAAGTTTCACAGAATGCTTCTGTGTAGTTTATATTTGAATATATTCCTTTTTCCACTACTACTCTCTTAGCGCTCCAATTGTCCAGTTGCATTTTCTACAGAAAGAGTGTTCAGATCTGCTCAATCAAAAGTATGTTTTAACTCTGTTAGCTGAATGCACACATCAGAAAGAAGTTTCACAGAATGATCCTGTGTAGTTTATATTTGGAGACATTCCTTTTTCCACTATTACCCTCTTAGTGCTCCGAATCTCCACTTGCATTTTCTACAGAAAGAGTGTTTCAGAACGGCTCAATCAAAACTAAGGTTCAACTCTTTTAGTTGAACAAACAGAAAAGAAAGAATTTTCACACAATTCTTCTGTGTAGTTTTTATTTGTAGACATTCTTTTTCCCAATATAGGCCTCTTAGCGCTCAGAATGTCCAATTGCAGTTTCTACAGAAAGAGTGTTTCAGAACGGCTCAATCAAAAGTAAGGTTCAACTCTGTTAGTTGAATGCACAGAACAGAAAGAAGTTTGATACAATGCTTCTGTGTAGTTTATATTTGAACATATTCTTTTTTCCCCTATTACCCACTTAGCGCTACGAATGTCCAGTTGCATTTACTACAGACAGAGTGTTTCAAAACTGCTCAATCAAATGTATGGTTTAACTCTGTTAGCTGAATGCTCAGATCAGAAAGAAGTTTCACAGAATGTTTCTGTGTAGTTTATATTTGAATATATTCCTTTTTCCACTACTACGCTCTTAGCGCTCCAAATGTCCAGTTGCATTTTCTACAGAAAGAGTGTTCAGATCTGCTCAATCAAAAGTATGGTTTAACTCTGTTAGCTGAATGCACAGATCAGAAAGAAGTTTCACAGAATGATTCTGTGTAGTTTATATTTGGAGACATTCCTTTTTCCACTATTACCCTCTTACCGCTCCGAATCTCCACTTGCATTTTCTACAGAAAGAGTGTTTCAGAACGGCTCAATCAAAACTAAGGTTCAACTCTTTTAGTTGAACAAACAGAACAGAAAGAAATTTCACAGAATGCATCTGTGTAGTTTTTATTTGAAGATATTCTTTTTCCCAATGTAGGCCTCTTAGCGCTTAGCATGTCCAATTGCAGTTTCTACAGAAAGAGTGTTTCAGAACGGCTCAATTAAAAGTAAGGTTCAACTCTGTTAGTTGAATGCACAGAACAGAAAGAATTTTCACAGAATGCTACTGTGTAGTTTATATTTGAATATGTTCCTTTTTCCACTATTTCCCTCTTAGCGCTCCGAATGTCCACTTGTATTTTCTACAGAAAGAGTGTTCAGAACTGCGCAATCAAAAGTATGGTTTAACTCTGTTAGCTTAATGAACATATCAGAAATAAGTTTCACACAATGCTTCTGTGTAGTTTTTGTTTGAAGATATTATTTTTCCCAATAGAGGCCTCTTAGCGCTCAGAATGTCCAATTGCAGTTTCTACAGAAAGAGTGTTTCAGAAAGGCTCAATCAAAAGTAAGGATCAACTCTGTTAGTTGAATGCACAGAACAGAAAGAAGTTTCATGCAATGCTTCTGTGTAGTTTATATTTGAACATATTCTTTTTTCCACTATTACCCACTTGGCGCTACGAATGTCCAGTTGCATTTTCTACAGACAGAGTGTTTCAAAACTGCTCAATCAAAAGTATGGTTTAACTCTGTTAGCTGAATGCTCAGATCAGAAAGAAGTTTCACAGAATGCTTCTGTGTAGTTTATATTTGAATATATTCCTTTTTCCACTACTACTCTCTTAGCACTCCAATTGTCCAGTTGCATTTTCTACAGAAAGAGTGTTCAGATCTGCTCAATCAAAAGTATGGTTTAACTCTGTTAGCTGAATGCACGGATCAGAAAGAAGTTTCACAGAATGATTCTGTGTAGTTTATATTTGGAGACATTCCTTTTTCCACTATTACCCTCTTAGTGCTTCGAATCTCCACTTGCATTTTCTACAGAAAGAGTGTTTCAGAACGGCTCAATCAAAACTAAGGTTCAACTCTTTTAGTTGAACAAACAGAACAGAAAGAAGTTTCACACAATTCTTCTGTGTAGTTTTTATTTGTAGACATTCTTTTTCCCAATATACGCCTCTTAGCGCTCAGAATGTCCAATTGCAGTTTCTACAGAAAGAGTGTTTCAGAACGGCTCAATCAAAAGTAAGGTTCAACTCTGTTAGTTGAATGCACAGAACAGAAAGAAGTTTCATACAATGCTTCTGTGTAGTTTATATTTAAACATATTCTTTTTTCCACTATTACCCACTTAGCGCTACGAATGTCCAGTTGCATTTTCTACAGACAGAGTGTTTCAAAACTGCTCAATCAAAAGTATGGTTTAATTCTGTTAGCTGAATGCTCAGATCAGAAAGAAGTTTCACAGTATGCTTCTGTGTAGTTTATATTTGAATATATTCCTTTTTCCACTACTACGCTCTTAGCGCTCCAAATGTCCAGTTGCATTTTCTACAGAAAGAGTGTTTCAGAACGGCTCAATCAAAACTAAGGTTCAACTCTTTTAGTTGAACAAACAGAACAGAAAGAAGTTTCACAGAATGCATCTGTGTAGTTTATATTTGAAGATATTCTTTTTCCCAATGTAGGCCTCTTAGCGCTTAGCATGTCCAATTGCAGTTTCTACAGAAAGATTGTTTCAGAACGGCTCAATTAAAAGTAAGGTTCAACTCTGTTAGTTGAATGCACAGAACAGAAAGAATTTTCACAGAATGCTACTGTGTAGTTTATATTTGAATATATTCCTTTTTCCACTATTACCCTCTTAGCGCTCCGAATGTCCACTTGCATTTTCTACAGAAAGGGTGTTCAGAACTGCGCAATCAAAAGTATGGTTTAACTCTGATAGCTTAATGAACATATCAGAAATAAGTTTCACACAATGCTTCTGTGTAGTTTTTATTTGAAGATATTATTTTTCCCAATAGAGGCCTCTTAGCGCTCAGAATGTCCAATTGCAGTTTCTACAGAAAGAGTGTTTCAGAAAGGCTCAATCAAAAGTAAGGATCAACTCTGTTAGTTGAATGCACAGAACAGAAAGAAGTTTCATGCAATGCTTCTGTGTAGTTTATATTTGAACATATTCTTTTTTCCACTATTACCCACTTGGCGCTACGAATGTCCAGTTGCATTTTCTACAGACAGAGTGTTTCAAAACTGCTCAATCAAAAGTATGGTTTAACTCTGTTAGCTGAATGCTCAGATCAGAAAAAAGTTTCACAGAATGCTTCTGTGTAGTTTATATTTGAATATATTCCTTTTTCCACTACTACTCTCTTAGCACTCCAATTGTCCAGTTGCATTTTCTACAGAAAGAGTGTTCAGATCTGCTCAATCAAAAGTATGGTTTAACTCTGTTAGCTGAATGCACAGATCAGAAAGAAGTTTCACAGAATGATTCTGTGTAGTTTATATTTGGAGACATTCCTTTTTCCACTATTACCCTCTTAGTGCTCCGAATCTCCACTTGCATTTTCTACAGAAAGAGTGTTTCAGAACGGCTCAATCAAAACTAAGGTTCAACTCTTTTAGTTGAACAAACAGAACAGAAAGAAGTTTCACACAATTCTTCTGTGTAGTTTTTATTTGTAGACATTCTTTTTCCCAATATAGGCCTCTTAGCGCTCAGAATGTCCAATTGCAGTTTCTACAGAAAGAGTGTTTCAGAACGGCTCAATCAAAAGTAAGGTTCAACTCTGTTAGTTGAATGCACAGAACAGAAAGAAGTTTCATACAATGCTTCTGTGTAGTTTATATTTGAACATATTCTTTTTTCCACTATTACCCACTTAGCGCTACGAATGTCCAGTTGCATTTTCTACAGACAGAGTGTTTCAAAACTGCTCAATCAAAAGTATGGTTTAACTCTGTTAGCTGAATGCTCAGATCAGAAAGAAGTTTCACAGAATGCTTCTGTGTAGTTTATATTTGAATATATTCCTTTTTCCACTACTACGCTCTTAGCGCTCCAAATGTCCAGTTGCATTTTCTACAGAAAGAGTGTTCAGATCTGCTCAATCAAAAGTATGGTTTTACTCTGTTAGCTGAATGCACAGATCAGAAAGAAGTTTCACAGAATGATTCTGTGTAGTTTATATTTGGAGACATTCCTTTTTCCACTATTACCCTGTTAGCGCTCCGAATCTCCACTTGCATTTTCTACAGAGAGAGTGTTTCAGAACGACTCAATCAAAACTAAGGTTCAACTCTTTTAGTTGAACAAACAGAACAGAAAGAAATTTCACAGAATGCATCTGTGTAGTTTTTATTTGAAGATATTCTTTTTCCCAATGTAGGCCTCTTAGCGCTTAGCATCTCCAATTGCAGTTTCTACAGAAAGAGTGTTTCAGAACGGCTCAATTAAAAGTAAGGTTCAACTCTGTTAGTTGAATGCCCAGAACAGAAAGAATTTTCACAGAATGCTACTGTGTAGTTTATATTTGAATATATTCCTTTTTCCACTATTTCCCTCTTAGCGCTCCGAATGTCCACTTGCATTTTCTACAGAAAGAGTGTTCAGAACTGCGCAATCAAAAGTATGGTTTAACTCTGTTAGCTTAATGAACATATCAGAAATAAGTTTCACACAATGCTTCTGTGTAGTTTTTATTTGAAGATATTATTTTTCCCAATAGAGGCCTCTTAGCGCTCAGAATGACCAATTGCAGTTTCTACAGAAAGAGTGTTTCAGAAAGGCTCAATCAAAAGTAAGGTTCAACTCTGTTAGTTGAATGCACAGAACAGAAAGAAGTTTCATGCAATGCTTCTGTGTAGTTTATATTTGAACATATTCTTTTTTCCACTATTACCCACTTGGCGCTACGAATGTCCAGTTGCATTTTCTACAGACAGAGTGTTTCAAAACTGCTCAATCAAAAGTATGGTTTAACTCTGTTAGCTGAATGCTCAGATCAGAAAAAAGTTTCACAGAATGCTTCTGTGTAGTTTATATTTGAATATATTCCTTTTTCCACTACTACTCTCTTAGCACTCCAATTGTCCAGTTGCATTTTCTACAGAAAGAGTGTTCAGATCTGCTCAATCAAAAGTATGGTTTAACTCTGTTAGCTGAATGCACAGATCAGAAAGAAGTTTCACAGAATGATTCTGTGTAGTTTATATTTGGAGACATTCCTTTTTCCACTATTACCCTCTTAGTGCTCCGAATCTCCACTTGCATTTTCTACAGAAAGAGTGTTTCAGAACGGCTCAATCAAAACTAAGGTTCAACTCTTTTAGTTGAACAAACAGAACAGAAAGAAGTTTCACACAATTCTTCTGTGTAGTTTTTATTTGTAGACATTCTTTTTCCCAATATAGGCCTCTTAGCGCTCAGAATGTCCAATTGCAGTTTCTACAGAAAGAGTGTTTCAGAACGGCTCAATCAAAAGTAAGGTTCAACTCTGTTAGTTGAATGCACAGAACAGAAAGAAGTTTCATACAATGTTTCTGTGTAGTTTATATTTAAACATATTCTTTTTTCCACTATTACCCACTTAGCGCTACGAATGTCCAGTTGCATTTTCTACAGACAGAGTGTTTCAAAACTGCTCAATCAAAAGTATGGTTTAATTCTGTTAGCTGAATGCTCAGATCAGAAAGAAGTTTCACAGAATGCTTCTGTGTAGTTTATATTTGAATATATTCCTTTTTCCACTACTACGCTCTTAGCGCTCCAAATGTCCAGTTGCATTTTCTACAGAAAGAGTGTTCAGATCTGCTCAATCAAAAGTATGGTTTAACTCTGTTAGCTGAATGCACAGATCAGAAAGAAGTTTCACAGAATGATTCTGTGTAGTTTATATTTGGAGACATTCCTTTTTCCACTATTACCCTCTTAGCGCTCCGAATCTCCACTTGCATTTTCTACAGAAAGAGTGTTTCAGAACGGCTCAATCAAAACTAAGGTTCAACTCTTTTAGTTGAACAAACAGAACAGAAAGAAGTTTCACAGAATGCATCTGTGTAGTTTATATTTGAAGATATTCTTTTTCCCAATGTAGGCCTCTTAGCGCTTAGCATGTCCAATTGCAGTTTCTACAGAAAGATTGTTTCAGAACGGCTCAATTAAAAGTAAGGTTCAACTCTGTTAGTTGAATGCACAGAACAGAAAGAATTTTCACAGAATGATACTGTGTAGTTTATATTTGAATATATTCCTTTTTCCACTATTACCCTCTTAGCGCTCCGAATGTCCACTTGCATTTTCTACAGAAAGAGTGTTCAGAACTGCGCAATCAAAAGTATGGTTTAACTCTGTTAGCTTAATGAACATATCAGAAATAAGTTTCACACAATGCTTCTGTGTAGTTTTTATTTGAAGATATTATTTTTCCCAATAGAGGCCTCTTAGCGCTCAGAATGTCCAATTGCAGTTTCTACAGAAAGAGTGTTTCAGAAAGGCTCAATCAAAATAAGGTTCAACTCTGTTAGTTGAATGCACAGAACAGAAAGAAGTTTCATGCAATGCTTCTGTGTAGTTTATATTTGAACATATTCTTTTTTCCACTATTACCCACTTGGCGCTACGAATGTCCAGTTGCATTTTCTACAGACAGAGTGTTTCAAAACTGCTCAATCAAAAGTATGGTTTAACTCTGTTAGCTGAATGCTCAGATCAGAAAGAAGTTTCACAGAATGCTTCTGTGTAGTTTATATTTGAATATATTCCTTTTTCCACTACTACTCTCTTAGCGCTCCAATTGTCCAGTTGCATTTTCTACAGAAAGAGTGTTCAGATCTGCTCAATCAAAAGTATGGTTTAACTCTGTTAGCTGAATGCACAGATCAGAAAGAAGTTTCACAGAATTATCCTGTGTAGTTTATATTTGGAGACATTCCTTTTTCCACTATTACCCTCTTTGTGCTCCGAATCTCCACTTGCATTTACTACAGAAAGCGTGTTTCAGAACTGCTCAATCAAACCTAAGGTTCAACTCTTTTAGTTGAACAAACAGAACAGAAAGAAGTTTCACACAATTCTTCTGTGTAGTTTTTATTTGTAGACATTCTTTTTCCCAATATAGGCCTCTTAGCGCTCAGAATGTCCAATTGCAGTTTCTACAGAAAGAGTGTTTCAGAACGGCTCAATCAAAAGTAAGGTTCAACTCTGTTAGTTGAATGCACAGAACAGAAAGAAGTTTCATACAATGCTTCTGTGTAGTTTATATTTGAACATATTCTTTTTTCCACTATTACCCACTTAGCGCTACGAATGTCCAGTTGCATTTTCTACAGACAGAGTGTTTCAAAACTGCTCAATCAAAAGTATGGTTTAACTCTGTTAGCTGAATGCTCAGATCAGAAAGAAGTTTCACAGAATGCTTCTGTGTAGTTTATATTTGAATATATTCCTTTTTCCACTACTACGCTCTTAGCGCTCCAAATGTCCAGTTGCATTTTCTACAGAAAGAGTGTTCAGATCTGCTCAATCAAAAGTATGGTTTAACTCTGTTAGCTGAATGCACAGATCAGAAAGAAGTTTCACAGAATGATTCTGTGTAGTTTATATTTGGAGACATTCCTTTTTCCACTATTACCCTGTTAGCGCTCCGAATCTCCACTTGCATTTTCTACAGAGAGAGTGTTTCAGAACGACTCAATCAAAACTAAGGTTCAACTCTTTTAGTTGAACAAACAGAACAGAAAGAAATTTCACAGAATGCATCTGTGTAGTTTTTATTTGAAGATATTCTTTTTCCCAATGTAGGCCTCTTAGCGCTTAGCATCTCCAATTGCAGTTTCTACAGAAAGAGTGTTTCAGAACGGCTCAATTAAAAGTAAGGTTCAACTCTGTTAGTTGAATGCCCAGAACAGAAAGAATTTTCACAGAATGCTACTGTGTAGTTTATATTTGAATATATTCCTTTTTCCACTATTTCCCTCTTAGCGCTCCGAATGTCCACTTGCATTTTCTACAGAAAGAGTGTTCAGAACTGCGCAATCAAAAGTATGGTTTAACTCTGTTAGCTTAATGAACATATCAGAAATAAGTTTCACACAATGCTTCTGTGTAGTTTTTATTTGAAGATATTATTTTTCCCAATAGAGGCCTCTTAGCGCTCAGAATGACCAATTGCAGTTTCTACAGAAAGAGTGTTTCAGAAAGGCTCAATCAAAAGTAAGGTTCAACTCTGTTAGTTGAATGCACAGAACAGAAAGAAGTTTCATGCAATGCTTCTGTGTAGTTTATATTTGAACATATTCTTTTTTCCACTATTGCCCACTTGGCGCTACGAATGTCCAGTTGCATTTTCTACAGACAGAGTGTTTCAAAACTGCTCAATCAAAAGTATGGTTTAACTCTGTTAGCTGAATGCTCAGATCAGAAAGAAGTTTCACAGAATGCTTCTGTGTAGTTTATATTTGAATATATTCCTTTTTCCACTACTACTCTCTTAGCACTCCAATTGTCCAGTTGCATTTTCTACAGAAAGAGTGTTCAGATCTGCTCAATCAAAAGTATGGTTTAACTCTGTTAGCTGAATGCACAGATCAGAAAGAAGTTTCACAGAATGATTCTGTGTAGTTTATATTTGGAGACATTCCTCTTTCCACTATTACCCTCTTAGTGCTCCGAATCTCCACTTGCATTTTCTACAGAAAGAGTGTTTCAGAACGGCTCAATCAAAACTAAGGTTCAACTCTTTTAGTTGAACAAACAGAACAGAAAGAAGTTTCACACAATTCTTCTGTGTAGTTTTTATTTGTAGACATTCTTTTTCCCAATATACGCCTCTTAGCGCTCAGAATGTCCAATTGCAGTTTCTACAGAAAGAGTGTTTCAGAACGGCTCAATCAAAAGTAAGGTTCAACTCTGTTAGTTGAATGCACAGAACAGAAAGAAGTTTCATACAATGCTTCTGTGTAGTTTATATTTAAACATATTCTTTTTTCCACTATTACCCACTTAGCGCTACGAATGTCCAGTTGCATTTTCTACAGACAGAGTGTTTCAAAACTGCTCAATCAAAAGTATGGTTTAATTCTGTTAGCTGAATGCTCAGATCAGAAAGAAGTTTCACAGTATGCTTCTGTGTAGTTTATATTTGAATATATTCCTTTTTCCACTACTACGCTCTTAGCGCTCCAAATGTCCAGTTGCATTTTCTACAGAAAGAGTGTTCAGATCTGCTCAATCAAAAGTATGGTTTAACTCTGTTAGCTGAATGCACAGATCAGAAAGAAGTTTCACAGAATGATTCTGTGTAGTTTATATTTGGAGACATTCCTTTTTCCACTATTACCCTCTTAGCGCTCCGAATCTCCACTTGCATTTTCTACAGAAAGAGTGTTTCAGAACGGCTCAATCAAAACTAAGGTTCAACTCTTTTAGTTGAACAAACAGAACAGAAAGAAGTTTCACAGAATGCATCTGTGTAGTTTATATTTGAAGATATTCTTTTTCCCAATGTAGGCCTCTTAGCGCTTAGCATGTCCAATTGCAGTTTCTACAGAAAGATTGTTTCAGAACGGCTCAATTAAAAGTAAGGTTCAACTCTGTTAGTTGAATGCACAGAACAGAAAGAATTTTCACAGAATGCTACTGTGTAGTTTATATTTGAATATATTCCTTTTTCCACTATTACCCTCTTAGCGCTCCGAATGTCCACTTGCATTTTCTACAGAAAGAGTGTTCAGAACTGCGCAATCAAAAGTATGGTTTAACTCTGATAGCTTAATGAACATATCAGAAATAAGTTTCACACAATGCTTCTGTGTAGTTTTTATTTGAAGATATTATTTTTCCCAATAGAGGCCTCTTAGGGCTCAGAATGTCCAATTGCAGTTTCTACAGAAAGAGTGTTTCAGAAAGGCTCAATCAAAATAAGGTTCAACTCTGTTAGTTGAATGCACAGAACAGAAAGAAGTTTCATGCAATGCTTCTGTGTAGTTTATATTTGAACATATTCTTTTTTCCACTATTACCCACTTGGCGCTACGAATGTCCAGTTGCATTTTCTACAGACAGAGTGTTTCAAAACTGCTCAATCAAAAGTATGGTTTAACTCTGTTAGCTGAATGCTCAGATCAGAAAGAAGTTTCACAGAATGCTTCTGTGTAGTTTATATTTGAATATATTCCTTTTTCCACTACTACTCTCTTAGCGCTCCAATTGTCCAGTTGCATTTTCTACAGAAAGAGTGTTCAGATCTGCTCAATCAAAAGTATGGTTTAACTCTGTTAGCTGAATGCACAGATCAGAAAGAAGTTTCACAGAATGATCCTGTGTAGTTTATATTTTGAGACATTCCTTTTTCCACTATTACCCTCTTAGTGATCCGAATCTCCACTTGCATTTTCTACAGAAAGAGTGTTTCAGAACGGCTCAATCAAAACTAAGGTTCAACTCTTTTAGTTGAACAAACAGAAAAGAAAGAAGTTTCACACAATTCTTCTGTGTAGTTTTTATTTGTAGACATTCTTTTTCCCAATATAGGCCTCTTAGCGCTCAGAATGTCCAATTGCAGTTTCTACAGAAAGAGTGTTTCAGAACGGCTCAATCAAAAGTAAGGTTCAACTCTGTTAGTTGAATGCACAGAACAGAAAGAAGTTTCATACAATGCTTCTGTGTAGTTTATATTTGAACATATTCTTTTTTCCCCTATTACCCACTTAGCGCTACGAATGTCCAGTTGCATTTACTACAGACAGAGTGTTTCAAAACTGCTCAATCAAATGTATGGTTTAACTCTGTTAGCTGAATGCTCAGATCAGAAAGAAGTTTCACAGAATGTTTCTGTGTAGTTTATATTTGAATATATTCCTTTTTCCACTACTACGCTCTTAGCGCTCCAAATGTCCAGTTGCATTTTCTACAGAAAGAGTGTTCAGATCTGCTCAATCAAAAGTATGGTTTAACTCTGTTAGCTGAATGCACAGATCAGAAAGAAGTTTCACAGAATGATTCTGTGTAGTTTATATTTGGAGACATTCCTTTTTCCACTATTACCCTCTTAGCGCTCCGAATCTCCACTTGCATTTTCTACAGAAAGAGTGTTTCAGAACGGCTCAATCAAAACTAAGGTTCAACTCTTTTAGTTGAACAAACAGAACAGAAAGAAATTTCACAGAATGCATCTGTGTAGTTTTTATTTGAAGATATTCTTTTTCCCAATGTAGGCCTCTTAGCGCTTAGCATGTCCAATTGCAGTTTCTACAGAAAGAGTGTTTCAGAACGGCTCAATTAAAAGTAAGGTTCAACTCTGTTAGTTGAATGCACAGAACAGAAAGAATTTTCACAGAATGCTACTGTGTAGTTTATATTTGAATATATTCCTTTTTCCACTATTTCCCTCTTAGCGCTCCGAATGTCCACTTGCATTTTCTACAGAAAGAGTGTTCAGAACTGCGCCATCAAAAGTATGGTTTAACTCTGTTAGCTTAATGAACATATCAGAAATAAGTTTCACACAATGCTTCTGTGTACTTTTTATTTGAAGATATTATTTTTCCCAATAGAGGCCTCTTAGCGCTCAGAATGTCCAATTGCAGTTTCTACAGAAAGAGTGTTTCAGAACGGCTCAATCAAAACTAAGTTTCAACTCTTTTAGTTGAACAAACAGAACAGAAAGAAGTTTCACACAATTCTTCTGTGTAGTTTTAATTTGTAGACATTCTTTTTCCCAATATAGGCCTCTTAGCGCTCAGAATGTCCAATTGCAGTTTCTACAGAAAGAGTGTTTCAGAACGGCTCAATCAAAAGTAAGGTTCAACTCTGTTAGTTGAATGCACAGAACAGAAAGAAGTTTCATACAATGCTTCTGTGTAGTTTATATTTGAACATATCCTTTTTTCCACTATTACCCACTTAGCGCTACGAATGTCCAGTTGCATTTTCTACAGACAGAGTGTTTCAAAACTGCTCAATCAAAAGTGTGGTTTAACTCTGCTAGCTGAATGCTCAGATCAGAAAGATGTTTCACAGAATGCTTCTGTGTAGTTTATATTTGAATATATTACTTTTTTCACTACTACGCTCTTAGCGCTCCAAATGTCCAGTTGCATTTTCTACAGAAAGAGTGTTCAGATCTGCTCAATCAAAAGTATGGTTTAACTCTGTTAGCTGAATGCACAGATCAGAAAGAAGTTTCACCGAATGATTCTGTATAGTTTATATTTGAAGACATTCCTTTTTCCACTATTACCCACTTAGCGCTCCGAATCTCCACTTGCATTTTCTAAAAAAGAGTGTTTCATAACTGCTCAATCAAAAATATGTTTTATCTCTGTTAACTGAATTTACAGATCAGAAATAAGTTTCACAGAATGCATCTGTGTAGTTTTTATTTGAAGATATTCTTTTTCCCAATGTAGGCCTCTTAGCGCTTAGCATGTCCAATTGCAGTTTCTACAGAAAGAGTGTTTCAGAACGGCTCAATCAAAAGTAAGGTTCAACTCTGTTAGTTGAATGCACAGAACAGAAAGAATTTTCACAGAATGCTACTGTGTAGTTTATATTTGAATATATTCCTTTCTCCACTATTACCCTCTTAGCGCTCCGAATGTCCACTTGCATTTTCTACAGAAAGAGTGTTCAGAACTGCGCAATCAAAAGTATGGTTTAACTCTGTTAGCTTAATGAACATATCAGAAATAAGTTTCACACAATGCTTCTGTGTAGTTTTTATTTGAAGATATTATTTTTCCCAATATAGGCCTCTTAGCGCTCAGAATGTCCAATTGCAGTTTCTACAGAAAGAGTGTTTCAGAAAGGCTCAATCAAAAGTAAGGTTCATCTCTGTTAGTTGAATGCACAGAACAGAAAGAAATTTCATACAATGCTTCTGTGTAGTTTATATTTGAACATATTCTTTTTTCCACTATTACCCACTTAGCGCTACGAATGTCCAGTTGCATTTTCTACAGACAGAGTGTTTCAAAACTGCTCAATCAAAAGTATGGTTTAACTCTGTTAGCTGAATGCTCAGATCAGAAAGAAGTTTCACAGAATGCTTCTGTGTAGTTTATATTTGAATATATTCCTTTTTCCACTACTACTCTCTTAGCGCTCCAAATGTCCAGTTGCATTTTCTACAGAAAGAGTGTTCAGATCTGCTCAATCAAAAGTATGGTTTAACTCTGTTAGCTGAATGCACAGATCAGAAAGAAGTTTCACAGAATGATTCTGTGTAGTTTATATTTGGAGACATTCCTTTTTCCACTATTACCCTCTTAGCGCTCCGAGTCTCCACTTGCATTTTCTACAGAAAGAGTGTTTCAGAACATCTCAATCAAAACTAAGGTTCAACTCTTTTAGTTGAACAAACAGAACAGAAAGAAGTTTCACACAATTCTTCTGTGTAGTTTTTATTTGTAGACATTCTTTTTCCCAATATAGGCCTCTTAGCGCTCAGAATGTCCAATTGCAGTTTCTACAGAAAGAGTGTTTCAGAACGACTCAATCAAAAGTAAGGTTCAACTCTGTTAGTTGAATGCACAGAACAGAAAGAAGTTTCATACAATGCTTCTGTGTAGTTTATATTACAACATATTCTTTTTTCCACTATTACCCACTTAGCGCTACGATTGTCCAGTTGCATTTTCTACAGACAGAGTGTTTCAAAACTGCTCAATCAAAAGTATGGTTTAACTCTGTTAGCTGAATGCTCAGATCAGAAATAAGTTTCACAGAATGCTTCTGTGTAGTTTATATTTGAATATATTCCATTTTCCACTACTACGCTCTTAGCGCTCAAAATGTCCAGTTGCATTTTCTACAGAAAGAGTGTTCAGATCTGCTCAATCAAAAGTATGGTTTAACTCTGTTAGCTGAATGCATAGATCAGAAAGAAGTTTCACCGAATGATTCTGTGTAGTTTATATTTGAAGACATTCCTTTTTCCACTATTACCCTCTTAGCGCTCCGAATCTCCACTTGCATTTTCTACAAAAAGAGTGTTTCATAACTGCTCAATCAAAAATATGTTTTTTCTCTGTTAACTGAATTTACAGATCAGAAATAAGTTTCACAGAATGCATCTGTGTAGTTTTTATTTGAAGATATTCTTTTTCCCAATGTAGGCCTCTTAGCGCTTAGCATGTCCAATTGCAGTTCCTACAGAAAGAGTGTTTCAGAACGGCTCAATCAAAAGTAAGGTTCAAATCTGTTAGTTGAATGCACAGAACAGAAAGAATTTTCACAGAATGCTACTGTGTAGTTTATATTTGAATATATTCCTTTCTCCACTATTACCCTCTTAGCGCTCCGAATGTCCACTTGCATTTTCTACAGAAAGAGTGTTCAGAACTGCGCAAACAAAAGTATGGTTTAACTCTGTTAGCTTAATGAACATATCAGAAATAAGTTTCACACAATGCTTCTGTGTAGTTTTTATTTGAAGATATTATTTTTCCCAATAGAGGCCTCTTAGCGCTCAGAATGTCCAATTGCAGTTTCTACAGAAAGAGTGTTTCAGAAAGGCTCAATCAAAAGTAAGGTTCAACTCTGTTAGTTGAATGCACAGAACAGAAAGTAATTTCATACAATGCTTCTGTGTAGTTTATATTTGAACATATTCTTTTTTCCACTATTACCCACTTGGCGCTACGAATGTCCAGTTGCATTTTCTACAGACAGAGTGTTTCAAAACTGCTCAATCAAAAGTATGGTTTAACTCTGTTAGCTGAATGCTCAGATCAGAAAGAAGTTTCACAGAATGCTTCTGTGTAGTTTATATTTGAATATATTCCTTTTTCCACTACTACTCTCTTAGCGCTCCAAATGTCCAGTTGCATTTTCTACAGAAAGAGTGTTCAGATCTGCTCAATCAAAAGTATGTTTTTACTCTGTTAGCTGAATGCACAGATCAGAAAGAAGTTTCACAGAATGATTCTGTGTAGTTTATATTTGGAGACATTCCTTTTTCCACTATTACCCTCTTAGCGCTCCGAATGTCCACTTGCATTTTCTACAGAAAGAATGTTTCAGAAAGGCTCAATCAAAACTAAGGTTCAAATCTTTTAGTTGAACAAACAGAACAGAAAGAAGTTTCACACAATTCTTCTGTGCAGTTTTTATTTGTAGACATTCTTTTTCCCAATATAGGCCTCTTAGCGCTCAGAATGTCCAATTGCAGTTTCTACAGAAAGAGTGTTTCAGAACAGCTCAATCAAAAGTAAGGTTCAACTCTGTTAGTTGAATGCACAGAACAGAAAGAAGTTTCATACAATGCTTCTGTGTAGTTTATATTTGAATATATTCTTTTTTCCACTATTACCCACTTAGCGCTACGAATGTCCAGTTGCATTTTCTACAGACAGAGTGTTTCAAAACTGCTCAATCAAAAGTATGGTTTAACTCTGTTAGCTGAATGCTCAGATCAGAAAGAAGTTTCACAGAATGCTTCTGTGTAGTTTATATTTGAATATATTCCTTTTTCCACTACTACGCTCTTAGCGCTCCAAATGTCCAGTTTCATTTTCTACAGAAAGAGTGTTCAGATCTGCTCAATCAAAAGTATGGTTTAACTCTGTTAGCTGAATGCACAGATCAGAAAGAAGTTTCACAGAATGATTCTGTGTAGTTTATATTTGAAGACATTCCTTTTTCCACTATTACCCTCTTAGCGCTCCGAATCTCCACTTGCATTTTCTACAAAAAGAGTGTTTCATAACTGCTCAATCAAAAATATATTTTATCTCTGTTAACTGAATTTACAGATCAGAAATAATTTTCACAGAATGCATCTGTGTAGTTTTTATTTGAAGATATTCTTTTTCCCAATGTAGGCCTCTTAGCGCTTAGCATGTCCAATTGCAGTTTCTACAGAAAGAGTGTTTCAGAACGGCTCAATTAAAAGTAAGGTTCAACTCTGTTAGTTGAATGCACAGAACAGAAAGAATGTTCACAGAATGCTACTGTGTAGTTTATATTTGAATATATTCCTTTCTCCACTATTACCCTCTTAGCGCTCCGAATGTCCACTTGCATTTTCTATAGAAAGAGTGTTCAGAACTGCGCAATCAAAAGTATGGTTTAACTCTGTTAGCTTAATGAACATATCAGAAATAAGTTTCACACAATGCTTCTGTGTAGTTTTTATTTGAAGATATTATTTTTCCCAATAGAGGCCTCTTAGCGCTCAGAATGTCCAATTGCAGTTTCTACAGAAAGAGTGTTTCAGAAAGGCTCAATCAAAAGTAAGGTTCAACTCTGTTAGTTGAATGCACAGAACAGAAAGAAGTTTCATACAATGCTTCTGTGTAGTTTATATTTGAACGTATTCTTTTTTCCACTATTACCCACTTGGCGCTACGAATGTCCAGTTGCATTTTCTACAGACAGAGTGTTTCAAAACTGCTCAATCAAAAGTATGGTTTAACTCTGTTAGCTGAATGCTCAGATCAGAAAGAAGTTTCACAGAATGCTTCTGTGTAGTTTATATTTGAATATATTCCTTTTTCCACTACTACTCTCTTAGCGCTCCAATTGTCCAGTTGCATTTTCTACAGAAAGAGTGTTCAGATCTGCTCAATCAAAAGTATGGTTTAACTCTGTTAGCTGAATGCACAGATCAGAAAGAAGTTTCACAGAATGATCCTGTGTAGTTTATATTTGGAGACATTCCTTTTTCCACTATTACCCTCTTAGTGATCCGAATCTCCACTTGCATTTTCTACAGAAAGAGTGTTTCAGAACGGCTCAATCAAAACTAAGGTTCAACTCTTTTAGTTGAACAAACAGAAAAGAAAGAAGTTTCACACAATTCTTCTGTGTAGTTTTTATTTGTAGACATTCTTTTTCCCAATATAGGCCTCTTAGCGCTCAGAATGTCCAATTGCAGTTTCTACAGAAAGAGTGTTTCAGAACGGCTCAATCAAAAGTAAGGTTCAACTCTGTTAGTTGAATGCACAGAACAGAAAGAAGTTTCATACAATGCTTCTGTGTAGTTTATATTTGAACATATTCTTTTTTCCCCTATTACCCACTTAGCGCTACGAATGTCCAGTTGCATTTACTAGAGACAGAGTGTTTCAAAACTGCTCAATCAAATGTATGGTTTAACTCTGTTAGCTGAATGCTCAGATCAGAAAGAAGTTTCACAGAATGTTTCTGTGTAGTTTATATTTGAATATATTCCTTTTTCCACTACTACGCTCTTAGCGCTCCAAATGTCCAGTTGCATTTTCTACAGAAAGAGTGTTCAGATCTGCTCAATCAAAAGTATGGTTTAACTCTGTTAGCTGAATGCACAGATCAGAAAGAAGTTTCACAGAATGATTCTGTGTAGTTTATATTTGGAGACATTCCTTTTTCCACTATTACCCTCTTAGCGCTCCGAATCTCCACTTGCATTTTCTACAGAAAGAGTGTTTCAGAACGGCTCAATCAAAACTAAGGTTCAACTCTTTTAGTTGAACAAACAGAACAGAAAGAAATTTCACAGAATGCATCTGTGTAGTTTTTATTTGAAGATATTCTTTTTCCCAATGTAGGCCTCTTAGCGCTTAGCATGTCCAATTGCAGTTTCTACAGAAAGAGTGTTTCAGAACGGCTCAATTAAAAGTAAGGTTCAACTCTGTTAGTTGAATGCACAGAACAGAAAGAATTTTCACAGAATGCTACTGTGTAGTTTATATTTGAATATATTCCTTTTTCCACTATTTCCCTCTTAGCGCTCCGAATGTCCACTTGCATTTTCTACAGAAAGAGTGTTCAGAACTGCGCAATCAAAAGTATGGTTTAACTCTGTTAGCTTAATGAACATATCAGAAATAAGTTTCACACAATGCTTCTGTGTAGTTTTTATTTGAAGATATTATTTTTCCCAATAGAGGCCTCTTAGCGCTCAGAATGTCCAATTGCAGTTTCTACAGAAAGAGTGTTTCAGAACGGCTCAATCAAAACTAAGGTTCAAATCTTTTAGTTGAACAAACAGAACAGAAAGAAGTTTCACACAATTCTTCTGTGTAGTTTTAATTTGTAGACATTCTTTTTCCCAATATAGGCCTCTTAGCGCTCAGAATGTCCAATTGCAGTTTCTACAGAAAGAGTGTTTCAGAACGGCTCAATCAAAAGTAAGGTTCAACTCTGTTAGTTGAATGCACAGAACAGAAAGAAGTTTCATACAATGCTTCTGTGTAGTTTATATTTGAACATATCCTTTTTTCCACTATTACCCACTTAGCGCTACGAATGTCCAGTTGCATTTTCTACAGACAGAGTGTTTCAAAACTGCTCAATCAAAAGTGTGGTTTAACTCTGCTAGCTGAATGCTCAGATCAGAAAGATGTTTCACAGAATGCTTCTGTGTAGTTTATATTTGAATATATTACTTTTTTCACTACTACGCTCTTAGCGCTCCAAATGTCCAGTTGCATTTTCTACAGAAAGAGTGTTCAGATCTGCTCAATCAAAAGTATGGTTTAACTCTGTTAGCTGAATGCACAGATCAGAAAGAAGTTTCACCGAATGATTCTGTATAGTTTATATTTGAAGACATTCCTTTTTCCACTATTACCCACTTAGCCCTCCGAATCTCCACTTGCATTTTCTAAAAAAGAGTGTTTCATAACTGCTCAATCAAAAATATGTTTTATCTCTGTTAACTGAATTTACAGATCAGAAATAAGTTTCACAGAATGCATCTGTGTAGTTTTTATTTGAAGATATTCTTTTTCCCAATGTAGGCCTCTTAGCGCTTAGCATGTCCAATTGCAGTTTCTACAGAAAGAGTGTTTCAGAACGGCTCAATCAAAAGTAAGGTTCAACTCTGTTAGTTGAATGCACAGAACAGAAAGAATTTTCACAGAATGCTACTGTGTAGTTTATATTTGAATATATTCCTTTCTCCACTATTACCCTCTTAGCGCTCCGAATGTCCACTTGCATTTTCTACAGAAAGAGTGTTCAGAACTGCGCAATCAAAAGTATGGTTTAACTCTGTTAGCTTAATGAACATATCAGAAATAAGTTTCACACAATGCTTCTGTGTAGTTTTTATTTGAAGATATTATTTTTCCCAATATAGGCCTCTTAGCGCTCAGAATGTCCAATTGCAGTTTCTACAGAAAGAGTGTTTCAGAAAGGCTCAATCAAAAGTAAGGTTCATCTCTGTTAGTTGAATGCACAGAACAGAAAGAAATTTCATACAATGCTTCTGTGTAGTTTATATTTGAACATATTCTTTTTTCCACTATTACCCACTTAGCGCTACGAATGTCCAGTTGCATTTTCTACAGACAGAGTGTTTCAAAACTGCTCAATCAAAAGTATGGTTTAACTCTGTTAGCTGAATGCTCAGATCAGAAAGAAGTTTCACAGAATGCTTCTGTGTAGTTTATATTTGAATATATTCCTTTTTCCACTACTACTCTCTTAGCGCTCCAAATGTCCAGTTGCATTTTCTACAGAAAGAGTGTTCAGATCTGCTCAATCAAAAGTATGGTTTAACTCTGTTAGCTGAATGCACAGATCAGAAAGAAGTTTCACAGAATGATTCTGTGTAGTTTATATTTGGAGACATTCCTTTTTCCACTATTACCCTCTTAGCGCTCCGTGTCTCCACTTGCATTTTCTACAGAAAGAGTGTTTCAGAACATCTCAATCAAAACTAAGGTTCAACTCTTTTAGTTGAACAAACAGAACAGAAAGAAGTTTCACACAATTCTTCTGTGTAGTTTTTATTTGTAGACATTCTTTTTCCCAATATAGGCCTCTTAGCGCTCAGAATGTCCAATTGCAGTTTCTACAGAAAGAGTGTTTCAGAACGACTCAATCAAAAGTAAGGTTCAACTCTGTTAGTTGAATGCACAGAACAGAAAGAAGTTTCATACAATGCTTCTGTGTAGTTTATATTACAACATATTCTTTTTTCCACTATTACCCACTTAGCGCTACGATTGTCCAGTTGCATTTTCTACAGACAGAGTGTTTCAAAACTGCTCAATCAAAAGTATGGTTTAACTCTGTTAGCTGAATGCTCAGATCAGAAATAAGTTTCACAGAATGCTTCTGTGTAGTTTATATTTGAATATATTCCTTTTTCCACTACTACGCTCTTAGCGCTCAAAATGTCCAGTTGCATTTTCTACAGAAAGAGTGTTCAGATCTGCTCAATCAAAAGTATGGTTTAACTCTGTTAGCTGAATGCATAGATCAGAAAGAAGTTTCACCAAATGATTCTGTGTAGTTTATATTTGAAGACATTACTTTTTCCACTATTACCCTCTTAGCGCTCCGAATCTCCACTTGCATTTTCTACAAAAAGAGTGTTTCATAACTGCTCAATCAAAAATATGTTTTTTCTCTGTTAACTGAATTTACAGATCAGAAATAAGTTTCACAGAATGCATCTGTGTAGTTTTTATTTGAAGATATTCTTTTTCCCAATGTAGGCCTCTTAGCGCTTAGCATGTCCAATTGCAGTTCCTACAGAAAGAGTGTTTCAGAACGGCTCAATCAAAAGTAAGGTTCAAATCTGTTAGTTGAATGCACAGAACAGAAAGAATTTTCACAGAATGCTACTGTGTAGTTTATATTTGAATATATTCCTTTCTCCACTATTACCCTCTTAGCGCTCCGAATGTCCACTTGCATTTTCTACAGAAAGAGTGTTCAGAACTGCGCAATCAAAAGTATGGTTTAACTCTGTTAGCTTAATGAACATATCAGAAATAAGTTTCACACAATGCTTCTGTGTAGTTTTTATTTGAAGATATTATTTTTCCCAATAGAGGCCTCTTAGCGCTCAGAATGTCCAATTGCAGTTTCTACAGAAAGAGTGTTTCAGAAAGGCTCAATCAAAAGTAAGGTTCAACTCTGTTAGTTGAATGCACAGAACAGAAAGTAATTTCATACAATGCTTCTGTGTAGTTTATATTTGAACATATTCTTTTTTCCACTATTACCCACTTGGCGCTACGAATGTCCAGTTGCATTTTCTACAGACAGAGTGTTTCAAAACTGCTCAATCAAAAGTATGGTTTAACTCTGTTAGCTGAATGCTCAGATCAGAAAGAAGTTTCACAGAATGCTTCTGTGTAGTTTATATTTGAATATATTCCTTTTTCCACTACTACTCTCTTAGCGCTCCAAATGTCCAGTTGCATTTTCTACAGAAAGAGTGTTCAGATCTGCTCAATCAAAAGTATGTTTTTACTCTGTTAGCTGAATGCACAGATCAGAAAGAAGTTTCACAGAATGATTCTGTGTAGTTTATATTTGGAGACATTCCTTTTTCCACTATTACCCTCTTAGCGCTCCGAATGTCCACTTGCATTTTCTACAGAAAGAATGTTTCAGAACGGCTCAATCAAAACTAAGGTTCAAATCTTTTAGTTGAACAAACAGAACAGAAAGAAGTTTCACACAATTCTTCTGTGTAGTTTTTATTTGTAGACATTCTTTTTCCCAATATAGGCCTCTTAGCGCTCAGAATGTCCAATTGCAGTTTCTACAGAAAGAGTGTTTCAGAACGGCTCAATCAAAAGTAAGGTTCAACTCTGTTAGTTGAATGCACAGAACAGAAAGAAGTTTCATACAATGCTTCTGTGTAGTTTATATTTGAATATATTCTTTTTTCCACTATTACCCACTTAGCGCTACGAATGTCCAGTTGCATTTTCTACAGACAGAGTGTTTCAAAACTGCTCAATCAAAAGTATGGTTTAACTCTGTTAGCTGAATGCTCAGATCAGAAAGAAGTTTCACAGAATGCTTCTGTGTAGTTTATATTTGAATATATTCCTTTTTCCACTACTACGCTCTTAGCGCTCCAAATGTCCAGTTTCATTTTCTACAGAAAGAGTGTTCAGATCTGCTCAATCAAAAGTATGGTTTAACTCTGTTAGCTGAATGCACAGATCAGAAAGAAGTTTCACAGAATGATTCTGTGTAGTTTATATTTGAAGACATTCCTTTTTCCACTATTACCCTCTTAGCGCTCCGAATCTCCACTTGCATTTTCTACAAAAAGAGTGTTTCATAACTGCTCAATCAAAAATATATTTTATCTCTGTTAACTGAATTTACAGATCAGAAATAATTTTCACAGAATGCATCTGTGTAGTTTTTATTTGAAGATATTCTTTTTCCCAATGTAGGCCTCTTAGCGCTTAGCATGTCCAATTGCAGTTTCTACAGAAAGAGTGTTTCAGAACGGCTCAATTAAAAGTAAGGTTCAACTCTGTTAGTTGAATGCACAGAACAGAAAGAATGTTCACAGAATGCTACTGTGTAGTTTATATTTGAATATATTCCTTTCTCCACTATTACCCTCTTAGCGCTCCGAATGTCCACTTGCATTTTCTATAGAAAGAGTGTTCAGAACTGCGCAATCAAAAGTATGGTTTAACTCTGTTAGCTTAATGAACATATCAGAAATAAGTTTCACACAATGCTTCTGTGTAGTTTTTATTTGAAGATATTATTTTTCCCAATAGAGGCCTCTTAGCGCTCAGAATGTCCAATTGCAGTTTCTACAGAAAGAGTGTTTCAGAAAGGCTCAATCAAAAGTAAGGTTCAACTCTGTTAGTTGAATGCACAGAACAGAAAGAAGTTTCATACAATGCTTCTGTGTAGTTTATATTTGAACGTATTCTTTTTTCCACTATTACCCACTTGGCGCTACGAATGTCCAGTTGCATTTTCTACAGACAGAGTGTTTCAAAACTGCTCAATCAAAAGTATGGTTTAACTCTGTTAGCTGAATGCTCAGATCAGAAAGAAGTTTCACAGAATGCTTCTGTGTAGTTTATATTTGAATATATTCCTTTTTCCACTACTACTCTCTTAGCGCTCCAATTGTCCAGTTGCATTTTCTACAGAAAGAGTGTTCAGATCTGCTCAATCAAAAGTATGGTTTAACTCTGTTAGCTGAATGCACAGATCAGAAAGAAGTTTCACAGAATGATTCTGTGTAGTTTATATTTGGAGACATTCCTTTTTCCACTATTACCCTCTTAGCGCTCCGAATCTCCACTTGCATTTTCTACAGAAAGAGTGTTTCAGAACGGCTCAATCAAAACTATGGTTCAACTCTTTTAGTTGAACAAACAGAACAGAAAGAAGTTTCACACAATTCTTCTGTGTAGTTTTTATTTGTAGACATTCTTTTTCCCAATATAGGCCTCTTAGCGCTCAGAATGTCCAATTGCAGTTTCTACAGAAAGAGTGTTTCAGAACGGCTCAATCAAAAGTAAGGTTCAACTCTGTTAGTTGAATGCACAGAACAGAAAGAAGTTTCATACAATGCTTCTGTGTAGTTTATATTTGAACATATTCTTTTTTCCACTATTACCCACTTAGCGCTACGAATGTCCAGTGGCATTTTCTACAGACAGAGTGTTTCAAAACTGCTCAATCAAAAGTATGGTTTAACTCTGTTAGCTGAATGCTCAGATCAGAAAGAAGTTTCACAGAATGCTTCTGTGTAGTTTATATTTGAATATATTACTTTTTCCACTACTACGCTCTTAGCGCTCCAAATGTCCAGTTGCATTTTCTACAGAAAGTGTGTTCAGATCTGCTCAATCAAAAGTATGGTTTAACTCTGTTAGCTGAATGCACAGATCAGAAAGAAGTTTCACAGAATGATTCTGTGTAGTTTATATTTGGAGACATTCCTTTTTCCACTATTACCCTCTTAGCGCTCCGAATCTCCACTTGCATTTTCTACAAAAAGAGTGTTTCAGAACGGCTCAATCAAAACTAAGGTTCAACTCTTTTAGTTGAACAAACAGAACAGAAAGAAGTTTCACAGAATGCATCTGTGTAGTTTTTATTTGAAGATATTCTTTTTCCCAATGTAGGCCTCTTAGCACTTAGCATGTCCAATTGCAGTTTCTACAGAAAGAGTGTTTCAGAACGGCTCAATTAAAAGTAAGGTTCAACTCTGTTAGTTGAATGCACAGAACAGAAAGAATTTTCACAGAATGCTACTGTGTAGTTTATATTTGAATATATTCCTTTTTCCACTATTACCCTCTTAGCGCTCCGAATGTCCACTTGCATTTTCTACAGAAAGAGTGTTCAGAACTGCGCAATCAAAAGTATGGTTTAACTCTGTTAGCTTAATGAACATATCAGAAATAAGTTTCACACAATGCTTCTGTGTAGTTTTTATTTGAAGATATTATTTTTCCCAATAGAGGCCTCTTAGCGCTCAGAATGTCCAATTGCAGTTTCTACAGAGAGAGTGATTCAGAAAGGCTCAATCAAAAGTAAGGTTCAACTCTGTTAGTTGAATGCACAGAACAGAAAGAAGTTTCATACAATGCTTCTGTGTAGTTTATATTTGAACATATTCTTTTTTCCACTATTACCCACTTGGCGCTACGAATGTCCAGTTGCATTTTCTACAGACAGAGTGTTTCAAAACTGCTCAATCAAAAGTATGGTTTAACTCTGTTAGCTGAATGCTCAGATCAGAAAGAAGTTTCACAGAATGCTTCTGTGTAGTTTATATTTGAATATATTCCTTTTTCCACTACTAGTCTCTTAGCGCTCCAAATGTCCAGTTGCATTTTCTACAGAAAGAGTGTTCAGATCTGCTCAATCAAAAGTATGGTTTAACTCTGTTAGCTGAATGCTCAGATCAGAAAGAAGTTTCACAGAATGATTCTGTGTAGTTTATATTTGTAGACATTCCTTTTTCCACTATTACCCTCTTAGCGCTCCGAATCTCCACTTGCATTTTCTACAGAAAGAGTGTTTCAGAACGGCTCAATCAAAACTAAGGTTCAAATCTTTTAGTTGAACAAACAGAACAGAAAGTAGTTTCACACAATTTTTCTGCGTAGTTTTTATTTGTAGACATTCTTTTTCCCAATATAGGCCTCTTAGCGCTCAGAATGTCCAATTGCAGTTTCTACAGAAAGAGTGTTTCAGAACGGCTCAATCAAAAGTAAGGTTCAACTCTGTTAGTTGAATGCACAGAACAGAAAGAAGTTTCATACAATGCTTCTGTGTAGTTTATATTTGAATATATTCCTTTTTCCACTATTACCCACTTAGTGCTACGAATGTCCAGTTGCATTTTCTACAGACAGAGTGTTTCAAAACTGCTCAATCAAAAGTATGGTTTAACTCTGTTAGCTGAATGCTCAGATCAGAAAGAAGTTTCACAGAATGTTTCTGTGTAGTTTATATTTGAATATATTTCTTTTTCCACTACTACGCTCTTAGCGCTCCAAATGTCCAGTTGCATTTTCTACAGAAAGAGTGTTCAGATATGCTCAATCAAAAGTATGGTTTAACTCTGTTAGCTGAATGCACAGATCAGAAAGAAGTTTCACCGAATGATTCTGTGTAGTTTATATTTGAAGACATTCCTTTTTCCACTATTACCCTCTTAGCGCTCCGAATGTCCACTTGCATTTTTTACAGTAAGAGTGTTCAGAACTGCGCAATCAAAAGTATGGTTTAACTCTGTTTGCTTAATGAACATATCAGAAATAAGTTTCACACAATGCTTCTGTGTAATTTTTATTTGAAGATATTATTTTTCCCAATATAGGCCTCTTAGCGCTCAGAATGTCCAATTGCAGTTTCTACAGAAAGAGTGTTTCAGAAAGGCTCAATCAAAACTAAGGTTCAACTCTGTTAGTTGAATGCACAGAACAGAAAGAAATTTCAAACAATGCTTCTGTGTAGTTTATATTTGAACATATTCTTTTTTCCACTATTAACCACTTGGCGCTACGAATGTCCAGTTGCATTTTCTACAGACAGAGTGTTTCAAAACTGCTCAATCAAAAGTATGGTTTAACTCTGTTAGCTGAATGCTCAGATCAGAAAGAAGTTTCACAGAATGCTTCTGTGTAGTTTATATTTGAATATATTCCTTTTTCCACTACTACTCTCTTAGCGCCCCAAATGTCCAGTTGCATTTTCTACAGAAAGAGTGTTCAGATCTGCTCAATCAAAAGTATGGTTTAACTCTGTTAGCTGAATGCACAGATCAGAAAGAAGTTTCACAGAATGATTCTGTGTAGTTTATATTTGGAGACATTCCTTTTTAGACTATTACCCTCTTAGCGCTCCGAATCTCCACTTGCATTTTCTACAGAAAGAGTGTTTCAGAACGGCTCAATCAAAACTAAAGTTCAACTCTTTTAGTTGAACAAACAGAACAGAAAGAAGTTTCACACAATTCTTCTGTGTAGTTTTTATTTGTAGACATTCTTTTTCCCAATATAGGCCTCTTAGCGCTCAGAATGTCCAATTGCTGTTTCTACAGAAAGAGTGTCTCAGAACGGCTCAATCAAAAGTAGGTTCAACTCTGTTAGTTGAATGCACGGAACAGAAAGAAGTTTCATACAATGCTTCTGTGTAGTTTATATTTGAACATATTCTTTTTTCCACTATTACCCACTTAGCGCTACGAATGTCGAGTTGCATTTTCTACAGACAGAGTGTTTCAAAACTGCTCAATCAAAAGTATGGTTTAACTCTGTTAGCTGAAAGCTCAGATCAGAAAGAAGTTTCACAGAATGTTTCTGTGTAGTTTATGTTTGAATATATTCCTTTTTCCACTACTACGCTCTTAGCGCTCCAAATGTCCAGTTGCATTTTCTACACAAAGAGTGTTCAGATCTGCTCAATCAAAAGTATGGTTTAACTCTGTTAGCTGAATGCACAGATCAGAAAGAAGTTTCACCGAATGATTCTGTGTAGTTTATATTTGAAGACATTCCTTTTTCCACTATTACCCTCTTAGCGCTCCGAATCTCCACTTGCATTTTCTACAAAAAGAGTGTTTCATAACTGCTCAATCAAAAATATGTTTTATCTCTGTGAACTGAATTACAGATCAGAAATAAGTTTCACAGAATGCATCTGTGTAGTTTTTATTTGAAGATATTATTTTTCCCAATGTAGGCCTCTTAGCGCTTAGCATGTCCAACTGCAGTTTCTACAGAAAGAGTGTTTCAGAACGGCTCAATTAAAAGTAAGGTTCAACTCTGTTAGTTGAATGCACAGAACAGAAAGAGTTTTCACAGAATGCTACTGTGTAGTTTATATTTGAATATATTCCTTTTTCCACTATTACCCTCTTAGCGCTCCGAATGTCTACTTGCATTTTCTACAGAAAGAGTGTTCAGAACTGCACAATCAAAAGTATGGTTTAACTCTGTTAGCTTAATGAACATATCAGAAATAAGTTTCACACAATGCTTCTGTGTAGTTTTTATTTGAAGATATTATTTTTCCCAATAGAGGCCTCTTAGCGCTCAGAATGTCCAATTGCAGTTTCTACAGAAAGAGTGTTTCAGAAAGGCTCAATCAAAAGTAAGGTTCAACTCTGTTAGTTGAATGCACAGAACAGAAAGAAGTTTCATACAATGCTTCTGTGTAGTTTATATTTGAACATATTCTTTTTTCCACTATTACCCACTTAGCGCTACGAAAGTCCAGTTGCATTTTCTACAGACAGAGTGTTTCAAAACTGCTCAATCAAAAGTATGGTTTAACTCTGTTAGCTGAATGCACAGATCAGAAAGAAGTTTCACAGAATGATTCTGTGTAGTTTATATTTGTAGACATTCCTTTTTCCACTATTACCCTCTTAGCGCTCCGAATCTCCACTTGCATTTTCTACAGAAGGAGTGTTTCAGAACGGCTCAATCAAAACTAAGGTTCAACCCTTTTAGTTGAACAAACAGAACAGAAAGAAGTTTCACACAATTCTTCTGTGTAGTTTTTATTTGTAGATATTCTTTTTCCCAATATAGGCCTCTTAGCGCTCAGAATGTCCAATTGCAGTTTCTACAGAAAGAGTGTTTCAGAACGGCTCAATCAAAAGTAAGGTTCAACTCTGTTAGTTGAATGCACAGAACAGAAAGAAGTTTCATACAATGCTTCTGTGTAGTTTATATTTGAACATATTCTTTTTTCCACTATTACCCACTTAGCGCTACGAATGTCCAGTTGCATTTTCTACAGACAGAGTGTTTCAAAACAGCTCAATCAAAAGTATGGTTTAACTCTGTTAGCTGAATGCTCAGATCCGAAAGAAGTTTCACAGAATGCTTCTGTGTAGTTTATATTTGAATATATTCCTTTTTCCACTACTACTCTCTTAGCGCTCCAAATGTCCAGTTGCATTTTCTACAGAAAGAGTGTTCAGATCTGCTCAATCAAAAGTATGGTTTAACTCTGTTAGCTGAATGCACAGATCAGAAAGAAGTTTCACAGAATGATTCTGTGTAGTTTATATTTGAAGACATTCCTTTTTCCACTATTACCCTCTTAGCGCTCCGAATCTCCACTTGCATTTTCTACAAAAAGAGTGTTTCATAACTGCTCAATCAAAAATATGTTTTATCTCAGTTAACTGAATTTACAGATCAGAAATAATTTTCACAGAATGCATCTGTGTAGTTTTTATTTGAAGATATTCTTTTTCCCAATGTAGGCCTCTTAGCGCTTAGCATGTCCAATTGCAGTTTCTACAGAAAGAGTGTTTCAGAACGGCTCAATTAAAAGTAAGGTTCAACTCTGTTAGTTGAATGCACAGAACAGAAAGAATGTTCACAGAATGCTACTGTGTAGTTTATATTTGAATATATTCCTTTCTCCACTATTACCCTCTTAGCGCTCCGAATGTCCACTTGCATTTTCTATAGAAAGAGTGTTCAGAACTGCGCAATCAAAAGTATGGTTTAACTCTGTTAGCTTAATGAACATATCAGAAATAAGTTTCACACAATGCTTCTGTGTAGTTTTTATTTGAAGATATTATTTTTCCCAATAGAGGCCTCTTAGCGCTCAGAATGTCCAATTGCAGTTTCTACAGAAAGAGAGTTTCAGAAAGGCTCAATCAAAAGTAAGGTTCAACTCTGTTAGTTGAATGCACAGAACAGAAAGAAGTTTCATACAATGCTTCTGTGTAGTTTATATTTGAACATATTCTTTTTTCCACTATTACCCACTTGGCGCTACGAATGTCCAGTTGCATTTTCTACAGACAGAGTGTTTCAAAACTGCTCAATCAAAAGTATGGTTTAACTCTGTTAGCTGAATGCTCAGATCAGAAAGAAGTTTCACAGAATGCTTCTGTGTAGTTTATATTTGAATATATTCCTTTTTCCACTACTACTCTCTTAGCGCTCCAAATGTCCAGTTGCATTTTCTACAGAAAGAGTGTTCAGATCTGCTCAATCAAAAGTATGGTTTAACTCTGTTAGCTGAATGCTCAGATCAGAAAGAAGTTTCACAGAATGATTCTGTGTAGTTTATATTTGTAGACATTCCTTTTTCCACTATTACCCTCTTAGCGCTCCGAATCTCCACTTGCATTTTCTACAGAAAGAGTGTTTCAGAACGGCTCAATCAAAACTAAGGTTCAAATCTTTTAGTTGAACAAACAGAACAGAAAGTAGTTTCACACAATTTTTCTGCGTAGTTTTTATTTGTAGACATTCTTTTTCCCAATATAGGCCTCTTAGCGCTCAGAATGTCCAATTGCAGTTTCTACAGAAAGAGTGTTTCAGAACGGCTCAATCAAAAGTAAGGTTCAACTCTGTTAGTTGAATGCACAGAACAGAAAGAAGTTTCATACAATGCTTCTGTGTAGTTTATATTTGAATATATTCCTTTTTCCACTATTACCCACTTAGTGCTACGAATGTCCAGTTGCATTTTCTACAGACAGAGTGTTTCAAAACTGCTCAATCAAAAGTATGGTTTAACTCTGTTAGCTGAATGCTCAGATCAGAAAGAAGTTTCACAGAATGTTTCTGTGTAGTTTATATTTGAATATATTTCTTTTTCCACTACTACGCTCTTAGCGCTCCAAATGTCCAGTTGCATTTTCTACAGAAAGAGTGTTCAGATATGCTCAATCAAAAGTATGGTTTAACTCTGTTAGCTGAATGCACAGATCAGAAAGAAGTTTCACCGAATGATTCTGTGTAGTTTATATTTGAAGACATTCCTTTTTCCACTATTACCCTCTTAGCGCTCCGAATGTCCACTTGCATTTTTTACAGTAAGAGTGTTCAGAACTGCGCAATCAAAAGTATGGTTTAACTCTGTTTGCTTAATGAACATATCAGAAATAAGTTTCACACAATGCTTCTGTGTAATTTTTATTTGAAGATATTATTTTTCCCAATATAGGCCTCTTAGCGCTCAGAATGTCCAATTGCAGTTTCTACAGAAAGAGTGTTTCAGAAAGGCTCAATCAAAACTAAGGTTCAACTCTGTTAGTTGAATGCACAGAACAGAAAGAAATTTCAAACAATGCTTCTGTGTAGTTTATATTTGAACATATTCTTTTTTCCACTATTAACCACTTGGCGCTACGAATGTCCAGTTGCATTTTCTACAGACAGAGTGTTTCAAAACTGCTCAATCAAAAGTATGGTTTAACTCTGTTAGCTGAATGCTCAGATCAGAAAGAAGTTTCACAGAATGCTTCTGTGTAGTTTATATTTGAATATATTCCTTTTTCCACTACTACTCTCTTAGCGCCCCAAATGTCCAGTTGCATTTTCTACAGAAAGAGTGTTCATTTCTGCTCAATCAAAAGTATGGTTTAACTCTGTTAGCTGAATGCACAGATCAGAAAGAAGTTTCACAGAATGATTCTGTGTAGTTTATATTTGGAGACATTCCTTTTTAGACTATTACCCTCTTAGCGCTCCGAATCTCCACTTGCATTTTCTACAGAAAGAGTGTTTCAGAACGGCTCAATCAAAACTAAAGTTCAACTCTTTTAGTTGAACAAACAGAACAGAAAGAAGTTTCACACAATTCTTCTGTGTAGTTTTTATTTGTAGACATTCTTTTTCCCAATATAGGCCTCTTAGCGCTCAGAATGTCCAATTGCTGTTTCTACAGAAAGAGTGTCTCAGAACGGCTCAATCAAAAGTAGGTTCAACTCTGTTAGTTGAATGCACGGAACAGAAAGAAGTTTCATACAATGCTTCTGTGTAGTTTATATTTGAACATATTCTTTTTTCCACTATTACCCACTTAGCGCTACGAATGTCGAGTTGCATTTTCTACAGACAGAGTGTTTCAAAACTGCTCAATCAAAAGTATGGTTTAACTCTGTTAGCTGAAAGCTCAGATCAGAAAGAAGTTTCACAGAATGTTTCTGTGTAGTTTATGTTTGAATATATTCCTTTTTCCACTACTACGCTCTTAGCGCTCCAAATGTCCAGTTGCATTTTCTACACAAAGAGTGTTCAGATCTGCTCAATCAAAAGTATGGTTTAACTCTGTTAGCTGAATGCACAGATCAGAAAGAAGTTTCACCGAATGATTCTGTGTAGTTTATATTTGAAGACATTCCTTTTTCCACTATTACCCTCTTAGCGCTCCGAATCTCCACTTGCATTTTCTACAAAAAGAGTGTTTCATAACTGCTCAATCAAAAATATGTTTTATCTCTGTGAACTGAATTACAGATCAGAAATAAGTTTCACAGAATGCATCTGTGTAGTTTTTATTTGAAGATATTATTTTTCCCAATGTAGGCCTCTTAGCGCTTAGCATGTCCAATTGCAGTTTCTACAGAAAGAGTGTTTCAGAACGGCTCAATTAAAAGTAAGGTTCAACTCTGTTAGTTGAATGCACAGAACAGAAAGAGTTTTCACAGAATGCTACTGTGTAGTTTATATTTGAATATATTCCTTTTTCCACTATTACCCTCTTAGCGCTCCGAATGTCTACTTGCATTTTCTACAGAAAGAGTGTTCAGAACTGCACAATCAAAAGTATGGTTTAACTCTGTTAGCTTAATGAACATATCAGAAATAAGTTTCACACAATGCTTCTGTGTAGTTTTTATTTGAAGATATTATTTTTCCCAATAGAGGCCTCTTAGCGCTCAGAATGTCCAATTGCAGTTTCTACAGAAAGAGTGTTTCAGAAAGGCTCAATCAAAAGTAAGGTTCAACTCTGTTAGTTGAATGCACAGAACAGAAAGAAGTTTCATACAATGCTTCTGTGTAGTTTATATTTGAACATATTCTTTTTTCCACTATTACCCACTTAGCGCTACGAAAGTCCAGTTGCATTTTCTACAGACAGAGTGTTTCAAAACTGCTCAATCAAAAGTATGGTTTAACTCTGTTAGCTGAATGCACAGATCAGAAAGAAGTTTCACAGAATGATTCTGTGTAGTTTATATTTGTAGACATTCCTTTTTCCACTATTACCCTCTTAGCGCTCCGAATCTCCACTTGCATTTTCTACAGAAGGAGTGTTTCAGAACGGCTCAATCAAAACTAAGGTTCAACCCTTTTAGTTGAACAAACAGAACAGAAAGAAGTTTCACACAATTCTTCTGTGTAGTTTTTATTTGTAGATATTCTTTTTCCCAATATAGGCCTCTTAGCGCTCAGAATGTCCAATTGCAGTTTCTACAGAAAGAGTGTTTCAGAACGGCTCAATCAAAAGTAAGGTTCAACTCTGTTAGTTGAATGCACAGAACAGAAAGAAGTTTCATACAATGCTTCTGTGTAGTTTATATTTGAACATATTCTTTTTTCCACTATTACCCACTTAGCGCTACGAATGTCCAGTTGCATTTTCTACAGACAGAGTGTTTCAAAACAGCTCAATCAAAAGTATGGTTTAACTCTGTTAGCTGAATGCTCAGATCCGAAAGAAGTTTCACAGAATGCTTCTGTGTAGTTTATATTTGAATATATTCCTTTTTCCACTACTACTCTCTTAGCGCTCCAAATGTCCAGTTGCATTTTCTACAGAAAGAGTGTTCAGATCTGCTCAATCAAAAGTATGGTTTAACTCTGTTAGCTGAATGCACAGATCAGAAAGAAGTTTCACAGAATGATTCTGTGTAGTTTATATTTGAAGACATTCCTTTTTCCACTATTACCCTCTTAGCGCTCCGAATCTCCACTTGCATTTTCTACAAAAAGAGTGTTTCATAACTGCTCAATCAAAAATATGTTTTATCTCAGTTAACTGAATTTACAGATCAGAAATAATTTTCACAGAATGCATCTGTGTAGTTTTTATTTGAAGATATTCTTTTTCCCAATGTAGGCCTCTTAGCGCTTAGCATGTCCAATTGCAGTTTCTACAGAAAGAGTGTTTCAGAACGGCTCAATTAAAAGTAAGGTTCAACTCTGTTAGTTGAATGCACAGAACAGAAAGAATGTTCACAGAATGCTACTGTGTAGTTTATATTTGAATATATTCCTTTCTCCACTATTACCCTCTTAGCGCTCCGAATGTCCACTTGCATTTTCTATAGAAAGAGTGTTCAGAACTGCGCAATCAAAAGTATGGTTTAACTCTGTTAGCTTAATGAACATATCAGAAATAAGTTTCACACAATGCTTCTGTGTAGTTTTTATTTGAAGATATTATTTTTCCCAATAGAGGCCTCTTAGCGCTCAGAATGTCCAATTGCAGTTTCTACAGAAAGAGAGTTTCAGAAAGGCTCAATCAAAAGTAAGGTTCAACTCTGTTAGTTGAATGCACAGAACAGAAAGAAGTTTCATACAATGCTTCTGTGTAGTTTATATTTGAACATATTCTTTTTTCCACTATTACCCACTTGGCGCTACGAATGTCCAGTTGCATTTTCTACAGACAGAGTGTTTCAAAACTGCTCAATCAAAAGTATGGTTTAACTCTGTTAGCTGAATGCTCAGATCAGAAAGAAGTTTCACAGAATGCTTCTGTGTAGTTTATATTTGAATATATTCCTTTTTCCACTACTACTCTCTTAGCGCTCCAAATGTCCAGTTGCATTTTCTACAGAAAGAGTGTTCAGATCTGCTCAATCAAAAGTATGGTTTAACTCTGTTAGCTGAATGCTCAGATCAGAAAGAAGTTTCACAGAATGATTCTGTGTAGTTTATATTTGTAGACATTCCTTTTTCCACTATTACCCTCTTAGCGCTCCGAATCTCCACTTGCATTTTCTACAGAAAGAGTGTTTCAGAACGGCTCAATCAAAACTAAGGTTCAAATCTTTTAGTTGAACAAACAGAACAGAAAGTAGTTTCACACAATTTTTCTGCGTAGTTTTTATTTGTAGACATTCTTTTTCCCAATATAGGCCTCTTAGCGCTCAGAATGTCCAATTGCAGTTTCTACAGAAAGAGTGTTTCAGAACGGCTCAATCAAAAGTAAGGTTCAACTCTGTTAGTTGAATGCACAGAACAGAAAGAAGTTTCATACAATGCTTCTGTGTAGTTTATATTTGAATATATTCCTTTTTCCACTATTACCCACTTAGTGCTACGAATGTCCAGTTGCATTTTCTACAGACAGAGTGTTTCAAAACTGCTCAATCAAAAGTATGGTTTAACTCTGTTAGCTGAATGCTCAGATCAGAAAGAAGTTTCACAGAATGTTTCTGTGTAGTTTATATTTGAATATATTTCTTTTTCCACTACTACGCTCTTAGCGCTCCAAATGTCCAGTTGCATTTTCTACAGAAAGAGTGTTCAGATATGCTCAATCAAAAGTATGGTTTAACTCTGTTAGCTGAATGCACAGATCAGAAAGAAGTTTCACCGAATGATTCTGTGTAGTTTATATTTGAAGACATTCCTTTTTCCACTATTACCCTCTTAGCGCTCCGAATGTCCACTTGCATTTTTTACAGTAAGAGTGTTCAGAACTGCGCAATCAAAAGTATGGTTTAACTCTGTTTGCTTAATGAACATATCAGAAATAAGTTTCACACAATGCTTCTGTGTAATTTTTATTTGAAGATATTATTTTTCCCAATATAGGCCTCTTAGCGCTCAGAATGTCCAATTGCAGTTTCTACAGAAAGAGTGTTTCAGAAAGGCTCAATCAAAACTAAGGTTCAACTCTGTTAGTTGAATGCACAGAACAGAAAGAAATTTCAAACAATGCTTCTGTGTAGTTTATATTTGAACATATTCTTTTTTCCACTATTAACCACTTGGCGCTACGAATGTCCAGTTGCATTTTCTACAGACAGAGTGTTTCAAAACTGCTCAATCAAAAGTATGGTTTAACTCTGTTAGCTGAATGCTCAGATCAGAAAGAAGTTTCACAGAATGCTTCTGTGTAGTTTATATTTGAATATATTCCTTTTTCCACTACTACTCTCTTAGCGCCCCAAATGTCCAGTTGCATTTTCTACAGAAAGAGTGTTCAGATCTGCTCAATCAAAAGTATGGTTTAACTCTGTTAGCTGAATGCACAGATCAGAAAGAAGTTTCACAGAATGATTCTGTGTAGTTTATATTTGGAGACATTCCTTTTTAGACTATTACCCTCTTAGCGCTCCGAATCTCCACTTGCATTTTCTACAGAAAGAGTGTTTCAGAACGGCTCAATCAAAACTAAAGTTCAACTCTTTTAGTTGAACAAACAGAACAGAAAGAAGTTTCACACAATTCTTCTGTGTAGTTTTTATTTGTAGACATTCTTTTTCCCAATATAGGCCTCTTAGCGCTCAGAATGTCCAATTGCTGTTTCTACAGAAAGAGTGTCTCAGAACGGCTCAATCAAAAGTAGGTTCAACTCTGTTAGTTGAATGCACGGAACAGAAAGAAGTTTCATACAATGCTTCTGTGTAGTTTATATTTGAACATATTCTTTTTTCCACTATTACCCACTTAGCGCTACGAATGTCGAGTTGCATTTTCTACAGACAGAGTGTTTCAAAACTGCTCAATCAAAAGTATGGTTTAACTCTGTTAGCTGAAAGCTCAGATCAGAAAGAAGTTTCACAGAATGTTTCTGTGTAGTTTATGTTTGAATATATTCCTTTTTCCACTACTACGCTCTTAGCGCTCCAAATGTCCAGTTGCATTTTCTACACAAAGAGTGTTCAGATCTGCTCAATCAAAAGTATGGTTTAACTCTGTTAGCTGAATGCACAGATCAGAAAGAAGTTTCACCGAATGATTCTGTGTAGTTTATATTTGAAGACATTCCTTTTTCCACTATTACCCTCTTAGCGCTCCGAATCTCCACTTGCATTTTCTACAAAAAGAGTGTTTCATAACTGCTCAATCAAAAATATGTTTTATCTCTGTGAACTGAATTACAGATCAGAAATAAGTTTCACAGAATGCATCTGTGTAGTTTTTATTTGAAGATATTATTTTTCCCAATGTAGGCCTCTTAGCGCTTAGCATGTCCAATTGCAGTTTCTACAGAAAGAGTGTTTCAGAACGGCTCAATTAAAAGTAAGGTTCAACTCTGTTAGTTGAATGCACAGAACAGAAAGAGTTTTCACAGAATGCTACTGTGTAGTTTATATTTGAATATATTCCTTTTTCCACTATTACCCTCTTAGCGCTCCGAATGTCTACTTGCATTTTCTACAGAAAGAGTGTTCAGAACTGCACAATCAAAAGTATGGTTTAACTCTGTTAGCTTAATGAACATATCAGAAATAAGTTTCACACAATGCTTCTGTGTAGTTTTTATTTGAAGATATTATTTTTCCCAATAGAGGCCTCTTAGCGCTCAGAATGTCCAATTGCAGTTTCTACAGAAAGAGTGTTTCAGAAAGGCTCAATCAAAAGTAAGGTTCAACTCTGTTAGTTGAATGCACAGAACAGAAAGAAGTTTCATACAATGCTTCTGTGTAGTTTATATTTGAACATATTCTTTTTTCCACTATTACCCACTTAGCGCTACGAAAGTCCAGTTGCATTTTCTACAGACAGAGTGTTTCAAAACTGCTCAATCAAAAGTATGGTTTAACTCTGTTAGCTGAATGCACAGATCAGAAAGAAGTTTCACAGAATGATTCTGTGTAGTTTATATTTGTAGACATTCCTTTTTCCACTATTACCCTCTTAGCGCTCCGAATCTCCACTTGCATTTTCTACAGAAGGAGTGTTTCAGAACGGCTCAATCAAAACTAAGGTTCAACCCTTTTAGTTGAACAAACAGAACAGAAAGAAGTTTCACACAATTCTTCTGTGTAGTTTTTATTTGTAGATATTCTTTTTCCCAATATAGGCCTCTTAGCGCTCAGAATTTCCAATTGCAGTTTCTACAGAAAGAGTGTTTCAGAACGGCTCAATCAAAAGTAAGGTTCAACTCTGTTAGTTGAATGCACAGAACAGAAAGAAGTTTCATACAATGCTTCTGTGTAGTTTATATTTGAACATATTCTTTTTTCCACTATTACCCACTTAGCGCTACGAATGTCCAGTTGCATTTTCTACAGACAGAGTGTTTCAAAACAGCTCAATCAAAAGTATGGTTTAACTCTGTTAGCTGAATGCTCAGATCCGAAAGAAGTTTCACAGAATGCTTCTGTGTAGTTTATATTTGAATATATTCCTTTTTCCACTACTACTCTCTTAGCGCTCCAAATGTCCAGTTGCATTTTCTACAGAAAGAGTGTTCAGATCTGCTCAATCAAAAGTATGGTTTAACTCTGTTAGCTGAATGCACAGATCAGAAAGAAGTTTCACAGAATGATTCTGTGTAGTTTATATTTGAAGACATTCCTTTTTCCACTATTACCCTCTTAGCGCTCCGAATCTCCACTTGCATTTTCTACAAAAAGAGTGTTTCATAACTGCTCAATCAAAAATATGTTTTATCTCAGTTAACTGAATTTACAGATCAGAAATAATTTTCACAGAATGCATCTGTGTAGTTTTTATTTGAAGATATTCTTTTTCCCAATGTAGGCCTCTTAGCGCTTAGCATGTCCAATTGCAGTTTCTACAGAAAGAGTGTTTCAGAACGGCTCAATTAAAAGTAAGGTTCAACTCTGTTAGTTGAATGCACAGAACAGAAAGAATGTTCACAGAATGCTACTGTGTAGTTTATATTTGAATATATTCCTTTCTCCACTATTACCCTCTTAGCGCTCCGAATGTCCACTTGCATTTTCTATAGAAAGAGTGTTCAGAACTGCGCAATCAAAAGTATGGTTTAACTCTGTTAGCTTAATGAACATATCAGAAATAAGTTTCACACAATGCTTCTGTGTAGTTTTTATTTGAAGATATTATTTTTCCCAATAGAGGCCTCTTAGCGCTCAGAATGTCCAATTGCAGTTTCTACAGAAAGAGAGTTTCAGAAAGGCTCAATCAAAAGTAAGGTTCAACTCTGTTAGTTGAATGCACAGAACAGAAAGAAGTTTCATACAATGCTTCTGTGTAGTTTATATTTGAACATATTCTTTTTTCCACTATTACCCACTTGGCGCTACGAATGTCCAGTTGCATTTTCTACAGACAGAGTGTTTCAAAACTGCTCAATCAAAAGTATGGTTTAACTCTGTTAGCTGAATGCTCAGATCAGAAAGAAGTTTCACAGAATGCTTCTGTGTAGTTTATATTTGAATATATTCCTTTTTCCACTACTACTCTCTTAGCGCTCCAAATGTCCAGTTGCATTTTCTACAGAAAGAGTGTTCAGATCTGCTCAATCAAAAGTATGGTTTAACTCTGTTAGCTGAATGCTCAGATCAGAAAGAAGTTTCACAGAATGATTCTGTGTAGTTTATATTTGTAGACATTCCTTTTTCCACTATTACCCTCTTAGCGCTCCGAATCTCCACTTGCATTTTCTACAGAAAGAGTGTTTCAGAACGGCTCAATCAAAACTAAGGTTCAAATCTTTTAGTTGAACAAACAGAACAGAAAGTAGTTTCACACAATTTTTCTGCGTAGTTTTTATTTGTAGACATTCTTTTTCCCAATATAGGCCTCTTAGCGCTCAGAATGTCCAATTGCAGTTTCTACAGAAAGAGTGTTTCAGAACGGCTCAATCAAAAGTAAGGTTCAACTCTGTTAGTTGAATGCACAGAACAGAAAGAAGTTTCATACAATGCTTCTGTGTAGTTTATATTTGAATATATTCCTTTTTCCACTATTACCCACTTAGTGCTACGAATGTCCAGTTGCATTTTCTACAGACAGAGTGTTTCAAAACTGCTCAATCAAAAGTATGGTTTAACTCTGTTAGCTGAATGCTCAGATCAGAAAGAAGTTTCACAGAATGTTTCTGTGTAGTTTATATTTGAATATATTTCTTTTTCCACTACTACGCTCTTAGCGCTCCAAATGTCCAGTTGCATTTTCTACAGAAAGAGTGTTCAGATATGCTCAATCAAAAGTATGGTTTAACTCTGTTAGCTGAATGCACAGATCAGAAAGAAGTTTCACCGAATGATTCTGTGTAGTTTATATTTGAAGACATTCCTTTTTCCACTATTACCCTCTTAGCGCTCCGAATGTCCACTTGCATTTTTTACAGTAAGAGTGTTCAGAACTGCGCAATCAAAAGTATGGTTTAACTCTGTTTGCTTAATGAACATATCAGAAATAAGTTTCACACAATGCTTCTGTGTAATTTTTATTTGAAGATATTATTTTTCCCAATATAGGCCTCTTAGCGCTCAGAATGTCCAATTGCAGTTTCTACAGAAAGAGTGTTTCAGAAAGGCTCAATCAAAACTAAGGTTCAACTCTGTTAGTTGAATGCACAGAACAGAAAGAAATTTCAAACAATGCTTCTGTGTAGTTTATATTTGAACATATTCTTTTTTCCACTATTAACCACTTGGCGCTACGAATGTCCAGTTGCATTTTCTACAGACAGAGTGTTTCAAAACTGCTCAATCAAAAGTATGGTTTAACTCTGTTAGCTGAATGCTCAGATCAGAAAGAAGTTTCACAGAATGCTTCTGTGTAGTTTATATTTGAATATATTCCTTTTTCCACTACTACTCTCTTAGCGCCCCAAATGTCCAGTTGCATTTTCTACAGAAAGAGTGTTCAGATCTGCTCAATCAAAAGTATGGTTTAACTCTGTTAGCTGAATGCACAGATCAGAAAGAAGTTTCACAGAATGATTCTGTGTAGTTTATATTTGGAGACATTCCTTTTTAGACTATTACCCTCTTAGCGCTCCGAATCTCCACTTGCATTTTCTACAGAAAGAGTGTTTCAGAACGGCTCAATCAAAACTAAAGTTCAACTCTTTTAGTTGAACAAACAGAACAGAAAGAAGTTTCACACAATTCTTCTGTGTAGTTTTTATTTGTAGACATTCTTTTTCCCAATATAGGCCTCTTAGCGCTCAGAATGTCCAATTGCTGTTTCTACAGAAAGAGTGTCTCAGAACGGCTCAATCAAAAGTAGGTTCAACTCTGTTAGTTGAATGCACGGAACAGAAAGAAGTTTCATACAATGCTTCTGTGTAGTTTATATTTGAACATATTCTTTTTTCCACTATTACCCACTTAGCGCTACGAATGTCGAGTTGCATTTTCTACAGACAGAGTGTTTCAAAACTGCTCAATCAAAAGTATGGTTTAACTCTGTTAGCTGAAAGCTCAGATCAGAAAGAAGTTTCACAGAATGTTTCTGTGTAGTTTATGTTTGAATATATTCCTTTTTCCACTACTACGCTCTTAGCGCTCCAAATGTCCAGTTGCATTTTCTACACAAAGAGTGTTCAGATCTGCTCAATCAAAAGTATGGTTTAACTCTGTTAGCTGAATGCACAGATCAGAAAGAAGTTTCACCGAATGATTCTGTGTAGTTTATATTTGAAGACATTCCTTTTTCCACTATTACCCTCTTAGCGCTCCGAATCTCCACTTGCATTTTCTACAAAAAGAGTGTTTCATAACTGCTCAATCAAAAATATGTTTTATCTCTGTGAACTGAATTACAGATCAGAAATAAGTTTCACAGAATGCATCTGTGTAGTTTTTATTTGAAGATATTATTTTTCCCAATGTAGGCCTCTTAGCGCTTAGCATGTCCAATTGCAGTTTCTACAGAAAGAGTGTTTCAGAACGGCTCAATTAAAAGTAAGGTTCAACTCTGTTAGTTGAATGCACAGAACAGAAAGAGTTTTCACAGAATGCTACTGTGTAGTTTATATTTGAATATATTCCTTTTTCCACTATTACCCTCTTAGCGCTCCGAATGTCTACTTGCATTTTCTACAGAAAGAGTGTTCAGAACTGCACAATCAAAAGTATGGTTTAACTCTGTTAGCTTAATGAACATATCAGAAATAAGTTTCACACAATGCTTCTGTGTAGTTTTTATTTGAAGATATTATTTTTCCCAATAGAGGCCTCTTAGCGCTCAGAATGTCCAATTGCAGTTTCTACAGAAAGAGTCTTTCAGAAAGGCTCAATCAAAAGTAAGGTTCAACTCTGTTAGTTGAATGCACAGAACAGAAAGAAGTTTCATACAATGCTTCTGTGTAGTTTATATTTGAACATATTCTTTTTCCACTATTACCCACTTAGCGCTACGAAAGTCCAGTTGCATTTTCTACAGACAGAGTGTTTCAAAACTGCTCAATCAAAAGTATGGTTTAACTCTGTTAGCTGAATGCACAGATCAGAAAGAAGTTTCACAGAATGATTCTGTGTAGTTTATATTTGTAGACATTCCTTTTTCCACTATTACCCTCTTAGCGCTCCGAATCTCCACTTGCATTTTCTACAGAAGGAGTGTTTCAGAACGGCTCAATCAAAACTAAGGTTCAACCCTTTTAGTTGAACAAACAGAACAGAAAGAAGTTTCACACAATTCTTCTGTGTAGTTTTTATTTGTAGATATTCTTTTTCCCAATATAGGCCTCTTAGCGCTCAGAATGTCCAATTGCAGTTTCTACAGAAAGAGTGTTTCATAACGGCTCAATCAAAAGTAAGGTTCAACTCTGTTAGTTGAATGCACAGAACAGAAAGAAGTTTCATACAATGCTTCTGTGTAGTTTATATTTGAACATATTCTTTTTTCCACTATTACCCACTTAGCGCTACGAATGTCCAGTTGCATTTTCTACAGACAGAGTGTTTCAAAACAGCTCAATCAAAAGTATGGTTTAACTCTGTTAGCTGAATGCCCAGATCCGAAAGAAGTTTCACAGAATGCTTCTGTGTAGTTTATATTTGAATATATTCCTTTTTCCACTACTACTCTCTTAGCGCCCCAAATGTCCAGTTGCATTTTCTACAGAAAGAGTGTTCAGATCTGCTCAATCAAAAGTATGGTTTAACTCTGTTAGCTGAATGCACAGATCAGAAAGAAGTTTCACAGAATGATTCTGTGTAGTTTATATTTGGAGACATTCCTTTTTAGACTATTACCCTCTTAGCGCTCCGAATCTCCACTTGCATTTTCTACAGAAAGAGTGTTTCAGAACGGCTCAATCAAAACTAAAGTTCAACTCTTTTAGTTGAACAAACAGAACAGAAAGAAGTTTCACACAATTCTTCTGTGTAGTTTTTATTTGTAGACATTCTTTTTCCCAATATAGGCCTCTTAGCGCTCAGAATGTCCAATTGCTGTTTCTACAGAAAGAGTGTCTCAGAACGGCTCAATCAAAAGTAGGTTCAACTCTGTTAGTTGAATGCACGGAACAGAAAGAAGTTTCATACAATGCTTCTGTGTAGTTTATATTTGAACATATTCTTTTTTCCACTATTACCCACTTAGCGCTACGAATGTCGAGTTGCATTTTCTACAGACAGAGTGTTTCAAAACTGCTCAATCAAAAGTATGGTTTAACTCTGTTAGCTGAAAGCTCAGATCAGAAAGAAGTTTCACAGAATGTTTCTGTGTAGTTTATGTTTGAATATATTCCTTTTTCCACTACTACGCTCTTAGCGCTCCAAATGTCCAGTTGCATTTTCTACACAAAGAGTGTTCAGATCTGCTCAATCAAAAGTATGGTTTAACTCTGTTAGCTGAATGCACAGATCAGAAAGAAGTTTCACCGAATGATTCTGTGTAGTTTATATTTGAAGACATTCCTTTTTCCACTATTACCCTCTTAGCGCTCCGAATCTCCACTTGCATTTTCTACAAAAAGAGTGTTTCATAACTGCTCAATCAAAAATATGTTTTATCTCTGTGAACTGAATTACAGATCAGAAATAAGTTTCACAGAATGCATCTGTGTAGTTTTTATTTGAAGATATTATTTTTCCCAATGTAGGCCTCTTAGCGCTTAGCATGTCCAATTGCAGTTTCTACAGAAAGAGTGTTTCAGAACGGCTCAATTAAAAGTAAGGTTCAACTCTGTTAGTTGAATGCACAGAACAGAAAGAGTTTTCACAGAATGCTACTGTGTAGTTTATATTTGAATATATTCCTTTTTCCACTATTACCCTCTTAGCGCTCCGAATGTCTACTTGCATTTTCTACAGAAAGAGTGTTCAGAACTGCACAATCAAAAGTATGGTTTAACTCTGTTAGCTTAATGAACATATCAGAAATAAGTTTCACACAATGCTTCTGTGTAGTTTTTATTTGAAGATATTATTTTTCCCAATAGAGGCCTCTTAGCGCTCAGAATGTCCAATTGCAGTTTCTACAGAAAGAGTCTTTCAGAAAGGCTCAATCAAAAGTAAGGTTCAACTCTGTTAGTTGAATGCACAGAACAGAAAGAAGTTTCATACAATGCTTCTGTGTAGTTTATATTTGAACATATTCTTTTTCCACTATTACCCACTTAGCGCTACGAAAGTCCAGTTGCATTTTCTACAGACAGAGTGTTTCAAAACTGCTCAATCAAAAGTATGGTTTAACTCTGTTAGCTGAATGCACAGATCAGAAAGAAGTTTCACAGAATGATTCTGTGTAGTTTATATTTGTAGACATTCCTTTTTCCACTATTACCCTCTTAGCGCTCCGAATCTCCACTTGCATTTTCTACAGAAGGAGTGTTTCAGAACGGCTCAATCAAAACTAAGGTTCAACCCTTTTAGTTGAACAAACAGAACAGAAAGAAGTTTCACACAATTCTTCTGTGTAGTTTTTATTTGTAGATATTCTTTTTCCCAATATAGGCCTCTTAGCGCTCAGAATGTCCAATTGCAGTTTCTACAGAAAGAGTGTTTCATAACGGCTCAATCAAAAGTAAGGTTCAACTCTGTTAGTTGAATGCACAGAACAGAAAGAAGTTTCATACAATGCTTCTGTGTAGTTTATATTTGAACATATTCTTTTTTCCACTATTACCCACTTAGCGCTACGAATGTCCAGTTGCATTTTCTACAGACAGAGTGTTTCAAAACAGCTCAATCAAAAGTATGGTTTAACTCTGTTAGCTGAATGCCCAGATCCGAAAGAAGTTTCACAGAATGCTTCTGTGTAGTTTATATTTGAATATATTCCTTTTTCCACTACTACTCTCTTAGCGCTCCAAATGTCCAGTTGCATTTTCTACAGAAAGAGTGTTCAGATCTGCTCAATCAAAAGTATGGTTTAACTCTGTTAGCTGAATGCACAGATCAGAAAGAAGTTTCACAGAATGATTCTGTGTAGTTTATATTTGAAGACATTCCTTTTTCCACTATTACCCTCTTAGCGCTCCGAATCTCCACTTGCATTTTCTACAAAAAGAGTGTTTCATAACTGCTCAATCAAAAATATGTTTTATCTCTGTTAACTGAATTTACAGATCAGAAATAAGTTTCACAGAATGCATCTGTGTAGTTTTTATTTGAAGATATTCTTTTTCCCAATGTAGGCCTCTTAGCGCTTAGCATGTCAAATTGCAGTTTCTACAGAAAGAGTGTTTCAGAACGGCTCAATTAAAAGTAAGGTTCAACTCTGTTAGTTCAATGCACAGAACAGAAAGAATTTTCACAGAATGCTACTGTGTAGTTTATATTTGAATATATTCCTTTCTCCACTATTACCCTCTTAGCGCTCCGAATGTCCACTTGCATTTTCTACAGAAAGAGTGTTCAGAACTGCGCAATCAAAAGTATGGTTTAACTCTGTTAGCTTAATGAACATATCAGAAATAAGTTTCACACAATGCTTCTGTATAGTTTTTATTTGAAGATATTATTTTTCCCAATAGAGGCCTCTTAGCGCTCAGAATGTCCAATTGCAGTTTCTACAGAAAGAGTGTTTCAGAAAGGCTCAATCAAAAGTAAGGTTCAACTCTGTTAGTTGAATGCACAGAACAGAAAGAAGTTTCATACAATGCTTCTGTGTAGTTTATATTTGAACATATTCTTTTTTCCACTATTACCCACTTAGCGCTACGAATGTCCAGTTGCATTTTCTACAGACAGAGTGTTTCAAAACTGCTCAATCAAAAGTATGGTTTAACTCTGTTAGCTGAATGCTCAGATCAGAAAGAAGTTTCACAGAATGCTTCTGTGTAGTTTATATTTGAATATATTCCTTTTTCCACTACTACTCTCTTAGCGCTCCAAATGTCCAGTTGCATTTTCTACAGAAAGAGTGTTCAGATCTGCTCAATCAAAAGTATGGTTTAACTCTGTTAGCTGAATGCCCAGATCAGAAAGAAGTTTCACAGAATGATTCTGTGTAGTTTATATTTGGAGACATTCCTTTTTCCACTATTACCCTCTTAGCGCTCCGAATCTCCACTTGCATTTTCTACAGAAAGAATGTTTCAGAACGGCTCAATCAAAACTAAGTTTCAAATCTTTTAGTTGAACAAACAGAACAGAAAGAAGTTTCACACAATTCTTCTGTGTAGTTTTTATTTGTAGACATTCTTTTTCCCAATATAGGCCTCTTAGCGCTCAGAATGTCCAATTGCAGTTTCTACAGAAAGAGTTTTTCAGAACGGCTCAATCAAAAGTAAGGTTCAACTCTGTTAGTTGAATGCACAGAACAGAAAGAAGTTTCATACAATGCTTCTGTGTAGTTTATATTTGAACATATTCTTTTTTCCACTATTACCCACTTAGCGCTACGAATGTCCAGGGGCATTTTCTACAGACAGAGTGTTTCAAAACTGCTCAATCAAAAGTATGGTTTAACTCTGTTAGCTGAATGCTCAGATCAGAAAGAAGTTTCACAGAATGCTTCTGTGTAGTTTATATTTGAATATATTCCTTTTTCCACTACTAATCTCTTAGCGCTCCAAATGTCCAGTTGCATTTTCTACAGAAAGAGTGTTCAGATCTGCTCAATCAAAAGTATGGTTTAACTCTGTTAGCTGAATGCACAGATCAGAAAGAAGTTTCACAGAAAGATTCTGTGTAGTTTATATTTGGAGACATTCCTTTTTCCACTATTACCCTCTTAGCGCTCCGAATCTCCACTTGCATTTTCTACAGAAAGAGTGTTTCAGAACGGCTCAATCAAAACTAAGGTTCAATTCTTTTAGTTGAACAAACAGAACAGAAAGAAGTTTCACACAATTCTTCTGTGTAGTTTTTATTTGTAGACATTCTTTTTCCCAATATAGGCCTCTTAGCGCTCAGAATGTCCAATTGCAGTTTCTACAGAAAGAGTGTTTCAGAACGGCTCAATCAAAAGTAAGGTTCAACTCTGTTAGTTGAATGCACAGAACAGAAAGAAGTTTCATACAATGCTTCTGTGTAGTTTATATTTGAACATATTCTTTTTTCCACTATTACCCACTTAGCGCTACGAATGTCCAGTGGCATTTTCTACAGACAGAGTGTTTCAAAACAGCTCAATCAAAAGTATGGTTTAACTCTGTTAGCTGAATGCTCAGATCCGAAAGAAGTTTCACAGAATGCTTCTGTGTAGTTTATATTTGAATATATTCCTTTTTCCACTACTACTCTCTTAGCGCTCCAAATGTCCAGTTGCATTTTCTACAGAAAGAGTGTTCAGATCTGCTCAATCAAAAGTATGGTTTAACTCTGTTAGCTGAATGCACAGATCAGAAAGAAGTTTCACAGAATGATTCTGTGTAGTTTATATTTGGAGACATTCCTTTTTCCACTATTACACTCTTAGCGCTCCGAATCTCCACTTGCATTTTCTACAGAAAGAGTGTTTCAGAACGGCTCAATCAAAACTAAAGTTCAACCCTTTAGTTGAACAAACAGAACAGAAAGAAATTTCACACAATTCTTCTGTGTAGTTTTTATTTGTAGACATTCTTTTTCCCAATATAGGCCTCTTAGCGCTCAGAATGTCCAATTGCAGTTTCTTCAGAAAGAGTGTTTCAGAACGGCTCAATCAAAAGTAAGGTTCAACTCTGTTAGTTGAATGCACACAACAGAAAGATGTTTCATACAATGCTTCTGTGTAGTTTATATTTGAACATATTCTTTTTTCCACTATTACCCACTTAGCGCTACGAATGTCCAGTTGCATTTTCTACAGACAGAGTGTTTCAAAACTGCTCAATCAAAAGTATGGTTTAACTCTGTTACCTGAATGCTCAGATCAGAAAGAAGTTTCACAGAATGCTTCTGTGTAGTTTATATTGGAATATATTCCTTTTTCCACTACTACGCTCTTAGCGCTCCAAATGTCCAGTTGCATTTTCTACACAAAGAGTGTTCAGATCTGCTCAATCAAAAGTATGGTTTAACTCTGTTAGCTGAATGCACAGATCAGAAAGAAGTTTCACCGAATGATTCTGTGTAGTTTATATTTGAAGACATTCCTTTTTCCACTATTACCCTCTTAGCGCTCCGAATCTCCACTTGCATTTTCTACAAAAAGAGTGTTTCATAACTGCTCAATCAAAAATATGTTTTATCTCTGTTAAGTGAATTTACAGATCAGAAATAAGTTTCACAGAATGCATCTGTGTAGTTTTTATTTGAAGATATTCTTTTTCCCAATGTAGGCCTCTTAGCGCTTAGCATGTCCAATTGCAGTTTCTACAGAAAGAGTGTTTCAGAACGGCTCAATCAAAAGTAAGGTTCAACTCTGTTAGTTGAATGCACAGAACAGAAAGAATTTTCACAGAATGCTACTGTGTAGTTTATATTTGAATATATTCCTTTTTCCACTATTACCCTCTTAGCGCTCCGAATGTCCACTTGCATTTTCTACAGAAAGAGTGTTCAGAACTGCGCAATCAAAAGTATGGTTTAACTCTGTTAGCTTAATGAACATATCAGAAATAAGTTTCACACAATGCTTCTGTGTAGTTTTTATTTGAAGATATTATCTTTCCCAATATAGGCCTCTTAGCGCTCAGAATGTCCAATTGCAGTTTCTACAGAAAGAGTGTTTCAGAAAGGCTCAATCAAAAGTAAGGTTCAACTCTGTTAGTTGAATGCACAGAACAGAAAGAAGTTTCATACAATGCTTCTGTGTAGTTTATATTTGAACATATTATTTTTTCCACTATTACCCACTTAGCGCTACGAATGTCCAGTTGCATTTTCTACAGACAGAGTGTTTCAAAACTGCTCAATCAAAAGTATGGTTTAACTCTGTTAGCTGAATGCTCAGATCAGAAAGAAGTTTCACAGAATGCTTCTGTGTAGTTTATATTTGAATATATTCCTTTTTCCACTACTACACTCTTAGCGCTCCAAATGTCCAGTTGCATTTTCTACAGAAAGAGTCTTCAGATCTGCTCAATCAAAAGTATGGTTTAACTCTGTTAGCTGAATGCACAGATCAGAAAGAAGTTTCACAGAATGATTCTGTGTAGTTTATATTTGGAGACATTCCTTTTTCCACTATTACCCTCTTAGCGCTCCGAATCTCCACTTGCATTTTCTACAGAAAGAGTGTTTCAGAACGGCTCAATCAAAACTAAGGTTCAACTCTTTTAGTTGAACAAACAGAACAGAAAGAAGTTTCACACAATTCTTCTGTGTAGTTTTTATTTGTAGACATTCTTTTTCCCAATATAGGCCTCTTAGCGCTCAGAATGTCCAATTGCAGTTTCTACAGAAAGAGTGTTTCAGAACGGCTCAATCAAAAGTAAGGTTCAACTCTGTTAGTTGAATGCACAGAACAGAAAGTAGTTTCATACAATGCTTCTGTGTAGTTTATATTTGAACATATTCTTTTTTCCACTATTACCCAATTAGCGCTACGAATGTCCAGTTGCATTTTCTACAGAGTGTTTCAAAACTGCTCAATCAAAAGTATGGTTTAACTCTGTTACCTGAATGCTCAGATCAGAAAGAAGTTTCACAGAATGCTTCTGTGTAGTTTATATTGGAATATATTCCTTTTTCCACTACTACGCTCTTAGCGCTCCAAATGTCCAGTTGCATTTTCCACACAAAGAGTGTTCAGATCTGCTCAATCAAAAGTATGGTTTAACTCTGTTAGCTGAATGCTCAGATCAGAAAGAAGTTTCACAGAATGCTTCTGTGTAGTTTATATTTGAAGACATTCCTTTTTCCACTATTACCCTCTTAGCGCTCCGAATCTCCACTTGCATTTTCTACAGAAAGAGTGTTTCAGAACGGCTCAATCAAAACTAAAGTTCAACTCTTTTAGTTGAACAAACAGAACAGAAAGAAGTTTCACACAATTATTCTGTGTAGTTTTTATTTGTAGACATTCTTTTTCCCAATATAGGCCTCTTAGCGCTCAGAATGTCCAATTGCTGTTTCTACAGAAAGAGTGTCTCAGAACGGCTCAATCAAAAGTAGGTTCAACTCTGTTAGTTGAATGCACGGAACAGAAAGAAGTTTCATACAATGCTTCTGTGTAGTTTATATTTGAACATATTCTTTTTTCCACTATTACCCACTTAGCGCTACGAATGTCCAGTTGCATTTTCTACAGACAGAGTGTTTCAAAACTGCTCAATCAAAAGTATGGTTTAACTCTGTTAGCTGAAAGCTCAGATCAGAAAGAAGTTTCACAGAATGTTTCTGTGTAGTTTATGTTTGAATATATTCCTTTTTCCACTACTACGCTCTTAGCGCTCCAAATGTCCAGTTGCATTTTCTACACAAAGAGTCTTCAGATCTGCTCAATCAAAACTATGGTTTAACTCTGTTAGCTGAATGCACAGATCAGAAAGAAGTTTCACCGAATGATTCTGTGTAGTTTATATTTGAAGACATTCCTTTTTCCACTATTACCCTCTTAGCGCTCCGAATCTCCACTTGCATTTTCTACAAAAAGAGTGTTTCATAACTGCTCAATCAAAAATATGTTTTATCTCTGTGAACTGAATTACAGATCAGAAATAAGTTTCACAGAATGCATCTGTGTAGTTTTTATTTGAAGATATTATTTTTCCCAATGTAGGCCTCTTAGCGCTTAGCATGTCCAATTGCAGTTTCTACAGAAAGAGTGTTTCAGAACGGCTCAATTAAAAGTAAGGTTCAACTCTGTTAGTTGAATGCACAGAACAGAAAGAATTTTCAAAGAATGCTACAGTGTAGTTTATATTTGAATATATTACTTTTTCCACTATTACCCTCTTAGCGCTCCGAATGTCTACTTGCATTTTCTACAGAAAGAGTGTTCAGAACTGCACAATCAAAAGTATGGTTTAACTCTGTTAGCTTAATGAACATATCAGAAATAAGTTTCACACAATGCTTCTGTGTAGTTTTTATTTGAAGATATTATTTTTCCCAATAGAGGCCTCTTAGCGCTCAGAATGTCCAATTGCAGTTTCTACAGAAAGAGTGTTTCAGAAAGGCTCAATCAAAAGTAAGGTTCAACTCTGTTAGTTGAATGCACAGAACAGAAAGAAGTTTCATACAATGCTTCTGTGTAGTTTATATTTGAACATATTCTTTTTTCCACTATTACCCACTTAGCGCTACGAAAGTCCAGTTGCATTTTCTACAGACAGAGTGTTTCAAAACTGCTCAATCAAAAGTATGGTTTAACTCTGTTAGCTGAATGCACAGATCAGAAAGAAGTTTCACAGAATGATTCTGTGTAGTTTATATTTGTAGACATTCCTTTTTCCACTATTACCCTCTTAGCGCTCCGAATCTCCACTTGCATTTTCTACAGAAGGAGTGTTTCAGAACGGCTCAATCAAAACTAAGGTTCAACCCTTTTAGTTGAACAAACAGAACAGAAAGAAGTTTCACACAATTCTTCTGTGTAGTTTTTATTTGTAGATATTCTTTTTCCCAATATAGGCCTCTTAGCGCTCAGAATGTCCAATTGCAGTTTCTACAGAAAGAGTGTTTCAGAACGGCTCAATCAAAAGTAAGGTTCAACTCTGTTAGTTGAATGCACAGAACAGAAAGAAGTTTCATACAATGCTTCTGTGTAGTTTATATTTGAACATATTCTTTTTTCCACTATTACCCACTTAGCGCTACGAATGTCCAGTTGCATTTTCTACAGACAGAGTGTTTCAAAACAGCTCAATCAAAAGTATGGTTTAACTCTGTTAGCTGAATGCTCAGATCCGAAAGAAGTTTCACAGAATGCTTCTGTGTAGTTTATATTTGAATATATTCCTTTTTCCACTACTACTCTCTTAGCGCTCCAAATGTCCAGTTGCATTTTCTACAGAAAGAGTGTTCAGATCTGCTCAATCAAAAGTATGGTTTAACTCTGTTAGCTGAATGCACAGATCAGAAAGAAGTTTCACAGAATGATTCTGTGTAGTTTATATTTGAAGACATTCCTTTTTCCACTATTACCCTCTTAGCGCTCCGAATCTCCACTTGCATTTTCAACAAAAAGAGTGTTTCATAACTGCTCAATCAAAAATATGTTTTATCTCTGTTAACTGAATTTACAGATCAGAAATAAGTTTCACAGAATGCATCTGTGTAGTTTTTATTTGAAGATATTCTTTTTCCCAATGTAGGCCTCTTAGCGCTTAGCATGTCCAATTGCAGTTTCTACAGAAAGAGTGTTTCAGAACGGCTCAATTAAAAGTAAGGTTCAACTCTGTTAGTTCAATGCACAGAACAGAAAGAATTTTCACAGAATGCTACTGTGTAGTTTATATTTGAATATATTCCTTTCTCCACTATTACCCTCTTAGCGCTCCGAATGTCCACTTGCATTTTCTACAGAAAGAGTGTTCAGAACTGCGCAATCAAAAGTATGGTTTAACTCTGTTAGCTTAATGAACATATCAGAAATAAGTTTCACACAATGCTTCTGTGTAGTTTTTATTTGAAGATATTATTTTTCCCAATAGAGGCCTCTTAGCGCTCAGAATGTCCAATTGCAGTTTCTACAGAAGGAGTGTTTCAGAAAGGCTCAATCAAAAGTAAGGTTCAACTCTGTTAGTTGAATGCACAGAACAGAAAGAAGTTTCATACAATGCTTCTGTGTAGTTTATATTTGAACATATTCTTTTTTCCACTATTACCCACTTAGCGCTACGAATGTCCAGTTGCATTTTCTACAGACAGAGTGTTTCAAAACTGCTCAATCAAAAGTATGGTTTAACTCTGTTAGCTGAATGCTCAGATCAGAAAGAAGTTTCACAGAATGCTTCTGTGTAGTTTATATTTGAATATATTCCTTTTTCCACTACTACTCTCTTAGCGCTCCAAATGTCCAGTTGCATTTTCTACAGAAAGAGTGTTCAGATCTGCTCAATCAAAAGAATGGTTTAACTCTGTTAGCTGAATGCCCAGATCAGAAAGAAGTTTCACAGAATGATTCTGTGTAGTTTATATTTGGAGACATTCCTTTTTCCACTATTACCATCTTAGCGCTCCGAATCTCCACTTGCATTTTCTACAGAAAGAATGTTTCAGAACGGCTCAATCAAAACTAAGTTTCAAATCTTTTAGTTGAACAAACAGAACAGAAAGAAGTTTCACACAATTCTTCTGTGTAGTTTTTATTTGTAGACATTCTTTTTCCCAATATAGGCCTCTTAGCACTCAGAATGTCCAATTGCAGTTTCTACAGAAAGAGTTTTTCAGAACGGCTCAATCAAAAGTAAGGTTCAACTCTGTTAGTTGAATGCACAGAACAGAAAGAAGTTTCATACAATGCTTCTGTGTAGTTTATATTTGAACATATTCTTTTTTCCACTATTACCCACTTAGCGCTACGAATGTCCAGGGGCATTTTCTACAGACAGAGTGTTTCAAAACTGCTCAATCAAAAGTATGGTTTAACTCTGTTAGCTGAATGCTCAGATCAGAAAGAAGTTTCACAGAATGCTTCTGTGTAGTTTATATTTGAATATATTCCTTTTTCCACTACTAATCTCTTAGCGCTCCAAATGTCCAGTTGCATTTTCTACAGAAAGAGTGTTCAGATCTGCTCAATCAAAAGTATGGTTTAACTCTGTTAGCTGAATGCACAGATCAGAAAGAAGTTTCACAGAAAGATTCTGTGTAGTTTATATTTGGAGACATTCCTTTTTCCACTATTACCCTCTTAGCGCTCCGAATCTCCACTTGCATTTTCTACAGAAAGAGTGTTTCAGAACGGCTCAATCAAAACTAAGGTTCAACTCTTTTAGTTGAACAAACAGAACAGAAAGAAGTTTCACACAATTCTTCTGTGTAGTTTTTATTTGTAGACATTCTTTTTCCCAATATAGGCCTCTTAGCGCTCAGAATGTCCAATTGCAGTTTCTACAGAAAGAGTGTTTCAGAACGGCTCAATCAAAAGTAAGGTTCAACTCTGTTAGTTGAATGCACAGAACAGAAAGAAGTTTCATACAATGCTTCTGTGTAGTTTATATTTGAACATATTCTTTTTTCCACTATTACCCACTTAGCGCTACGAATGTCCAGTGGCATTTTCTACAGACAGAGTGTTTCAAAACAGCTCAATCAAAAGTATGGTTTAACTCTGTTAGCTGAATGCTCAGATCCGAAAGAAGTTTCACAGAATGCTTCTGTATAGTTTATATTTGAATATATTACTTTTTCCACTACTACTCTCTTAGCGCTCCAAATGTCCAGTTGCATTTTCTACAGAAAGAGTGTTCAGATCTGCTCAATCAAAAGTATGGTTTAACTCTGTTAGCTGAATGCACAGATCAGAAAGAAGTTTCACAGAATGATTCTGTGTAGTTTATATTTGGAGACATTCCTTTTTCCACTATTACCCTCTTAGCGCTCCGAATCTCCACTTGCATTTTCTACAGAAAGAGTGTTTCAGAACGGCTCAATCAAAACTAAAGTTCAACCCTTTAGTTGAACAAACAGAACAGAAAGAAATTTCACACAATTCTTCTGTGTAGTTTTTATTTGTAGACATTCTTTTTCCCAATATAGGCCTCTTAGCGCTCAGAATGTCCAATTGCAGTTTCTTCAGAAAGAGTGTTTCAGAACGGCTCAATCAAAAGTAAGGTTCAACTCTGTTAGTTGAATGCACAGAACAGAAAGATGTTTCATACAATGCTTCTGTGTAGTTTATATTTGAAAATATTCTTTTTTCCACTATTACCCACTTAGCGCTACGAATGTCCAGTTGCATTTTCTACAGACAGAGTGTTTCAAAACTGCTCAATCAAAAGTATGGTTTAACTCTGTTACCTGAATGCTCAGATCAGAAAGAAGTTTCACAGAATGCTTCTGTGTAGTTTATATTGGAATATATTCCTTTTTCCACTACTACGCTCTTAGCGCTCCAAATGTCCAGTTGCATTTTCTACACAAAGAGTGTTCAGATCTGCTCAATCAAAAGTATGGTTTAACTCTGTTAGCTGAATGCACAGATCAGAAAGATGTTTCACCGAATGATTCTGTGTAGTTTATATTTGAAGACATTCCTTTTTCCACTATTACCCTCTTAGCGCTCCGAATCTCCACTTGCATTTTCTACAAAAAGAGTGTTTCATAACTGCTCAATCAAAAATATGTTTTATCTCTGTTAAGTGAATTTACAGATCAGAAATAAGTTTCACAGAATGCATCTGTGTAGTTTTTATTTGAAGATATTCTTTTTCCCAATGTAGGCCTCTTAGCGCTTAGCATGTCCAATTGCAGTTTCTACAGAAAGAGTGTTTCAGAACGGCTCAATCAAAAGTAAGGTTCAACTCTGTTAGTTGAATGCACAGAACAGAAAGAATTTTCACAGAATGCTACTGTGTAGTTTATATTTGAATATATTCCTTTTTCCACTATTACCCTCTTAGCGCTCCGAATGTCCACTTGCATTTTCTACAGAAAGAGTGTTCAGAACTGCGCAATCAAAAGTATGGTTTAACTCTGTTAGCTTAATGAACATATCAGAAATAAGTTTCACACAATGCTTCTGTGTAGTTTTTATTTGAAGATATTATCTTTCCCAATATAGGCCTCTTAGCGCTCAGAATGTCCAATTGCAGTTTCTACAGAAAGAGTGTTTCAGAAAGGCTCAATCAAAAGTAAGGTTCAACTCTGTTAGTTGAATGCACAGAACAGAAAGAAGTTTCATACAATGCTTCTGTGTAGTTTATATTTGAACATATTATTTTTTCCACTATTACCCACTTAGCGCTACGAATGTCCAGTTGCATTTTCTACAGACAGAGTGTTTCAAAACTGCTCAATCAAAAGTATGGTTTAACTCTGTTAGCTGAATGCTCAGATCAGAAAGAAGTTTCACAGAATGCTTCTGTGTAGTTTATATTTGAATATATTCCTTTTTCCACTACTACTCTCTTAGCGCTCCAAATGTCCAGTTGCATTTTCTACAGAAAGAGTGTTCAGATCTGCTCAATCAAAAGTATGGTTTAACTCTGTTAGCTGAATGCACAGATCAGAAAGAAGTTTCACAGAATGATTCTGTGTAGTTTATATTTGGAGACATTCCTTTTTCCACTATTACCGTCTTAGCGCTCCGAATCTCCACTTGCATTTTCTACAGAAAGAGTGTTTCAGAACGGCTCAATCAAAACTAAGGTTCAACTCTTTTAGTTGAACAAACAGAACAGAAAGAAGTTTCACACAATTCTTCTCTGTAGTTTTTATTTGTAGACATTCTTTTTCCCAATATAGGCCTCTTAGCGCTCAGAATGTCCAATTGCAGTTTCTACAGAAAGAGTGTTTCAGAACGGCTCAATCAAAAGTAAGGTTCAACTCTGTTAGTTGAATGCACAGAACAGAAAGAAGTTTCATACAATGCTTCTGTGTAGTTTATATTTGAACATATTCTTTTTTCCACTATTACCCAATTAGCGCTACGAATGTCCAGTTGCATTTTCTACAGAGTGTTTCAAAACTGCTCAATCAAAAGTATGGTTTAACTCTGTTAGCTGAATGCTCAGATCAGAAAGAAGTTTCACAGAATGCTTCTGTGTAGTTTATATTTGAAGACATTCCTTTTTCCACTATTACCCTCTTAGCGCTCCGAATCTCCACTTGCATTTTCTACAGAAAGAGTGTTTCAGAACGGCTCAATCAAAACTAAGGTTCAACTCTTTTTGTTGAACAAACATAACAGAAAGAAGTTTCACACAATTCTTATGTGTAGTTTTTATTTGTAGACATTCTTTTTCCCAATATAGGCCTCTTAGCGCTCAGAATGTCCAATTGCAGTTTCTACAGAAAGAGTGTTTCAGAACGGCTCAATCAAAAGTAAGGTTCAACTCTGTTAGTTGAATGCACAGAACAGAAAGAAGTTTCATACAATGCTTCTGTGTAGTTTATATTTGAACATATTCTTTTTTCCACTATTACCCACTTAGCGCTACGAATGTCCAGTTGCATTTTCTACAGACAGAGTGTTTCAAAACTGCTCAATCAAAAGTATGGTTTAACTCTGTTAGCTGAATGCTCAGATCAGAAAGAAGTTTCACAGAATGCTTCTGTGTAGTTTATATTTGAATATATTCCTTTTTCCACTACTAAGCTCTTAGCGCTCCAAATGTCCAGTTGCATTTTCTACAGAAAGAGTGTTCAGATCTGCTCAATCAAAAGTATGGTTTAACTCTGTTAGCTGAATGCACAGATCAGAAAGAAGTTTCACCGAATGATTCTGTGTAGTTTATATTTGAAGACATTCCTGTTTCCACTATTACCCTCTTAGCGCTCCGAATCTCCACTTGCATTTTCTACAAAAAGAGTGTTTCATAACTGCTCAATGAAAAATATGTTTTATCTCTGTTAACTGAATTTACAGATCAGAAATAAGTTTCACAGAATGCATCTGTGTAGTTTTTATTTGAAGATATTCTTTTTCCCAATGTAGGCCTCTTAGCGCTTAGAATGTCCAATTGCAGTTTCTACAGAAAGAGTGTTTCAGAACGGCTCAATCAAAAGTAGGGTTCAACTCTGTTAGTTGAATGCACAGAACAGAAAGAATTTTCACAGAATGCTACTGTGTAGTTTATATTTGAATATATTCCTTTTTCCACTATTAACCTCTTAGCGCTCCGAATGTCCACTTGCATTTTCTACAGAAAGAGTGTTCAGAACTGCGCAATCAAAAGTATGGTTTAACTCTGTTAGCTTAATGAACATATCAGAAATAAGTTTCACACAATGCTTCTGTGTAGTTTTTATTTGAAGATATTATTTTTCCCAATATAGGCCTCTTAGGGCTCAGAATTTCCAATTGCAGTTTCTACAGAAAGAGTGTTTCAGAAAGGCTCAATCAAAAGTAAGGTTCAACTCTGTTAGTTGAATGCACAGAACAGAAAGAAGTTTCATACAATGCTTCTCTGTAGTTTATATTTGAACATATTCTTTTTTCCACTATTACCCACTTAGCGCTAAGATTGTCCAGTTGCATTTTCTACAGACAGAGTGTTTCAAAACTGCTCAATCAAAAGTATGGTTTAACTCTGTTAGCTGAATGCTCAGATCAGAAAGAAGTTTCACAGAATGCTTCTGTGTAGTTTATATTTGAATATATTCCTTTTTCCACTACTACGCTCTTAGCGCTCCAAATGTCCGGGTGCATTTTCTACAGAAAGAGTGTTCAGATCTGCTCAATCAAAAGTATGGTTTAACTCTGTTAGCTGAATGCACAGATCAGAAAGAATTTTCACCGAATGATTCTGTGTAGTTTATATTTGAAGACATTCCTTTTTCCACTATTACCCTCTTAGCGCTCCGAATCTCCACTTGCATTTTCTACAGAAAGAGTGTTTCAGAACGGCTCAATCAAAACTAAGGTTCAACTCTTTTAGTTGAACAAACAGAACAGAAAGAAGTTTCACAAAATTCTTCTGTGTAGTTTTTATTTGTAGACATTCTTTTTCCCAATATAGGCCTCTTAGCGCTCAGAATGTCCAATTGCAGTTTCTACAGAAAGAGTGTTTCAGAACGGCTCAATCAAAAGTAAGGTTCAACTCTGTTAGTTGAATGCACAGAACAGAAAGAAGTTTCATACAATGCTTCTGTGTAGTTTATATTTGAACATATTCTTTTTTCCACTATTACCCACTTAGCGCTACGAATGTCCAGTTGCATTTTCTACAGACAGAGTGTTTCAAAACTGCTCAATCAAAAGTATGGTTTAACTCTGTTAGCTGAATGCTCAGATCAGAAAGAAGTTTCACAGAATGCTTCTGTGTAGTTTATATTTGAATATATTCCTTTTTCCACTACTAATCTCTTAGCACTCCAAATGTCCAGTTGCATTTTCTACAGAAAGAGTGTTCAGATCTGCTCAATCAAAAGTATGGTTTAACTCTGTTAGCTGAATGCACAGATCAGAAAGAAGTTTCACAGAAAGATTCTGTGTAGTTTATATTTGGAGACATTCCTTTTTCCACTATTACCCTCTTAGCGCTCCGAATCTCCACTTGCATTTTCTACAGAAAGAGTGTTTCAGAACGGCTCAATCAAAACTAAAGTTCAACCCTTTAGTTGAACAAACAGAACAGAAAGAAATTTCACACAATTCTTCTGTGTAGTTTTTATTTGTAGACATTCTTTTTCCCAATATAGGCCTCTTAGCGCTCAGAATGTCCAATTGCAGTTTCTTCAGAAAGAGTGTTTCAGAACGGCTCAATCAAAAGTAAGGTTCAACTCTGTTAGTTGAATGCACAGAACAGAAAGATGTTTCATACAATGCTTCTGTGTAGTTTATATTTGAACATATTCTTTTTTCCACTATTACCCACTTAGCGCTACGAATGTCCAGTTGCATTTTCTACAGACAGAGTGTTTCAAAACTGCTCAATCAAAAGTGTGGTTTAACTCTGTTACCTGAATGCTCAGATCAGAAAGAAGTTTCACAGAATGCTTCTGTGCAGTTTATATTGGAATATATTCCTTTTTCCACTACTACGCTCTTAGCGCTCCAAATGTCCAGTTGCATTTTCTACACAAAGAGTGTTCAGATCTGCTCAATCAAAAGTATGGTTTAACTCTGTTAGCTGAATGCACAGATCAGAAAGAAGTTTCACCGAATGATTCTGTGTAGTTTATAATTGAAGACATTCCTTTTTCCACTATTACCCTCTTAGCGCTCCGAATCTCCACTTGCATTTTCTACAAAAAGAGTGTTTCATAACTGCTCAATCAAAAATATGTTTTATCTCTGTTAAGTGAATTTACAGATCAGAAATAAGTTTCACAGAATGCATCTGTGTAGTTTTTATTTGAAGATATTCTTTTTCCCAATGTAGGCCTCTTAGCGCTTAGCATGTCCAATTGCAGTTTCTACAGAAAGAGTGTTTCAGAACGGCTCAATCAAAAGTTAGGTTCAACTCTGTTAGTTGAATGCACAGAACAGAAAGAATTTTCACAGAATGCTACTGTGTAGTTTATATTTGAATATATTCCTTTTTCCACTATTACCCTCTTAGCGCTCCGAATGTCCACTTGCATTTTCTACAGAAAGAGTGTTCAGAACTGCGCAATCAAAAGTATGGTTTAACTCTGTTAGCTTAATGAACATATCAGAAATAAGTTTCACACAATGCTTCTGTGTAGTTTTTATTTGAAGATATTATCTTTCCCAATATAGGCCTCTTAGCGCTCAGAATGTCCAATTGCAGTTTCTACAGAAAGAGTGTTTCAGAAAGGCTCAATCAAAAGTAAGGTTCAACTCTGTTAGTTGAATGCACAGAACAGAAAGAAGTTTCATACAATGCTTCTGTGTAGTTTATATTTGAACATATTATTTTTTCCACTATTACCCACTTAGCGCTACGAATGTCCAGTTGCATTTTCTACAGACAGAGTGTTTCAAAACTGCTCAATCAAAAGTATGGTTTAACTCTGTTAGCTGAATGCTCAGATCAGAAAGAAGTTTCACAGAATGCTTCTGTGTAGTTTATATTTGAATATATTCCTTTTTCCACTACTACTCTCTTAGCGCTCCAAATGTCCAGTTGCATTTTCTACAGAAAGAGTGTTCAGATCTGCTCAATCAAAAGTATGGTTTAACTCTGTTAGCTGAATGCACAGATCAGAAAGAAGTTTCACAGAATGATTCTGTGTAGTTTATATTTGGAGACATTCCTTTTTCCACTATTACCCTCTTAGCGCTCCGAATCTCCACTTGCATTTTCTACAGAAAGAGTGTTTCAGAACGGCTCAATCAAAACTAAGGTTCAACTCTTTTAGTTGAACAAACAGAACAGAAAGAAGTTTCACACAATTCTTCTGTGTAGTTTTTATTTGTAGACATTCTTTTTCCCAATATAGGCCTCTTAGCGCTCAGAATGTCCAATTGCAGTTTCTACAGAAAGAGTGTTTCAGAACGGCTCAATCAAAAGTAAGGTTCAACTCTGTTAGTTGAATGCACAGAACAGAAAGAAGTTTCATACAATGCTTCTGTGTAGTTTATATTTGAACATATTCTTTTTTTCACTATTACCCAATTAGCGCTACGAATGTCCAGTTGCATTTTCTACAGAGTGTTTCAAAACTGCTCAATCAAAAGTATGGTTTAACTCTGTTACCTGAATGCTCAGATCAGAAAGAAGTTTCACAGAATGCTTCTGTGTAGTTTATATTGGAATATATTCCTTTTTCCACTACTACGCTCTTAGCGCTCCAAATGTCCAGTTGCATTTTCTACACAAAGAGTGTTCAGATCTGCTCAATCAAAAGTATGGTTTAACTCTGTTAGCTGAATGCACAGATCAGAAAGAAGTTTCACCGAATGATTCTGTGTAGTTTATATTTGAAGACATTCCTTTTTCCACTATTACCCTCTTAGCGCTCCGAATCTCCACTTGCATTTTCTACAAAAAGAGTGTTTCATAACTGCTCAATCAAAAATATGTTTTATCTCTGTTAAGTGAATTTACAGATCAGAAATAAGTTTCACAGAATGCATCTGTGTAGTTTTTATTTGAAGATATTCTTTTTCCCAATGTAGGCCTCTTAGCGCTTAGCATGTCCAATTGCAGTTTCTACAGAAAGAGTGTTTCAGAACGGCTCAATCAAAAGTAAGGTTCAACTCTGTTAGTTGAATGCACAGAACAGAAAGAATTTTCACAGAATGCTACTGTGTAGTTTATATTTGAATATATTCCTTTTTCCACTATTACCCTCTTAGCGCTCCGAATGTCCACTTGCATTTTCTACAGAAAGAGTGTTCAGAACTGCGCAATCAAAAGTATGGTTTAACTCTGTTAGCTTAATGAACATATCAGAAATAAGTTTCACACAATGCTTCTGTGTAGTTTTTATTTGAAGATATTATCTTTCCCAATATAGGCCTCTTAGCGCTCAGAATGTCCAATTGCAGTTTCTACAGAAAGAGTGTTTCAGAAAGGCTCAATCAAAAGTAAGGTTCAACTCTGTTAGTTGAATGCACAGAACAGAAAGAAGTTTCATACAATGCTTCTGTGTAGTTTATATTTGAACATATTCTTTTTTCCACTATTACCCACTTAGCGCTACGAATGTCCAGTTGCATTTTCTACAGACAGAGTGTTTCAAAACTGCTCAATCAAAAGTATGGTTTAACTCTGTTAGCTGAATGCTCAGATCAGAAAGAAGTTTCACAGAATGCTTCTGTGTAGTTTATATTTGAATATATTCCTTTTTCCACTACTACGCTCTTAGCGCTCCAAATGTCCGGGTGCATTTTCTACAGAAAGAGTGTTCAGATCTGCTCAATCAAAAGTATGGTTTAACTCTGTTAGCTGAATGCACAGATCAGAAAGAATTTTCACCGAATGATTCTGTGTAGTTTATATTTGAAGACATTCCTTTTTCCACTATTACCCTCTTAGCGCTCCGAATCTCCACTTGCATTTTCTACAGAAAGAGTGTTTCAGAACGGCTCAATCAAAACTAAGGTTCAACTCTTTTAGTTGAACAAACAGAACAGAAAGAAGTTTCACAAAATTCTTCTGTGTAGTTTTTATTTGTAGACATTCTTTTTCCCAATATAGGCCTCTTAGCGCTCAGAATGTCCAATTGCAGTTTCTACAGAAAGAGTGTTTCAGAACGGCTCAATCAAAAGTAAGGTTCAACTCTGTTAGTTGAATGCACAGAACAGAAAGAAGTTTCATACAATGCTTCTGTGTAGTTTATATTTGAACATATTCTTTTTTCCACTATTACCCACTTAGCGCTACGAATGTCCAGTTGCATTTCCTACAGACAGAGTGTTTCAAAACTGCTCAATCAAAAGTATGGTTTAACTCTGTTAGCTGAATGCTCAGATCAGAAAGAAGTTTCACAGAATGCTTCTGTGTAGTTTATATTGGAATATATTCCTTTTTCCACTACTACGCTCTTAGCGCTCCAAATGTCCAGTTGCATTTTCTACAGAAAGAGTGTTCAGATCTGCTCAATCAAAAGTATGGTTTAACTCTGTTAGCTGAATGCACAGATCAGAAAGAAGTTTCACAGAATGATTCTGTGTAGTTTATATTTGGAGACATTCCTTTTTCCACTATTACCCTCTTAGCTCTCCGAATCTCCACTTGCATTTTCTACAGAAAGAGTGTTTCAGAACGGCTCAATCAAAACTAAAGTTCAACTCTTTTAGTTGAACAAACAGAACAGAAATAAGTTTCACACAATTCTTCTGTGTAGTTTTTATTTGTAGACATTCTTTTTCCCAATATAGGCCTCTTAGCGCTCAGAATGTCCAATTGCAGTTTCTTCAGAAAGAGTGTTTCAGAACGGCTCAATCAAAAGTAAGGTTCAACTCTGTTAGTTGAATGCACAGAACAGAAAGAAGTTTCATACAATGCTTCTGTGTAGTTTATATTTGAACATATTCTTTTTTCCACTATTACCCACTTAGCGCTACGAATGTCCAGTTGCATTTTCTACAGACAGAGTGTTTCAAAACTGCTCAATCAAAAGCATGGTTTAACTCTGTTACCTGAATGCTCAGATCAGAAAGAAGTTTCACAGAATGCTTCTGTGTAGTTTATATTTGAATATATTCCTTTTTCCACTACTACGCTCTTAGCGCTCCAAATGTCCAGTTGCATTTTCTACACAAAGAGTGTTCAGATCTGCTCAATCAAAAGTATGGTTTAACTCTGTTAGCTGAATGCACAGATCAGAAAGAAGTTTCACCCAATGATTCTGTGTAGTTTATATTTGAAGACATTTCTTTTTCCACTATTACCCTCTTAGCGCTCCGAATCTCCACTTGCATTTTCTACAAAAAGAGTGTTTCATAACTGCTCAATCAAAAATATGTTTTATCTCTGTTAACTGAATTTACAGATCAGAAATAAGTTTCACAGAATGCATCTGAGTAGTTTTTATTTGAAGATATTCTTTTTCGCAATGTAGGCCTCTTAGCGCTTAGCATGTCCAATTGCAGTTTCTACAGAAAGAGTGTTTCAGAACGGCTCAATCAAAAGTAAGGTTCAACTCTGTTAGTTGAATGCACAGAACAGAAAGAATTTTCACAGAATGCTACTGTGTAGTTTATATTTGAATATATTCCTTTTTCCACTATTACCCTCTTAGCGCTCCGAATGGCCACTTGCATTTTCTACAGAACGGGTGTTCAGAACTGCGCAATCAAAAGTATGTTTTAACTCTGTTAGCTTAATGAACATATCACAAATAAGTTTCACACAATGCTTCTGTGTAGTTTTTATTTGAAGATATTATTTTTCCCAATATAGGCCTCTTAGCGCTCAGAATGTCCAATTGCAGTTTCTACAGAAAGAGTGTTTCAGAAAGGCTCAATCAAAAGTAAGGTTCAACTCTGTTAGTTGAATGCACAGAGCAGAAAGAAGTTTCATACAATGCTTCTGTGTAGTTTATATTTGAACATGTTCTTTTTTCCACTATTACCCACTTAGCGCTACGAATGTCCACTTGCATTTTCTACAGACAGAGTGTTTCGAAACTGCTCAATCAAAAGTATGGTTTAACTCTGTTAGCTGAATGCTCAGATCAGAAAGAAGTTTCACAGAATGCTTCTGTGTAGTTTATATTTGAATATATTCCTTTTTCCACTACTACTCTCTTAGCGCTAAAAAGGTCCAGTTGCATTTTCTACAGAAAGAGTGTTCAGATCTGCTCAATCAAAAGTATGGTTTAATTCTGTTAGCTGAATGCACAGATCAGAAAGAAGTTTCACAGAATGATTCTGTGTAGTTTATATTTGGAGACATTCCTTTTTCCACTATTACCCTCTTAGCGCTCCGAATCTCCACTTGCATTTTCTACAGAAAGAGTGTTTCAGAACGGCTCAATCAAAACTAAGGTTCAACTCTTTTAGTTGAACAAACAGAACAGAAAGAAGTTTCACACTATTCTTCTGTGCAGTTTTTATTTGTAGACATTCTTTTTCCCAATATAGGCCTCTTAGCGCTCAGAATGTCCAACTGCAGTTTCTACAGAAAGAGTGTTTCAGAACGGCTCAATCAAAAGTAAGGTTCAACTCTGTTAGTTGAATGCACAGAACAGAAAGAAGTTTCATACAATGCTTCTGTGTAGTTTATATTTGAACATATTCTTTTTTCCACTATTACCCAATTAGCGCTACGAATGTCCAGTTGCATTTTCTACAGGGTGTTTCAAAACTGCTCAATCAAAAGTATGATTTAACTCTGTTAGCTGAATGCTCAGATCAGAAAGAAGTTTCACAGAATGCTTCTGTGTAGTTTATATTTGAAGACATTCCTTTTTCCACTATTACCCTCTTAGCGCTCCGAATCTCCACTTGCATTTTCTACAGAAAGAGTGTTTCAGAACGGCTCAATCAAAACTAAGGTTCAACTCTTTTTGTTGAACAAACATAACAGTAAGAAGTTTCACACAATTCTTATGTGTAGTTTTTATTTGTAGACATTCTTTTTCCCAATATAGGCCTCTTAGCGCTCAGAATGTCCAATTGCAGTTTCTACAGAAAGAGTGTTTCAGAACGGCTCAATCAAAAGTAAGGTTCAACTCTGTTAGTTGAATGCACAGAACAGAAAGAAGTTTCATACAATGCTTCTGTGTAGTTTATATTTGAACATATTCTTTTTTCCACAATTACCCACTTAGCGCTACGAATGTCCAGTTGCATTTTCTACAGACAGAGTGTTTCAAAACTGCTCAATCAAAAGTATGGTTTAACTCTGTTAGCTGAATGCTCAGATCAGAATGAAGTTTCACAGAAGGCTTCTGTGTAGTTTATATTTGAATATATTCCTTTTTCCACTACTACTCTCTTAGCGCTCCAAATGTCCAGTTGCATTTTCTACAGAAAGAGTGTTCAGATCTGCTCAATCAAAAGTATGGTTTAACTCTGTTAGCTGAATGCACAGATCAGAAAGAAGTTTCACCGAATGATTCTGTGTAGTTTATATTTGAAGACATTCCTTTTTCCACTATTACCCTCTTAGCGCTCCGAATCTCCACTTGCATTTTCTACAAAAAGAGTGTTTCATAACTGCTCAATCAAAAATATGTTTTATCTCTGTTAACTGAATTTACAGATCAGAAATAAGTTTCACAGAATGCATCTGTGTAGTTTTTATTTGAAGATATTCTTTTTCAAAATGTAGGCCTCTTAGCGCTTAGCATGTCCAATTGCAGTTTCTACAGAAAGAGTGTTTCAGAACGGCTCAATCAAAAGTAAGGTTCAACTCTGTTAGTTGAATGCACAGAACAGAAAGAATTTTCACAGAATGCTACTGTGTAGTTTATATTTGAATATATTCCTTTTTCCACAATTACCTTCTTAGCGCTCCGAATGTCCACTTGCATTTTCTACAGAAAGAGTGTTCAGAACTGCGCAATCAAAAGTATGGTTTAACTCTGTTAGCTTAATGAACATATCAGAAATAAGTTTCACACAATGCTTCTGTGTAGTTTTTATTTGAAGATATTATTTTTCCCAATATAGGCCTCTTAGCGCTCAGAATGTCCAATTGCAGTTTCTACAGAAAGAGTGTTTCAGAAAGTCTCAATCAAAAGTAAGGTTCAACTCTGTTAGTTGAATGCACAGAACAGAAAGAAGTTTCATACAATGCTTCTGTGTAGTTTATATTTGAACATATTCTTTTTTCCACTATTACCCACTTAGCGCTACGAATGTCCAGTTGCATTTTCTACAGACAGAGTGTTTCAAAACTGCTCAATCAAAAGTATGGTTTAACTCTGTTAGCTGAATGCTCAGATCAGAAAGAAGTTTCACAGAATGCTTCTGTGTAGTTTATATTTGAATATATTACTTTTTCCACTACTACTCTCTTGGCGCTCCAAATGTCCAGTTGCATTTTCTACAGAAAGAGTGTTCAGATCTGCTCAATTAAAAGTATGGTTTAACTCTGTTAGCTGAATGCACAGATCAGAAAGAAGTTTCACCGAATGATTCTGTGTAGTTTATATTTGGAGACATTCCTTTTTCCACTATTACCCTCTTAGCGCTCCGAATCTCCACTTGCATTTTCTACAGAAAGAGTGTTTGAGAACGGCTCAATCAAAACTAAGGTTCAACTCTTTTAGTTGAACAAACAGAACAGAAAGAAGTTTCACAAAATTCTTCTGTGTAGTTTTTATTTGTAGACATTCTTTTTCCCAATATAGGCCTCTTAGCGCTCAGAATGTGCAATTGCAGTTTCTACAGAAAGAGTGTTTCAGAACGGCTCAATCAAAAGTGAGGTTCAACTCTGTTAGTTGAATGCACAGAACAGAAAGAAGTTTCATAAAATGCTTCTGTGTAGTTTATATTTGAACATATTCTTTTTTCCACTATTACCCACTTAGCGCTACGAATGTCCAGTTGCATTTTCTACAGACAGACTGTTTCAAAACTCCGCAATCAAAAGTATGGTTTAACTCTGTTAGCTGAATGCTCAGATCAGAAAAAAGTTTCACAGAATGCTTCTGTGTAGTTTATATTTGAATATATTCCTTTTTCCACTACTACGCTCTTAGCGCTCCAAATGTCCAGTTGCATTTTCTACAGAAAGAGTGTTCAGATCTGCTCAATCAAAAGTATGGTTTAACTCTGTTAGCTGAATGCACAGATCAGAAAGAAGTTTCACCGAATGATTCTGTGTAGTTTATATTTGAAGACATTCCTTTTTCCACTATTACCCTCTTAGCGATCCGAATCTCCACTTGCATTTTCTACAAAAAGAGTGTTTCATAACTGCTCAATCAAAAATATGTTTTATCTCTGTTAACTGAATTTACAGATCAGAAATAAGTTTCACAGAATGCATCTGTGTAGTTTTTATTTGAAGATATTCTTTTTCCCAATGTAGGCCTCTTAGCGCTTAGCATGTCCAATTGCAGTTTCTACAGAAAGAGTGTTTCAGAACGGCTCAATCAAAAGTAAGGTTCAACTCTGTTAGTTGAATGCACAGAACAGAAAGAATTTTCACAGAATGCTACTGTGTAGTTTATATTTGAATATATTCCTTTTTCCACTATTACTCTCTTAGCGCTCCGAATGTCCACTTGCATTTTCTACAGAAAGAGTGTTCAGAACTGCGCAATCAAAAGTATGGTTTAACTCTGTTAGCTTAATGAACATATCAGAAATAAGTTTCACACAATGCTTCTGTGTAGTTTTTATTTGAAGATATTATTTTTCCCAATAGAGGCCTCTTAGCGCTCAGAATGTCCAATTGCAGTTTCTACAGAAAGAGTGTTTCAGAAAGGCTCAATCAAAACTAAGGTTCAACTCTGTTAGTTGAATGCACAGAACAGAAAGAAGTTTCATACAATGCTTCTGTGTAGTTTATATTTGAACATATTTTTTTTTCCACTACTACCCACGTAGCGCTACGAATGTCCAGTTGCATTTTCTACAGACAGAGTGTTTCAAAACTGCTCAATCAAAAGTATGGTTTAACTCTGTTAGCTGAATGCTCAGATCAGAAAGAAGTTTCACAGAATGCTTCTGTGTAGTTTATATTTGAATATATTCCTTTTTCCACTACTACTCTCTTAGCGCTCCAAATGTCCAGTTGCATTTTCTACAGAAAGAGTGTTCAGATCTGCTCAATCAAAAGTATGGTTTAACTCTGTTAGCTGAATGCACAGATCAGAAAGAAGTTTCACAGAAAGATTCTGTGTTGTTTATATTTGGAGACATTACTTTCTCCACTATTACCCTCTTAGCGCTCCGAATCTCCACTTGCATTTTCTACAGAAAGTGTGTTTCAGAACGGCTCAATCAAAACAAAGGTTCAACTCTTTTAGTTGAACAAACAGAACCGAAAGAAGTTTCACACAATTCTGCTGTGTAGTTTTTATTTGTAGACATTCATTTTCCCAATATAGGCCTCTTAGCGCTCAGAATGTCCAATTGCAGTTTCTACAGAAAGAGTGTTTCAGAACGGCTCAATCAAAAGTAAGGTTCAACTCTGTTAGTTGAATGCACAGAACAGAAAGAAGTTTCATACAATGCTTCTGTGTAGTTTATATTTGAACATATTCTTTTTTCCACTATTATCCACTTAGCGCTACGAATGTCCAGTTGCATTTTCTACAGACAGAGTGTTTCAAAACTGCTCAATCAAAAGTATGGTTTAACTCTGTTAGCTGAATGCTCAGATCAGAAAGAAGTTTCACAGAATGATTCTGTGTAGTTTATATTTGAATATATTCCTTTTTCCACTACTACGCTCTTAGCGCTCCAAATGTCCAGTTGCATTTTCTACAGAAAGAGTGTTCAGATCTGCTCAATCAAAAGTATGGTTTAACTCTGTTAGCTGAATGCACAGATCAGAAAGAAGTTTCACCGAATGATTCTGTGTAGTTTATATTTGAAGACATTCCTTTTTCCACTATTACCCTCTTAGCGCTCCGAATCTCCACTTGCATTTTCTACAAAAGGAGGGTTTCATAACTGCTCAATCAAAAATATGTTTTATGTCTGTTAACTGAATTTACAGATCTGAAATAAGTTTCACAGAATGCATCTGTGTAGTTTTTATTTGAAGATATTCTTTTTCCCAATGTAGGCCTCTTAGCGCTTAGCATGTCCAATTGCAGTTTCTACAGAAAGAGTGTTTCAGAACGGCTCAATCAAAAGTAAGGTTCAACTCTGTTAGTTGAATGCACAGAACAGAAAGAATTTTCACAGAATGCTACTGTGTAGTTTATATTTGAATATATTCCTTTTTCGACTATTACCCTCTTAGCGCTCCGAATGTCCACTTGCATTTTCTACAGAAAGAGTGTTCAGAACTGCGCAATCAAAAGTATGGTTTAACTCTGTTAGCTTAATGAACATATCAGAAATAAGTTTCACACAATGCTTCTGTGTAGTTTTTATTTGAAGATATTATTTTTCCCAATAGAGGCCTCTTAGCGCTCAGAATGTCCAATTGCAGTTTCTACAGAAAGAGTGTTTCAGAAAGGCTCAATCAAAAGTAAGGTTCAACTCTGTTAGTTGAATGCACAGAACAGAAAGAAGTTTCATACAATGCTTCTGTGTAGTTTATATTTGAATATATTCCTTTTTCCACTACTACGCTCTTAGCACTCCAAATGTCCAGTTGCATTTTCTACAGAAAGAGTGTTCAGATCTGCTCAATCAAAAGTATGGTTTAACTCTGTTAGCTGAATGCACCGATCAGAAATAAGTTTCACCGAATGATTCTGTGTAGTTTATATTTGAAGACATTCCTTTTTCCACTATTACCCTCTTAGCGCTCCGAATGTCCAGTTGCATTTTCTACAGAAAGAGTGTTCAGATATGCTCAATCAAAAGTATGGTTTAACTCTGTTAGATGAATGCACAGATCAGAAAGAAGTTTCACCGAATGATTCTGTGTAGTTTATATTTGAAGACATTCCTTTTTCCACTATTACCCTCTTAGCGCTCCGAATCTCCACTTGCATTTTCTACAAAAAGGGTGTTTCATAACTGCTCAATCAAAAATATGTTTTATCTCTGTTAACTGAATTTAGAGATCAGAAATAAGTTTCACAGAATGCATCTGTGTAGTTTTTATTTGAAGATATTCTTTTTCCCAATGTAGGCCTCTTAGCGCTTAGCATGTCCAATTGCAGTTTCTACAGAAAGAGTGTTTCAGAACGGCTCAATCAAAAGTAAGGTTCAACTCTGTTAGTTGAATGCACAGAACAGAAAGAATTTTCATAGAATGCTACTGTGTAGTTTATATTTGAATATATTCCTTTCTCCACTATTACCCTCTTAGCGCTCCGAATGTCCACTTACATTTTCTACAGAAGCAGTGTTCTGAACTGTGCAATCAAAAGTATGGTTTAACTCTGTTAGCTTAATGAACATATCAGAAATAAGTTTCACACAATGCTTCTGTGTAGTTTTTATTGGAAGATATTATTTTTCCCAATAGAGGCCTCTTAGCGCTCAGAATGTCCAATTGCAGTTTCTACAGAAAGAGTGTTTCAGAAAGGCTCAATCAAAAGTAAGGTTCAACTCTGTTAGTTGAATGCACAGAACAGAAAGAAGTTTCATACAATGCTTCTGTGTGGTTTATATTTGAACATATTTTTATTCCACTATTACCCACTTAGCGCTACGAATGTCCAGTTGCATTTTCTACAGACAGAGTGTTTCAAAACTGCTCAATCAAAAGTATGGTTTAACTCTGTTAGCTGAATGCTCAGATCAGAAAGAAGTTTCACAGAATGCTTCTGTGTAGTTTATATTTGAACATATTCCTTTTTCCACTACTACTCTCTTAGCGCTCCAAATGTCCAGTTGCATTTTCTACAGAAAGAGTGTTCAGATCTGCTCAATCAAAAGTATAGTTTAACTCTGTTAGCTGAATGCACAGATCAGAAAGAAGTTTCACAGAATGATTCTGTGTAGTTTATATTTGGAGACATTCCTTTTTCCACTATTACCCTCTTAGCGCTCCGAATCTCCACTTGCATTTTCTACAGAAAGAGTGTTTCTGAACGGCTCAATCAAAACTAAGGTTCAACTATTTTAGTTGAACAAACAGAAGAGAAAGAAGTTTCACACAATTCTTCTGTGTAGTTTTTATTTGTAGACATTCTTTTTCCCAATATAGGCCTCTTAGCGCTCAGAATGTCCAATTGCAGTTTCTACAGAAAGAGTGTTTCAGAACGGCTCAATCAAAAGTAAGGTTCAACTCTGTTAGTTGAATGCACAGAACAGAACGAAGTTTCATACAATGCTTCTGTGTAGTTTATATTTGAACATATTCTTTTTTCCACTATTACCCACTTAGCGCTACGAATGTCCAGTTGCATTTTCTACAGACAGAGTGTTTCAAAACTGCTCAATCAAAAGTATGGTTTAACTCTGTTAGCTGAATGCTCAGATCAGAAAGAAGTTTCACAGAATGCTTCTGTGTGGTTTATATTTGAATATATTCCTTTTTCCACTACTACGCTCTTAGCGCTCCAAATGTCCAGTTGCATTTTCTACAGAAAGAGTGATCAGATCTGCTCAATCAAAAGTATGGTTTAACTCTATTAGCTGAATGCACAGATCAGAAAGAAGTTTCACCGAATGATTCTGTGTAGTTTATATTTGAAGACATTCCTTTTTCCACTATTACCCTCTTAGCGCTCCGAATCTCCACTTGCATTTTCTACAAAAAGAGTGTTTCATAACTGCTCAATCAAAAATATGTTTTATCTCTGTTAACTGAATTTACAGATCAGAAATAAGCTTCACAGAATGCATCTGTGTAGTTTTTATTTGAAGATATTCTTTTTCCCAATGTAGGCCTCTTAGCGCTTAGCATGTCCAATTGCAGTTTCTACAGAAAGAGTGTTTCACAACGGCTCAATCAAAAGTAAGGTTCAACTCTGTTAGTTGAATGCACAGAACAGAAAGTATTTTCACAGAATGCTACTGTGTAGTTTATATTTGAATATATTCCTTTTTCCACTATTACCCTCTTAGCGCTCCGAATGTACACTTGCATTTTCTACAGAAAGAGTGTTCAGAACTGCGCAATCAAAAGTATGGTTTAACTCTGTTAGCTTAATGAACATATCAGAAATAAGTTTCACACAATGCTTCTGTGTAGTTTTTATTTGAAGATATTATTTTTCCCAATAGAGGCCTCTTAACGCTCAGAATGTCCAATTGCAGTTTCTACAGAAAGAGTGTTTCAGAAAGGCTCAATCAAAAGTAAGGTTCAACTCTGTTAGTTGAATGCACAGAACAGAAAGAAGTTTCATACAATGCTTCTGTGTAGTTTATATTTGAACATATTCTTTTTTCCACTATTACCGACTTAGCGCTACGAATGTCCAGTTGCATTTTCTACAGACAGAGTGTTTCAAAACTGCTCAATCAAAAGTATGGTTTAACTCTGTTAGCTGAATGCTCAGATCAGAAAGAAGTTTCACAGAATGCTTCTGTGTAGTTTATATTTGAATATATTCCTTTTTCCACTACTACTCTCTTAGCGCTCCAAATGTCCAGTTGCATTTTCTACAGAAAGAGTGATCAGATCTGCTCAATCAAAAGTATGCTTTAACTCTGTTAGCTGAATGCACAGATCAGAAAGAAGTTTCACAGAATGATTCTGTGTAGTTTATATTTGGAGACATTCCTTTTTCCACTATTACCCTCTTAGCGCTCCGAATCTCCACTTGCATTTTCTACAGAAAGAGTGTTTCAGAACGGCTCAATCAAAACTAAGGTTCAACTCTTTTAGTTGAACAAACAGAACAGAAAGAAGTTTCACACAATTCTTCTGTGTAGTTTTTATTTGTAGACATTCTTTTTCCCAATATAGGCCTCTTAGCGCTCAGAATGTCCAATTGCAGTTTCTACAGAAACAGTGTTTCAGAACGGCTCAATCAAAAGTAAGGTTCAACTCTGTTAGTTGAATGCACAGAACAGAAAGAAGTTTCATACAATGCTTCTGTGTAGTTTATATTTGAACATATTCTTTTTTCCACTATTACCCACTTAGCGCTACGAATGTCCAGTTGCATTTTCTACAGACAGAGTGTTTCAAAACTGCTCAATCAAAAGTATGGTTTAACTCTGTTAGCTGAATGCTCAGATCAGAAAGAAGTTTCACAGAATGCTTCTGTGTAGTTTATATTTGAATATATTCCTTTTTCCACTACTACGCTCTTAGCGCTCCAAATGTCCAGTTGCATTTTCTACAGAAAGAGTGTTCAGATCTGCTCAATCAAAAGTATGGTTTAACTCTGTTAGCTGAATGCACAGATCAGAAAGAAGTTTCACCGAATGATTCTGTGTAGTTTATATTTGAAGACATTCCTTTTTCCACTATTACCCACTTAGCGCTCCGAATCTCCACTTGCATTTTCTACAAAAAGAGTGTTTCATAACTGCTCAATCAAAAATATGTTTTATCTCTGTTAACTGAATTTACAGATCAGAAATAAGTTTCACAGAATGCATCTGTGTAGTTTCTATTTGAAGATATTCTTTTTCCCAATGTAGGCCTCTTAGCGCTTAGCATGTCCAATTGCAGTTTCTACAGAAAGAGTGTTTCAGAACGGCTCAATCAAAAGTAAGCTTCAACTCTGTTAGTTGAATGCACAGAACAGAAAGAATTTTCACAGAATGCTACTGTGTAGTTTATATTTGAATATATTCCTTTCTCCACTATTAAACTCTTAGCGCTCCGAATGTCCACTTGCATTTTCTACAGAAAGAGTGTTCAGAACTGCGCAATCAAAACTAAGGTTCAACTCTTTTAGTTGAACAAACAGAACAGAAAGAAATTTCACACAATGCTTCTGTGTAGTTTTTATTTGTAGACATTCTTTTTCCCAATGTAGGCATCTTTGCGCTCAGAATGTCCAATTGCAGTTTCTACAGAAAGAGTGATTCAGAACGGCTCAATCAAACGTAAGGTTCAACTCTGTTAGTTGAATGCACAGAACAGAAAGAAGTTTCATACAATGCTTCTGTTTAGTTTATATTTGAACATATTCTTTTTTCCACTATTACCCACTTAGCGCTACGAATGTCCAGTTGCATTTTCTACAGACAGAGTGTTTCAAAACTGCTCAATCAAAAGTATGGTTTAACTCTGTTAGCTGAATGCTCAGATCAGAAAGAAGTTTCACAGAATGCTTCTGTGTAGTTTATATTTGAATATATTACTTTTTCCAATACTACGCTCTTAGCGCTCCAAATGTCCAGTTGCATTTTCTACAGAAAGAGTGTTCAGATCTGCTCAATCAAAAGTATGGTTTAACTCTGTTAGCTGAATGCACAGATCAGAAAGAAGTTTCACCGAATGATTCTGTGTAGTTTATATTTGAAGACATTCCTTTTTCCAATATTACCCTCTTAGCGCTCCGAATCTCCACTTGCATTTTCTACAAAAAGAGTGTTTCATAACTGCTCAATCAAAAATATGTTTTATCTCTGTTAACTGAATTTACAGATCAGAAATAAGTTTCACAGAATGCATCTGTGTAGTTTTTATTTGAAGATATTCTTTTTCCCAATGTAGGCCTCTTAGCGCTTAGCATGTCCAATTGCAGTTTCTACAGAAAGAGTGTTTCAGAACGGCTCAATCAAAAGTAAGGTTCAACTCTGTTAGTTGAATGCACAGAACAGAAAGAATTTTCACAGAATGCTACTGTGTAGTTTATATTTGAATATATACCTTTTTCCACTATTACCCTCTTAGCGCTCCGAATGTCCACTTGCATTTTCTACAGAAAGAGTGTTCCGAACTGCGCAATCATAAGTATGGTTTAACTCTGTTAGCTTAATGAACATATCAGAAATAAGTTTCACACAATGCTTCTGTGTAGTTTTTATTTGAAGATATTATTTTTCCCAATAAAAGCCTCTTAGCGCTCAGAATGTCCAATTGCAGTTTCTACAGAAAGAGTGTTTCAGAAAGGCTCAATCAAAAGTAAGGTTCAACTCTGTTAGTTGAATGCACAGAACAGAAAGAAGTTTCATACAATGCTTCTGTGTAGTTTATATTTGAACATATTCTTTTTTCCACTATTACCTACTTAGCGCTACGAATGTCCAGTTGCATTTTCTACAGACAGAGTGTTTCAAAACTGCTCAATCAAAGGTATGCTTTAACTCTGTTAGCTGAATGCTCAGATCAGAAAGAAGTTTCACAGAATGCTTCTGTGTAGTTTATATTTGAATATATTCCTTTTTCCACTACTACTCTCTTAGCGCTCCAAATGTCCAGTTGCATTTTCTACAGAAAGAGTGTTCAGATCTGCTCAATCAAAAGTATGGTTTAACTCTGTTAGCTGAATGCACAGATCAGAAAGAACTTTCACAGAATGATTCTCTGTAGTTTATATTTGGAGACATTCCTTTTTCCACTATTACCCTCTTAGCGCTCCGAATCTCCACTTGCATTTTCTACAGAAAGAGTGTTTCAGAACGGCTCAATCAAAACTAAGGTTCAACTCTTTTAGTTGAACAAACAGAACAGAAAGAAGTTTCACACAATTCTTCTGTGTAGTTTTTATTTGTAGACATTCTTTTTCCCAATATAGGCCTCTTAGCGCTCAGAATGTCCAATTGCAGTTTCTACAGAAAGAGTGTTTCAGAACGGCTCAATCAAAAGTAAGGTTCAACTCTGTTAGTTGAATGCACAGAACAGAAAGAAGTTTCATACAATGCTTCTGTGTAGTTTATATTTGAACATATTCTTTTTTCCACTATTACCCACTTAGCACTAAGAATGTCCAGTTGCATTTTCTACAGACAGAGTGTTTCAAAACTGCTCAATCAAAAGTATGGTTTAACTCTGTTAGCTGAATGCTCAGATCAGAAAGAAGTTTCACAGAATGCTTCTGTGTAGTTTATATTTGAATATATTCCTTTTTCCACTACTACTCTCTTAGCGCTCCAAATGTCCAGTTGCATTTTCTACAGAAAGAGTGTTCAGATCTGCTCAATCAAAAGTATGGTTTAACTCTGTTAGCTGAATGCACAGATCAGAAAGGAGTTTCACAGAATGATTCTGTGTAGTTTATATTTGGAGACATTCCTTTTTCCACTATTACCCTCTTAGCGCTCCGAATCTCCACTTGCATTTTCTACAGAAAGAGTGTTTCAGAACGGCTCAATCAAAACTAAGGTTCAACTCTTTTAGTTGAACAAACAGAACAGAAAGAAGTTTCACACAATTCTTCTGTGTAGTTTTTATTTGTAGACATTCTTTTTCCCAATATAGGCCTCTTAGCGCTCAGAATGTCCAATTGCAGTTTCTACAGAAAGAGTGTTTCAGAAGGGCTCAATCAAAAGTAAGGTTCAACTCTGTTATTTGAATGCACAGAACAGAAAGAAGTTTCATACAATGCTTCTGTGTAGTTCATATTTGAACATATTCTTTTTTCCACTATTACCCATTTAGCGCTACGAATGTCCAGTTGCATTTTCTACAGACAGAGTGTTTCAAAACTGCTCAATCAAAAGTATGGTTTAACTCTGTTAGCTGAATGCTCAGATCAGAAAGAACTTTCACAGAATGCTTCTGTGTAGTTTATATTTGAATATATTCCTTTTTCCACTACTATGCTCTTAGCGCTCCAAATGTCCAGTTGCATTTTCTACAGAAAGAGTGTTCAGATCTGCTCAATCAAAAGTATGGTTTAACTCTGTTAGCTGAATGCACAGATCAGAAAGAAGTTTCACCGAATGATTCTGTGTAGTTTATATTTGAAGACATTCCTTTTTCCACTATTACCCTCTTAGCGCTCCGAATCTCCACTTGCATTTTCTACAAAAAGAGTGTTTCATAACTGCTCAATCAAAAATATGTTTTATCTCTGTTAACTGAATTTACACATCAGAAATAAGTTTCACAGAATGCATCTGTGTAGTTTTTATTTGAAGATATTCTTTTTCCCAATGTAGGCCTCTTAGCGCTTAGCATGTCCATTTGCAGTTTCTACAGAAAGAGTGTTTCAGAACGGCTCAATTAAAAGTAAGGTTCAACTCTGTTAGTTGAATGCACAGAACAGAAAGAATTTTCACAGAATGCTACTGTGTAGTTTATATTTGAATATATTCCTTTTTCCACTATTACCCTCTTAGCGCTCCGAATGTCCACTTGCATTTTCTACAGAAAGAGTGTTCAGAACTGCGCAATCAAAAGTATGGTTTAACTCTGTTAGCTTAATGAACATATCAGAAATAAGTTTCACACAATGCTTCTGTGTAGTTTTTATTTGAAGTTATTATTTTTCCCAATAGAGGCCTCTTAGCGCTCAGAATGTCCAATTGCAGTTTCTACAGAAAGAGTGTTTCAGAAAGGCTCAATCAAAAGTAAGGTTCAACTCTGTTAGTTGAATGCACAGAACAGAAAGAAGTTTCATACAATGCTTCTGTGTAGTTTATATTTGAACATATTCTTTTTTCCACTATTACCCACTTAGCGCTACGAAAGTCCAGTTGCATTTTCTACAGACAGAGTGTTTCAAAACTGCTCAATCAAAAGTATGGTTTAACTCTGTTAGCTGAATGCACAGATCAGAAAGAAGTTTCACAGAATGATTCTGTGTAGTTTATATTTGTTGACATTCCTTTTTCCACTATTACCCTCTTAGCGCTCCGAATCTCCACTTGCATTTTCTACAGGAGTGTTTCAGAACGGCTCAATCAAAACTAAGGTTCAACCCTTTTAGTTGAACAAACAGAACAGAAAGAAGTTTCACACAATTCTTCTGTGTAGTTTTTATTTGTAGATATTCTTTTTCCCAATATAGGCCTCTTAGCGCTCAGAATGTCCAATTGCAGTTTCTACAGAAAGAGTGTTTCAGAACGGCTCAATCAAAAGTAAGGTTCAACTCTGTTAGTTGAATGCACAGAACAGAAAGAAGTTTCATACAATGCTTCTGTGTAGTTTATATTTGAACATATTCTTTTTTCCACTATTACCCACTTAGCGCTACGAATGTCCAGTTGCATTTTCTACAGACAGAGTGTTTCAAAACTGCTCAATCAAAATTATGGTTTAACTCTGTTAGCTGAATGCTCAGATCAGAAAGAAGTTTCACAGAATGCTTCTGTGTAGTTTATATTTGAATATATTCCTTTTTCCACTACTACTCTCTTAGCGCTCCAAATGTCCAGTTGCATTTTCTACAGAAAGAGTGTTCAGATCTGCTCAATCAAAAGTATGGTTTAACTCTGTTAGCTGAATGCCCAGATCAGAAAGAAGTTTCACAGAATGATTCTGTGTAGTTTATATTTGGAGACATTCCTTTTTCCACTATTACCCTCTTAGCGCTCCGAATCTCCACTTGCATTTTCTACAGAAAGAATGTTTCAGAACGGCTCAATCAAAACTAAGTTTCAAATCTTTTAGTTGAACAAACAGAACAGAAAGAAGTTTCACACAATTCTTCTGTGTAGTTTTTATTTGTAGACATTCTTTTTCCCAATATAGGCCTCTTAGCGCTCAGAATGTCCAATTGCAGTTTCTACAGAAAGAGTTTTTCAGAACGGCTCAATCAAAAGTAAGGTTCAACTCTGTTAGTTGAATGCACAGAACAGAAAGAAGTTTCATACAATGCTTCTGTGTAGTTTATATTTGAACATATTCTTTTTTCCACTATTACCCACTTAGCGCTACGAATGTCCAGTGGCAATTTCTACAGACAGAGTGTTTCAAAACTGCTCAATCAAAAGTATGGTTTAACTCTGTTAGCTGAATGCTCAGATCAGAAAGAAGTTTCACAGAATGCTTCTGTGTAGTTTATATTTGAATATATTCCTTTTTCCACTACTAATCTCTTAGCGCTCCAAATGTCCAGTTGCATTTTCTACAGAAAGAGTGTTCAGATCTGCTCAATCAAAAGTATGGTTTAACTCTGTTAGCTGAATGCACAGATCAGAAAGAAGTTTCACAGAAAGATTCTGTGTAGTTTATATTTGGAGACATTCCTTTTTCCACTATTACCCTCTTAGCGCTCCGAATCTCCACTTGCATTTTCTACAGAAAGAGTGTTTCAGAACGGCTCAATCAAAACTAAGGTTCAACTCTTTTAGTTGAACAAACAGAACAGAAAGAAGTTTCACACAATTCTTCTGTGTAGTTTTTATTTGTAGACATTCTTTTTCCCAATTTAGGCCTCTTAGCGCTCAGAATGTCCAATTGCAGTTTCTACAGAAAGAGTGTTTCAGAACGGCTCAATCAAAAGTAAGGTTCAACTCTGTTAGTTGAATGCACAGAACAGAAAGAAGTTTCATACAATGCTTCTGTGTAGTTTATATTTGAACATATTCTTTTTTCCACTATTACCCACTTAGCGCTACGAATGTCCAGTGGCATTTTCTACAGACAGAGTGTTTCAAAACAGCTCAATCAAAAGTATGGTTTAACTCTGTTAGCTGAATGCTCAGATCCGAAAGAAGTTTCACAGAATGCTTCTGTGTAGTTTATATTTGAATATATTCCTTTTTCCACTGCTACTCTCTTAGCGCTCCAAATGTCCATTTGCATTTTCTACAGAAAGAGTGTTCAGATCTGCTCAATCAAAAGTATGGTTTAACTCTGTTAGCTGAATGCACAGATCAGAAAGAAGTTTCACAGAATGATTCTGTGTAGTTTATATTTGGAGACATTCCTTTTTCCACTATTACCCTCTTAGCGCTCCGAATCTCCACTTGCATTTTCTACAGAAAGAGTGTTTCAGAACGGCTCAATCAAAACTAAAGTTCAACCCTTTAGTTGAACAAACAGAACAGAAAGAAATTTCACACAATTATTCTGTGTAGTTTTTATTTGTTGACATTCTTTTTCCCAATATAGGCCTCTTAGCGCTCAGAATGTCCAATTGCAGTTTCTTCAGAAAGAGTGTTTCAGAACGGCTCAATCAAAAGTAAGGTTCAACTCTGTTAGTTGAATGCACAGAACAGAAAGATGTTTCATACAATGCTTCTGTGTAGTTTATATTTGAACATATTCTTTTTTCCACTATTACCCACTTAGCGCTACGAATGTCCAGTTGCATTTTCTACAGACAGAGTGTTTCAAAACTGCTCAATCAAAAGTATGGTTTAACTCTGTTAGCTGAATGCTCAGATCAGAAAGAAGTTTCACAGAATGCTTCTGTGTAGTTTATATTTCAATATATTCCTTTTTTTAACTACTACGCTCTTAGCGCTCCAAATGTCCAGTTGCATTTTCTACAGAAAGAGTGTTCAGATCTGCTCAATCAAAAGTATGTTTTAACTCGGTTAGCTGAATGCACAGATCAGAAAGAAGTTTCACCGAATGATTCTGTGTAGTTTATATTTGAAGACATTCCTTTTTCAACTATTACCCTCTTAGCGCTCCGAATCTCCACTTGCATTTTCTACAAAAAGAGTGTTTCATAACTGCTCAATCAAAAATATGTTTTATCTCTGTTAACTGAATTTACAGATCAGAAATAAGTTTCACAGAATGCATCTGTGTAGTTTTTATTTGAAGATATTATTTTTCCCAATGTAGGCCTCTTAGCGCTTAGTATGTCCAATTGCAGTTTCTACAGAAAGAGTGTTTCAGAAAGGCTCAATCAAAAGTAAGGTTCAACTCTGTTAGTTGAATGCACAGAACAGAAAGAATTTTCACAGAATGCTACTGTGTAGTTTATATTTGAATATATTCCTTTCTCCACTATTACCCTCTTAGCGCTCCGAATGTCCACTTGCATTTTCTACAGAAAGAGTGTTCAGAACTGCGCAATCAAAAGTATGGTTTAACTCTGTTAGCTTAATGAACATATCAGAAATAAGTTTCACACAATGCTTCAGTGTAGTTTTTATTTGAAGATATTATTTTTCCCAATAGAGGCCTCTTAGTGCTCAGAATGTCCAATTGCAGATTATACAGAAAGAGTGTTTCAGAAAGGCTCAATCAAAAGTAAGGTTCAACTCTGTTAGTTGAATGCACAGAACAGAAAGTAGTTTCATACAATGCTTCTGTGTAGTTTATATTTGAACATATTCTTTTTTCCACTATTACCCACTTAGCGCTACGAATGTCCAGTTGCATTTTCTACAGACAGAGTGTTCCAAAACTGCTCAATCAAAAGTATGGTTTAACTCTGTTAGCTGAATGCTCAGATCAGAAAGAAGTTTCACAGAATGCTTCTGTGTAGTTTATATTTGAATATATTCCTTTTTCCACTACTACTCTCTTAGCGCTCCAAATGTCCAGTTGCATTTTCTACAGAAAGAGTGTTCAGATCTGCTGAATCAAAAGTATGTTTTAACTCTGTTAGCTCAATGCACAGATCAGAAAGAAGTTTCACAGAATGATTCTGTGTAGTTTATATTTGGAGACATTCCTTTTTCCACTATTACTCTCTTAGCGCTCCGATTCTCCACTTGCATTTTCTACAGAAAGAGTGTTTCAGAACGGCTCAATCAAAAGTAAGGTTCAACTCTGTTAGTTGAATGCGCAGAACAGAAAGAAGTTTCATACAATGCTTCTGTGTAGTTTATATTTGAACATATTCTTTTTTCCACTATTACCCACTTAGCGCTACGAATGTCCAGTTGCATTTTCTACAGACAGAGTGTTTCAAAACTGCTCAATCAAAAGTATGGTTTAACTCTGTTAGCTGAATGCTCAGATCAGAAAGAAGTTTCACAGAATGCTTCTGTGTAGTTTATATTTGAATATATTCCTTTTTCCACTACTACGCTCTTAGCGCTCCAAATGTCCAGTTGCATTTTCTACAGAAAGAGTGTTCAGATCTGCTCAATCAAAAGTATGGTTTAACTCTGTTAGCTGAATGCACAGATCAGAAAGTAGTTTCACCGAATGATTCTGTGTAGTTTATATTTGAAGACATTCCTTTTTCCACTATTACCCTCTTAGCGCTCCGAATCTCCACTTGCATTTTCTACAAAAAGAGTGTTTCATTACTGCTCAATCAAAAATATGTTTTATCTCTGTTAACTGAATTTACAGATCAGAAATAAGTTTCACAGAATGCATCTGTGTAGTTTTTATTTGAAGATATTCTTTTTCCCAATGTAGGCCTCTTAGCGCTTAGCATTTCCAATTGCAGTTTCTACAGAAAGAGTGTTTCAGAACGGCTCAATCAAAAGTAAGGTTCAACTCTGTTAGTTGAATGCACAGAACAGAAAGAATTTTCACAGAATGCTACTGTGTAGTTTATATTTGAATATATTCCTTTCTCCACTCTTACCCTCTTAGCGCTCCGAATGTCCACTTGCATTTTCTACAGAAAGAGTGTTCAGAACTGCGCAATCAAAAGTATGGTTTAACTCTGTTAGCTTAATGAACATATCAGAAATAAGTTTCACACAATGCTTCTGTGTAGTTTTTATTTGAAGATATTATTTTTCCCAATAGAGGCCTCTTAGCGCTCAGAATGTCCAATTGCAGTTTCTACAGAAAGAGTGTTTCAGAAAGGCTCAATCAAAAGTAAGGTTCAACTCTGTTAGTTGAATGCACAGAACAGAAAGTAGTTTCATACAATGCTTCTGTGTAGTTTATATTTGAACATATTCTTTTTTCCACTATTACCCACTTAGCGCTACGAATGTCCAGTTGCATTTTCTACAGACAGAGTGTTCCAAAACTGCTCAATCAAAAGCATGGTTTAACTCTGTTAGCTGAAGGCTCAGATCAGAAAGAAGTTTCACAGAATGCTTCTGTGTAGTTTATATTTGAATATATTCCTTTTTCCACTACTACTCTCTTAGCGCTCCAAATGTCCAGTTGCATTTTCTACAGAAAGAGTGTTCAGATCTGCTCAATCAAAAGTATGGTTTAACTCTGTTAGCTGAATGCACAGATCAGAAAGAAGTTTCACAGAATGATTCTGTGTAGTTTATATTTGGACACATTCCTTTTTCCACTATTACCCTCTTAGCGCTCCGAATCTCCACTTGCATTTTCTACAGAAAGAGTGTTTCAGAACGGCTCAATCAAAACTAATGTTCAACTCTTTTAGTTGAACAAACAGAACAGAAAGAAGTTTCACACAATTCTTCTGTGTAGTTTTTATTTGTAGACATTCTTTTTCCCAATATAGGCCTCTTAGCGCTCAGAATGTCCAATTGCAGTTTCTACAGAAAGAGTGTTTCAGAACGGCTCAATCAAAAGTAAGGTTCAACTCTGTTAGTTGAATGCACAGAACAGAAAGAAGTTTCATACAATGCTTCTGTGTAGTTTATATTTGAACATATTCTTTTTTCCACTATTACCCACTTAGCGCTACGAATGTCCAGTTGCATTTTCTACAGACAGAGTGTTTCAAAACTGCTGTATCAAAAGTATGGTTTAACTCTGTTCGCTGAATGCTCAGATCAGAAAGAAGTTTCACAGAAAGCTTCTGTGTAGTTTATATTTGAATATATTCCTTTTTTTAACTACTACGCTCTTAGCGCTCCAAATGTCCAGTTGCATTTTCTACAGAAAGAGTGTTCAGATCTGCTCAATCAAAAGTATGGTTTAACTCTGTTAGCTGAATGCACAGATCAGAAAGAAGTTTCACCGAATGATTCTGTGTAGTTTATATTTGAAGACATTCCTTTTTCCACTATTACCCTCTTAGCGCTCCGAATCTCCACTTGCATTTTCTACAAAAAGAGTGTTTCATAACTGCTCAATCAAAAATATGTTTTATCTCTGTTAACTGAATTTACAGATCAGAAATAAGTTTCACAGAATGCATCTGTGTAGTTTTTATTTGAAGATATTCTTTTTCCCAATGTAGGCCTCTTAGCGCTTAGCATGTCCAATTGCAGTTTCTACAGAAAGAGTGTTTCAGAACGGCTCAATCAAAAGTAAGGTTCAACTCTGTCAGTTGAATGCACAGAACAGAAAGAATTTTCACAGAATGCTACTGTGTAGTTTATATTTGAATATATTCCTTTTTCCACTATTACCCTCTTAGCGCTCCGAATGTCCACTTGCATTTTCTACAGAAAGAGTGTTCAGAACTGCGCAATCAAAAGTATGGTTTAACTCTGTTAGCTTAATGAACATATCAGAAATAAGTTTCACACAATGCTTCTGTGTAGTTTTTATTTGAAGATATTATTTTTTCCAATAGAGGCCTCTTAGCGCTCAGAATGTCCAATTGCAGTTTCTTCAGAAAGAGTGTTTCAGAACGGCTCAATCAAAAGTAAGGTTCAACTCTGTTAGTTGAATGCACAGAACAGAAAGTATTTTCACAGAATGCTACTGTGTAGTTTATATTTGAATATATTACTTTCTCCACTATTACCCTCTTAGCGCTCCGAATGTCCACTTGCATTTTCTACAGAAAGAGTGTTCAGAACTGCGCAATCAAAAGTATGGTTTAACTCTGTTAGCTTAATGAACATATCAGAAATAAGTTTCACACAATGCTTCTGTGTAGTTTTTATTTGAAGATATTATTTTTCCCAATAGAGGCCTCTTAGCGCTCAGAATGTCCAATTTCAGTTTCTACAGAAAGAGTGTTTCAGAAAGGCTCAATCAAAAGTAAGGTTCAACTCTGTTAGTTGAATGCACAGAACAGAAAGTAGTTTCATACAATGCTTCTGTGTAGTTTATATTTGAACATATTCTTTTTTCCACTATTACCCACTTAGCGCTACGAATGTCCAGTTGCATTTTCTACAGACAGAGTGTTTCAAAACTGCTCAATCAAAAGTATGGTTTAACTCTGTTAGCTGAATGCTCAGATCAGAAAGAAGTTTCACATAATGCTTCTGTGTAGTTTATATTTGAATATATTCCTTTTTCCACTACTACTCTCTTAGCGCTCCAAATGTCCAGTTGCATTTTCTACAGAAAGAGTGTTCAGATCTGCTCAATCAAAAGTACGGTTTAACTCTGTTAGCTGAATGCACAGATCAGAAAGAAGTTTCACAGAATGATTCTGTGTAGTTTATATTTGGAGACATTCCTTTTTCCACTATTACCCTCTTAGCGCTCCGAATCTCCACTTGCATTTTCTACAGAAAAAGTGTTTCAGAACGGCTTAATCAAAACTAAGGTTCAACTCTTTTAGTTGAACAAACAGAAAAGAAAGAAGTTTCACACAATTCTTCCGTGTAGTTTTTATTTGTAGACATCATTTTTCCCAATATAGGCCTCTTAGCGCTCAGAATGTCCAATTGCAGTTTCTACAGAAAGAGTGTTTCAGAACGGCTAAATCAAAAGTAAGGTTCAACTCTGTTAGTTGAATGCACAGAACAGAAAGAAGTTTCATACAATGCTTCTGTGTAGTTTATATTTGAACATATTCTTTTTTCCACTATTACCCACTTAGCGCTACGAATGTCCAGTTGCATTTTCTACAGACAGAGTGTTTCAAAACTGCTTAATCCAAAGTATGGTTTAACTCTGTTAGCTGAATGCTCAGATCAGAAAGAAGTTTCACAGAATGCTTCTGTGTAGTTTATATTTGAATATATTCCTTTGTCCACTACTACTCTCTTAGCGCTCCAAATGTCCAGTTGCATTTTCTACAGAAAGAGTGTTCAGATCTGCTCAATCAAAATATGGTTTAACTCTGTTAGCTGAATGCTCAGATCAGAAAGAAGTTTCACAGAATGCTTCTGTGTAGTTTATATTTGAATATATTCCTTTTTCCACTACTACGCTCTTAGCGCTCCAAATGTCCACTTGCATTTTCTACACAAAGAGTGTTCAGATCTGCTCAATCAAAAATATGTTTTTTCTCTGTTAACTGAATTTACAGATCAGAAATAAGTTTCACAGAATGCATCTGTGTAGTTTTTATTTGAAGAAATTCTTTTTCCCAATGTAGGCCTCTTAGCGCTTAGCATGTCCAATTGCAGTTTCTACAGAAAGAGTGTTTCAGAACGGCTCAATTAAAAGTAAGGTTCAACTCTGTTAGTTGAATGCACAGAACAGAAAGAATTTTCACAGAATGCTACTGTGTAGTTTATATTTGAATATATTCCTTTTTCCACTATTAACCTCTTAGCGCTCCGAATGTCCACTTGCATTTTCTACAGAAAGAGTGTTCAGAACTGCGCAATCAAAAGTATGGTTTAACTCTGTTAGCTTAATGAACATATCAGAAATAAGTTTCACAAAATGCTTCTGTGTAGTTTTTATTTGAAGATATTATTTTTCCCAATAGAGGCCTCTTAGCGCTCAGAATGTCCAATTGCAGTTTCTACAGAAAGAGTGTTTCAGAAAGGCTCAATCAAAAGTAAGGTTCAACTCTGTTAGTTGAATGCACAGAACAGAAAGAAGTTTCATACAATGCTTCTGTGTAGTTTATACTTGAACATATTCTTTTTTCCACTATTACCCACTTAGCGCTACGAATGTCCAGTTGCATTTTCTACAGACAGAGTGTTTCAAAACTGCTCAATCAAAAGTATGGTTTAACTCTGTTAGCTGAATGCTCGGATCAGAAAGAAGTTTCACAGAATGCTTCTGTGTAGTTTATATTTGAATATATTCCTTTTTCCACTACTACTCTCTTAGCGCTCCAAATGTCCAGTTGCATTTTCTACAGAAAGAGTGTTCAGATCTGCTCAATCAAAAGTATGGTTTAACTCTGTTAGCTGAATGCACAGATCAGAAAGAAGTTTCACAGAATGATTCTGTGTAGTTTATATTTGGAGACATTCCTTATTCCACTATTACCCTCTTAGCGCTCCGAATCTCCACTTGCATTTTCTACAAAAAGAGTGTTTCATAACTGCTCAATCAAAAATATGTTTTATCTCTGTTAACTGAATTTACAGATCAGAAATAAGTTTCACAGAATGCATCTGTGTAGTTTTTATTTGAAGATATTCTTTTTCCCAATGTAGGCCTCTTAGCGCTTAGCATGTCCAATTGCAGTTTCTACAGAAAGAGTGTTTCAGAACGGCTCAATTAAAAGTAAGGTTCAACTCTGTTAGTTGAATGCACAGAACAGAAAGAATTTTCACAGAATGCTACTGTGTAGTTTATATTTGAATATATTCCTTTTTCCACTATTACCCTCTTAGCGCTCCGAATGTCCACTTGCATTATCTACAGAAAGAGTGTTCAGAACTGCGCAATCAAAAGTATGGTTTAACTCTGTTAGCTTAATAAACATATCAGAAATAAGTTTCACACAATGCTTCTGTGTAGTTTTTATTTGAAGATATTATTTTTCCCAATAGAGGCCTCTTAGCGCTCAGAATGTCCAATTGCAGTTTCTACAGAAAGAGTGTTTCAGAAAGGCTCAATCAAATGTAAGGTTCAACTCTGTTAGTTGAATGCACAGAACAGAAAGAAGTTTCATACAATGCTTCTGTGTAGTTTATATTTGAACATATTCTTTTTTCCACTATTACCCACTTAGCGCTACGAATGTCCAGTTGCATTTTCTACAGACAGAGTGTTTCAAAACTGCTCAATCAAAAGTATGTTTTAACTCTGTTAGCTGAATGCTCAGATCAGAAAGAAGTTTCACAGAATGCTTCTATGTAGTTTATATTTGAATATATTACTTTGTCCACTACTACTCTCTTAGCGCTCCAAATGTCCAGTTGCATTTTCTACAGAAAGAGTGTTCAGATCTGCTCAATCAAAAGTATGGTTTAACTCTGTTAGCTGAATGCTCAGATCAGAAAGAAGTTTCACAGAATGCTTCTGTGTAGTTTATATTTGAATATATTCCTTTTTCCACTACTACGCTCTTAGCGCTCCAAATGTCCAGTTGCATTTTCTACACAAAGAGTGTTCAGATCTGCTCAATCAAAGGTATGGTATAACTCTGTTAGCTGAATGCACAGATCAGAAAGAAGTTTCACCGAATGATTCTGTGTAGTTTATATTTGAAGACATTCCTTTTTCCACTATTACCCTCTTAGCGCTCCGAATCTCCACTTGCATTTTCTATAAAAAGAGTGTTTCATAACTGCTCAATCAAAAATATGTTTTATCTCTGTTAACTGAATTAACAGATCAGAAATAAGTTTCACAGAATGCATCTGTGTAGTTTTTATTTGAAGATATTCTTTTTCCCAATGTAGGCCTCTTAGCGCTTAGCATGTCCAATTGCAGTTTCTACAGAAAGAGTGTTTCAGAAAGGCTCAATCAAAAGTAAGGTTCAACTCTGTTAGTTGAATGCACAGAACAGAAAGAAGTTTCATACAATGATTCTGTGTAGTTTATATTTGAACATATTCTTTTTTCCACTATTACCCACTTAGCGCTACGAATGTCCAGTTGCATTTTCTACAGACAGAGTGTTTCAAAACTGCTCAATCAAAAGTATGGTTTAACTCTGTTAGCTGAATGCTCAGATCAGAAAGAAGTTTCACAGAATGCTTCTGTGTAGTTTATATTTGAATATATTCCTTTTTCCACTACTACGCTTTTAGCGCTCAAAATGTCCAGTTGCATTTTCTACAGAAAGAGTGTTCAGATCTGCTCAATCAAAAGTATGGTTTAACTCTGTTAGCTGAATGCACAGATCAGAAAGAAGTTTCACCGAAGGATTCTGTGTAGTTTATATTTGAAGACATTCCTTTTTCCACTATTACCCTCTTAGCGCTCCGAATCTCCACTTGCATTTTCTACAAAAAGAGTGTTTCATAACTGCTCAATCAAAAATATGTTTTATCTCTGTTAACTGAATTTATAGATCAGAAATAAGTTTCACAGAATGCATCTGTGTAGATTTTATTTGAAGATATTCTTTTTCCCAATGTAGGCCTCTTAGCGCTTAGCATGTCCAATTGCAGTTTCTACAGAAAGAGTGTTTCAGAACGGCTCAATCAAAAGTAAGCTTCAACTCTGTTAGTTGAATGCACAGAACAGAAAGAATTTTCACAGAATGCTACTGTGTAGTTTATATTTGAATATATTCCTTTCTCCACTATTACCCTCTTAGCGCTCCGAATGTCCACTTGCATTTTCTACAGAAAGAGTGTTCAGAACTGCGCAATCAAAAGTATGGTTTAACTCTGTTAGCTTAATGGACATATCAGAAATAAGTTTCACACAATGCTTCTGTGTAGTTTTTATTTGAAGATATTATTTTTCCCTATATAGGCCTCTTAGCGCTCAGAATGTCCAATTGCAGTTTCTACAGAAAGAGTGTTTCAGAAAGGCTCAATCAAAAGTAAGGTTCAACTCTGTTAGTTGAATGCACAGAACAGAAAGAAATTTCATACAATGCTTCTGTGTAGTTTATATTTGAACATATTCTTTTTTCCACCATTACCCACTTGGCGCTACGAATGTCAAGTTGCATTTTCTACAGACAGAGTGTTTCAAAACTGCTCAATCAAAAGTATGGTTTAACTCTGTTAGCTGAATGCTCAGATCAGAAAGATGTTTCACATAATGCTTCTGTGTAGTTTATATTTGAATATATTCCTTTTTCCACTACTACTCTCTTAGCGCTCCAAATGTCCAGTTGCATTTTCTACAGAAAGAGTGTTCAGATCTGCTCAATCAAAAGTATGGTTTAACTCTGTTAGCTGAATGCACAGATCAGAAAGAAGTTTCACAGAATGATTCTGTGTAGTTTATATTTGGAGACATTCCTTTTTCCACTATTACCCTCTTAGCGCTCCGAATCTCCACTTGCATTTTCTACAAAAAGAGTGTTTCATAACTGCTCAATCAAAAATATGTTTTATCTCTGTTAACTGAATTTACAGATCAGAAATAAGTTTCGCAGAATGCATCTGTGTAGTTTTTATTTGAAGATATTCTTTTTCCCAATGTAGGCCTCTTAGCGCTTAGCATGTAAAATTGCAGTTTCTACAGAAAGAGTGTTTCAGAACGGCTCATTTAAAAGTAAGGTTCAACTCTGTTAGTTGAATGCACAGAACAGAAAGAATTTTCACAGAATGCTACTGTGTAGTTTATATTTGAATATATTCTTTTTCCACTATTACCCTCTTAGCGCTCCGAATGTCCACTTGCATTATCTACAGAAAGAGTGTTCAGAACTGCGCAATCAAAAGTATGGTTTAACTCTGTTAGCTTAATGAACATTTCAGAAATAAGTTTCACACAATGCTTCTGTGTAGTTTTTATTTGAAGATATTATTTTTCCCAATAGAGGCCTCTTAGCGCTCAGAATGTCCAATTGCAGTTTCTACAGAAAGAGTGTTTCAGAAAGGCTCAATCAAAAGTAAGGTTCAACTCTGTTAGTTGAATGCACAGAACAGAAAGAAGTTTCATACAATGCTTCTGTGTAGTTTATATTTGAACATATTCTTTTTTCCACTATTACCCACTTAGCGCTGCGAATGTCCAGTTGCATTTTCTACAGACAGAGTGTTTCAAAACTGCTCAATCAAAAGTATGGTTTAACTCTGTTAGCTGAATGCTCAGATCCGAAAGAAGTTTCACAGAATGCTTCTGTGTAGTTTATATTTGAATATATTCCTTTGTCCACTACTACTCTCTTAGCGCTCCAAATGTCCAGTTGCATTTTCTACAGAAAGAGTGTTCAGATCTGCTCAATCAAAAGTATGGTTTAACTCTGTTAGCTGAATGCTCAGATCAGAAAGAAGTTTCACAGAATGCTTCTGTGTAGTTTATATTTGAATATATTCCTTTTTCCACTACTACGCTCTTAGCGCTCCAAATGTCCAGTTGCATTTTCTACACAAAGAGTGTTCAGATCTGCTCAATCAAAAGTATGGTATAACTCTGTTAGCTGAATGCACAGATCAGAAAGATGTTTCACCGAATGATTCTGTGTAGTGTATATTTGAAGACATTCCTTTTTCCACTATTACCCTCTTAGCGCTCCGAATCTCCACTTGCATTTTCTACAAAAAGAGTGTTTCATAACTGCTCAATCAAAAATATGTTTTATCTCTGTTAACTGAATTTACAGATCAGATATAAGTTTCACAGAATGCATCTGTGTAGTTTTTATTTGAAGATATTCTTTTTCCCAATGTAGGCCTCTTAGCGCTTAGCATGTCCAATTGCAGTTTCTACAGAAAGAGTGTTTCAGAAAGGCTCAATCAAAACTAAGGTTCAACTCTGTTAGTTGAATGCACAGAACAGAAAGAAGTTTCATACAATGATTCTGTGTAGTTTATATTTGAACATATTCTTTTTTCCACTATTACCCACTTAGCGCTACGAATGTCCAGTTGCATTTTCTACAGACAGAGTGTTTCAAAACTGCTCAATCAAAAGTATGGTTTAACTCTGTTAGCTGAATGCTCAGATCAGAAAGAAGTTTCACAGAATGCTTCTGTGTAGTTTATATTTGAATATATTCCTTTTTCCACTACTACGCTCTTAGCGCTCCAAATGTCCAGTTGCATTTTCTACAGAAAGAGTGTTCAGATCTGCTCAATCAAAAGTATGGTTTAACTCTGTTAGCTGAATGCACAGATCAGAAAGAAGTTTCACCGAAGGATTCTGTGTAGTTTATATTTGAAGACATTCCTTTTTCCACTATTACCCTCTTAGCGCTCCGAATCTCCACTTGCATTTTCTACAAAAAGAGTGTTTCATAACTGCTCAATCAAAAATATGTTTTATCTCTGTTAACTGAATTTACAGATCAGAAATAAGTTTCACAGAATGCATCTGTGTAGATTTTATTTGAAGATATTATTTTTCCCAATGTAGGCCTCTTAGCGCTTAGCATGTCCAATGGCAGTTTCTACAGAAAGAGTGTTTCAGAACGGCTCAATCAAAAGTAAGCTTCAACTCTGTTAGTTGAATGCACAGAACAGAAAGAATTTTCACAGAATGCTACTGTGTAGTTTATATTTGAATATATTCCTTTCTCCACTATTACCCTCTTAGCGCTCCGAATGTCCACTTGCATTTTCTACAGAAAGAGTGTTCAGAACTGCGCAATCAAAAGTATGGTTTAACTCTGTTAGCTTAATGAACATATCAGAAATAAGTTTCACACAATGCTTCTGTGTAGTTTTTATTTGAAGATATTATTTTTCCCTATATAGGCCTCTTAGCGCTCAGAATGTCCAATTGCAGTTTCTACAGAAAGAGAGTTTCAGAAAGGCTCAATCAAAAGTAAGGTTCAACTCTGTTAGTTGAATGCACAGAACAGAAAGAAATTTCATACAATGCTTCTGTGTAGTTTATATTTGAACATATTTTTCCACCATTACCCACTTGGCGCTACGAATGTCCAGTTGCATTTTCTACAGACAGAGTGTTTCAAAACTGCTCAATCAAAAGTATGGTTTAACTCTGTTAGCTGAATGCTCAGATCAGAAAGATGTTTCACATAATGCTTCTGTGTAGTTTATATTTGAATATATTCCTTTTTCCACTACTACTCTCTTAGCGCTCCAAATGTCCAGTTGCATTTTCTACAGAAAGAGTGTTCAGATCTGCTCAATCAAAAGTATGGTTTAACTCTGTTAGCTGAATGCACAGATCAGAAAGAAGTTTCACAGAGTGATTCTGTGTAGTTTATATTTGGAGACATTCCTTTTTCCACTATTACCCTCTTAGCGCTCCGAATCTCCACTTGCATTTTCTACAAAAAGAGTGTTTCATAACTGCTCAATCAAAAATATGTTTTATCTCTGTTAACTGAATTTACAGATCAGAAATAAGTTTCACAGAATGCATCTGTGTAGTTTTTATTTGAAGATATTCTTTTTCCCAATGTAGGCCTCTTAGCGCTTAGCATGTCCAATTGCAGTTTCTACAGAAAGAGTGTTTCAGAACGGCTCAATTAAAAGTAAGGTTCAACTCTGTTAGTTGAATGCACAGAACAGAAAGAATTTTCACAGAATGCTACTGTGTAGTTTATATTTGAATATATTCCTTTTTCCACTATTACCCTCTTAGCGCTCCGAATGTCCACTTGCATTATCTACAGAAAGAGTGTTCAGAACTGCGCAATCAAAAGTATGGTTTAACTCTGTTAGCTTAATGAACATTTCAGAAATAAGTTTCACACAATGCTTCTGTGTAGTTTTTATTTGAAGATATTATTTTTCCCAATAGAGGCCTCTTAGCGCTCAGAATGTCCAATTGCAGTTTCTACAGAAAGAGTGTTTCAGAAAGGCTCAATCAAAAGTAAGGTTCAACTCTGTTAGTTGAATGCACAGAACAGAAACAAATTTCATACAATGTTTCTGTGTAGTTTATATTTGAACATATTCTTTTTTCCACTATTACCCACTTAGCGCTACGAATGTCCAGTTGCATTTTCTACAGACAGAGTGTTTCAAAACTGCTCAATCAAAAGTATGGTTTAACTCTGTTAGCTGAATGCTCAGATCAGAAAGAAGTTTCACAGAATGCTTCTGTGTAGTTTATATTTGAATATATTCCTTTGTCCACTACTACTCTCTTAGCGCTCCAAATGTCCAGTTGCATTTTCTACAGAAAGAGTGTTCAGATCTGCTCAATCAAAAGTATGGTTTAACTCTGTTAGCTGAATGCTCAGATCAGAAAGAAGTTTCACAGAAGGCTTCTGTGTAGTTTATATTTGAATATATTCCTTTTTCCACTACTACGCTCTTAGCGCTCCAAATGTCCAGTTGCATTTTCTACACAAAGAGTGTTCAGATCTGCTCAATCAAAAGTATGGTATAACTCTGTTAGCTGAATGCACAGATCAGAAAGATGTTTCACCGAATGATTCTGTGTAGTTTATATTTGAAGACATTCCTTTTTCCACTATTACCCTCTTAGCGCTCCGAATCTCCACTTGCATTTTCAACAAAAAGAGTGTTTCATAACTGCTCAATCAAAAATATGTTTTATCTCTGTTAACTGAATTTACAGATCAGAAATAAGTTTCACAGAATGCATCTGTGTAGTTTTTATTTGAAGATATTCTTTTTCCCAATGTAGGCCTCTTAGCGCTTAGCATGTCCAATTGCAGTTTCTACAGAAAGAGTGTTTCAGAACGGCTCAATCAAAAGTAAGGTTCAACTCTGTTAGTTGAATGCACAGAACAGAAAGAAGTTTCATACAATGCTTCTGTGTAGTTTATATTTGAACATATTCTTTTTTCCACTATTACCCACTTAGCGCTACGAATGTCCAGTTGCATTTTCTACAGACAGAGTGTTTCAAAACTGCTCAATCAAAAGTATGGTTTAACTCTGTTAGCTGAATGCTCAGATCAGAAAGATGTTTCACATAATGCTTCTGTGTAGTTTATATTTGAATATATTCCTATTTCCACTACTACTCTCTTAGCGCTCCAAATGTCCAGTTGCATTTTCTACAGAAAGAGTGTTCAGATCTGCTCAATCAAAAGTATGGTTTAACTCTGTTAGCTGAATGCACAGATCAGAAAGAAGTTTCACAGAATGATTCTGTGTAGTTTATATTTGGAGACATTCCTTTTTCCACTATTACCCTCTTAGCGCTCCGAATCTCCACTTGCATTTTCTACAAAAAGAGTGTTTCTTAACTGCTCAATCAAAAATATGTTTTATCTCTGTTAACTGAATTTACAGATCAGAAATAAGTTTCACAGAATGCATCTGTGTAGTTTTTATTTGAAGATATTCTTTTTCCCAATGTAGGCCTCTTAGCGCTTAGCATGTCCAATTGCAGTTTCTACAGAAAGAGTGTTTCAGAACGGCTCAATTAAAAGTAAGGTTCAACTCTGTTAGTTGAATGCACAGAACAGAAAGAATTTTCACAGAATGCTACTGTGTAGTTTATATTTGAATATATTCCTTTTTCCACTATTACCCTCTTAGCGCTCCGAATGTCCACTTGCATTATCTACAGAAAGAGTGTTCAGAACTGCGCAATCAAAAGTATGGTTTAACTCTGTTAGCTTAATGAACATATCAGAAATAAGTTTCACACAATGCTTCTGTGTAGTTTTTATTTGAAGATATTATTTTTCCCAATAGAGGCCTCTTAGCGCTCAGAATGTCCAATTGCAGTTTCTACAGAAAGAGTGTTTCAGAAATGCTCAATCAAAAGTAAGGTTCAACTCTGTTAGTTGAATGCACAGAACAGAAAGAAGTTTCATACAATGCTTCTGTGTAGTTTATATTTGAACATATTCTTTTTTCCACTATTACCCACTTAGCGCTACGAATGTCCAGTTGCATTTCCTACAGACAGAGTGTTTCAAAACTGCTCAATCAAAAGTATGGTTTAACTCTGTTAGCTGAATGCTCAGATCAGAAAGAAGTTTCACTGAATGCTTCTGTGTAGTTTATATTTGAATATATTCCTTTGTCCACTACTACTCTCTTAGCACTCCAAATGTCTGGTTGCATTTTCTACAGAAAGAGTGTTCAGATCTGCTCAATCAAAAGTATGGTTTAACTCTGTTAGCTGAATGCTCAGATCAGAAAGAAGTTTCACAGAATGCTTCTGTGTAGTTTATATTTGAATATATTCCTTTTTCCACTACTACGCTCTTAGCGCTCCAAATGTCCAGTTGCATTTTCTACACAAAGAGTGTTCAGATCTGGTCAATCAAAAGTATGTTTTAACTCTGTTAGCCGAATGCACAGATCAGAAAGAAGTTTCACCGAATGATTCTGTGTAGTTTATATTTGAAGACATTCCTTTTTCCACTATTACCCTCTTAGCGCTCCGAATCTCCACTTGCATTTTCTACAAAAAGAGTGTTTCATAACTGCTCAATCAAAAATATGTTTTATCTCTGTTAACTGAATTTACAGATCAGAAATAAGTTTCACAGAATGAATCTGTGTAGTTTTTATTTGAAGATATTCTTTTTCCCAATGTAGGCCTCTTAGCGCTTAGCATGTCCAATTGCAGTTTCTACAGAAAGAGTGTTTCAGAACGGCTCAATCAAAGGTAAGATTCAACTCTGTTAGTTGAATGCACAGAACAGAAAGAAGTTTCATACAATGCTTCTGTGTAGTTTATATTTGAACATATTCTTTTTTCCACTATTACCCACTTAGCGCTACGAATGTCCAGTTGCATTTTCTACAGACAGAGTGTTTCAAAACTGCTCAATCAAAAGTATGGTTTAACTCTGTTAGCTGAATGCTCAGATCAGAAAGAAGTTTCACAGAATGCTTCTGTGTAGTTTATATTTGAATATATTCCTTTTTCCACTACTACGCTCTTAGCGCTCCAAATGTCCAGTTGCATTTTCTACAGAAAGAGTGTTCAGATCTGCTCAATCAAAAGTATGGTTTAACTCTGTTAGCTGAATGCACAAATCAGAAAGAAGTTTCACCGAAGGATTCTGTGTAGTTTATATTTGAAGACATTCCTTTTTCCACTATTACCCTCTTAGCGCTCCGAATCTCAACTTGCATTTTCTACAAAAAGAGTGTTTCATAACTGCTCAATCAAAAATATGTTTTATCTCTGTTAACTGAATTTACAGATCAGAAATAAGTTTCACAGAATGCATCTGTGTAGATTTTATTTGAAGATATTCTTTTTCCCAATGTAGGCCTCTTAGCGCTTAGCATGTCCAATTGCAGTGTCTACAGAAAGAGTGTTCAGAACGGCTCAATCAAAAGTAAGCTTCAACTCTGTTAGTTGAATGCACAGAACAGAAAGAATTTTCACAGAATGCTACTGTGTAGTTTATATTTGAATATATTCCTTTTGCCACTATTACCCTCTTAGCGCTCCGAATGTCCACTTGCATTTTCTACAGAAAGAGTGTTCAGAACTGCGCAATCAAAAGTATGGTTTAACTCTGTTAGCTTAATGAACATATCAGAAATAAGTTTCACACAATGCTTCTGTGTAGTTTTTATTTGAAGATATTATTTTTCCCAATAGACGCCTCTTAGCGCTCAGAATGTCCAATTGCAGTTTCTACAGAAAGAGTGTTTCAGAAAGGCTCAATCAAAAGTAAGGTTCAACTCTGTTAGTTGAATGCACAGAACAGAAAGAAGTTTCATACAATGCTTCTGTGTAGTTTATATTTGAACATATTCTTTTTTCCACTATTACAAACTTAGCGCTACGAATGTCCAGTTGCATTTTCTACAGACAGAGTGTTTCAAAACTGCTCAATCAAAAGTATGGTTTAACTCTGTTAGCTGAATGCTCAGATCAGAAAGAAGTTTCACAGAATGCTTCTGTGTAGTTTATATTTGAATATATTCCTTTTTCCACTACTACTCTCTTAGCGCTCCAAATGTCCAGTTGCATTTTCTACAGAAAGAGTGTTCAGATCTGCTCAATCAAAAGTATGGTTTAACTCTGTTAGCTGAATGCTCAGATCAGAAAGAAGTTTCACAGAATGCTTCTGTGTAGTTTATATTTGAATATATTCCTTTTTCCACTACTACGCTCTTAGCGCTCCAAATGTCCAGTTGCATTTTCTACACAAAGAGTGTTCAGATCTGCTCAATCAAAAGTATGGTATAACTCTGTTAGCTGAATGCACAGATCAGAAAGAAGTTTCACCGAATGATTCTGTGTAGTTTATATTTGAAGACATTCCTTTTTCCACTATTACCCACTTAGCGCTCCGAATCTCCACTTGCATTTTCTACAAAAAGGGTGTTTCATAACTGCTCAATCAAAAATATGTTTTATCTCTGTTAACTGAATTTACAGATCAGAAATAAGTTTCACAGAATGCATCTGTGTAGATTTTATTTGAAGATATTCTTTTTCCCAATGTAGGCCTCTTAGCGCTTAGCATGTCCAATTGCAGTTTCTACAGAAAGAGTGTTTCAGAACAGCTCAATCAAAAGTAAGCTTCAACTCTGTTAGTTGAATGCACAGAACAGAAAGAATTTTCACAGAATGCTACTGTGTAGTTTATATTTGAATATATTCCTTTCTCCACTATTACCCTCTTAGGGCTCCGAATGTCCACTTGCATTTTCTACAGAAAGAGTGTTCAGAACTGCGCAATCAAAAGTATGGTTTAACTCTGTTAGCTTAATGAACATATCAGAAATAAGTTTCACACAATGCTTCTGTGTAGTTTTTATTTGAAGATATTATTTTTCCCTATATAGGCCTCTTAGCGCTCAGAATGTCCAATTGCAGTTTCTACAGAAAGAGTGTTTCAGAAAGGCTCAATCAAAAGTAAGGTTCAACTCTGTTAGTTGAATGCACAGAACAGAAAGAAATTTCATACAATGCTTCTGTGTAGTTTATATTTGAACATATTCTTTTTTCCACCATTACCCACTTGGCGCTACGAATGTCCAGTAGCATTTTCTACAGGCAGAGTGTTTCAAAACTGCTCAATCAAAAGTATGGTTTAACTCTGTTAGCTGAATGCTCAGATCAGAAAGATGTTTCACATAATGCCTCTGTGTAGTTTATATTTGAATATATTCCTTTTTCCACTACTACTCTCTTAGCGCTCCAAATGTCCAGTTGCATTTTCTACAGAAAGAGTGTTCAGATCTGCTCAATCAAAAGTATGGTTTAACTCTGTTAGCTGAATGCACAGATCAGAAAGAAGTTTCACAGAATGATTCTGTGTAGTTTATATTTGGAGACATTCCTTTTTCCACTATTACCTTCTTAGCGCTCCGAATCTCCACTTGCATTTTCTACAAAAAGAGTGTTTCATAACTGCTCAATCAAAAATATGTTTTATCTCTGTTAACTGAATTTACAGATCAGAAATAAGTTTCACAGAATGCATCTGTGTAGTTTTTATTTGAAGATATTCTTTTTCCCAATGTAGGCCTCTTAGCGCTTAGCATGTCCAATTGCAGTTCCTACAGAAAGAGTGTTTCAGAACGGCTCAATTAAAAGTAAGGTTCAACTCTGTTAGTTGAATGCACAGAACAGAAAGAATTTTCACAGAATGCTACTGCGTAGTTTATATTTGAATATATTCCTTTTTCCACTATTACCCTCTTAGCGCTCCGAATGTCCACTTGCATTATCTACAGAAAGAGTGTTCAGAACTGCGCAATCAAAAGTATGGTTTAACTCTGTTAGCTTAATGAACATTTCAGAAATAAGTTTCACACAATGCTTCTGTGTAGTTTTTATTTGAAGATATTATTTTTCCCAATAGAGGCCTCTTAGCGCTCAGAATGTCCAATTGCAGTTTCTACAGAAAGAGTGTTTCAGAAAGGCTCAATCAAAAGTAAGGTTCAACTCTGTTAGTTGAATGCACAGAACAGAAAGAAGTTTCATACAATGCTTCTGTGTAGTTTATATTTGAACATATTCTTTTTTCCACTATTACCCACTTAGCGCTACGAATGTCCAGTTGCATTTTCTACAGACAGAGTGTTTCAAAACTGCTCAATCAAAAGTATGGTTTAACTCTGTTAGCTGAATGCTCAGATCAGAAAGAAGTTTCACAGAATGCCTCTGTGTAGTTTATATTTGAATATATTCCTTTGTCCACTACTACTCTCTTAGCGCTCCAAATGTCCAGTTGCATTTTCTACAGAAAGAGTGTTCAGATCTGCTCAATCAAAAGTATGGTTTAACTCTGTTAGCTCAATGCTCAGATCAGAAAGAAGTTTCACAGAATGCTTCTGTGTAGTTTATATTTGAATATATTCCTTTTTCCACTACTACGCTCTTAGCGCTCCAAATGTCCAGTTGCATTTTCTACACAAAGAGTGTTCAGATCTGCTCAATCAAATGTATGGTATAACTCTGTTAGCTGAATGCACAGATCAGAAAGAAGTTTCACCGAATGATTCTGTGTAGTTTATAATTTAAGGCATTCCTTTTTCCACTATTACCCTCTTAGCGCTCCGAATCTCCACTTGCATTTTCTACAAAAAGAGTGTTTCATAACTGCTCAATCAAAAATATGTTTTATCTCTGTTAATTGAATTTACAGATCAGAAATAAGTTTCACAGAATGCATCTGTGTAGATTTATTTGAAGATATTCTTTTTCCCAATGTAGGCCTCTTAGCGCTTAGCATGTCCAATTGCAGTTTCTACAGAAAGAGTGTTTCAGAACGGCTCAATCAAAAGTAAGGTTCAACTCTGTTAGTTGAAAGCACAGAACAGAAAGTAGTTTCATACAATGCTTCTGTGTAGTTTATATTTGAACATATTCTTTTTTCCACTATTACCCACTTAGCGCTACGAATGTCCAGTTGCATTTTCTACAGACAGAGTGTTTCAAAACTGCTCAATCAAAAGTGTGGTTTAACTCTGTTAGCTGAATGCTCAGATCAGAAAGAAGTTTCACAGAATGCTTCTGTGTAGTTTATATTTGAATATATTCCTTTGTCCACTACTACTCTCTTAGCGCTCCAAATGTCCAGTTGCATTTTCTACAGAAAGAGTGTTCAGATCTGCTCAATCAAAAGTATGGTTTAACTCTGTTAGCTGAATGCTCAGATCAGAAAGAAGTTTCACAGAATGCTTCTGTGTAGTTTATATTTGAATATATTCCTTTTTCCACTACTACGCTCTTAGCGCTCCAAATGTCCAGTTGCATTTTCTACACAAAGAGTGTTCAGATCTGGTCAATCAAAAGTATGTTTTAACTCTGTTAGCTGAATGCACAGATCAGAAAGAAGTTTCACCGAATGATTCTGTGTAGTTTATATTTGAAGACATTCCTTTTTCCACTATTACCCTCTTAGCGCTCCGAATCTCCACTTGCATTTTCTACAAAAAGAGTGTTTCATAACTGCTCAATCAAAAATATGTTTTATCTCTGTTAACTGAATTTACAGATCAGAAATAAGTTTCACAGAATGAATCTGTGTAGTTTTTATTTGAAGATATTCTTTTTCCCAATGTAGGCCTCTTAGCGCTTAGCATGTCCAATTGCAGTTTCTACAGAAAGAGTGTTTCAGAACGGCTCAATCAAAGGTAAGGTTCAACTCTGTTAGTTGAATGCACAGAACAGAAAGAAGTTTCATACAATGCTTCTGTGTAGTTTATATTTGAACATATTCTTTTTTCCACTATTACCCACTTAGCGCTACGAATGTCCAGTTGCATTTTCTACAGACAGAGTGTTTCAAAACTGCTCAATCAAAAGTATGGTTTAACTCTGTTAGCTGAATGCTCAGATCACAAAGAAGTTTCACAGAATGCTTCTGTGTAGTTTATATTTGAATATATTCCTTTTTCCACTACTACGCTCTTAGCGCTCCAAATGTCCAGTTGCATTTTCTACAGAAAGAGTGTTCAGATCTGCTCAATCAAAAGTATGGTTTAACTCTGTTAGCTGAATGCACAAATCAGAAAGAAGTTTCACCGAAGGATTCTGTGTAGTTTATATTTGAAGACATTCCTTTTTCCACTATTACCCTCTTAGCGCTCCGAATCTCCACTTGCATTTTCTACAAAAAGAGTGTTTCATAACTGCTCAATCAAAAATATGTTTTATCTCTGTTAACTGAATTTACAGATCAGAAATAAGTTTCACAGAATGCATCTGTGTAGATTTTATTTGAAGATATTCTTTTTCCCAATGTAGGCCTCTTAGCGCTTAGCATGTCCAATTGCAGTTTCTACAGAAAGAGTGTTTCAGAACGGCTCAATCAAAAGTAAGCTTCAACTCTGTTAGTTGAATGCACAGAACAGAAAGAATTTTCACAGAATGCTACTGTGTAGTTTATATTTGAATATATTCCTTTTGCCACTATTACCCTCTTAGCGCTCCGAATGTCCACTTGCATTTTCTACAGAAAGAGTGTTCAGAACTGCGCAATCAAAAGTATGGTTTAACTCTGTTAGCTTAATGAACATATCAGAAATAAGTTTCACACAATGCTTCTGTGTAGTTTTTATTTGAAGATATTATTTTTCCCTATATAGGCCTCTTAGCGCTCAGAATGTCCAATTGCAGTTTCTACAGAAAGAGTGTTTCAGAAAGGCTCAATCAAAAGTAAGGTTCAACTCTGTTAGTTGAATGCACAGAACAGAAAGAAATTTCATACAATGCTTCTGTGTAGTTTATATTTGAACATATTCTTTTTTCCACCATTACCCACTTGGCGCTACGAATGTCCAGTTGCATTTTCTACAGACAGAGTGTTTCATAACTGCTCAATCAAAAGTATGGTTTAACTCTGTTAGCTGAATGCTCAGATCAGAAAGATGTTTCACATAATGATTCTGTGTAGTTTATATTTGAATATATTCCTTTTTCCACTACTACTCTCTTAGCGCTCCAAATGTCCAGTTGCATTTTCTACAGAAAGTGTGTTCAGATCTGCTCAATCAAAAGTATGGTTTAACTCTGTTAGCTGAATGCACAGATCAGAAAGAAGTTTCACAGAATGATTCTGTGTAGTTTATATTTGGAGACAATCCTTTTTCCACTATTACCCTCTTAGCGCTCCGAATCTCCACTTGCATTTTCTACAAAAAGAGTGTTTCATAACTGCTCAATCAAAAATATGTTTTATCTCTGTTAATTGAATTTACAGATCAGAAATAAGTTTCACAGAATGCATCTGTGTAGATTTATTTGAAGATATTCTTTTTCCCAATGTAGGCCTCTTAGCGCTTAGCATGTCCAATTGCAGTTTCTACAGAAAGAGTGTTTCAGAACGGCTCAATCAAAAGTAAGGTTCAACTCTGTTAGTTGAAAGCACAGAACAGAAAGTAGTTTCATACAATGCTTCTGTGTAGTTTATATTTGAACATATTCTTTTTTCCACTATTACCCACTTAGCGCTACGAATGTCCAGTTGCATTTTCTACAGACAGAGTGTTTCAAAACTGCTCAATCAAAAGTGTGGTTTAACTCTGTTAGCTGAATGCTCAGATCAGAAAGAAGTTTCACAGAATGCTTCTGTGTAGTTTATATTTGAATATATTCCTTTGTCCACTACTACTCTCTTAGCGCTCCAAATGTCCAGTTGCATTTTCTACAGAAAGAGTGTTCAGATCTGCTCAATCAAAAGTATGGTTTAACTCTGTTAGCTGAATGCTCAGATCAGAAAGAAGTTTCACAGAATGCTTCTGTGTAGTTTATATTTGAATATATTCCTTTTTCCACTACTACGCTCTTAGCGCTCCAAATGTCCAGTTGCATTTTCTACACAAAGAGTGTTCAGATCTGGTCAATCAAAAGTATGTTTTAACTCTGTTAGCTGAATGCACAGATCAGAAAGAAGTTTCACCGAATGATTCTGTGTAGTTTATATTTGAAGACATTCCTTTTTCCACTATTACCCTCTTAGCGCTCCGAATCTCCACTTGCATTTTCTACAAAAAGAGTGTTTCATAACTGCTCAATCAAAAATATGTTTTATCTCTGTTAACTGAATTTACAGATCAGAAATAAGTTTCACAGAATGAATCTGTGTAGTTTTTATTTGAAGATATTCTTTTTCCCAATGTAGGCCTCTTAGCGCTTAGCATGTCCAATTGCAGTTTCTACAGAAAGAGTGTTTCAGAACGGCTCAATCAAAGGTAAGGTTCAACTCTGTTAGTTGAATGCACAGAACAGAAAGAAGTTTCATACAATGCTTCTGTGTAGTTTATATTTGAACATATTCTTTTTTCCACTATTACCCACTTAGCGCTACGAATGTCCAGTTGCATTTTCTACAGACAGAGTGTTTCAAAACTGCTCAATCAAAAGTATGGTTTAACTCTGTTAGCTGAATGCTCAGATCACAAAGAAGTTTCACAGAATGCTTCTGTGTAGTTTATATTTGAATATATTCCTTTTTCCACTACTACGCTCTTAGCGCTCCAAATGTCCAGTTGCATTTTCTACAGAAAGAGTGTTCAGATCTGCTCAATCAAAAGTATGGTTTAACTCTGTTAGCTGAATGCACAAATCAGAAAGAAGTTTCACCGAAGGATTCTGTGTAGTTTATATTTGAAGACATTCCTTTTTCCACTATTACCCTCTTAGCGCTCCGAATCTCCACTTGCATTTTCTACAAAAAGAGTGTTTCATAACTGCTCAATCAAAAATATGTTTTATCTCTGTTAACTGAATTTACAGATCAGAAATAAGTTTCACAGAATGCATCTGTGTAGATTTTATTTGAAGATATTCTTTTTCCCAATGTAGGCCTCTTAGCGCTTAGCATGTCCAATTGCAGTTTCTACAGAAAGAGTGTTTCAGAACGGCTCAATCAAAAGTAAGCTTCAACTCTGTTAGTTGAATGCACAGAACAGAAAGAATTTTCACAGAATGCTACTGTGTAGTTTATATTTGAATATATTCCTTTTGCCACTATTACCCTCTTAGCGCTCCGAATGTCCACTTGCATTTTCTACAGAAAGAGTGTTCAGAACTGCGCAATCAAAAGTATGGTTTAACTCTGTTAGCTTAATGAACATATCAGAAATAAGTTTCACACAATGCTTCTGTGTAGTTTTTATTTGAAGATATTATTTTTCCCTATATAGGCCTCTTAGCGCTCAGAATGTCCAATTGCAGTTTCTACAGAAAGAGTGTTTCAGAAAGGCTCAATCAAAAGTAAGGTTCAACTCTGTTAGTTGAATGCACAGAACAGAAAGAAATTTCATACAATGCTTCTGTGTAGTTTATATTTGAACATATTCTTTTTTCCACCATTACCCACTTGGCGCTACGAATGTCCAGTTGCATTTTCTACAGACAGAGTGTTTCATAACTGCTCAATCAAAAGTATGGTTTAACTCTGTTAGCTGAATGCTCAGATCAGAAAGATGTTTCACATAATGATTCTGTGTAGTTTATATTTGAATATATTCCTTTTTCCACTACTACTCTCTTAGCGCTCCAAATGTCCAGTTGCATTTTCTACAGAAAGTGTGTTCAGATCTGCTCAATCAAAAGTATGGTTTAACTCTGTTAGCTGAATGCACAGATCAGAAAGAAGTTTCACAGAATGATTCTGTGTAGTTTATATTTGGAGACAATCCTTTTTCCACTATTACCCACTTAGCGCTCCGAATCTCCACTTGCATTTTCTACAAAAAGAGTGTTTCATAACTGCTCAATCAAAAATATGTTTTATCTCTGTTAACTGAATTTACAGATCAGAAATAAGTTTCACAGAATGCATCTGTGTAGTTTTTATTTGAAGATATTCTTTTTCCCAATGTAGGCCTCTTAGCGCTTAGCATGTCCAATTGCAGTTTCTACAGAAAGAGTGTTTCAGAACGGCTCAATTAAAAGTAAGGTTCAACTCTGTTAGTTGAATGCACAGAACAGAAAGAATTTTCACAGAATGCTACTGTGTAGTTTATATTTGAATATATTCCTTTTTCCACTATTACCCTCTTAGCGCTGCGAATGTCCACTTGCATTATCTACAGAAAGAGTGTTCAGAACTGCGCAATCAAAAGTATGGTTTAACTCTGTTAGCTTAATGAACATATCAGAAATAAGTTTCACACAATGCTTCTGTGTAGTTTTTATTTGAAGATATTATTTTTCCCAATAGACGCCTCTTAGCGCTCAGAATGTCCAATTGCAGTTTCTACAGAAAGAGTGTTTCAGAATGGCTCAATCAAAAGTAAGGTTCAACTCTGTTAGTTGAATGCACAGAACAGAAAGAAGTTTCATACAATGCTTCTGTGTAGTTTATATTTGAACATATTCTTTTTTCCACTATTACAAACTTAGCGCTACGAATGTCCAGTTGCATTTTCTACAGACAGAGTGTTTCAAAACTGCTCAATCAAAAGTATGGTTTAACTCTGTTAGCTGAATGCTCAGATCAGAAAGAAGTTTCACAGAATGCTTCTGTGTAGTTTATATTTGAATATATTCCTTTTTCCACTACTACTCTCTTAGCGCTCCAAATGTCCAGTTGCATTTTCTACAGAAAGAGTGTTCAGATCTGCTCAATCAAAAGTATGGTTTAACTCTGTTAGCTGAATGCTCAGATCAGAAAGAAGTTTCACAGAATGCTTCTGTGTAGTTTATATTTGAATATATTCCTTTTTCCACTACTACGCTCTTAGCGCTCCAAATGTCCAGTTGCATTTTCTACACAAAGAGTGTTCAGATCTGCTCAATCAAAAGTATGGTATAACTCTGTTAGCTGAATGCACAGATCAGAAAGAAGTTTCACCGAATGATTCTGTGTAGTTTATATTTGAAGACATTCCTTTTTCCACTATTACCCACTTAGCGCTCCGAATCTCCACTTGCATTTTCTACAAAAAGAGTGTTTCATAACTGCTCAATCAAAAATATGTTTTATCTCTGTTAACTGAATTTACAGATCAGAAATAAGTTTCACAGAATGCATCTGTGTAGATTTTATTTGAAGATATTCTTTTTCCCAATGTAGGCCTCTTAGCGCTTAGCATGTCCAATTGCAGTTTCTACAGAAAGAGTGTTTCAGAACAGCTCAATCAAAAGTAAGCTTCAACTCTGTTAGTTGAATGCACAGAACAGAAAGAATTTTCACAGAATGCTACTGTGTAGTTTATATTTGAATATATTCCTTTCTCCACTATTACCCTCTTAGGGCTCCGAATGTCCACTTGCATTTTCTACAGAATGAGTGTTCAGAACTGCGCAATCAAAAGTATGGTTTAACTCTGTTAGCTTAATGAACATATCAGAAATAAGTTTCACACAATGCTTCTGTATAGTTTTTATTTGAAGATATTATTTTTCCCTATATAGGCCTCTTAGCGCTCAGAATGTCCAATTGCAGTTTCTACAGAAAGAGTGTTTCAGAAAGGCTCAATCAAAAGTAAGGTTCAACTCTGTTTGTTGAATGCACAGAACAGAAAGAAATTTCATACAATGCTTCTGTGTAGTTTATATTTGAACATATTCTTTTTTCCACCATTACCCACTTGGCGCTACGAATGTCCAGTTGCATTTTCTACAGGCAGAGTGTTTCAAAACTGCTCAATCAAAAGTATGGTTTAACTCTGTTAGCTGAATGCTCAGATCAGAAAGATGTTTCACATAATGCTTCTGTGTAGTTTATATTTGAATATATTCCTTTTTCCACTACTACTCTCTTAGCGCTCCAAATGTCCAGTTGCATTTTCTACAGAAAGAGTGTTCAGATCTGCTCAATCAAAAGTATGGTTTAACTCTGTTAGCTGAATGCACTGATCAGAAAGAAGTTTCACAGAATGATTCTGTGTAGTTTATATTGGGAGACATTCCTTTTTCCACTGTTACCCTCTTAGCGCTCCGAATCTCCACTTGCATTTTCTACAAAAAGAGTGTTTCATAACTGCTCAATCAAAAATATGTTTTATCTCTGTTAACTGAATTTACAGATCAGAAATAAGTTTCACAGAATGCATCTGTGTAGTTTTTATTTGAAGATATTCTTTTTCCCAATGTAGGCCTCTTAGCGCTTAGCATGTCCAATTGCAGTTCCTACAGAAAGAGTGTTTCAGAACGGCTCAATTAAAAGTAAGGTTCAACTCTGTTAGTTGAATGCACAGAACAGAAAGAATTTTCACAGAATGCTACTGTGTAGTTTATATTTGAATATATTCCTTTTTCCACTATTACCCTCTTAGCGCTCCGAATGTCCACTTGCATTATCTACAGAAAGAGTGTTCAGAACTGCGCAATCAAAAGTATGGTTTAACTCTGTTAGCTTAATGAACATTTCAGAAATAGGTTTCACACAATGCTTCTGTGTAGTTTTTATTTGAAGATATTATTTTTCCAAATAGAGGCCTCTTAGCGCTCAGAATGTCCAATTGCAGTTTCTACAGAAAGAGTGTTTCAGAAAGGCTCAATCAAAAGTAAGGTTCAACTCTGTTAGTTGAATGCACAGAACAGAAAGAAGTTTCATACAATGCTTCTGTGTAGTTTATATTTGAACATATTCTTTTTTCCACTATTACCCACTTAGCGCTACGAATGTCCAGTTGCATTTTCTACAGACAGAGTGTTTCAAAACTGCTCAATCAAAAGTATGGTTTAACTCTGTTAGCTGAATGCTCAGATCAGAAAGAAGTTTCACAGAATGCCTCTGTGTAGTTTATATTTGTATATATTCCTTTGTCCACTACTACTCTCTTAGCGCTCCAAATGTCCAGTTGCATTTTCTACAGAAAGAGTGTTCAGATCTGCTCAATCAAAAGTATGGTTTAACTCTGTTAGCTGAATGCTCAGATCAGAAAGAAGTTTCACAGAATGCTTCTGTGTAGTTTATATTTGAATATATTCCTTTTTCCACTACTACGCTCTTAGCGCTCCAAATGTCCAGTTGCATTTTCTACACAAAGAGTGTTCAGATCTGCTCAATCAAATGTATGGTATAACTCTGTTAGCTGAATGCACAGATCAGAAAGAAGTTTCACCGAATGATTCTGTGTAGTTTATAATTGAAGACATTCCTTTTTCCACTATTACCCTCTTAGCGCTCCGAATCTCCACTTGCATTTTCTACAAAAAGAGTGTTTCATAACTGCTCAATCAAAAATATGTTTTATCTCTGTTAATTGAATTTACAGATCAGAAATAAGTTTCACAGAATGCATCTGTGTAGATTTATTTGAAGATATTCTTTTTCCCAATGTAGGCCTCTTAGCGCTTAGCATGTCCAATTGCAGTTTCTACAGAAAGAGTGTTTCAGAACGGCTCAATCAAAAGTAAGGTTCAGCTCTGTTAGTTGAAAGCACAGAACAGAAAGAAGTTTCATACAATGCTTCTGTGTAGTTTATATTTGAACATATTCTTTTTTCCACTATTACCCACTTAGCGCTACGAATGTCCAGTTGCATTTTCTACAGACAGAGTGTTTCAAAACTGCTCAATCAAAAGTATGGTTTAACTCTGTTAGCTGAATGCTCAGATCAGAAAGAAGTTTCACAGAATGCTTCTGTGTAGTTTATATTTGAATATATTCCTTTGTCCACTAGTACTCTCTTAGCGCTCCAAATGTCCAGTTGCATTTTCTACAGAAAGAGTGTTCAGATCTGCTCAATCAAAAGTATGGTTTAACTCTGTTAGCTGAATGCTCAGATCAGAAAGAAGTTTCACAGAATGCTTCTGTGTAGTTTATATTTGAATATATTCCTTTTTCCACTACTACGCTCTTAGCGCTCCAAATGTCCAGTTGCATTTTCTACAGAAAGAGTGTTCAGATCTGGTCAATCAAAAGTATGGTTTAACTCTGTTAGCTGAATGCACAGATCAGAAAGAAGTTTCACCGAATGATTCTGTGTAGTTTATATTTGAAGAGATTCCTTTTTCCACTATTACCCTCTTAGCGCTCCGAATCTCCACTTGCATTTTCTACAAAAAGAGCGTTTCATAACTGCTCAATCAAAAATATGTTTTATCTCTGTTAACTGAATTTACAGATCAGAAATAAGTTTCACAGAATGCATCTGTGTAGATTTTATTTGAAGATATTTTTTTTCCCAATGTAGGCCTCTTAGCGCTTAGCATGTCCAATTGCAGTTTCTACAGAAAGAGTGTTTCAGAACGGCTCAATCAAAAGTAAGGTTCAACTCTGTTATTTGAATGCACAGAACAGAAAGAATTTTCACAGAATGCTACTGTGTAGTTTATATTTGAATATATTCCTTTCTCCACTATTACCCTCTTAGCGCTCCGAATGTCCACTTGCATTTTCTACAGAAAGAGTGTTCAGAACTGCGCAATCAATAGTATGGTTTAACTCTGTTAGCTTAATGAACATATCAGAAATAAGTTTCACACAATGCTTCTGTGTAGTTTTTATTTGAAGATATTATTTTCCCCTATATAGGCCTCTTAGCGCTCAGAATGTCCAATTGCAATTTCTACAGAAAGAGTGGTTCAGAAAGGCTCAATCAAAAGTAAGTTTCAACTCTGTTAGTTGAATGCACAGAACAGAAAGAAATTTCATACAATGCTTCTGTGTAGTTTATATTTGAACATATTCTTTTTTCCACCATTATCCACTTGGCGCTACGAATGTCCAGTTGCATTTTCTACAGACAGAGTGTTTCAAAACTGCTCAATCAAAAGTATGGTTTAACTCTGTTAGCTGAATGCTCAGATCAGAAAGATGTTTCACATAATGCTTCTGTGTAGTTTATATTTGAATATATTCCTTTTTCCACTACTACTCTCTTAGCGCTCCAAATGTCCAGTTGCATTTTCTACAGAAAGAGTGTTCAGATCTGCTCAATCAAAAGTATGGTTTAACTCTGTTAGCTGAATGCACAGATCAGAAAGTAGTTTCACAGAATGATTCTGTGTAGTTTATATTTGGAGACATTCCTTTTTCCACTATTACCCTCTTAGCGCTCCGAATCTCCACTTGCATTTTCTACAAAAAGAGTGTTTCATAACTGCTCAATCAAAAATATGTTTTATCTCTGTTAACTGAATTTACAGATCAGAAATAAGTTTCACAGAATGCATCTGTGTAGTTTTTATTTGAAGATATTCTTTTTCCCAATGTAGGCCTCTTAGCGCTTAGCATGTCCAATTGCAGTTTCTACAGAAAGAGTGTTTCAGAACGGCTCAATTAAAAGTAAGGTTCAACTCTGTTAGTTGAATGCACAGAACAGAAAGAATTTTCACAGAATGCTACTGTGTAGTTTATATTTGAATATATTCCTTTTTCCACTATTACCCTCTTAGCGCTCCGAATGTCCACTTGCATTATCTACAGAAAGAGTGTTCAGAACTGCGCAATCAAAAGTATGGTTTAACTCTGTTAGCTTAATGAACATATCAGAAATAAGTTTCACACAATGCTTCTGTGTAGTTTTTATTTGAAGATATTATTTTTCCCAATAGAGGCCTCTTAGCGCTCAGAATGTCCAATTGCAGTTTCTACAGAAAGAGTGTTTCAGAAAGGCTCAATCAAAAGTAAGGTTCAACTCTGTTAGTTGAATGCACAGAACAGAAAGAAGTTTCATACAATGCTTCTGTGTAGTTTATATTTGAACATATTCTTTTTTCCACTATTACCCACTTAGCGCAACGAATGTCCAGTTGCATTTTCTACAGACAGAGTGTTTCAAAACTGCTCAATCAAAAGTATGGTTTAACTCTGTTAGCTGAATGCTCAGATCAGAAAGAAGTTTCACAGAATGCTTCTGTGTAGTTTATATTTGAATATATTCCTTTGTCCACTAGTACTCTCTTAGCGCTCCAAATGTCCAGTTGCATTTTCTACAGAAAGAGTGTTCAGATCTGCTCAATCAAAAGTATGGTTTAACTCTGTTAGCTGAATGCTCAGATCAGAAAGAAGTTTCACAGAATGCTTCTGTGTAGTTTATATTTGAATATATTCCTTTTTCCACTACTACGCTCTTAGCGCTCCAAATGTCCAGTTGCATTTTCTACACAAAGAGTGTTCAGATCTGGTCAATCAAAAGTATGGTTTAACTCTGTTAGCTGAATGCACAGATCAGAAAGAAGTTTCACCGAATGATTCTGTGTAGTTTATATTTGAAGACATTCCTTTTTCCACTATTACCCACTTAGCGCTCCGAATCTCCACTTGCATTTTCTACAAAAAGAGTGTTTCATAACTGCACAATCAAAAATATGTTTTATCTCTGTTAAGTGAATTTACAGATCAGAATTAAGTTTCACAGAATGCATCTGTGTAGTTTTTATTTGAAGATATTCTTTTTCCCAATGTAGGCCTCTTAGCGCTTAGCATGTCCAATTGCAGTTTCTACAGAAAGAGTGTTTCAGAACGGCTCAATCAAAAGTAAGGTTCAACTCTATTAGTTGAATGCACAGAACAGAAAGAAGTTTCATACAATGCTTCTGTGTAGTTTATATTTGAACATATTCTTTTTTCCACTATTACCCACTTAGCGCTACGAATGTCCAGTTGCATTTTCTACAGACAGAGTGTTTCAAAACTGCTCAATCAAAAGTATGGTTTAACTCTGTTAGCTGAATGCTCAGATCAGAAAGAAGTTTCACAGAATGCTTCTGTGTAGTTTATATTTGAATATATTCCTTTTTCCACTACTACGCTCTTAGCGCTCCAAATGTCCAGTTGCATTTTCTACAGAAAGAGTGTTCAGATCTGCTCAATCAAAAGTATGGTTTAACACTGTTAGCTGAATGCACAGATCAGAAAGAAGTTTCACCGAAGGATTCTGTGTAGTTTATATTTGAAGACATTCCTTTTTCCACTATTACCCTCTTAGCGCTCCGAATCTCCACTTGCATTTTCTACAAAAAGAGTGTTTCATAACTGCTCAATCAAAAATATGTTTTATCTCTGTTAACTGAATTTACAGATCAGAAATAAGTTTCACAGAATGCATCTGTGTAGATTTTATTTGAAGATATTCTTTTTCCCAATGTAGGCCTCTTAGCGCTTAGCATGTCCAATTGCAGTTTCTACAGAAAGAGTGTTTCAGAACGGCTCAATCAAAAGTAAGGTTCAACTCTGTTAGTTGAATGCACAGAACAGAAAGAATTTTCACAGAATGCTACTGTGTAGTTTATATTTGAATATATTCCTTTCTCCACTATTACCCTCTTAGCGCTCCGAATGTCCACTTGCATTTTCTACAGAAAGAGTGTTCAGAACTGCGCAATCAAAAGTATGGTTTAACTCTGTTAGCTTAATGAACATATCAGAAATAAGTTTCACACAATGCTTCTGTGTAGTTTTTATTTGAAGATATTATTTTTCCCAATAGAGGCCTCTTAGCGCTCAGAATGTCCAATTGCAATTTCTACAGAAAGAGTGTTTCAGAAAGGCTCAATCAAAAGTAAGGTTCAACTCTGTTATTTGAATGCACAGAACAGAAAGAAGTTTCATACAATGCTTCTGTGTAGTTTATATTTGAACATATTCTTTTTTCCATTATTACCCACTTGGCGCTACGAATGTCCAGTTGCATTTTCTACAGACAGAGTGTTTCAAAACTGCTCAATCAAAAGTATGGTTTAACTCTGTTAGCTGAATGCTCAGATCAGAAAGAAGTTTCACAGAATGCTTCTATGTAGTTTATATTTGAATATATTACTTTGTCCACTACTACTCTCTTAGCGCTCCAAATGTCCAGTTACATTTTCTACAGAAAGAGTGTTCAGATCTGCTCAATCAAAAGTATGGTTTAACTCTGTTAGCTGAATGCTCAGATCAGAAACAAGTTTCACAGAATGCTTCTGTGTAGTTTATATTTGAATATATTCCTTTTTCCACTACTACTCTCTTAGCGCTCCAAATGTCCAGTTGCATTTTCTACAAAAAGAGTGTTGAGATCTGCTCAATCAAAAGTATTGTTTAACTCTGTTAGCTGAATGCACAGATCAGAAAGAAGTTTCACCGAATGATTCTGTGTAGTTTATATTTGAAGACATTCCTTTTTCCACTATTACACCCTTAGCGCTCCGAATCTCCACTTGCATTTTCTACAAAAAGAGTGTTTCATAACTGCTCAATCAAAAATATGTTTTATCTCTGTTAACTGAATTTACAGATCAGAAATAAGTTTCACAGAATGCATCTCTGTAGTTTTTATTTGAAGATATACTTTTTCCCAATGTAGGCCTCTTAGCGCTTAGCATGTCCAATTGCAGTTTCTACAGAAAGAGTGTTTCAGAACGGCTCAATCAAAAGTAAGGTTCAACTCTGTTAGTTGAATGCACAGAACAGAAAGAAGTTTCATACAATGCTTCTGTGTAGTTTATATTTGAACATATTCTTTTTTCCACTATTACCCACTTAGCGCTACGAATGTCCAGTTGCATTTTCTACAGACAGAGTGTTTCAAAACTGCTCAATCAAAAGTATGGTTTAACTCTGTTAGCTGAATGCTCAGATCAGAAAGAAGTTTCACAGAATGCTTCTGTGTAGTTTATATTTGAATATATTCCTTTTTCCACTACTACGCTCTTAGCGCTCCAAATGTCCAGTTGCATTTTCTACAGAAAGAGTGTTCAGATCTGCTCAATCAAAAGTATGGTTTAACTCTGTTAGCTGAATGCACAGATCAGAAAGAAGTTTCACCGAAGGATTCTGTGTAGTTTATATTTGAAGGCATTCCTTTTTCCACTATTACCCTCTTAGCGCTCCCAATCTCCACTTGCATTTTCTACAAAAAGAGTGTTTCATAACTGCTCAATCAAAAATATGTTTTATCTCTGTTAACTGAATTTACAGATCAGAAATAAGTTTCACAGAATGCATCTGTGTAGATTTTATTTGAAGATATTCTTTTTCCCAATGTAGGCCTCTTAGCGCTTAGCCTGTCCAATTGCAGTTTCTACAGAAAGAGTGTTTCAGAACGGCTCAATCAAAAGTAAGCTTCAACTCTGTTAGTTGAATGCACAGAACAGAAAGAATTTTCACAGAATGCTACTGTGTAGTTTATATTTGAATATATTCCTTTCTCCACTACTACCCTCTTAGCGCTCCGAATGTCCACTTGCATTTTCTACAGAAAGAGTGTTCAGAACTGCGCAATCAAAAGTATGGTTTAACTCTGTTAGCTTAATGAACATATCAGAAATAAGTTTCACACCATGCTTCTGTGTAGTTTTTATTTGAAGATATTATTTTCCCCTATATAGGCCTCTTAGCGCTCAGAATGTCCAATTGCAGTTTTTACAGAAAGAGTGTTTCAGAACGGCTCAATCAAAAGTAAGGTTCAACTCTGTTAGTTGAATGCACAGAACAGAAAGAAGTTTCATACAATGCTTCTGTGTAGTTTATATTTGAACATATTCTTTTTTCCACTATTACCCACTTAGCGCTACGATTGTCCAGTTGCATTTTCTACAGACAGAGTGTTTCAAAACTGCTCAATCAAAAGTATGCTTTAACTCTGTTAGCTGAATGCTCAGATCAGAAAGAAGTTTCACAGAATGCTTCTGTGTAGTTTATATTTGAATATATTCCTTTCTCCACTATTACCCTCTTAGCGCTCCGAATGTCCACTTGCATTTTCTACAGAAAGCGTGTTCAGAACTGCGCAATCAAATGTATGGTTTAACTCTGTTAGCTTAATGAACATATCAGAAATAAGTTTCACACAATGCTTCTGTGTAGTTTTTATTTGAAGATATTATTTTTCCCTATATAGGCCTCTTAGCGCTCAGAATGTCCAATTGCAGTTTCTACAGAAAGAGTGTTTCAGAAAGGCTCAATCAAAAGTAAGGTTCAACACTGTTAGTTGAATGCACAGAACAGAAAGAAATTTCATACAATGCTTCTGTGTAGTTTATATTTGAACATATTCTTTTTTCCACCATTACCCACTTGGCGCTACGAATGTCCAGTTGCATTTTCTACAGACAGAGTGTTTCAAAACTGCTCAATCAAAAGTATGGTTTAACTCTGTTAGCTGAATGCTCAGATCAGAAAGATGTTTCACATAATGATTCTGTGTAGTTTATATTTGAATATATTCCTTTTTCCACTACTACTCTCTTAGCGCTCCAAATGTCCAGTTGCATTTTCTACAGAAAGAGTGTTCAGATCTGCTCAATCAAAAGTGTGGTTTAACTCTGTTAGCTGAATGCACAGATCAGAAAGAAGTTTCACAGAATGATTCTGTGTAGTTTATATTTGGAGACATTCCTTTTTCCACTATTACCCTCTTAGCGCTCCGAATCTCCACTTGCATTTTCTACAAAAAGAGTGTTTCATAACTGCTCAATCAAAACTATGTTTTATCTCTGTTAACTGAATTTACAGATCAGAAATAAGTTTCACAGAATGCATCTGTGTAGTTTTTATTTGAAGATATTCTTTTTCCCAATGTAGGCCTCTTAGCGCTTAGCATGTCCAATTGCAGTTTCTACAGAAAGAGTGTTTCAGAACGGCTCAATTAAAAGTAAGGTTCAACTCTGTTAGTTGAATGCACAGAACAGAAAGAATTTTCACAGAATGCTACTGTGTAGTTTATATTTGAATATATTCCTTTTTCCACTATTACCCTCTTAGCGCTCCGAATGTCCACTTGCATTTTCTACAGAAAGAGTGTTCAGAACTGCGCAATCAAAAGTATGGTTTAACTCTGTTAGCTTAATGAACATATCAGAAATAAGTTTCACACAATGCTTCTGTGTAGTTTTTATTTGAAGATATTATTTTTCCCAATAGAGGCCTCTTAGCGCTCAGAATGTCCAATTGCAGTTTTTACAGAAAGAGTGTTTCAGAAAGGCTCAATCAAAAGTAAGGTTCAACTCTGTTAGTTGAATGCACAGAACAGAAAGAAGTTTCATACAATGCTTCTGTGTAGTTTATATTTGAACATATTCTTTTTTCCACTATTACCCACTTAGCGCTACGATTGTCCAGTTGCATTTTCTACAGACAGAGTGTTTCAAAACTGCTCAATCAAAAGTATGCTTTAACTCTGTTAGCTGAATGCTCAGATCAGAAAGAAGTTTCACAGAATGCTTCTGTGTAGTTTATATTTGAATATATTCCTTTTTCCACTACTACGCTCTTAGCGCTCCAAATGTCCAGTTGCATTTTCTACAGAAAGAGTGTTCAGATCTGCTCAATCAAAAGTATGTTTTAACTCTGTTAGCTGAATGCACAGATCAGAAAGAAGTTTCACCGAATGATTCTGTGTAGTTTATATTTGAAGACATTCCTTTTTCCACTATTACCCTCTTAGCGCTCCGAATCTCCACTTGCATTTTCTACAGAAAGAGTGTTTCAGAACGGCTCGATCAAAACTAATGTTCAACCCTTTTAGTAGAATAAACAGAACAGGAAGAAGTTTCACAGAATGCTTCTGTGTAGTTTTTATTTGTAGATATTCTTTTTCCCAATATAGGCCTCTTAGCGCTCAGAATGTCCAATTGCAGTTTCTACAGAAAGAGTGTTTCAGAACGGCTCAATCAAAAGTAAGGTTCAACCCTGGTAGTTGAATGCACAGAACCGAAAGAAGTTTCACAGAATGCTTCTGTGTAGTTTATATTTGAATATATTCCTTTTTCCACTATTACCCTCTTAGCGCTCCGAATGTCCACTTGCATTTTCTACAGAAAGAGTGTTCGGAACTGCGCAATCAAAAGTATGGTTTAACTCTGTTAGCTGAATGCACATATCAGAAATAAGTTTCACACAATGCTTCTGTGTAGTTTTTATTTGAAGATATTATTTTTCCCAATATAGGCCTCTTAGCGCTCAGAATGTCCAATTGCAGTTTCTACGGAAAGAGTGTTTCAGAACGGCTCAATCAAAACTAAGGTTCAAATCTTTTAGTAGAATGAACAGAACAGAAAGGAGTTTCACAGAATGCTTCTGTGTAGTTTTTATTTGTAGATATTCTTTTACCCAATACAGGCCTCTTAGCGCTCAGAATGTCCAATTGCAGTTTCTACGGAAAGAGGGTTTCAGAACGGCTCAATCAAAAGTAAGGTTCAACTCTGTTAGTTGAAAGCACAGAACAGAAAGAAGTTTCATACAATGCTTCTGTGTAGTTTATATTTGAACATATTCTTTTTTCCACTATTACCCACTTAGCGCTACGAATGTCCAGTTGCATTTTCTACAGACAGAGTGTTTCAAAACTGCTCAATCAAAAGTATGGTTTAACTCTGTTAGCTGAATGCTCAGATCAGAAAGAAGTTTCACAGAATGCTTCTGTGTAGTTTATATTTGAATATATTCCTTTGTCCACTAGTACTCTCTTAGCGCTCCAAATGTCCAGTTGCATTTTCTACAGAAAGAGTGTTCAGATCTGCTCAATCAAAAGTATGGTTTAACTCTGTTAGCTGAATGCTCAGATCAGAAAGAAGTTTCACAGAATGCTTCTGTGTAGTTTATATTTGAATATATTCCTTTTTCCACTACTACGCTCTTAGCGCTCCAAATGTCCAGTTGCATTTTCTACAGAAAGTGTGTTCAGATCTGGTCAATCAAAAGTATGGTTTAACTCTGTTAGCTGAATGCACAGATCAGAAAGAAATTTCACCGAATGATTCTGTGTAGTTTATATTTGAAGAGATTCCTTTTTCCACTATTACCCTCTTAGCGCTCCGAATCTCCACTTGCATTTTCTACAAAAAGAGCGTTTCATAACTGCTCAATCAAAAATATGTTTTATCTCTGTTAACTGAATTTACAGATCAGAAATAAGTTTCACAGAATGCATTTGTGTAGATTTTATTTGAAGATATTTTTTTTCCCAATGTAGGCCTCTTAGCGCTTAGCATGTCCAATTGCAGTTTCTACAGAAAGAGTGTTTCAGAAAGGCTCAATCAAAAGTAAGGTTCAACTCTGTTAGTTGAATGCACAGAACAGAAAGAAATTTCATACAATGCTTCTGTGTAGTTTATATTTGAACATATTCTTTTTTCCACCATTATCCACTTGGCGCTACGAATGTCCAGTTGCATTTTCTACAGACAGAGTGTTTCAAAACTGCTCAATCAAAAGTATGGTTTAACTCTGTTAGCTGAATGCTCAGATCAGAAAGAAGTTTCACAGAATGCTTCTGTGTAGTTTATGTTTGAATATATTCCTTTTTCCACTACTACGCTCTTAGCGCTCCAAATGTCCAGTTGCATTTTCTACAGAAAGAGTGTTCAGATCTGCTCAATCAAAAGTATGGTTTAACACTGTTAGCTGAATGCACAGATCAGAAAGAAGTTTCACCGAAGGATTCTGTGTAGTTTATATTTGAAGACATTCCTTTTTCCACTATTACCCTCTTAGCGCTCCGAATCTCCACTTGCATTTTCTACAAAAAGAGTGTTTCATAACTGCTCAATCAAAAATATGTTTTATCTCTGTTAACTGAATTTACCGATCAGAAATAAGTTTCACAGAATGCATCTGTGTAGATTTTATTTGAAGATATTCTTTTTCCCAATGTAGGCCTCTTAGCGCTTAGCATGTCCAATTGCAGTTTCTACAGAAAGAGTGTTTCAGAACGGCTCAATCAAAAGTAAGGTTCAACTCTGTTAGTTGAATGCACAGAACAGAAAGAATTTTCACAGAATGCTACTGTGTAGTTTATATTTGAATATATTCCTTTCTCCACTATTACCCTCTTAGCGCTCCGAATGTCCACTTGCATTTTCTACAGAAAGAGTGTTCAGAACTGCGCAATCAAAAGTATGGTTTAACTCTGTTAGCTTAATGAACATATCAGAAATAAGTTTCACACAATGCTTCTGTGTAGTTTTTATTTGAAGATATTATTTTTCCCAATAGAGGCCTCTTAGCGCTCAGAATGTCCAATTGCAGTTTCTACAGAAAGAGTGTTTCAGAAAGGCTCAATCAAAAGTAAGGTTCAACACTGTTAGTTGAATGCACAGAACAGAAAGAAGTTTCATACAATGCTTCTGTGTAGTTTATATTTGAACATATTCTTTTTTCCATTATTACCCACTTGGCGCTACGAATGTCCAGTTGCATTTTCTACAGACAGAGTGTTTCAAAACTGCTCAATCAAAAGTATGGTTTAACTCTGTTAGCTGAATGCTCAGATCAGAAAGAAGTTTCACAGAATGCTTCTATGTAGTTTATATTTGAATATATTCCTTTGTCCACTACTACTCTCTTAGCGCTCCAAATGTCCAGTTACATTTTCTACAGAAAGAGTGTTCAGATCTGCTCAATCAAAAGTATGGTTTAACTCTGTTAGCTGAATGCTCAGATCAGAAAGAAGTTTCACAGAATGCTTCTGTGTAGTTTATATTTGAATATATTCCTTTTTCCACTACTACTCTCTTAGCGCTCCAAATGTCCAGTTGCATTTTCTACAAAAAGAGTGTTGAGATCTGCTCAATCAAAAGTATTGTTTAACTCTGTTAGCTGAATGCACAGATCAGAAAGAAGTTTCACCGAATGATTCTGTGTAGTTTATATTTGAAGACATTCCTTTTTCCACTATTACACCCTTAGCGCTCCGAATCTCCACTTGCATTTTCTACAAAAAGAGTGTTTCATAACTGCTCAATCAAAAATATGTTTTATCTCTGTTAACTGAATTTACAGATCAGAAATAAGTTTCACAGAATGCATCTGTGTAGTTTTTATTTGAAGATATACTTTTTCCCAATGTAGGCCTCTTAGCGCTTAGCATGTCCAATTGCAGTTTCTACAGAAAGAGTGTTTCAGAACGGCTCAATCAAAAGTAAGGTTCAACTCTGTTAGTTGAATGCACAGAACAGAAAGAAGTTTCATACAATGCTTCTGTGTAGTTTATATTTGAACATATTCTTTTTTCCACTATTACCCACTTAGCGCTACGAATGTCCAGTTGCATTTTCTACAGACAGAGTGTTTCAAAACTGCTCAATCAAAAGTATGGTTTAACTCTGTTAGCTGAATGCTCAGATCAGAAAGAAGTTTCACAGAATGCTTCTGTGTAGTTTATATTTGAATATATTCCTTTTTCCACTACTACTCTCTTAGCGCTCCAAATGTCCAGTTGCATTTTCTACAGAAAGAGTGTTCAGATCTGCTCAATCAAAAGTATGGTTTAACTCTGTTAGCTGAATGCACAGATCAGAAAGAAGTTTCACCGAAGGATTCTGTGTAGTTTATATTTGAAGGCATTCCTTTTTCCACTATTACCCTCTTAGCGCTCCGAATCTCCACTTGCATTTTCTACAAAAAGAGTGTTTCATAACTGCTCAATCAAAAATATGTTTTATCTCTGTTAAATGAATTTACAGATCAGAAATAAGTTTCACAGAATGCATCTGTGTAGATTTTATTTGAAGATATTGTTTTTCCCAATGTAGGCCTCTTAGCGCTTAGCCTGTCCAATTGCAGTTTCTACAGAAAGAGTGTTTCAGAACGCCTCAATCAAAAGTAAGCTTCAACTCTGTTAGTTGAATGCACAGAACAGAAAGAATTTTCACAGAATGCTACTGTGTAGTTTATATTTGAATATATTCCTTTCTCCACTATTACCCTCTTAGCGCTCCGAATGTCCACTTGCATTTTCTACAGAAAGAGTGTTCAGAACTGCGCAATCAAAAGTATGGTTTATCTCTGTTAGCTTAATGAACATATCAGAAATAAGTTTCACACCATGCTTCTGTGTAGTTTTTATTTGAAGATATTATTTTCCCCTATATAGGCCTCTTAGCGCTCAGAATGTCCAATTGCAGTTTTTACAGAAAGAGTGTTTCAGAACGGCTCAATCAAAAGTAAGGTTCAACTCTGTTAGTTGAATGCACAGAACAGAAAGAAGTTTCATACAATGCTTCTGTGTAGTTTATATTTGAACATATTCTTTTTTCCACTATTACACACTTAGCGCTACGATTGTCCAGTTGCATTTTCTACAGACAGAGTGTTTCAAAACTGCTCAATCAAAAGTATGCTTTAAATCTGTTAGCTGAATGCTCAGATCAGAAAGAAGTTTCACAGAATGCTTCTGTGTAGTTTATATTTGAATATATTCCTTTCTCCACTATTACCCTCTTAGCGCTCCGAATGTCCACTTGCATTTTCTACAGAAAGCGTGTTCAGAACTGCGCAATCAAATGTATGGTTTAACTCTGTTAGCTTAATGAACATATCAGAAATAAGTTTCACACAATGCTTCTGTGTAGTTTTTATTTGAAGATATTATTTTTCCCTATATAGGCCTCTTAGCGCTCAGAATGTCCAATTGCAGTTTCTACAGAAAGAGTGTTTCAGAAAGGCTCAATCAAAAGTAAGGTTCAACACTGTTAGTTGAATGCACAGAACAGAAAGAAATTTCATACAATGCTTCTGTGTAGTTTATATTTGAACATATTCTTTTTTCCACCATTACCCACTTGGCGCTACGAATGTCCAGTTGCATTTTCTACAGACAGAGTGTTTCAAAACTGCTCAATCAAAAGTATGGTTTAACTCTGTTAGCTGAATGCTCAGATCAGAAAGATGTTTCACATAATGCTTCTGTGTAGTTTATATTTGAATATATTCCTTTTTCCACTACTACTCTCTTAGCGCTCCAAATGTCCAGTTGCATTTTCTACAGAAAGAGTGTTCAGATCTGCTCAATCAAAAGTATGGTTTAACTCTGTTAGCTGAATGCACAGATCAGAAAGAAGTTTCACAGAATGATTCTGTGTAGTTTATATTTGGAGACATTCCTTTTTCCACTATTACCCTCTTAGCGCTCCGAATCTCCACTTGCATTTTCTACAAAAAGAGTGTTTCATAACTGCTCAATCAAAACTATGTTTTATCTCTGTTAACTGAATTTACAGATCAGAAATAAGTTTCACAGAATGCATCTGTGTAGTTTTTATTTGAAGATATTCTTTTTCCCAATGTAGGCCTCTTAGCGCTTAGCATGTCCAATTGCAGTTTCTACAGAAAGAGTGTTTCAGAACGGCTCAATTAAAAGTAAGGTTCAACTCTGTTAGTTGAATGCACAGAACAGAAAGAATTTTCACAGAATGCTACTGTGTAGTTTATATTTGAATATATTCCTTTTTCCACTATTACCCTCTTAGCGCTCCGAATGTCCACTTGCATTTTCTACAGAAAGAGTGTTCAGAACTGCGCAATCAAAAGTATGGTTTAACTCTGTTAGCTTAATGAACATATCAGAAATAAGTTTCACACAATGCTTCTGTGTAGTTTTTATTTGAAGATATTATTTTTCCCAATAGAGGCCTCTTAGCGCTTAGAATGTCCAATTGCAGTTTTTACAGAAAGAGTGTTTCAGAAAGGCTCAATCAAAAGTAAGGTTCAACTCTGTTAGTTGAATGCACAGAACAGAAAGAAGTTTCATACAATGCTTCTGTGTAGTTTATATTTGAACATATTCTTTTTTCCACTATTACCCACTTAGCGCTACGATTGTCCAGTTGCATTTTCTACAGACAGAGTGTTTCAAATCTGCTCAATCAAAAGTATGCTTTAACTCTGTTAGCTGAATGCTCAGATCAGAAAGAAGTTTCACAGAATGCTTCTGTGTAGTTTATATTTGAATATATTCCTTTTTCCACTACTACGCTCTTAGCGCTCCAAATGTCCAGTTGCATTTTCTACAGAAAGAGTGTTCAGATCTGCTCAATCAAAAGTATGTTTTAACTCTGTTAGCTGAATGCACAGATCAGAAAGAAGTTTCACCGAATGATTCTGTGTAGTTTATATTTGAAGACATTCCTTTTTCCACTATTACCCTCTTAGCGCTCCGAATCTCCACTTGCATTTTCTACAGAAAGAGTGTTTCAGAACGGCTCGATCAAAACTAATGTTCAACCCTTTTAGTAGAATAAACAGAACAGGAAGAAGTTTCACAGAATGCTTCTGTGTAGTTTTTATTTGTAGATATTCTTTTTCCCAATATAGGCCTCTTAGCGCTCAGAATGTCCAATTGCAGTTTCTACAGAAAGAGTGTTTCAGAACGGCTCAATCAAAAGTAAGGTTCAACCCTGGTAGTTGAATGCACAGAACAGAAAGAAGTTTCACAGAATGCTTCTGTGTAGTTTATATTTGAATATATTCCTTTTTCCACTATTACCCTCTTAGCGCTCCGAATGTCCACTTGCATTTTCTACAGAAAGAGTGTTCGGAACTGCGCAATCAAAAGTATGGTTTAACTCTGTTAGCTGAATGCACATATCAGAAATAAGTTTCACACAATGCTTCTGTGTAGTTTTTATTTGAAGATATTATTTTTCCCAATATAGGCCTCTTAGCGCTCAGAATGTCCAATTGCAGTTTCTACGGAAAGAGTGTTTCAGAACGGCTCAATCAAAACTAAGGTTCAAATCTTTTAGTAGAATGAACAGAACAGAAAGGAGTTTCACAGAATGCTTCTGTGTAGTTTTTATTTGTAGATATTCTTTTACCCAATACAGGCCTCTTAGCGCTCAGAATGTCCAATTGCAGTTTCTACGGAAAGAGGGTTTCAGAACGGCTCAATCAAAAGTAAGGTTCAACTCTGTTAGTTGAATGCACAGAACAGAAAGAACTTTCATACAATGCTTCTGTGTAGTTTATATTTGAACATATTCTTTTTTCCACTATTACCCACTTAGCGCTACGAATGTCCAGTTGCATTTTCTACAGACAGAGTGTTTCAAAACTGCTCAATCAAAAGTATGGTTTAACTCTGTTAGCTGAATGCTCAGATCAGAAAGAAGTTTCACAGAATGCTTCTGTTTAGTTTATATTTGAATATATTCCTTTTTCCACTACTACGCTCTTAGCGCTCCAAATGTCCAGTTGCATTTTCTACAGAAAGAGTGTTCAGATCTGCTCAATCAAAAGTATGGTTTAACTCTGTTAGCTGAATGCACATATCAGAAATAAGTTTCACACAATGCTTCTGTGTAGTTTTTATTTGAAGATATTATTTTTCCCAATATAGGCCTCTTAGCGCTCAGAATGTCCAATTGCAGTTTCTACGGAAAGAGTGTTTCAGAACGGCTCAATCAAAACTAAGGTTCAACTCTTTTAGTAGAATGAACAGAACAGAAAGGAGTTTCAGAGAATGCTTCTGTGTAGTTTTTATTTGTAGACATTCTTTTTCCCAATACAGGCCTCTTAGCGCTCAGAATGTCCAATTGCAGTTTCTACGGAAAGAGGGTTTCAGAACGGCTCAAACAAAAGTAAGGTTCAACTCTGTTAGTTGAATGCACAGAAGAGAAAGAAGTTTCATACAATGCTTCTGTTTAGTTAATATTTGAACATATTCTTTTTTCCACTATTACCCACCTAGCGCTACGAATGTCCAGTTGCATTTTCTACAGACAGAGTGTTTCAAAACTGCTCAATCAAAAGTATGGTTTAACTCTGTTAGCTGAATGCTCAGATCAGAAAGAAGTTTCACAGAATGCTTCTGTGTAGTTTATATTTGAATATATTCCTTTTTCCACTACTACCCTCTTAGCGCTCCAAATGTAAAGTTGCATTTTCTACAGAAAGAGTGTTCAGATCTGCTCAATCAAAAGTATGTTTTAACTCTGTCAGCTGAATGCACAGATCAGAAAGAAGTTTCACAGAATGCTTCTGTGTAGTTTATATTTGAATATATTCCTTTTTCCACTATTATCCTCTTAGCGCTCCGAATGTCCACTTGCATTTTCTACAGAAAGAGTGTTTCAGAACGGCTCGATCAAAACTAAGGTTCAACTCTTTTAGTAGAATGAACAGAACAGGAAGAAGTTTCACAGAATGCTTCTGTGTAGTTTTTATTTGTATATATTCTTTTTCCCAATATAGGCCTCTTAGCGCTCAGAAGGTCCAATTGCAGTTTCTACAGAAAGAGTGTTTCAGAACGGCTCAATCAAAAGTAAGGTTCAACCCTGGTAGTTGAATGCACAGAACAGAAAGAAGTTTCACAGAATGCTTCTGTGTAGTTTATATTTGAATATATTCCTTTTTCCACTATTACCCTCTTAGCGCTCCGAATGTCCACTTGCATTTTCTACAGAAAGAGTGTTCGGAACTGCGCAATCAAAAGTATGGTTTAACTCTGTTTGTTGAATGCACATATCAGAAATAAGTTTCACACAATGCTTCTGTGTAGTTTTTATTTGAAGATATTATTTTTCCCAATATAGGCCTCTTAGCGCTCAGAATGACCAATTGCAGTTTCTATGGAAAGAGGGTTTCAGAACGGCTCAATCAAAAGTAAGGTTCAACTCTGTTAGTTGAATGCACTGAACAGAAAGAAGTTTCTTACAATGCTTCTGTGTAGTTAATATTTGAACATATTCTTTTTTCCACTATTACCCACCTAGCGCTACGAATGTCCAGTTGCATTTTCTACAGACAGAGTGTTTCAAAACTGCTCAATCAAAAGTATGGTTTAACTCTGTTAGCTGAATGCTCAGATCAGAAATAAGTTTCACAGAATGCTTCTGTGTAGTTTATATTTGAATATATTCCTTTTTCCACTACTACACTCTTAGCGCTCCAAATGTCCAGTTGCATTTTCTACAGAAAGAGTGTTCACATCCGCTCAATCAAAAGTATGGTTTAACTCTGTTAGCTGAATGCACAGATCAGAAAGAAGTTTCACAGAATGATTCTGTGTAGTTTATATTTGAAGACATTCCTTTTTCCACTATTACTCTCTTAGCGCTCCGAATCTCCACTTGCATTTTCTACAGAAAGATTGTTTCAGAACGGCTCGATCAAAACTAAGGTTCAACTCTTTTAGTTGAATGAACAGAACAGAAAGGAGTTTCACAGAATGATTCTGTGTAGTTTATATTTGAAGAAATTCCTTTTTCCACTATTACCCTCTTAGCGCTCCGAATCTCCGCTTGCATTTTCTACAGCAAGAGTGTTTCAGAACGGCTCAATCAAAACTAAGGTTCAACTCTTTTAGTTCAATGAACAGAAGAGAAAGAAGTTTCACAGAATGCTTCTGTGTAGTTTTTATTTGTAGATATTCTTTTTTCCACTATTACACTCTTAGCGCTCCGAATGTCCACTTGCATTTTCTACAGAAAGAGTGTTCTGAACTGCGCAATCAAAAGTATGGTTTAACTCTGTTAGCTGAATGCACATATCAGAAATAAGTTTCAAACAATGCTTCTGTGAAGTTTTTATTTGAAGACATTATTTTTCCCAATATAGGCCTCTTAGCGCTCATAATGTCCAATTGCAGTTTCTACAGAAAGAGTGTTTCAGAACTGCTCAATCAAAAGTAAGGTTCAACTCTGTTAGTTGAATGCACAGAACAGAAAGAAATTTCATACAATGCTGCTGTGTAGTTTATATTTGAACATATTGTTTTTTCCACTTTTACCCACTTAGCGCTACGAATGTCCAGTTGCATTTTCTACAGACAGAGTGTTTCAAAACTGCTCAATCAAAAGTATGGTTTAACTCTGTTAGCTGAATGCACAGATCAGAAAGAAGTTTCACAGAATGATTCTGTGTAGTTTATATTTGAAGACATTACTATTTCCACTATTACCCTCTTAGCGCTCCAAATCTCCACTTGCATTTTCTACAGAAAGAGTGTTTCAGAACGGCTCAATCAAAACTAAGGTTCAACTCTTTTAGTAGAATGAACAGAACAGAAAGAAGTTTCACAGAATGCTTCTGTGTAGTTTTTATTTGTAGATATTCTTTTTCCCAATAGAGGCCTCTTAGCGCTCAGAATGTCCAATTGCAGTTTCTACAGAAAGAGTGTTTCAGAACGGCTCAATCAAATGTAAGGTTCAACCCTGGTAGTTGAATGCACAGAACAGAAAGAAGTTTCACAGAATGCTTCTGTGTAGTTTATATTTGAATATATTCATTTTTCCACTCTTACCCTCTTAGCGCTCCGAATGTCCACTTGCATTTTCTACAGAAAGAGTGTTTCAGAACGGCTCAATCAAATGTAAGGTTCAACTCTCTTAGTTGAATGCACAGAACAGAAAGAAGTTTCACAGAATGCTTCTGTGTAGTATTTAGTTGAAGATACTGCTTTTTGGACTATTACCCACTTAGCGCTCCGAATATCCACTGGCAGTTTCTACACAAAGTGTATTTCAGAACTGCTCCTTCAAAAGTAAGGCTCAACACTGTTAGTTGAATGCGGAGAACAGAAAGGGGTTTCAGAGAATGCTTCTCTGTAGTTTTTAATTGGAGATATTCCTTTTTCCTCTATTACAATCTTAGCGCTCCGAATGTCCACTTACATTTTCTACAAAAAGATTGTTTCATAACTGCTCAATCAAAAATATGGTTTAGCTCTGTTAACTGAATTCACAGATCAGAAATAAGTTTCACAGAATGCATCTGTGTAGTATTTATTTGAAGATATTCTTTTTCCCAATATAGGCCTCTTAGCGCTTAGAATGTCCAATTGCAGTTTCTACAGAAAGAGTGTTTCAGAACGGCTCAATCAAAAGTAAGGTTCAACTCTGTTAGTTGAATGCACAGAACAGAAAGAAGTTTCACAGAATGCTACTGTGTAGTTTATATTTGAATATATTCCTTTTCCCACTAATACCCTCTTAGCGCTCCGAATGTCCACTTGCGTTTTCTACAGAAAGAGTGTTCGGAACTGCGAAATCAAAGTATGGTTTAACTCTGTTAGCTGAATGCACATATCAGAAATAAGTTTCACACAATGCTTCTGTGTAGTTTTTATTTGTAGATATTATTTTTCCCAATATAGGCCTCTTAGCGGTCAGAATGTCCAATTGCAGTTTCTATGGAAAGAGGGTTTCAGAACGGCTCAATCAAAAGTAAGGTTCAACTCTGTTAGTTGAATGCACAGAACAGAAAGAAGTTTCATACAATGCTTCTGTGTAGTTTCTATTTGAACATATTATTTTTTCCACTATTACCCACTTAGCGCTACGAATGTCCAGTTGCATTTTCTACAGACAGAGTGTTTCAAAACTGCTCAATCAAAAGTATGGTTTAACTCTGTTTGCTGAATGCTCAGATCAGAAAGAAGTTTCAAAAAATGCTTCTGTGTAGTTTATATCTGAATATGTTCCTTTTTCCACTACTACGCTCTTAGCGCTCCAAATGTCCAGTTGCATTTTCTACAGAAAGAGTGTTCAGATCTGCCCAATCAAATGTAAGGTTTAACTCTGTTAGCTGAATGCACAGATCAGAAAGAAGTTTCACAGAATGATTCTGTGTAGTTTAAATTTGAAGACATTCCTTTTTCCACTATTACCCTCTTAGCGCTCCGAATCTCCACTTGCATTTTCTACAGAAAGAGTGTTTCAGAACGGCTCAATCAAAACTAAGGTTCAACACTTTTAGTTGAATGAACGGAACAGAAAGAAGTTTCACAGAATGATTCTGTGTAGTTTATATTTGAAGACATTCCTTTTTCCACTATTACCCTCTTAGCGCTCGGAATCTCCACTTGCATTTTCTACAGAAAGAGTGTTTCAGAACGGCTCAATCAAAATTAAGGTTCAACTCTTTTAGTAGAATGAACAGAACAGAAAGAAGTTTCACAGAATGTTTCTGTGTAGTTTTTATTTCTAGATATTCTTTTTCCCAATATAGGCCTCTTAGCGCTCAGAATGTCCAATTGCAGTTTCTACATAAAGAGTGTCTCAGAACGGCTCAATCAAATGTAAGGTTCAACCCTGGTAGTTGAATGCACAGAACAGAAAGAAGTTTCACAGAATGCTTCTGTGTAGTTTATATTTGAATATATTCCTTTTTCCATTATTACCCTCTTAGCGCTCCGAATGTCCACTTGCATTTTCTACAGAAAGAGTGTTCTGAACTGCGCAATCAAAAGTATGGTTTAACTCTGTTAGCTGAATGCACATAACAGAAATAAGTTTCATACAATGCTTCTGTGCAGTTTTTATTTGAAGATATTATTTTCCCCAATATAGGCCTCTTAGCACTCAGAATGTCCAATTGCAGTTTCTACAGAAAGAGTGTTTCAGAACGGCTCAATCAAAAGTAAGGTTCAACTCTGTTAGTTGAATGCACACAACAGAAAGAAGTTTCATACGATGCTTCTGTGTAGTTTATATTTGAACATATTATTTTTTCCACTATTACCCACTTAGCGCTACGAATGTCCAGTTGCATTTTCTACAGACAGAGAGTTTCAAAACTGCTCAATCAAAAGTATGGTTTAACTCTGTTAGCTGAATACTCAGATCAGAAAGAAGTTTCACAGAATGCTTCTGTGTAGTTTATATTTGAATATATTCCTTTTTCCACTACTACGCTCTTAGCGCTCCAAATGTCCAGTTGCATTTTCAACAGAAAGAGTGTTCAGATCTGCTCAATCAAAAGTATGGTTTAACTCTGTTAGCTGAGTGCACAGATCAGAAAGAAGTTTCACAGAATGATTCTGTGTAGTTTATATTTGAAGACATTCGTTTTTCCACAATTACCCTCTTAGCGCTCCGAATCTCCACTTGCATTTTCTACAGAAAGAGTGTTTCAGAACGGCTCAATCAAAACTAAGGTTCAACTCTTTTAGTTGAATGAACAGAACAGAAAGAAGTTTCACAGAAGGCTTCAGTGTAGTTTTTATTTGTAGATATTCTTTTTCCCAATATAGGCCTCTTAGCGCTCAGAATTTCCAATTGCAGTTTCTACAGAAAGAGTGTTTCAGAACGGCTCAATCAAAAGTAAGGTTCAACCCTGGTTGTTGAATGCACAGAACAGAAAGAAGTTTCATAGAATGCTTCTGTGTAATTTATATTTGAATATATTCCTTTTTCCACTATTACCCTCTTAGCGCTCCGAATGTCCACTTGCATTTTCTACAGAAAGAGTGTTTCAAAACGGCTCAATCAAATGTAAGGTTCAACTCTCTTAGTTGAATGCACAGAACAGAAAGAAGTTTCACAGAATGCTTCTGTGTAGTATTTAGTTGAAGATACTCCTTTTTGGACTATTACCCACTTTGCGCTCCGAATATCCACTGGCAGTTTCTACACAAAGTGTGTTTCAGAACTGCTCCTTCAAAAGTAAGGCTCAACTCTGTTAATTGAATGCAGAGAACAGAAAGGGGTTTCAGAGAATGCTTCTCCGTAGTTTTTAATTGGAGATATTCCTTTTTCCTCTATTACAATCTTAGCGCTCCGAATGTCCACTTGCATTTTCTACAAAAAGAGTGTTTCATAACTGCTCAATCAAAAATATGGTTTAGCCCTGTTAACTGAATTTACAGATCAGAAATAAGTTTCACAGAATGCATCTGTGTAGTTTTTATTTGAAGATATTCTTTTTCCCAATGTAGGCCTCTTAGCGCTTAGAAAGTCCAATTGCTGTTTCTACAGAAAGAGTGTTTCAGAACGGCTCAATCAAAAGTAAGGTTCAACTCTGTTAGTTGAATGCACAGAACAGAAAGAAGTTTCACAGAATGCTACTGTGTAGTTTATATTTGAATATATTCCTTTTTCCACTATTACCCTCTTAGCGCTCCGAATGTCCACTTGCATTCTCTACAGATAGAGTGTTCGGTACTGCGCAATCAAAAGTATGGTTTAACTCTGTTAGCTGAATGCACATATCAGAAATAAGTTTCACACAATGCTTCTGTGTAGTTTTAATTTGAAGATATTATTTTTCCCAATATAGGCCTCTTAGCGCTCAGAATGTCCAATTGCAGTTTCTACGGAAAGAGGGTTTCAGAACGGCTCAATCAAAAGTAAGGTTCAACTCTGTTAGTTGAATGCACAGAACAGAAAGAAGTTTCATACAATGCTTCTGTGTAGTTTATATTTGAACATATTATTTTTTCCACTATTACCCACTTAGCGCTACGAATGTCCAGTTGCATTTTCTACAGAGAGAGTGTTTCAAAACTGCTCAATCAATAGTATGGTTTAACTCTGTTTGCTGAATGCTCAGATCTGAAAGTAGTTTAAAAGAATGCTTCTGTGTAGTTTATATTTGAATATGTTCCTTTTTCCACTACAACCCTCTTAGCGATCCAAAGGTCCAGTTGCATTTTCTACAGAAGGAGTGTTCAGATCTGCTCAATCAAAAGTATGGTTTAATTCTGTTAGCTGAATACTCAGATCAGAAAGTAGTTTCACAGAATGATTCTTTGTAGTTCATATTTGAATATATTCCTTTTTCCACTACTACCCTCTTAGCGCTCCAAATGTCCAGTTGCATTTTCTACAGAAAGTGTGTTCAGATCTGCTCAATCAAATTATGGTTTAACTCTGTTATCTGAATGCACAGATCAGAAAGAAGTTTCAAAGAATGAATCTGTGTAGTTTATATTTGAAGACATTCCTTTTTCCACTACTACCCTCTTAGCGCTCCGACTCTCCACTTGCATTTTCTGCAGAAAGAGTGTTTCAGAACGGCTCAATCAAAACTAAGGTTCAACTTTTTTAGTTGAATGAACAGAACAGAAAGAAGTTTCACAGAGTGCTTCTGTGTAGTTTTTATTTGTAGATATTCTTTTTCCCAACATAGGCCTCTTAGCGCTCAGAATGTCCAATTGCAGTTTCTACAGAAAGAGTGTTTCAGAACGGCTCAATCAAAAGTAAGGTTCAACCCTGGTAGTTGAATGCACAGAACAGAAAGAAGTTTCACAGAATGCTTCTGTGTAGTTTATATTTGAATATATTCCTTTTTCCACTATTACCCCCTTAGCGCTCCGAATGTCCACTTGCATTTTCTACAGAAAGAGTGTTCTGAACTGCGCAATCAAAAGTATGGTTTAATTCTGTTTGCTGAATGCCCATATCAGAAATAAGTTTCAAACAATGCTTCTGTGTAGTTTTTATTTGAAGATATTATTTTTCCCAATATAGGCCTCTTAGCGCTCAGAATGTCCAATTGCAGTTTCTACAGAAAGAGTGTTTCAGAACGGCTCAATCAAAAGCAAGTTTCAACTTTGTTAGTTGAATGCACAGAACAGAAAGAAGTTTCATACAATGCTTCTGTGTAGTTTATATTTGAACATATTCTTTTTTCCACTATTACCCACTTAGCGCTACGAATGTCCAGTTGAATTTTCTACAGACAGAGTGTTTCAAAACTGCTCAATCAAAAGTGTGGTTTAACTCTGTTAGCTGAATGCTCAGATCAGAAAGAAGTTTCACAGAATGCTTCTGTGTAGTTTATATTTGAATATATTGCTTTTTCCAATAGTACCCTCTTAGCGCTCCAAATGTCCAGTTGCATTTTCTACAGAAAGAGTGTTCAGATCTGCTCAATCAAAAGTATGGTTTAACTCTGTTAGCTGAATGCACAGATCAGAAAGAAGTTTCACAGAATGATTCTGTGTAGTTTATATTTGAAGACATTCCTTTTTCCACTATTACCCTCTTAGCGCTCCGAATCTCCACTTGCATTTTCTACAGGAAGAGTGTTTCAGAACGGCTCAATCAAAACTAAGGTTCAACTCTTTTAGTTGAACGAACAGAACAGAAAGAAGTTTCACAGAATGCTTCTGTGTAGTATTTAGTTGAAGATACTCCTTTTTGGACTATTACCCACTTAGCCCTCCGAATATCCACCGGCAGTTTCTACACAAAGAGGGTTTCAGAACTGCTCCTTCAAAAGAAAGGCTCAACTCTGTTAGTTGAATGCGCAGAACAGAAAGGGGTTTCAGAGAATGCTTCTGTGTAGTTTTTAATTGGCGATATTCCTTTTTCCTCTATTACGAACTTAGCGCTCCGAATGTCCACTTGCATTTTCTACAAAAAGAGTGTTTCATAACTGCTCAATCAAAAATATGGTTTAGCTCTGTTAACTGAATTTACAGATCAGAAATAAGTTTCAGAGAATGCATCTGTGTAGTTTTTATTTGAAGATATTCTTTTTCCTAATGTAGGCCTCTTAGCGCTTAGAATGTCCAATTGCAGTTTCTACAGAAAGAGTGTTTCAGAACGGCTCAATCAAAAGTAAGGTTCAAATCTGTTAGTTGAATGCACAGAACAGGAAGAAGTTTCACAGAATGCTTCTGTGTAGTTTATATTTGAATATATTCCTTTTTCCACTATTACCCTCTTAGCGCTCCGAATGTCCACTTGCATTTTCTACAGAAAGAGTGTTCGGAACTGCGCAATCAAAAGTATGGTTTAACTCTGTTAGCTGAATGCACATATCAGAAATAAGTTTCACACAATGCTTCTGTGTAGTTTTTATTTGAAGATATTATTTTTCCCAATATAGGCCTCTTAGCGCTCAGAATGTCCAATTGCAGTTTCTACAGAAAGAGTGTTTCAGAACGGCTCAATCAAAAGTAAGGTTCAACTCTGTTAGTTGAATGCACAGAACAGAAAGAAGTTTCATACAATGCTTCTGTGTAGTTTATATTTGAACATATTCTTTTTTCCACTATTACCCGCTTAGCGCTACGAATGTCCAGTTGCATTTTCTACAGACAGAGTGTTTCAAAACTCCTCAATCAAAAGTAGGGTTTAACTCTGTTAGCTGAATACTCAGATCAGAAAGAAGTTTCACAGAATGCTTCTGTGTAGTTTATATTTGAATATATTCCTTTTTCCACTACTACCCTCTTAGCGCTCCAAATGTCCACTTGCATTTTCTACAGAAAGAGTGTTCAGATCTGCTCAATCAAATGTAAGGTTTAACTCTGTTAGCTGAATGCACAGATCAGAAAGATGTTTCACAGAATGATTCTGTGTAGTTTATATTTGAAGACATTCCTTTTTCCACTATTACCCTCTTAGCGTTCCGAATATCCACTTGCATTTTCTACAGAAAGAGTGTTTCAGAACGGCTCATTCAAAACTAAGGTTCAACTCTTTTAGTTGAAAAAACAGAACAGAAAGAAGTTTCACAGACTGCTTCTGTGTAGTTTTTATTTGTAGATATTCTTTTTCCCAATATAGGCCTCTTAGCGCTCAGAATGTCCAATTGCAGTTTCTACAGAAATAGTGTTTCAATACGGCTCAATCAAAAGTAAGGTTCAATCCTGGTAGTTGAAAGCACAGAACAGAAAGAAGTTTCACAGAATGCTTCTGTGTAGTTTGTATTTGAATATATTCCTTTTTCCACTATTACCCTCTTAGCGCTCCGAATGTCCACTTGCATTTTCTACAGAAACAGTGTTTGGAACTGCGCAATCAAAAGTATGGTTTAACTCTGTTAGCGGAATGCACATATCAGAAATAACTTTCACACAATGCTTCTGTGTAGTTTTTATTTGAAGATATTATTTTTCCCAATATAGGACTCTTAGCGCTCAGAATGTCCAGTTGCAGTTTCTACAGAAAGAGTGTTTCAGAACGGCTCAATCAAAAGTAAGGTTCAACTCTGTTAGTTGAATGCACAGAACAGAAAGAAGTTTCATACAATGCTTCTGTGTAGTTTATATTTGAACATATCCTTTTTTCCACTATTACCCACTTAGCGCTACGAATGTCCAGTTGAATTTTCTACAGACAGAGTGTTTCAAAACTGCTCAATCAAAAGTATGGTTTAACTCTGTTAGCTGAATACTCAGATCAGAAAGTAGTTTCACAGAATGATTCTTTGTAGTTCATATTTGAATATATTCCTTTTTCCACTACTACCCTCTTAGCGCTCCAAATGTCCAGTTGCATTTTCTACAGAAAGTGTGTTCAGATCTGCTCAATCAAATTATGGTTTAACTCTGTTATCTGAAAGCACAGATCAGAAAGAAGTTTCAAAGAATGAATCTGTGTAGTTTATATTTGAAGACATTCCTTTTTCCACTATTACCCCCTTAGCGCTCCGAATCCCCACTTGCATTTTCTGCAGAAAGAGTGTTTCAGAACGGCTCAATCAAAACTAAGGTTCAACTTTTTTATTTGAATGAACAGAACAGAAAGAAGTTTCACAGAATGCTTCTGTGTAGTTTTTATTTGTAGATATTCTTTTTCCCAACATAGGCCTCTTAGCGCTCAGAATGTCCAATTGCAGTTTCTACAGAAAGAGTGTTTCAGAACGGCTCAATCAAAAGTAAGGTTCAAACCTGGTAGTTGAATGCACAGAACAGAAAGAAGTTTCACAGAATGCTTCTGTGTAGTTTATATTTGAATATATTCCTTTTTCCACTATTACCCTCTTAGCGCTCCGAATGTCCACTTGCATTCTCTACAGATAGAGTGTTCTGAACTGCGCAATCAAAAGTATGGTTTAATTCTGTTAGCTGAATGCCCATATCAGAAATAAGTTTCAAACAATGATTCTGTGTAGTTTTTATTTGAAGATATTATTTTTCCCAATATAGGCCTCTTAGCGCTCAGAATGTCCAATTGCAGTTTCTACAGAAAGAGTGTTTCAGAACGGCTCAATCAAAAGCATGTTTCAACTCTGTTAGTTGAATGCACAGAACAGAAAGAAGTTTCATATAATGCTTCTGTGTAGTTTATATTTGAACATATTCTTTTTTCCACTATTACCCACTTAGCGCTACGAATGTCCAGTTGCATTTTCTACAAACAGAGTGTTTCAAAACTGCTCAATCAAAAGTGTGGTTTAACTCTGTTAGCTGAATGCTCAGATCAGAAAGAAGTTTCACAGAATGCTTCTGTGTAGTTTATATTTGAATATATTCCTTTTTCCAATAGTACCCTCTTTGCGCTCCAAATGTCCAGTTGCATTTTCTACAGAAAGAGTGTTCAGATCTGCTCAATCAAAAGTATGGTTTAACTCTGTTAGCTGAATGCACAGATCAGAAAGAAGTTTCACAGAATGATTCTGTGTAGTTTTTATTTGAAGACATTCCTTTTTCCACTATTACCCTCTTAGCGCTCCGAATCTCCACTTGCATTTTCTACAGAAAGAGTGTTTCAGAACGGCTCAATCAAAACTAAGGTTCAACTCTTTTAGTTGAACGAACAGAACAGAAAGAAGTTTCACAGAATGCTTCTGTGTAGTATTTAGTTGAAGATACTACTTTTTGGACTATTACCCACTTAGCGCTCCGAATATCCACTGGCAGTTTCTACACAAAGAGGGTTTCAGAACTGCTCCTTCAAAAGAAAGGCTCAACTCTGTTAGTTGAATGCGCAGAACAGAAAGGGGTTTCAGAGAATGCTTCTGTGTAGTTTTTAATTGGAGATTTTCCTTTTTCCTCTATTACAATCTTAGCGCTCCGAATGTCCACTTGCATTTTCTACAAAAAGAGTGTTTCATAACTGCTCAGTCAAAAATATGGTTTAGCTCTGTTAACTGAATTTACAGATCAGAAATAAGTTTCAGAGAATGCATCTGTGTAGTTTTTATTTGAAGATATTCTTTTTCCTAATGTAGGCCTCTTAGCGCTTAGAATGTCCAATTGCAGTTTCTACAGAAAGAGTGTTTCAGAACGGCTCAATCAAAAGTAAGGTTCAACTCTGTTAGTTGAATGCACAGAACAGGAAGAAGTTTCACAGAATGCTTCTGTGTAGTTTATATTTGAATATATTCCTTTTTCCACTATTACCCTCTTAGCGCTCCGAATGTCCACTTGCATTTTCTACAGAAAGAGTGTTCGGAACTGTGCAATCAAAAGTATGGTTTAACTCTGTTAGCTGAATGCACATATCAGAAATAAGTTTCACACAATGCTTCTGTGTTGTTTTTATTTGAAGATATTATTTTTCCCAATATAGGCCTCTTAGCACTCAGAATGTCCAATTGCAGTTTCTACAGAAAGAGTGTTTCAGAACGGCTCAATCAAAAGTAAGGTTCAACTCTGTTAGTTGAATGCACAGAACAGAAAGAAGTTTCATACAATGCTTCTGTGTAGTTTATATTTGAACATATTCTTTTTTCCACTATTACCCACTTAGCGCTACGAATGTCCAGTTGCATTTTCTACAGACAGAGTGTTTCAAAACTCCTCAATCAAAAGAAGGGTTTAACTCTGTTAGCTGAATACTCAGATCAGAAAGAAGTTTCACAGAATGCTTCTGTGTAGTTTATATTTGAATATATTCCTTTTTCCACTACTACCCTCTTAGCACTCCAAATGTCCAGTTGCATTTTCTACAGAAAGAGTGTTCAGATCTGCTCAATCAAATGTAAGGTTTAACTCTGTTAGCGGAATGCACAGATCAGAAAGAAGTTTCACAGAATGATTCTGTGTAGTTTATATTTGAAGACATTCTTTTTTCCACTATTACCCACTTAGCGCTCCGAATCTCCACTTGCATTTTCTACAGAAAGAGTGTTTCAGAACGGCTCAATCAAAACTAAGCTTCAACTCTTTTAGTTGAATGAACAGAACAGAAAGAAGTTTCACAGAATGATTCTGTGTAGTTTATATATGAAGACATTCCTTTTTCCACTATTACCCTCTTAGCGCTCCGAATCTCCACTTTCATTTTCTACAGAAAGAGTGTTTCAGAACGGCTCAATCAAAACTAAGGTTCAACTCTTTTAGTTGAACTAACAGAACAGAAAGAAGTTTCACAGAATGCTTCTGTGTAGTTTTTATTTGTAGATATTCTTTTTTCCACTATTACACTCTTAGCGCTCCGATTGTCCACTTGCATTTTCTACAGAAAGAGTGTTCTGAACTGTGCAATCAAAAGTATGGTTTAACTCTGTTAGCTGAATGCACAGATCAGAAAGAAGTTTCACAGAATGATTCTGTGTAGTTTATATTTGAAGACATTCCTTTTTCCACTATTACCCTCTTAGCGCTCCCAATCTCCACTTGCATTTTCTACGGAAAGAGTGTTTCAGAACGGCTCAATCAAAACTAAGCTTCAACTCTTTTAGTTGAATGAACAGAACAGAAAGAAGTTTCACAGGATGCTTCTGTGTAGTTTTTATTTGAAGATATTATTTTTCCCAAAATAGTCCTCTTAGCGCTCACAATGTCCAATTGCAGTTTCTACAGAAAGAGTGTTTCAGAACGGCTCAATCAAATGTAAGGTTCAACTCTCTTAGTTGAATGCACAGAACAGAAAGAAGTTTCACAGAATGCTTCTGTGTAGTATTTAGTTGAAGATACTCCTTTTTGTACTATTACCCACTTAGCGCTCCGAATATCCACTGGCAATTTCTACACAAAGAGGGTTTCAGAACTACTCCTCCAAAAGTAAGTCTCAACACTGTTAGTTGAATGCGCAGAACAGAAAGGGGTTTCAGAGAATGCTTCTGTGTAGTTTTTAATTGGAGATATTCCTTTTTCCTCTATTACAATCTTAGTGCTCCGAATGTCCACTTGCATTTTCTACAAAAAGAGTGTTTCATAATTGCTCAATCAAAAATATGGTTTAGCTCTGTTAACTGAATTTACAGATCAGAATTAAGTTTCACAGAATGCATCTGTGTAGTTTTTTTTGAAGATATTCTTTTTCCTAATGTAGGCCTCTTAGCGATTAGAATATCCAATTGCAGTTTCTACAGAAAGAGTGTTTCAGAACGGCTCAATCAAAAGTAAGGTTCAACTCTGTTAATTGAATGCACAGAACAGAAAGAAGTTTCATACAATGCTTCTGTGTAGTTTATATTTGAACATATTCCTTTTTCCACTATTACCCACTTAGCGCTCCGAATGTGCAGTTGTATTTTCTACAGACAATGTGTTTCAAAACAGTTCATCAAAAATATGGTTTAACTCTGTTAGCTGAATGCTCAGATCAGAAAGAAGTTTCACAGAATGCTTCTGTGTAGTTTATATTTGAATATATTACATTTTCCACTACTACCCTCTTAGCGCTCCTAATGTCCAGTTGCATTTTCTACAAAAAGAGTGTTCAGAACTGCTCAATCAAAAGTATGGTTTAATTCTGTTAACTGAATGCACAGATCAGAAAGAAGTTTCACAGAATGATTCTGTGTAGTTTATATTTGAAGGTATTCCTTTTTCCACTATTACCCACTTAGCGCTCCGAATCTCCACTTGCATTTTCTACAGAAAGAGTGTTTCAGAACGGCTCAATCAAAACTAAGGTTCAACTCTTTTAGTTGAATGAACAGAACAGAAAGAAGTTTCACAGAATGCTTCTGTGTAGTTTTTATTTGTAGATATTCTTATTCCCAATATAGGCCTCTTAGCGCTCAGAATGTCCAATTGCAGTTTCTACAGAAAGAGTGTTTCAGAACGGCTCAATCAAAAGTAAGGTTCAACTCTGTTAGTTGAATGCACAGAACAGAAAGAAATTTCACAGAATGCTACTGTGTAGTTTATATTTGAATATATTCCTTTTTCCACTATTACCATCTTAGCGCTCCGAATGTCCACTTGCATTTTCTACAGAAAGAGTGTTCGGAACTGCGCAATCAAAAGTATGGTTTAACTCTGTTAGCTGAATGCACATATCAGAAATAAGTTTCACAAAATGCTTCTGTGTAGTTTTTATTTGAAGATATTATTTTTCCCAATGTAGGCCTCTTAGCGCTCAGAATGTCCAATTGCAGTTTCTACAGAAAGAGTGTTTCAGAACAGCTCAATCAAAAGTAAGGTTCAACTCTGTTAGTTGAATTCACAGAACAGAAAGAAGTTTCATACAATGATTCTGTGTAGTTTATATTTGAACATATTCTTTTTTCCCCTATTACCCACTTAGCGCTACGAATGTCCAGTTGCATTTTCTACAGACAGAGTGTTTCAAAACTGCTCAATCAAAAGTATGGTTTAACTCAGTTAGCTGAATGCTCTGATCAGAAAGAAGTTTCACAGAATGCCTCTGTGTAGTTTATATTTGAATATATTCCTTTTTCCACTACTACACTCTTAGTGCTCCAAATGTCCAGTTGCATATTCTACACAAAGAGTGTTCAGATCTGCTCAATCAAAAGTATGGTTTAACTCTGTTAGCTGAATGCACAGATCAGAAAGAAGTTTCACAGAAGGATTCTGTGTAGTTTATATTTGAAGACATTCCTTTTTCCACTATTACACTGTTAGCGCTCCGAATCTCCACTTGCATTTCCTACAGAAAGAGTGTTTCAGAACGGCTCAATCAAAACTAAGGTTCAACTCTTTTAGTTGAATGAACAGAACAGAAAGAAGTTTCACAGAATGCTTCTGTGTAGTTTTTATTTGTAGATATTCATTTTCCGAATATAGGCCTCTTAGCGCTCAGAATGTCCAATTGCAGTTTCTACAGAAAGAGTGTTTCAGAACGGCTCAATCAAAAGTAAGGTTCAACCCTGGTAGTTGAATGCACAGAACAGAAAGAAGTTTCACAGAATGCTTCTGTGTAGTTTATATTTGAATATATTCCTTTTTCCACTATTACACTCTTAGCGCTCCGAATGTCCACTTGCATTTTCTACAGAAAGAGTGTTCTGAACTGCGCAATCAAAAGTATGGTTTAACTCTGTTAGCTGAATGCACATATCAGAAATAAGTTTCAAACAATGCTTCCGTGTAGTTTTTATTTGAAGATATTATTTTTCCCAATATAGGCCTCTTAGCGCTCAGAATGTCCAATTGCAGTTTCTACAGAAAGAGTGTTTCAGAACGGCTCAATCAAACGTAAGGTTCAACTCTCTTAGTTGAATGCACAGAACAGAAAGAAGTTTCACAGAATGCTTCTGTGTAGTATTTAGTTGAAGATACTCCTTTTTGGACTATTACCCACTTAGCTCTCCGAATATCCACTGGCAGTTTCTACACAAAGAGGGTTTCAGAACTGCTCCTTCAAAAGTAAGGCTCAACTCTGTTAGTTGAATGTGCAGAACAGAAAGGGGTTTCAGAGAATGCTTCTGCGTAGTTTTTAATTGGAGATATTCCTTTTTCCTCTATCACAATCTTAGCGCTCCGAATGTCCACTTGCATTTTCTACAAAAATAGTGTTTCATAACTGCTCAATCAAAAATATGGTTTAGCTCTGTTAACTGAATTTACAGATCAGAAATAAGTTTCACAGAATGCATCTGTGTCGTTTTTATTTGAAGATATTCTTTTTCCCAATGTAGGCCTCTTAGCGCTTAGAATGTCCAATTGCAGTTTCTACAGAAAGAGTGTTTCAGAACGGCTCAATCAAAAGTAAGGTTCAACCCTGTTAGTTGAATGCCCAGAACAGAAAGGGGTTTCACAGAATGCTTCTGTGTAGTTTTTATTTGTAGATATTCTTTTTCCCAATATAGGCCTCTTAGCGCTCAGAATGTCCAATTGCAGTTTCTACAGAGAGAGTATTTCAGAACGGCTCAATCAAAAGTAAGGTTCAACACTGGTAGTTGAATGCACAGAACAGAAAGAAGTTTCACAGAATGCTTCTGTGTAGTTTATATTTGAATATATTCCTTTTCCCACTATTACCCTCTTAGCGCTCCGAATGTCCACTTGCATTTTCTACAGAAAGAGTGTTCGGAACTGCGCAATCAAAACTATGGTTTAACTCTGTTAGCTGAATGCACATATCAGAAATAAGTTTCACACAATGCTTCTGTGTAGTTTTTATTTGAAGATATTATTTTTCCCAATATAGGCCTCTTAGCGCTCAGAATGTCCAACTGCAGTTTCTACAGAAAGAGTGTTTCAGGACGGCTCAATCAAAGTAAGGTTCAACTCTTTTAGTTGAATGCACAGAACAGAAAGAAGTTTCATACAACGCTTCTGTGTAGTTTATATTTGAACATATTCTTTTTTCCGCTATTACCCACTTAGCGCTACGAATGTCCAGTTGCATTTTCTACAGACAGAGTGTTTCAAAACTGCTCAATCAAAAGTATGGTTTAACTCTGTTAGCTGAATACTCAGATCAGAAAGAAGTTTCACAGAATGCTTCTGTGTAGTTTATATTTGAATATATTCCTTTTTCCACTACTACCCTCTTAGCGCTCCAAATGTCCAGTTGCATTTTCTACAGAAAGAGTGTTCAGATCTGCTCAATCAAATGTAAGGTTTAACTCTGTTAGCTGAATGCACAGATCAGAAAGTAGTTTCACAGAATGATTCTGTGTAGTTTATATTTGGAGACATTCCTTTTTCCACTATTACCCTCTTAGCGCTCCGAATCTCCACTTGCATTTTCTACAGAAAGAGTGTTTCAGAACGGCTCAGTCAAAACTAAGGTTCAACTCTTTTAGTTGAATGAACAGAACAGAAATAAGTTTCACAGAATGATTCTGTGTTGTTTATATTTGAAGACATTCCTTTTTCCACTATTATCCTCTTAGCGCTCCGAATCTCCACTTGCATTTTCTACAGAAAGAGTGTTTCAGAACGGCTCAATCAAAACTAAGGTTCAACTCTTTTAGTAGAATGAACAGAACAGAAAGAAGTTTCACAGAATGCTTCTGTGTAGTTTTTATTTGTAGATATTATTTTTCCCAATATAGGCCTCTTAGCGCTCAGAATGTCCAATTGCAGTTTCTACAGAAAGAGTGTTTCAGAACGGCTCAATCAAAAGTAAGGTTCAACCCTGGTAGTTGAATGCACAGAACAGAAAGAAGTTTCACAGAATGCTTCTGTGTAGTTTATTTTGGAATATATTACTTTTTCCACTATTACCCTCTTAGCGCTCCGAATGTCCACTTGCATTTTCTACGGAAAGAGTGTTCTGAACTGTGCAATCAAAAGTATGGTTTAACTCTGTTAGCTGAATGCACATATCAGAAATAAGTTTCAAACAATGCTTCTGTGTAGTTTTTATTTGAAGATATTATTTTCCCAATATAGGCCTCTTAGCACTCAGAATGTCCAATTGCAGTTTCTACAGAAAGAGTGTTTCAGAACGGCTCAATCAAATGTAAGGTTCAACTCTCTTAGTTGAATGCACAGAACAGAAAGAACTTTCACAGAATGCTTCTGTGTAGTATTTAATTGAAGATACTACTTTTTGGACTATTACCCACTTAGCGCTCCGAATATCCACTGGCAGTTTCTACACAAAGAGTGTTTCAGAACTGCTCCTTCAAAAGTAAGGCTCAACTGTGTTAGTTGAATGCGGAGAACAGAAAGGGGTTTCAGAGAATGCTTCTGTGTAGTTTTTAATTGGAGATATTCCTTTTTCCTCTATTACAATCTTAGCGCTCCGAATGTCCACTTGCATTTTCCACAAAAAGAGTGTTTCATAACTGCTCAATCAAAAATATGGTTTAGCTCTGTAAACTGAATTTACAGATCAGAAATAAGTTTCACAGAATGCATCTGTGTAGTTTTTATTGAAGATATTCTTTTTCCCAATGTAGGCCTCTTAGCGCTTAGATTGTCCAATTGCAGTTTCTACAGAAAGACTGTTTCAGAACGGCTCAATCAAAAGTAAGGTTCAACTCTGTTAGTTGAATGCACAGAACAGAAAGAAGTTTCACAGAATGCTACTGTGTAGTTTATATTTGAATGTATTCCTTTTTCCACTATTACCCTCTTAGCCCCCCGAATGTCCACTTGCATTTTCTACAGAAAGATTGTTCGGAACTGCGCAATCAAAAGTATGGTTTAAGTCTGTTAGCTGAATGAACATATCAGAAATATGTTTCACAAAATGCTTCTGTGTAGTTTTTATTTGAAGAGATTATTTTTCCCAATGTAGGCCTCTTAGCGCTCAGAATGTCCAATTGCAGTTTCTACAGAAAGAGTGTTTCAGAACGGCTCCATCAAAAGTAAGGTTCAACTATGTTATTTGAATGCACCGAACAGAAAGAAGTTTCATACAATGATTCTGTGTAGTTTATAATTGAACATATTCTTTTTCCACTATTACCCACTTAGCGCTACGAATGTCCAGTTGCATTTTCTACAGACAGAGTGTTTCAAAACTGCTCTATCAAAAGTATGGTTTAACTCTGTTAGCTGAATGCTGAGATAAGAAAGAAGTTTCACAGAGTGCTTCTGTGTAGTTTGTATTTGAATATATTCCTTTTTCCACTACTACCCTCTGAGCGCTCCAAATGTCCAGTTGCATTTTCTACAGAAAGAGTGTTCAGATCTGCTCAATCAAAAGTATGGTTTAACTCTGTTAGCTGAATGCACAGATCAGAAAGAAGTTTCACAGAAAGATTCTGTGTAGTTTATATTTGAAGACATTCCTTTTTCCACTATTACCTTCTTAGCGCTCCGAATCTCCACTTGCATTTTCTACAGAAAGAGTGTTTCAGAACGGCTCAATCAAAACTAATGTTCAACTCTTTTAGTTGAATGAACAGAACAGAAAGAAGTTTCACAGAATGCTTCTGTGTAGTTTTTATTTGTAGATATTATTTTTCCCAATATAGGCCTCTTAGCGCTCAGAATGTCCAATTGCTGTTTCTACAGAAAGAGTGTTTCAGAACGGCTCAATCAAAATTAAGTTTCAACCCTTGAAGTTGAATGCACAGAACAGAAAGAAGTTTCACAGAATGTTTCTGTGTATTTTATATTTGAATATATTCCTTTTTCCACTATTACCCCCTTAGCGCTCCGAATGTCCACTTGCATTTTCTACAGAAAAAGTGTTCTGAACTGCGCAATCAAAAGTATGGTTTAACTCTGTTAGCTGAATGCACATATCAGAAATAAGTTTCACACAATGCTTCTGTGTAGTTTTTATTTGAAGATATTATTTTTCCCAATGTAGGCCTCTTAGCGCTCAGAATATCCAATTGCAGTTTCTACAGAAAGAGTGTTTCAGAACGGCTCAATCAAAAGTAAGGTTCAACTCTGTTAGTTGAATGCACAGAACAGAAAGATGTTTCATACAATGCTTCTGTGTAGTTTATATTTGAACATATTCTTTTTTCCACTATTACCCACTTAGCGCTACGAATGTCCAGTTGCATTTTCTACAGACAGAGTGTTTCAAAACTGCTCAATCAAAAGTATGGTTTAACTCTGTTAGCTGAATGCTCAGATCAGAAAGAAGTTTCACAGAGGGCTTCTGTGTAGTTTGTATTTGAATATATTCCTTTTTCCACTACTACACTCTGAGCGCTCCAAATTTCCAGTTGCATTTTCTACAGAAAGAGTGTTCAGATCTGCTCAATCAAAAGTATGGTTTAACTCTGTTAGCTGAATGCACAGATCAGAAACAAGTTTCACAGAATGATTCTGTGTAGTTTATATTTGAAGACATTCCTTTTTCCACCTTTACCCTCTTAGCGTTCCGAAACTCCACTTGCATTTTCTACAGAAAGAGTGTTTCAGAACGGCTCAATCAAAACTTATGTTCAACTCTTTTAGTTGAATGAACAGAACAGAAAGAAGTTTCACAGAATGCTTCTGTGTAGTTTTTATTTGTAGATATTATTTTTCCCAATATAGGCCTCTTAGCGCTCAGAATGTCCAATTGCAGTTTCTACAGAAAGAGTGTTTCAGAACGGCTCAATCAAATGTAAGGTTCAACCCTGGTAGTTGAATGCACAGAACAGAAAAAAGTTTCACAGAATGCTTCTGTGTAGTTTATATTTGAATATATTCCTTTTTACACTATTACCCTCTTAGCGCTCCGAATGTCCACTTGCATTTTCTACAGAAAGAGTGTTCTGAACTGCGCAATCAAAAGTATGGTTTAACTCTGTTAGCTGAATGCACATATCAGAAATAAGTTTCAAACAATGCTTCTGTGTAGTTTTTATTTGAAGATATTATTTTTCCCAATATAGGCCTCTTAGCGCTCAGAATGTCCAATTGAAGTTTCTACAGAAAGAGTGTTTCAGAACGGCTCAATCAAATGTAAGGTTCAACTCTCTTAGTTGAATGCACAGAACCGAAAGAAGTTTCACAGAATGCTTCTGTGTAGTATTTAGTTGAAGATACTCCTTTTTGGACTATTACCCACTTATCGCTCCGAATATCCACTGGCAGTCTCTACACAAAGAGTGCTTCAGAACTGCTCCTTCAAAAGTAAAGCTCAACTCTGTTAGTTGAATGCGGAGAACAGAAAGTGGTTTCAGAGAATGCTTCTGTGTAGTTTTTAATTGGAGATATTCCTTTTTCCTCTATTACAATCTTAGCGCTCCGAATGTCCACTTGCATTTTCTACAAAAAGATTGTTTCATAACTGCTCAATCAAAAATATGGTTTAGCTCTGTTAACTGAATTTACAGATCAGAAATAAGTTTCACAGAATGCATCTGTGTAGTTTTTATTTGAAGATATTCTTTTTCCCAATGTAGGCCTCTTAGCGCTTAGAATATCCAATTGCAGTTTCTACAGAAAGAGTGTTTCAGAACGGCTCAATCAAAAGTAAGGTTCAACTCTGTTAGTTGAATGCACAGAACAGATAGAAGTTTCACAGAATGCTACTGTGTAGTTTATATTTGAATATATTCCTTTTTCCACTATTACCCTCTTAGAGCTCCGAATGTCCACTTGCATTTTCTACAGAAAGAGTGTTCTGAACTGCGCAATCAAAAGTATGGTTTAACTCTGTTAGCTGAATGCACATATCAGAAATAAGTTTCACACAATGCTTCTGTGTAGTTTTTATTTGAAGATATTATTTTTCCCAATGTAGGCCTCTTAGCGCTCAGAATGTCCAATTGCAGTTTCTACAGAAAGAGTGTTTCAGAACGGCTCAATCAAAAGTAAGTTTCAACTCTGTTAGTTGAATGCACAGAACAGAAAGATGTTTCATACAATGCTTCTGTGTAGTTTATATTTGAACATATTCTTTTTTCCACTATTACCCACTTAGCGCTACGAATGTCCAGTTGCATTTTCTACAGACACAGTGTTTCAAAACTGCTCAATCAAAAGTATGGTTTAACTCTGTTTGCTGAATGCTCAGATCAGAAAGAAGATTCACAGAGTGCTTCTGTGTAGTTTGTATTTGAATATATTCCTTTTTCCACTACTACCCTCTGAGCGCTCCAAATGTCCAGTTGCATTTTCTACAGAAAGAGTATTCAGATCTGCTCAATCAAAAGTATGGTTTAACTCTGTTAGCTGAATGCACAGATCAGAATCAAGTTTCACAGAATGATTCTGTGTAGTTTATATTTGAAGACATTCCTTTTTCCACCTTTACCCTCTTAGCGCTCCGAAACTCCACTTGCATTTTCTACAGAAAGAGTGTTTCAGAACGGCTCAATCAAAACTAATGTTCAACTCTTTTAGTTGAATGAACATAACAGAAAGAAGTTTCACAGAATGCTTCTGTGTAGTTTTTATTTGTAGATATTATTTTTCCCAATATAGGCCTCTTAGCGCTCAGAATGTCCAATTGCAGTTTCCACAGAAAGAGTGTTTCAGAACGGCTCAATCAAATGTAAGGTTCAACCCTGGTAGTTGAATGCACAGAACAGAAAAAAGTTTCACAGAATGCTTCTGTGTAGTTTATATTTGAATATATTCCTTTTTACACTATTACCCCCTTAGCGCTCCGAATGTCCACTTGCATTATCTACAGAAAGAGTGTTCAGAACTGCGCAATCAAAAGTATGGTTTAACTCTGTTAGCTGAATGCACATATCAGAAATAAGTTTCAAACAATGCTTCTGTGTAGTTTTTATTTGAAGATATTATTTTTCCCAATATAGGCCTCTTAGCGCTCGGAATGTCCAATTGCAGTTTCTACAGAAAGAGTGTTTCAGAACGGCTCAATCAAATGTAAGGTTCAACTCTCTTAGTTGAATGCACAGAACAGAAAGAAGTTTCACAGAATGCTTCTGTGTAGTATTTTGTTGAAGATACTCCTTTTTGGACTATTACCCACTTATCGCTCCGAATATCCCCTGGCAGTCTCTACACAAAGACTGTTTCAGAACTGCTCCTTCAAAAGTAAGGCTCAACTCTGTTAGTTGAATGCGGAGAACAGAATGGGGTTTCAGAGAATGCTTCTGTGTAGTTTTTAATTGGAGATATTCCTTTTTCCTCTATTACAATCTTAGCGCTCGGAATGTCCACTTGCATTTTCTACAAAAAGATTGTTTCATAACTGCTCAATCAAAAATATGGTTTAGCTCTGTTAACTGAATTTACAGATCAGAAATAAGTTTCACAGAATGCATCTGTGTAGTTTTTATTTGAAGATATTCTTTTTCCCAATGTAGGCCTCTTAGCGCTTAGAATATCCAATTGCAGTTTCTACAGAAAGAGTGTTTCAGAACGGCTCAATCAAAAGTAAGGTTCAACTCCGTTAGTTGAATGCACAGAACAGAAAGAAGTTTCACAGAATGCTACTGTGTAGTTTATATTTGAATATATTCCTTTTTCCACTATTACCCTCTTAGCGCTCCGAATGTCCACTTGCATTTTCTACAGAAAGAGTGTTCGGAACTGCGCAATCAAAAGTATGGTGTAACTCTGTTAGCTGAATGCACATATCAGAAATAAGTTTCACACAATGCTTCTGTGTATTTTTTATTTGAAGATATTATTTTTCCCAATGTAGGCCTCTTAGCGCTCAGAATGTCCAATTGCAGTTTCTACAGAAAGAGTGTTTCAGAAGGGCTCAATCAAAAGTAAGGTTCAACTCTGTTAGTTGAATGCACAGAACAGAAAGATGTTTCATACAATGCTTCTGTGTAGTTTATATTTGAACATATTCTTTTTTCCACTATTACCCACTTAGCGCTACGAATGTCCAGTTGCATTTTCTACAGACAGAGTGTTTCAAAACTGCTCAATCAAAAGTATGGTTTAACTCTGTTAGATGAACGCTCAGATCAGAAAGAAGTTTCACACAGTGCTTCTGTGTAGTTTGTATTTGAATATATTCCCTTTTCCACTACTACACTCTGAGAGCTCCAAATGTCCAGTTGCATTTTCTACAGAAAGAGTGTTCAGATCTGCTGAATCAAAAGTATAGTTTAACTCTGTTAGCTGAATGCACAGATCAGAAACAAGTTTCACAGAATGATTCTGTGTAGTTTATATTTGAAGACATTCTTTTTTCCACCTTTACCCTCTTAGCGTTCCGAAACTCCACTTGCATTTTCTACAGAAAGAGTGTTTCAGAACGGCTCAATCAAAGTTAATGTTCAACTCTTTTAGTTGAATGAACATAACAGAAAGTAGTTTCACAGAATGCTTCTGTGTAGTTTTTATTTGTAGATATTATTTTTCCCAATATAGGCCTCTTAGCGCTCAGAATGTCCAATTGCAGTTTCTACAGAAAGAGTGTTTCAGAACGGCTCAATCAAATGTAAGGTTCAACCCTGGTAGTTGAATGCACAGAACAGAAAAAAGTTTCACAGAATGCTTCTGTGTAGTTTATATTTGAATATATTCCTTTTTACACTATTACCCTCTTAGCGCTCCGAATGTCCACTTGCATTATCTACAGAAACAGTGTTCTGAACTGCGCAATCAAAAGTATGGTTTAACTCTGTTAGCTGAATGCACATATCAGAAATAAGTTTCAAACAATGCTTCTGTGTAGTTTTTATTTGAAGATATTATTTTTCCCAATATAGGCCTCTTAGCGCTCAGAATGTCCAATTGCAGTTTCTACAGAAAGAGTGTTTCAGAACGGCTCAATCAAATGTAAGGTTCAACTCTCTTAGTTGAATGCACAGAACAGAAAGAAGTTTCACAGAATGCTTCTGTGTAGTATTTAGTTGAAGATACTCCTTTTTGGACTATTACCCACTTATCGCTCCGAATATCCACTGGCAGTCTCTACACAAAGAGTGTTTCAGAACTGCTCCTTCAAAAGTAAGGCTCAACTCTGTTAGTTGAATGCGGAGAACAGAAAGTGGTTTCAGAGAATGCTTCTGTGTAGTTTTTAATTGGAGATATTCCTTTTTCCTCTATTACAATCTTAGCGCTCCGAATGTCCACTTGCATTTTCTACAAAAAGATTGTTTCATAACTGCTCAATCAAAAATATGGTTTAGCTCTGTTAACTGAATTTACAGATCAGAAATAAGTTTCACAGAATGCATCTGTGTAGTTTTTATTTGAATATATTCTTTTTCCCAATGTAGGCCTCTTAGCGCTTAGAATATCCAATTGCAGTTTCTACAGAAAGAGTGTTTCAGAACGGCTCAATCAAAAGTAAGGTTCAACTCTGTTAGTTGAATGCACAGAACAGAAAGAAGTTTCACAGAATGCTACTGTGTAGTTTATATTTGAATATATTAATTTTCCACTATTACCCTCTTAGCGCTCCGAATGTCCACTTGCATTTTCTACAGAAAGAGTGTTCGGAACTGCGCAATCAAAAGTATGGTTTAAGTCTGTTAGCTGAATGCACATATCAGAAATAAGTTTCACAAAATGCTTCTGTGTAGTTTTTATTTGAAGATATTATTTTTCCCAATGTAGGCCTCTTAGCGCTCAGAATGTCCAATTGCAGTTTCTACAGAAAGAGTGTTTCAGAACGGCTCAATCAAAAGTAATGTTCAACTCTGTTAGTTGAATGCACAGAACAGAAAGATGTTTCATACAATGATTCTGTGTAGTTTATATTTGAACAGATTCTTTTTTCCACTATTACCCACTTAGCGCTACGAATGTCCAGTTGCATTTTCTACAGACAGAGTGTTTCTAAACTGCTCGATCAAAAGTATGGTTTAACTCTGTTAGCTGAATGCTCAGATCAGAAATAAGTTTCAAAGAGTGCTTCTGTGTAGTTTGTATTTGAATATATTCCTTTTTCCACTACTACCCTCTGAGCCCTCCAAATGTCCAGTTGCATTTTCTACAGAAAGAGTGTTCAGATCTGCTCAATCAAAAGTATGGTTTAACTCTGTTAGCTGAATGCACAGATCAGAAAGAAGTTTCACAGAATTATTCTATGTAGTTTATATTAGAAGACATTCCTTTTTCCACTATTACTCTCTTAGCGCTCCGAATCTCCACTTGCATTTTCTACAGAAAGAGTGTTTCAGAACGGCTCAATCAAAACTAATGTTCAACTCTTTTAGTTGAATGAACAGAACAGAAAGAAGTTTCACAGAATGTTTCTGAGTAGTTTTTATTTGTAGATATAATTTTTCCCAATATAGGCCTCTTAGCGCTCAGAATGTCCAATTGCAGTTTCTACAGAAAGAGTGTTTCAGAACGGCTCAATCATAAGTAAGGTTCAACCCTGGTAGTTGAATGCTCAGAACAGAAAGATGTTTCACAGAATGCTTCTGTGTAGTTTATATTTGAATATATTACTTTTTCCACTATTACCCTCTTAGCGCTCCGAATGTCCACTTGCATTTTCTACAGAAAGAGTGTTCTGAACTGCGCAATCAAAAGTATGTTTTAACTCTGTTAGCTGAATGCACATATCAGAAATAAGTTTCAAACAATGCTTCTGTGTAGTTTTTATTTGAAGATATTATTTTTCCCAATATAGGCCTCTTAGCGCTCAGAATGTCCAATTGCAGTTTCTACAGAAAGAGTGTTTCAGAACGGCTCAATCAAATGTAAGGTTCAACTCTCTTAGTTGAATGCACAGAACAGAAAGAAGTTTCACAGAATGCTTCTGTGTAGTATTTAGTTGAAGATACTCATTTTTGGACTATTACCCACTTAGCGCTCCGAATATCCACTGGCAGTTTATACACAAAGAGTGTTTCAGAACTGCTCCTTCAAAAGTAAGGCTCAACTCTGTTTGTTGAATGCGGAGAACAGAAAGGGGTTTCAGAGAATGCTTCTGTGTAGTTTTTAATTGGAGATATTCCTTTTTCCTCTATTACAATCTTAGCGCTCCGAATGTCCACTTGCATTTTCTACAAAAAGAGTGTTTCATAACTGCTCAATCAAAAATATGGTTTAGCTCTGTTAACTGAATTTACAGATCAGAAATAAGTTTCACAGAATGCATCTGTGTAGTTTTTATTTGAAGATATTCTTTTTCCCAATGTAGGCCTCTTAGCGCTTAGAATGTCCAATTGCAGTTTCTACAGATAGAGTGTTTCAGAACGGCTCAGTCAAAAGTAAAGTTCAACTCTGTTAGTTGAATGCACAGAACAGAAAGAAGTTTCACAGAATGCTACTGTGTAGTTTATATGTGAATATATTCCTTTTTCCACTATTACCCTCTTAGCGCTCAGAATGTCCAATTGCAGTTTCTACAGAAAGAGTGTTTCAGAACGCCTCAATCAAAAGTAAGGTTCAACTCTGTTAGTTGAATGCAGAGAACAGAAAGATGTTTCATGCAATGCTTCTGTGTAGTTTATATTTGAACATATTCTTTTTTCCACTATTACCCACTTAGCGCTACGAATGTCCAGTTGCATTTTCTACAGACAGAGTGTTTCAAAACTGCTCAATCAAAAGTATGGTTTAACTCTGTTAGCTGAATGCTCAGATCAGAAAGAAGTTTCACAGAGTGTTCTGTGTAGTTTGAATTTGAATATATTTCTTTTTCCACTACTACCCTCTGAGCGCTCCAAATGTCCAGTTGCATTTTCTACAGAAAGAGTGTTCGGATCTGCTCAATCAAAAGTATGGTTTAACTCTGTTAGCTGATTGCACAGATCAGAAAGAAGTTTCACAGAATGATTCTCTGTAGATTATATTTGAAGACATTCCTTTTTCCACTATTACCCTCTTAGCGCTCCGAACCTCCACTTACATTTTCTACAGAAAGAGTGTTTCAGAACGGCTCAATCAAAACTAATGTTCAACTCTTTTAGTTGAATGAACAGAACAGAAAGAAGTTTCACAGAATGCTTCTGTGTAGTTTTTATTTGTAGATATTCTTTTTCCCAATATAGGCCTATTAGCGCTCAGAATGTCCAATTGCAGTTTCTACAGAAAGAGTGTTTCAGAACGGCTCAATCAAAACTAAGGTTCAACCCTGGTAGTTGAATGCACAGAACAGAAAGATGTTTCACAGAATGCTTCTGTGTAGTTTATATTTGAATATATTCCTTTTTCCACTATTACCCTCTTAGCGCTGCGAATGTCCACTTGCATTTTCTACCGAAAGAGTGTTCTGAACTGCACAACCAAAAGTATGGCTTAACTCTGTAGTTGAATGCACATATCAGAAATAAGTTTCAAACAATGCTTCTGTGTAGTTTTTATTTGAAGATATTATATTTCCCAATATAGGCCTCTTAGCGCTCAGAATGTCCAATGGCAGTTTCTACAGAAAGAGTGTTTCAGAACGGCTCAATCAAATGTAAGGTTCAACTCTCTTAGTTGAATGCACAGAACAGAAAGAAGTTTCACAGAATGCTTCTGTGTAGTATTTAGTTGAAGATACTCCTTTTTGGACTATTACCCACTTAGCGCTCCGAATATCCACTGGCAGTTTCTACACAAAGAGTGTTTCAGGACTGCTCCTTCAAAAGTAAGGCTCAACTCTGTTAGTTGAATGCGGAGAACAGAAAGGGGTTTCAGAGAATGCTTCTGTGTAGTTTTTAATTGGAGATATTCCTTTTTCCTCTATTACAATCTTAGCTCTCCGAATGTCCACTTGCATTTTCTACAAAAAGAGTGTTTCATAAGAGCTCAATCAAAAATATGCTTTAGCTCTGTTAACTGAATTTACAGATCAGAAATAAGTTTCAAAGAATGCATCTGTGTAGTTTTCATTTGAAGATATTCTTTTTCCCAATGTAGGCCCCTTAGCGCTTAGAATGTCCAATTGCAGTTTCTACAGAAAGAGTGTTTCAGAACGGCTCAATCAAAAGTAAGGTTCAACTCTGTTAGTTGAATGCACAGAACAGAAAGAAGTTTCACAGAATGCTACTGTGTAGTTTATATTTGAATGTATTCCTTTTTCCACTATTACCCTCTTAGCCCCCCGAATGTCCACTTGCATTTTCTACAGAAAGATTGTTCGGAACTGCGCAATCAAAAGTATGGTTTAAGTCTGTTAGCTGAATGAACATATCAGAAATATGTTTCACAAAATGCTTCTGTGTAGTTTTTATTTGAAGAGATTATTTTTCCCAATGTAGGCCTCTTAGCGCTCAGAATGTCCAATTGCAGTTTCTACAGAAAGAGTGTTTCAGAACGGCTCCATCAAAAGTAAGGTTCAACTATGTTATTTGAATGCACCGAACAGAAAGAAGTTTCATACAATGATTCTGTGTAGTTTATAATTGAACATATTCTTTTTCCACTATTACCCACTTAGCGCTACGAATGTCCAGTTGCATTTTCTACAGACAGAGTGTTTCAAAACTGCTCTATCAAAAGTATGGTTTAACTCTGTTAGCTGAATGCTGAGATAAGAAAGAAGTTTCACAGAGTGCTTCTGTGTAGTTTGTATTTGAATATATTCCTTTTTCCACTACTACCCTCTGAGCGCTCCAAATGTCCAGTTGCATTTTCTACAGAAAGAGTGTTCAGATCTGCTCAATCAAAAGTATGGTTTAACTCTGTTAGCTGAATGCACAGATCAGAAATAAGTTTCACAGAAAGATTCGGTGTAGTTTATATTTGAAGACATTCCTTTTTCCACTATTACCTTCTTAGCGCTCCGAATCTCCACTTGCATTTTCTACAGAAAGAGTGTTTCAGAACGGCTCAATCAAAACTAATGTTCAACTCTTTTAGTTGAATGAACAGAACAGAAAGAAGTTTCACAGAATGCTTCTGTGTAGTTTTTATTTGTAGATATTATTTTTCCCAATATAGGCCTCTTAGCGCTCAGAATGTCCAATTGCTGTTTCTACAGAAAGAGTGTTTCAGAACGGCTCAATCAAAATTAAGTTTCAACCCTGGAAGTTGAATGCACAGAACAGAAAGAAGTTTCACAGAATGTTTCTGTGTATTTTATATTTGAATATATTCCTTTTTCCACTATTACCCCCTTAGCGCTCCGAATGTCCACTTGCATTTTCTACAGAAAAAGTGTTCTGAACTGCGCAATCAAAAGTATGGTTTAACTCTGTTAGCTGAATGCACATATCAGAAATAAGTTTCACACAATGCTTCTGTGTAGTTTTTATTTGAAGATATTATTTTTCCCAATGTAGGCCTCTTAGCGCTCAGAATATCCAATTGCAGTTTCTACAGAAAGAGTGTTTCAGAACGGCTCAATCAAAAGTAAGGTTCAACTCTGTTAGTTGAATGCACAGAACAGAAAGATGTTTCATACAATTCTTCTGTGTAGTTTATATTTGAACATATTCTTTTTTCCACTATTACCCACTTAGCGCTACGAATGTCCAGTTGCATTTTCTACAGACAGAGTGTTTCAAAACTGCTCAATCAAAAGTATGGTTTAACTCTGTTAGCTGAATGCTCAGATCAGAAAGAAGTTTCACAGAGGGCTTCTGTGTAGTTTGTATTTGAATATATTCCTTTTTCCACTACTACACTCTGAGCGCTCCAAATTTCCAGTTGCATTTTCTACAGAAAGAGTGTTCAGATCTGCTCAATCAAAAGTATGGTTTAACTCTGTTAGCTGAATGCACAGATCAGAAACAAGTTTCACAGAATGATTCTGTGTAGTTTATATTTGAAGACATTCCTTTTTCCACCTTTACCCTCTTAGCGTTCCGAAACTCCACTTGCATTTTCTACAGAAAGAGTGTTTCAGAACGGCTCAATCAAAACTTATGTTCAACTCTTTTAGTTGAATGAACAGAACAGAAAGAAGTTTCACAGAATGCTTCTGTGTAGTTTTTATTTGTAGATATTATTTTTCCCAATATAGGCCTCTTAGCGCTCAGAATGTCCAATTGCAGTTTCTACAGAAAGAGTGTTTCAGAACGGCTCAATCAAATGTAAGGTTCAACCCTGGTAGTTGAATGCACAGAACAGAAAAAAGTTTCACAGAATGCTTCTGTGTAGTTTATATTTGAATATATTCCTTTTTACACTATTACCCTCTTAGCGCTCCGAATGTCCACTTGCATTTTCTACAGAAAGAGTGTTCTGAACTGCGCAATCAAAAGTATGGTTTAACTTTGTTAGCTGAATGCACATATCAGAAATAAGTTTCAAACAATGCTTCTGTGTAGTTTTTATTTGAAGATATTATTTTTCCCAATATAGGCCTCTTAGCGCTCAGAATGTCCAATTGAAGTTTCTACAGAAAGAGTGTTTCAGAACGGCTCAATCAAATGTAAGGTTCAACTCTCTTAGTTGAATGCACAGAACCGAAAGTAGTTTCACAGAATGCTTCTGTGTAGTATTTAGTTGAAGATACTCCTTTTTGGACTATTACCCACTTATCGCTCCGAATATCCACTGGCAGTCTCTACACAAAGAGTGCTTCAGAACTGCTCCTTCAAAAGTAAAGCTCAAATCTGTTAGTTGAATGCGGAGAACAGAAAGTGGTTTCAGAGAATGCTTCTGTGTAGTTTTTAATTGGAGATATTCCTTTTTCCTCTATTACAATCTTAGCGCTCCGAATGTCCACTTGCATTTTCTACAAAAAGATTGTTTCATAACTGCTCAATCAAAAATATGGTTTAGCTCTGTTAACTGAATTTACAGATCAGAAATAAGTTTCACAGAATGCATCTGTGTAGTTTTTATTTGAAGATATTCTTTTTCCCAATGTAGGCCTCTTAGCGCTTAGAATATCCAATTGCAGTTTCTACAGAAAGAGTGTTTCAGAACGGCTCAATCAAAAGTAAGGTTCAACTCTGTTAGTTGAATGCACAGAACAGAAAGAAGTTTCACAGAATGCTACTGTGTAGTTTATATTTGAATATATTCCTTTTTCCACTATTACCCTCTTAGAGCTCCGAATGTCCACTTGCATTTTCTACAGAAAGAGTGTTCGGAACTGCGCAATCAAAAGTATGGTTTAACTCTGTTAGCTGAATGCACATATCAGAAATAAGTTTCACACAATGCTTCTGTGTAGTTTTTATTTGAAGATATTATTTTTCCCAATGTAGGCCTCTTAGCGCTCAGAATGTCCAATTGCAGTTTCTACAGAAAGAGTGTTTCAGAACGGCTCAATCAAAAGTAAGTTTCAACTCTGTTAGTTGAATGCACAGAACAGAAAGTTGTTTCATACAATGCTTCTGTGTAGTTTATATTTGAACATATTCTTTTTTCCACTATTACCCACTTAGCGCTACGAATGTCCAGTTGCATTTTCTACAGACACAGTGTTTCAAAACTGCTCAATCAAAAGTATGGTTTAACTCTGTTTGCTGAATGCTCAGATCAGAAAGAAGATTCACAGAGTGCTTCTGTGTAGTTTGTATTTGAATATATTCCTTTTTCCACTACTACCCTCTGAGTGCTCCAAATGTCCAGTTGCATTTTCTACAGAAAGAGTATTCAGATCTGCTCAATCAAAAGTATGGTTTAACTCTGTTAGCTGAATGCACAGATCAGAATCAAGTTTCACAGAATGATTCTGTGTAGTTTATATTTGAAGACATTCCTTTTTCCACCTTTACCCTCTTAGCGCTCCGAAACTCCACTTGCATTTTCTACAGAAAGAGTGTTTCAGAACGGCTCAATCAAAACTAATGTTCAACTCTTTTAGTTGAATGAACATAACAGAAAGAAGTTTCACAGAATGCTTCTGTGTAGTTTTTATTTGTAGATATAATTTTTCCCAATATAGGCCTCTTAGCGCTCAGAATGTCCAATTGCAGTTTCCACAGAAAGAGTGTTTCAGAACGGCTCAATCAAATGTAAGGTTCAACCCTGGTAGTTGAATGCACAGAACAGAAAAAAGTTTCACAGAATGCTTCTGTGTAGTTTACATTTGAATATATTCCTTTTTACACTATTACCCCCTTAGCGCTCCGAATGTCCACTTGCATTATCTACAGAAAGAGTGTTCAGAACTGCGCAATCAAAAGTATGGTTTAACTCTGTTAGCTGAATGCACATATCAGAAATAAGTTTCAAACAATGCTTCTGTGTAGTTTTTATTTGAAGATATTATTTTTCCCAATATAGGCCTCTTAGCGCTCGGAATGTCCAATTGCAGTTTCTACAGAAAGAGTGTTTCAGAACGGCTCAATCAAATGTAAGGTTCAACTCTCTTAGTTGAATGCACAGAACAGAAAGAAGTTTCACAGAATGCTTCTGTGTAGTATTTTGTTGAAGATACTCCTTTTTGGACTATTACCCACTTATCGCTCCGAATATCCCCTGGCAGTCTCTACACAAAGACTGTTTCAGAACTGCTCCTTCAAAAGTAAGGCTCAACTCTGTTAGTTGAATGCGGAGAACAGAATGGGGTTTCAGAGAATGCTTCTGTGTAGTTTTTAATTGGAGATATTCCTTTTTCCTCTATTACAATCTTAGCGCTCGGAATGTCCACTTGCATTTTCTACAAAAAGATTGTTTCATAACTGCTCAATCAAAAATATGGTTTAGCTCTGTTAACTGAATTTACAGATCAGAAATAAGTTTCACAGAATGCATCTGTGTAGTTTTTATTTGAAGATATTCTTTTTCCCAATGTAGGCCTCTTAGCGCTTAGAATATCCAATTGCAGTTTCTACAGAAAGAGTGTTTCAGAACGGCTCAATCAAAAGTAAGGTTCAACTCCGTTAGTTGAATGCACAGAACAGAAAGAAGTTTCACAGAATGCTACTGTGTAGTTTATGTTTGAATATATTCCTTTTTCCACTATTACCCTCTTAGCGCTCCGAATGTCCACTTGCATTTTCTACAGAAAGAGTGTTCGGAACTGCGCAATCAAAAGTATGGTGTAACTCTGTTAGCTGAATGCACATATCAGAAATAAGTTTCACACAATGCTTCTGTGTAGTTTTTATTTGAAGATATTATTTTTCCCAATGTAGGCCTCTTAGCGCTCAGAATGTCCAATTGCAGTTTCTACAGAAAGAGTGTTTCAGAAGGGCTCAATCAAAAGTAAGGTTCAACTCTGTTAGTTGAATGCACAGAACAGAAAGATGTTTCATACAATGCTTCTGTGTAGTTTATATTTGAACATATTCTTTTTTCCACTATTACCCACTTAGCGCTACGAATGTCCAGTTGCATTTTCTACAGACAGAGTGTTTCAAAACTGCTCAATCAAAAGTATGGTTTAACTCTGTTAGATGAACGCTCAGATCAGAAAGAAGTTTCACACAGTGCTTCTGTGTAGTTTGTATTTGAATATATTCCTTTTTCCACTACTACACTCTGAGAGCTCCAAATGTCCAGTTGCATTTTCTACAGAAAGAGTGTTCAGATCTGCTGAATCAAAAGTATGGTTTAACTCTGTTAGCTGAATGCACAGATCAGAAACAAGTTTCACAGAATGATTCTGTGTAGTTTATATTTGAAGACATTCTTTTTTCCACCTTTACCCTCTTAGCGTTCCGAAACTCCACTTGCATTTTCTACAGAAAGAGTGTTTCAGAACGGCTCAATCAAAGTTAATGTTCAACTCTTTTAGTTGAATGAACATAACAGAAAGTAGTTTCACAGAATGCTTCTGTGTAGTTTTTATTTGTAGATATTATTTTTCCCAATATAGGCCTCTTAGCGCTCAGAATGTCCAATTGCAGTTTCTACAGAAAGAGTGTTTCAGAACGGCTCAATCAAATGTAAGGTTCAACCCTGGTAGTTGAATGCACAGAACAGAAAAAAGTTTCACAGAATGCTTCTGTGTAGTTTATATTTGAATATATTCCTTTTTACACTATTACCCTCTTAGCGCTCCGAATGTCCACTTGCATTATCTACAGAAACAGTGTTCTGAACTGCGCAATCAAAAGTATGGTTTAACTCTGTTAGCTGAATGCACATATCAGAAATAAGTTTCAAACAATGCTTCTGTGTAGTTTTTATTTGAAGATATTATTTTTCCCAATATAGGCCTCTTAGCACTCAGAATGTCCAATTGCAGTTTCTACAGAAAGAGTGTTTCAGAACGGCTCAATCAAATGTAAGGTTCAACTCTCTTAGTTGAATGCACAGAACAGAAAGAAGTTTCACAGAATGCTTCTGTGTAGTATTTAGTTGAAGATACTCCTTTTTGGACTATTACCCACTTATCGCTCCGAATATCCACTGGCAGTCTCTACACAAAGAGTGTTTCAGAACTGCTCCTTCAAAAGTAAGGCTCAACTCTGTTAGTTGAATGCGGAGAACAGAAAGTGGTTTCAGAGAATGCTTCTGTGTAGTTTTTAATTGGAGATATTCCTTTTTCCTCTATTACAATCTTAGCGCTCCGAATGTCCACTTGCATTTTCTACAAAAAGATTGTTTCATAACTGCTCAATCAAAAATATGGTTTAGCTCTGTTAACTGAATTTACAGATCAGAAATAAGTTTCACAGAATGCATCTGTGTAGTTTTTATTTGAATATATTCTTTTTCCCAATGTAGGCCTCTTAGCGCTTAGAATATCCAATTGCAGTTTCTACAGAAAGAGTGTTTCAGAACGGCTCAATCAAAAGTAAGGTTCAACTCTGTTAGTTGAATGCACAGAACAGAAAGAAGTTTCACAGAATGCTACTGTGTAGTTTATATTTGAATATATTAATTTTCCACTATTACCCTCTTAGCGCTCCGAATGTCCACTTGCATTTTCTACAGAAAGAGTGTTCGGAACTGCGCAATCAAAAGTATGGTTTAAGTCTGTTAGCTGAATGCACATATCAGAAATAAGTTTCACAAAATGCTTCTGTGTAGTTTTTATTTGAAGATATTATTTTTCCCAATGTAGGCCTCTTAGCGCTCAGAATGTCCAATTGCAGTTTCTACAGAAAGAGTGTTTCAGAACGGCTCAATCAAAAGTAATGTTCAACTCTGTTAGTTGAATGCACAGAACAGAAAGATGTTTCATACAATGATTCTGTGTAGTTTATATTTGAACAGATTCTTTTTTCCACTATTACCCACTTAGCGCTACGAATGTCCAGTTGCATTTTCTACAGACAGAGTGTTTCTAAACTGCTCGATCAAAAGTATGGTTTAACTCTGTTAGCTGAATGCTCAGATCAGAAATAAGTTTCAAAGAGTGCTTCTGTGTAGTTTGTATTTGAATATATTCCTTTTTCCACTACTACCCTCTGAGCCCTCCAAATGTCCAGTTGCATTTTCTACAGAAAGAGTGTTCAGATCTGCTCAATCAAAAGTATGGTTTAACTCTGTTAGCTGAATGCACAGATCAGAAAGAAGTTTCACAGAATTATTCTATGTAGTTTATATTAGAAGACATTCCTTTTTCCACTATTACTCTCTTAGCGCTCCGAATCTCCACTTGCATTTTCTACAGAAAGAGTGTTTCAGAACGGCTCAATCAAAACTAATGTTCAACTCTTTTAGTTGAATGAACAGAACAGAAAGAAGTTTCACAGAATGTTTCTGAGTAGTTTTTATTTGTAGATATAATTTTTCCCAATATAGGCCTCTTAGCGCTCAGAATGTCCAATTGCAGTTTCTACAGAAAGAGTGTTTCAGAACGGCTCAATCATAAGTAAGGTTCAACCCTGGTAGTTGAATGCTCAGAACAGAAAGATGTTTCACAGAATGCTTCTGTGTAGTTTATATTTGAATATATTACTTTTTCCACTATTACCCTCTTAGCGCTCCGAATGTCCACTTGCATTTTCTACAGAAAGAGTGTTCTGAACTGCGCAATCAAAAGTATGTTTTAACTCTGTTAGCTGAATGCACATATCAGAAATAAGTTTCAAACAATGCTTCTGTGTAGTTTTTATTTGAAGATATTATTTTTCCCAATATAGGCCTCTTAGCGCTCAGAATGTCCAATTGCAGTTTCTACAGAAAGAGTGTTTCAGAACGGCTCAATCAAATGTAAGGTTCAACTCTCTTAGTTGAATGCACAGAACAGAAAGAAGTTTCACAGAATGCTTCTGTGTAGTATTTAGTTGAAGATACTCATTTTTGGACTATTACCCACTTAGCGCTCCGAATATCCACTGGCAGTTTATACACAAAGAGTGTTTCAGAACTGCTCCTTCAAAAGTAAGGCTCAACTCTGTTTGTTGAATGCGGAGAACAGAAAGGGGTTTCAGAGAATGCTTCTGTGTAGTTTTTAATTGGAGATATTCCTTTTTCCTCTATTACAATCTTAGCGCTCCGAATGTCCACTTGCATTTTCTACAAAAAGAGTGTTTCATAACTGCTCAATCAAAAATATGGTTTAGCTCTGTTAACTGAATTTACAGATCAGAAATAAGTTTCACAGAATGCATCTGTGTAGTTTTTATTTGAAGATATTCTTTTTCCCAATGTAGGCCTCTTAGCGCTTAGAATGTCCAATTGCAGTTTCTACAGATAGAGTGTTTCAGAACGGCTCAGTCAAAAGTAAAGTTCAACTCTGTTAGTTGAATGCACAGAACAGAAAGAAGTTTCACAGAATGCTACTGTGTAGTTTATATGTGAATATATTCCTTTTTCCACTATTACCCTCTTAGCGCTCAGAATGTCCAATTGCAGTTTCTACAGAAAGAGTGTTTCAGAACGCCTCAATCAAAAGTAAGGTTCAACTCTGTTAGTTGAATGCAGAGAACAGAAAGATGTTTCATGCAATGCTTCTGTGTAGTTTATATTTGAACATATTCTTTTTTCCACTATTACCCACTTAGCGCTACGAATGTCCAGTTGCATTTTCTACAGACAGAGTGTTTCAAAACTGCTCAATCAAAAGTATGGTTTAACTCTGTTAGCTGAATGCTCAGATCAGAAAGAAGTTTCACAGAGTGTTCTGTGTAGTTTGAATTTGAATATATTTCTTTTTCCACTACTACCCTCTGAGCGCTCCAAATGTCCAGTTGCATTTTCTACAGAAAGAGTGTTCGGATCTGCTCAATCAAAAGTATGGTTTAACTCTGTTAGCTGATTGCACAGATCAGAAAGAAGTTTCACAGAATGATTCTCTGTAGATTATATTTGAAGACATTCCTTTTTCCACTATTACCCTCTTAGCGCTCCGAATCTCCACTTACATTTTCTACAGAAAGATTGTTTCAGAACGGCTCGATCAAAACTAAGGTTCAACTCTTTTAGTTGAATGAACAGAACAGAAAGGAGTTTCACAGAATGATTCTGTGTAGTTTATATTTGAAGAAATTCCTTTTTCCACTATTACCCTCTTAGCGCTCCGAATCTCCGCTTGCATTTTCTACAGCAAGAGTGTTTCAGAACGGCTCAATCAAAACTAAGGTTCAACTCTTTTAGTTCAATGAACAGAAGAAAAAGAAGTTTCACAGAATGCTTCTGTGTAGTTTTTATTTGTAGATATTCTTTTTTCCACTATTACACTCTTAGCGCTCCGAATGTCCACTTGCATTTTCTACAGAAAGAGTGTTCTGAACTGCGCAATCAAAAGTATGGTTTAACTCTGTTAGCTGAATGCACATATCAGAAATAAGTTTCAAACAATGCTTCTGTGAAGTTTTTATTTGAAGACATTATTTTTCCCAATATAGGCCTCTTAGCGCTCATAATGTCCAATTGCCGTTTCTACAGAAAGAGTGTTTCAGAACTGCTCAATCAAAAGTAAGGTTCAACTCTGTTAGTTGAATGCACAGAACAGAAAGAAATTTCATACAATGCTGCTGTGTAGTTTATATTTGAACATATTGTTTTTTCCACTTTTACCCACTTAGCGCTACGAATGTCCAGTTGCATTTTCTACAGACAGAGTGTTTCAAAACTGCTCAATCAAAAGTATGGTTTAACTCTGTTAGCTGAATGCACAGATCAGAAAGAAGTTTCACAGAATGATTCTGTGTAGTTTATATTTGAAGACATTACTATTTCCACTATTACCCTCTTAGCGCTCCAAATCTCCACTTGCATTTTCTACAGAAAGAGTGTTTCAGAACGGCTCAATCAAAACTAAGGTTCAACTCTTTTAGTAGAATGAACAGAACAGAAAGAAGTTTCACAGAATGCTTCTGTGTAGTTTTTATTTGTAGATATTCTTTTTCCCAATAGAGGCCTCTTAGCGCTCAGAATGTCCAATTGCAGTTTCTACAGAAAGAGTGTTTCAGAACGGCTCAATCAAATGTAAGGTTCAACCCTGGTAGTTGAATGCACAGAACAGAAAGAAGTTTCACAGAATGCTTCTGTGTAGTTTATATTTGAATATATTCATTTTTCCACTCTTACCCTCTTAGCGCTCCGAATGTCCACTTGCATTTTCTACAGAAAGAGTGTTTCAGAACGGCTCAATCAAATGTAAGGTTCAACTCTCTTAGTTGAATGCACAGAACAGAAAGAAGTTTCACAGAATGCTTCTGTGTAGTATTTAGTTGAAGATACTGCTTTTTGGACTATTACCCACTTAGCGCTCCGAATATCCACTGGCAGTTTCTACACAAAGTGTATTTCAGAACTGCTCCTTCAAAAGTAAGGCTCAACACTGTTAGTTGAATGCGGAGAACAGAAAGGGGTTTCAGAGAATGCTTCTCTGTAGTTTTTAATTGGAGATATTCCTTTTTCCTCTATTACAATCTTAGCGCTCCGAATGTCCACTTACATTTTCTACAAAAAGATTGTTTCATAACTGCTCAATCAAAAATATGGTTTAGCTCTGTTAACTGAATTCACAGATCAGAAATAAGTTTCACAGAATGCATCTGTGTAGTATTTATTTGAAGATATTCTTTTTCCCAATATAGGCCTCTTAGCGCTTAGAATGTCCAATTGCAGTTTCTACAGAAAGAGTGTTTCAGAACGGCTCAATCAAAAGTAAGGTTCAACTCTGTTAGTTGAATGCACAGAACAGAAAGAAGTTTCACAGAATGCTACTGTGTAGTTTATATTTGAATATATTCCTTTTCCCACTAATACCCTCTTAGCGCTCCGAATGTCCACTTGCGTTTTCTACAGAAAGAGTGTTCGGAACTGCGAAATCAAAGTATGGTTTAACTCTGTTAGCTGAATGCACATATCAGAAATAAGTTTCACACAATGCTTCTGTGTAGTTTTTATTTGTAGATATTATTTTTCCCAATATAGGCCTCTTAGCGGTCAGAATGTCCAATTGCAGTTTCTATGGAAAGAGGGTTTCAGAACGGCTCAATCAAAAGTAAGGTTCAACTCTGTTAGTTGAATGCACAGAACAGAAAGAAGTTTCATACAATGCTTCTGTGTAGTTTCTATTTGAACATATTATTTTTTCCACTATTACCCACTTAGCGCTACGAATGTCCAGTTGCATTTTCTACAGACAGAGTGTTTCAAAACTGCTCAATCAAAAGTATGGTTTAACTCTGTTTGCTGAATGCTCAGATCAGAAAGAAGTTTCAAAAAATGCTTCTGTGTAGTTTATATCTGAATATGTTCCTTTTTCCACTACTACGCTCTTAGCGCTCCAAATGTCCAGTTGCATTTTCTACAGAAAGAGTGTTCAGATCTGCCCAATCAAATGTAAGGTTTAACTCTGTTAGCTGAATGCACAGATCAGAAAGAAGTTTCACAGAATGATTCTGTGTAGTTTAAATTTGAAGACATTCCTTTTTCCACTATTACCCTCTTAGCGCTCCGAATCTCCACTTGCATTTTCTACAGAAAGAGTGTTTCAGAACGGCTCAATCAAAACTAAGGTTCAACACTTTTAGTTGAATGAACGGAACAGAAAGAAGTTTCACAGAATGATTCTGTGTAGTTTATATTTGAAGACATTCCTTTTTCCACTATTACCCTCTTAGCGCTCGGAATCTCCACTTGCATTTTCTACAGAAAGAGTGTTTCAGAACGGCTCAATCAAAATTAAGGTTCAACTCTTTTAGTAGAATGAACAGAACAGAAAGAAGTTTCACAGAATGTTTCTGTGTAGTTTTTATTTCTAGATATTCTTTTTCCCAATATAGGCCTCTTAGCGCTCAGAATGTCCAATTGCAGTTTCTACATAAAGAGTGTCTCAGAACGGCTCAATCAAATGTAAGGTTCAACCCTGGTAGTTGAATGCACAGAACAGAAAGAAGTTTCACAGAATGCTTCTGTGTAGTTTATATTTGAATATATTCCTTTTTCCATTATTACCCTCTTAGCGCTCCGAATGTCCACTTGCATTTTCTACAGAAAGAGTGTTCTGAACTGCGCAATCAAAAGTATGGTTTAACTCTGTTAGCTGAATGCACATAACAGAAATAAGTTTCATACAATGCTTCTGTGCAGTTTTTATTTGAAGATATTATTTTCCCCAATATAGGCCTCTTAGCACTCAGAATGTCCAATTGCAGTTTCTACAGAAAGAGTGTTTCAGAACGGCTCAATCAAAAGTAAGGTTCAACTCTGTTAGTTGAATGCACACAACAGAAAGAAGTTTCATACGATGCTTCTGTGTAGTTTATATTTGAACATATTATTTTTTCCACTATTACCCACTTAGCGCTACGAATGTCCAGTTGCATTTTCTACAGACAGAGAGTTTCAAAACTGCTCAATCAAAAGTATGGTTTAACTCTGTTAGCTGAATACTCAGATCAGAAAGAAGTTTCACAGAATGCTTCTGTGTAGTTTATATTTGAATATATTCCTTTTTCCACTACTACCCTCTTAGCGCTCCAAATGTCCAGTTGCATTTTCTACAGAAAGCGTGGTCAGATCTGCTCAATCAAAAGTAAGGTTTAACTCTGTTAGCTGAGTGCACAGATCAGAAAGAAGTTTCACAGAATGATTCTGTGTAGTTTATATTTGAAGACATTCGTTTTTCCACAATTACCCTCTTAGCGCTCCGAATCTCCACTTGCATTTTCTACAGAAAGAGTGTTTCAGAACGGCTCAATCAAAACTAAGGTTCAACTCTTTTAGTTGAATGAACAGAACAGAAAGAAGTTTCACAGAAGGCTTCAGTGTAGTTTTTATTTGTAGATATTCTTTTTCCCAATATAGGCCTCTTAGCGCTCAGAATTTCCAATTGCAGTTTCTACAGAAAGAGTGTTTCAGAACGGCTCAATCAAAAGTAAGGTTCAACCCTGGTTGTTGAATGCACAGAACAGAAAGAAGTTTCATAGAATGCTTCTGTGTAATTTATATTTGAATATATTCCTTTTTCCACTATTACCCTCTTAGCGCTCCGAATGTCCACTTGCATTTTCTACAGAAAGAGTGTTTCAAAACGGCTCAATCAAATGTAAGGTTCAACTCTCTTAGTTGAATGCACAGAACAGAAAGAAGTTTCACAGAATGCTTCTGTGTAGTATTTAGTTGAAGATACTCCTTTTTGGACTATTACCCACTTAGCGCTCCGAATATCCACTGGCAGTTTCTACACAAAGTGTGTTTCAGAACTGCTCCTTCAAAAGTAAGGCTCAACTCTGTTAATTGAATGCAGAGAACAGAAAGGGGTTTCAGAGAATGCTTCTCCGTAGTTTTTAATTGGAGATATTCCTTTTTCCTCTATTACAATCTTAGCGCTCCGAATGTCCACTTGCATTTTCTACAAAAAGAGTGTTTCATAACTGCTCAATCAAAAATATGGTTTAGCCCTGTTAACTGAATTTACAGATCAGAAATAAGTTTCACAGAATGCATCTGTGTAGTTTTTATTTGAAGATATTCTTTTTCCCAATGTAGGCCTCTTAGCGCTTAGAAAGTCCAATTGCTGTTTCTACAGAAAGAGTGTTTCAGAACGGCTCAATCAAAAGTAAGGTTCAACTCTGTTAGTTGAATGCACAGAACAGAAAGAAGTTTCACAGAATGCTACTGTGTAGTTTATATTTGAATATATTCCTTTTTCCACTATTACCCTCTTAGCGCTCCGAATGTCCACTTGCATTCTCTACAGATAGAGTGTTCGGTACTGCGCAATCAAAAGTATGGTTTAACTCTGTTAGCTGAATGCACATATCAGAAATAAGTTTCACACAATGCTTCTGTGTAGTTTTAATTTGAAGATATTATTTTTCCCAATATAGGCCTCTTAGCGCTCAGAATGTCCAATTGCAGTTTCTACGGAAAGAGGGTTTCAGAACGGCTCAATCAAAAGTAAGGTTCAACTCTGTTAGTTGAATGCACAGAACAGAAAGAAGTTTCATACAATGCTTCTGTGTAGTTTATATTTGAACATATTATTTTTTCCACTATTACCCACTTAGCGCTACGAATGTCCAGTTGCATTTTCTACAGAGAGAGTGTTTCAAAACTGCTCAATCAATAGTATGGTTTAACTCTGTTTGCTGAATGCTCAGATCTGAAAGTAGTTTAAAAGAATGCTTCTGTGTAGTTTATATTTGAATATGTTCCTTTTTCCACTACAACCCTCTTAGCGATCCAAAGGTCCAGTTGCATTTTCTACAGAAGGAGTGTTCAGATCTGCTCAATCAAAAGTATGGTTTAATTCTGTTAGCTGAATACTCAGATCAGAAAGTAGTTTCACAGAATGATTCTTTGTAGTTCATATTTGAATATATTCCTTTTTCCACTACTACCCTCTTAGCGCTCCAAATGTCCAGTTGCATTTTCTACAGAAAGTGTGTTCAGATCTGCTCAATCAAATTATGGTTTAACTCTGTTATCTGAATGCACAGATCAGAAAGAAGTTTCAAAGAATGAATCTGTGTAGTTTATATTTGAAGACATTCCTTTTTCCACTACTACCCTCTTAGCGCTCCGACTCTCCACTTGCATTTTCTGCAGAAAGAGTGTTTCAGAACGGCTCAATCAAAACTAAGGTTCAACTTTTTTAGTTGAATGAACAGAACAGAAAGAAGTTTCACAGAGTGCTTCTGTGTAGTTTTTATTTGTAGATATTCTTTTTCCCAACATAGGCCTCTTAGTGCTCAGAATGTCCAATTGCAGTTTCTACAGAAAGAGTGTTTCAGAACGGCTCAATCAAAAGTAAGGTTCAACCCTGGTAGTTGAATGCACAGAACAGAAAGAAGTTTCACAGAATGCTTCTGTGTAGTTTATATTTGAATATATTCCTTTTTCCACTATTACCCCCTTAGCGCTCCGAATGTCCACTTGCATTTTCTACAGAAAGAGTGTTCTGAACTGCGCAATCAAAAGTATGGTTTAATTCTGTTTGCTGAATGCCCATATCAGAAATAAGTTTCAAACAATGCTTCTGTGTAGTTTTTATTTGAAGATATTATTTTTCCCAATATAGGCCTCTTAGCGCTCAGAATGTCCAATTGCAGTTTCTACAGAAAGAGTGTTTCAGAACGGCTCAATCAAAAGCAAGTTTCAACTTTGTTAGTTGAATGCACAGAACAGAAAGAAGTTTCATACAATGCTTCTGTGTAGTTTATATTTGAACATATTCTTTTTTCCACTATTACCCACTTAGCGCTACGAATGTCCAGTTGAATTTTCTACAGACAGAGTGTTTCAAAACTGCTCAATCAAAAGTGTGGTTTAACTCTGTTAGCTGAATGCTCAGATCAGAAAGAAGTTTCACAGAATGCTTCTGTGTAGTTTATATTTGAATATATTGCTTTTTCCAATAGTACCCTCTTAGCGCTCCAAATGTCCAGTTGCATTTTCTACAGAAAGAGTGTTCAGATCTGCTCAATCAAAAGTATGGTTTAACTCTGTTAGCTGAATGCACAGATCAGAAAGAAGTTTCACAGAATGATTCTGTGTAGTTTATATTTGAAGACATTCCTTTTTCCACTATTACCCTCTTAGCGCTCCGAATCTCCACTTGCATTTTCTACAGGAAGAGTGTTTCAGAACGGCTCAATCAAAACTAAGGTTCAACTCTTTTAGTTGAACGAACAGAACAGAAAGAAGTTTCACAGAATGCTTCTGTGTAGTATTTAGTTGAAGATACTCCTTTTTGGACTATTACCCACTTAGCCCTCCGAATATCCACCGGCAGTTTCTACACAAAGAGGGTTTCAGAACTGCTCCTTCAAAAGAAAGGCTCAACTCTGTTAGTTGAATGCGCAGAACAGAAAGGGGTTTCAGAGAATGCTTCTGTGTAGTTTTTAATTGGCGATATTCCTTTTTCCTCTATTACGAACTTAGCGCTCCGAATGTCCACTTGCATTTTCTACAAAAAGAGTGTTTCATAACTGCTCAATCAAAAATATGGTTTAGCTCTGTTAACTGAATTTACAGATCAGAAATAAGTTTCAGAGAATGCATCTGTGTAGTTTTTATTTGAAGATATTCTTTTTCCTAATGTAGGCCTCTTAGCGCTTAGAATGTCCAATTGCAGTTTCTACAGAAAGAGTGTTTCAGAACGGCTCAATCAAAAGTAAGGTTCAAATCTGTTAGTTGAATGCACAGAACAGGAAGAAGTTTCACAGAATGCTTCTGTGTAGTTTATATTTGAATATATTCCTTTTTCCACTATTACCCTCTTAGCGCTCCGAATGTCCACTTGCATTTTCTACAGAAAGAGTGTTCGGAACTGCGCAATCAAAAGTATGGTTTAACTCTGTTAGCTGAATGCACATATCAGAAATAAGTTTCACACAATGCTTCTGTGTAGTTTTTATTTGAAGATATTATTTTTCCCAATATAGGCCTCTTAGCGCTCAGAATGTCCAATTGCAGTTTCTACAGAAAGAGTGTTTCAGAACGGCTCAATCAAAAGTAAGGTTCAACTCTGTTAGTTGAATGCACAGAACAGAAAGAAGTTTCATACAATGCTTCTGTGTAGTTTATATTTGAACATATTCTTTTTTCCACTATTACCCGCTTAGCGCTACGAATGTCCAGTTGCATTTTCTACAGACAGAGTGTTTCAAAACTCCTCAATCAAAAGTAGGGTTTAACTCTGTTAGCTGAATACTCAGATCAGAAAGAAGTTTCACAGAATGCTTCTGTGTAGTTTATATTTGAATATATTCCTTTTTCCACTACTACCCTCTTAGCGCTCCAAATGTCCAGTTGCATTTTCTACAGAAAGAGTGTTCAGATCTGCTCAATCAAATGTAAGGTTTAACTCTGTTAGCTGAATGCACAGATCAGAAAGATGTTTCACAGAATGATTCTGTGTAGTTTATATTTGAAGACATTCCTTTTTCCACTATTACCCTCTTAGCGCTCCGAATATCCACTTGCATTTTCTACAGAAAGAGTGTTTCAGAACGGCTCATTCAAAACTAAGGTTCAACTCTTTTAGTTGAAAAAACAGAACAGAAAGAAGTTTCACAGACTGCTTCTGTGTAGTTTTTATTTGTAGATATTCTTTTTCCCAATATAGGCCTCTTAGCGCTCAGAATGTCCAATTGCAGTTTCTACAGAAATAGTGTTTCAATACGGCTCAATCAAAAGTAAGGTTCAATCCTGGTAGTTGAAAGCACAGAACAGAAAGAAGTTTCACAGAATGCTTCTGTGTAGTTTGTATTTGAATATATTCCTTTTTCCACTATTACCCTCTTAGCGCTCCGAATGTCCACTTGCATTTTCTACAGAAACAGTGTTTGGAACTGCGCAATCAAAAGTATGGTTTAACTCTGTTAGCGGAATGCACATATCAGAAATAACTTTCACACAATGCTTCTGTGTAGTTTTTATTTGAAGATATTATTTTTCCCAATATAGGCCTCTTAGCGCTCAGAATGTCCAGTTGCAGTTTCTACAGAAAGAGTGTTTCAGAACGGCTCAATCAAAAGTAAGGTTCAACTCTGTTAGTTGAATGCACAGAACAGAAAGAAGTTTCATACAATGCTTCTGTGTAGTTTATATTTGAACATATCCTTTTTTCCACTATTACCCACTTAGCGCTACGAATGTCCAGTTGAATTTTCTACAGACAGAGTGTTTCAAAACTGCTCAATCAAAAGTATGGTTTAACTCTGTTAGCTGAATACTCAGATCAGAAAGTAGTTTCACAGAATGATTCTTTGTAGTTCATATTTGAATATATTCCTTTTTCCACTACTACCCTCTTAGCGCTCCAAATGTCCAGTTGCATTTTCTACAGAAAGTGTGTTCAGATCTGCTCAATCAAATTATGGTTTAACTCTGTTATCTGAAAGCACAGATCAGAAAGAAGTTTCAAAGAATGAATCTGTGTAGTTTATATTTGAAGACATTCCTTTTTCCACTATTACCCCCTTAGCGCTCCGAATCCCCACTTGCATTTTCTGCAGAAAGAGTGTTTCAGAACGGCTCAATCAAAACTAAGGTTCAACTTTTTTAGTTGAATGAACAGAACAGAAAGAAGTTTCACAGAATGCTTCTGTGTAGTTTTTATTTGTAGATATTCTTTTTCCCAACATAGGCCTCTTAGCGCTCAGAATGTCCAATTGCAGTTTCTACAGAAAGAGTGTTTCAGAACGGCTCAATCAAAAGTAAGGTTCAAACCTGGTAGTTGAATGCACAGAACAGAAAGAAGTTTCACAGAATGCTTCTGTGTAGTTTATATTTGAATATATTCCTTTTTCCACTATTACCCTCTTAGCGCTCCGAATGTCCACTTGCATTCTCTACAGATAGAGTGTTCTGAACTGCGCAATCAAAAGTATGGTTTAATTCTGTTAGCTGAATGCCCATATCAGAAATAAGTTTCAAACAATGATTCTGTGTAGTTTTTATTTGAAGATATTATTTTTCCCAATATAGGCCTCTTAGCGCTCAGAATGTCCAATTGCAGTTTCTACAGAAAGAGTGTTTCAGAATGGCTCAATCAAAAGCATGTTTCAACTCTGTTAGTTGAATGCACAGAACAGAAAGAAGTTTCATATAATGCTTCTGTGTAGTTTATATTTGAACATATTCTTTTTTCCACTATTACCCACTTAGCGCTACGAATGTCCAGTTGCATTTTCTACAAACAGAGTGTTTCAAAACTGCTCAATCAAAAGTGTGGTTTAACTCTGTTAGCTGAATGCTCAGATCAGAAAGAAGTTTCACAGAATGCTTCTGTGTAGTTTATATTTGAATATATTCCTTTTTCCAATAGTACCCTCTTTGCGCTCCAAATGTCCAGTTGCATTTTCTACAGAAAGAGTGTTCAGATCTGCTCAATCAAAAGTATGGTTTAACTCTGTTAGCTGAATGCACAGATCAGAAAGAAGTTTCACAGAATGATTCTGTGTAGTTTTTATTTGAAGACATTCCTTTTTCCACTATTACCCTCTTAGCGCTCCGAATCTCCACTTGCATTTTCTACAGAAAGAGTGTTTCAGAACGGCTCAATCAAAACTAAGGTTCAACTCTTTTAGTTGAACGAACAGAACAGAAAGAAGTTTCACAGAATGCTTCTGTGTAGTATTTAGTTGAAGATACTCCTTTTTGGACTATTACCCACTTAGCGCTCCGAATATCCACTGGCAGTTTCTACACAAAGAGGGTTTCAGAACTGCTCCTTCAAAAGAAAGGCTCAACTCTGTTAGTTGAATGCGCAGAACAGAAAGGGGTTTCAGAGAATGCTTCTGTGTAGTTTTTAATTGGAGATTTTCCTTTTTCCTCTATTACAATCTTAGCGCTCCGAATGTCCACTTGCATTTTCTACAAAAAGAGTGTTTCATAACTGCTCAGTCAAAAATATGGTTTAGCTCTGTTAACTGAATTTACAGATCAGAAATAAGTTTCAGAGAATGCATCTGTGTAGTTTTTATTTGAAGATATTCTTTTTCCTAATGTAGGCCTCTTAGCGCTTAGAATGTCCAATTGCAGTTTCTACAGAAAGAGTGTTTCAGAACGGCTCAATCAAAAGTAAGGTTCAACTCTGTTAGTTGAATGCACAGAACAGGAAGAAGTTTCACAGAATGCTTCTGTGTAGTTTATATTTGAATATATTCCTTTTTCCACTATTACCCTCTTAGCGCTCCGAATGTCCACTTGCATTTTCTACAGAAAGAGTGTTCGGAACTGTGCAATCAAAAGTATGGTTTAACTCTGTTAGCTGAATGCACATATCAGAAATAAGTTTCACACAATGCTTCTGTGTTGTTTTTATTTGAAGATATTATTTTTCCCAATATAGGCCTCTTAGCACTCAGAATGTCCAATTGCAGTTTCTACAGAAAGAGTGTTTCAGAACGGCTCAATCAAAAGTAAGGTTCAACTCTGTTAGTTGAATGCACAGAACAGAAAGAAGTTTCATACAATGCTTCTGTGTAGTTTATATTTGAACATATTCTTTTTTCCACTATTACTCACTTAGCGCTACGAATGTCCAGTTGCATTTTCTACAGACAGAGTGTTTCAAAACTCCTCAATCAAAAGAAGGGTTTAACTCTGTTAGCTGAATACTCAGATCAGAAAGAAGTTTCACAGAATGCTTCTGTGTAGTTTATATTTGAATATATTCCTTTTTCCACTACTACCCTCTTAGCACTCCAAATGTCCAGTTGCATTTTCTACAGAAAGAGTGTTCAGATCTGCTCAATCAAATGTAAGGTTTAACTCTGTTAGCGGAATGCACAGATCAGAAAGAAGTTTCACAGAATGATTCTGTGTAGTTTATATTTGAAGACATTCTTTTTTCCACTATTACCCACTTAGCGCTCCGAATCTCCACTTGCATTTTCTACAGAAAGAGTGTTTCAGAACGGCTCAATCAAAACTAAGCTTCAACTCTTTTAGTTGAATGAACAGAACAGAAAGAAGTTTCACAGAATGATTCTGTGTAGTTTATATATGAAGACATTCCTTTTTCCACTATTACCCTCTTAGCGCTCCGAATCTCCACTTTCATTTTCTACAGAAAGAGTGTTTCAGAACGGCTCAATCAAAACTAAGGTTCAACTCTTTTAGTTGAACTAACAGAACAGAAAGAAGTTTCACAGAATGCTTCTGTGTAGTTTTTATTTGTAGATATTCTTTTTTCCACTATTACACTCTTAGCGCTCCGATTGTCCACTTGCATTTTCTACAGAAAGAGTGTTCTGAACTGTGCAATCAAAAGTATGGTTTAACTCTGTTAGCTGAATGCACAGATCAGAAAGAAGTTTCACAGAATGATTCTGTGTAGTTTATATTTGAAGACATTCCTTTTTCCACTATTACCCTCTTAGCGCTCCCAATCTCCACTTGCATTTTCTACGGAAAGAGTGTTTCAGAACGGCTCAATCAAAACTAAGGTTCAACTCTTTTAGTTGAATGAACAGAACAGAAAGAAGTTTCACAGGATGCTTCTGTGTAGTTTTTATTTGAAGATATTATTTTTCCCAAAATAGTCCTCTTAGCGCTCACAATGTCCAATTGCAGTTTCTACAGAAAGAGTGTTTCAGAACGGCTCAATCAAATGTAAGGTTCAACTCTCTTAGTTGAATGCACAGAACAGAAAGAAGTTTCACAGAATGCTTCTGTGTAGTATTTAGTTGAAGATACTCCTTTTTGTACTATTACCCACTTAGCGCTCCGAATATCCACTGGCAATTTCTACACAAAGAGGGTTTCAGAACTACTCCTCCAAAAGTAAGTCTCAACACTGTTAGTTGAATGCGCAGAACAGAAAGGGGTTTCAGAGAATGCTTCTGTGTAGTTTTTAATTGGAGATATTCCTTTTTCCTCTATTACAATCTTAGTGCTCCGAATGTCCACTTGCATTTTCTACAAAAAGAGTGTTTCATAATTGCTCAATCAAAAATATGGTTTAGCTCTGTTAACTGAATTTACAGATCAGAATTAAGTTTCACAGAATGCATCTGTGTAGTTTTTTTTGAAGATATTCTTTTTCCTAATGTAGGCCTCTTAGCGATTAGAATATCCAATTGCAGTTTCTACAGAAAGAGTGTTTCAGAACGGCTCAATCAAAAGTAAGGTTCAACTCTGTTAATTGAATGCACAGAACAGAAAGAAGTTTCATACAATGCTTCTGTGTAGTTTATATTTGAACATATTCCTTTTTCCACTATTACCCACTTAGCGCTCCGAATGTGCAGTTGTATTTTCTACAGACAAAGTGTTTCAAAACAGTTCATCAAAAATATGGTTTAACTCTGTTAGCTGAATGCTCAGATCAGAAAGAAGTTTCACAGAATGCTTCTGTGTAGTTTATATTTGAATATATTACATTTTCCACTACTACCCTCTTAGCGCTCCTAATGTCCAGTTGCATTTTCTACAAAAAGAGTGTTCAGAACTGCTCAATCAAAAGTATGGTTTAATTCTGTTAACTGAATGCACAGATCAGAAAGAAGTTTCACAGAATGATTCTGTGTAGTTTATATTTGAAGGTATTCCTTTTTCCACTATTACCCACTTAGCGCTCCGAATCTCCACTTGCATTTTCTACAGAAAGAGTGTTTCAGAACGGCTCAATCAAAACTAAGGTTCAACTCTTTTAGTTGAATGAACAGAACAGAAAGAAGTTTCACAGAATGCTTCTGTGTAGTTTTTATTTGTAGATATTCTTATTCCCAATATAGGCCTCTTAGCGCTCAGAATGTCCAATTGCAGTTTCTACAGAAAGAGTGTTTCAGAACGGCTCAATCAAAAGTAAGGTTCAACTCTGTTAGTTGAATGCACAGAACAGAAAGAAATTTCACAGAATGCTACTGTGTAGTTTATATTTGAATATATTCCTTTTTCCACTATTACCATCTTAGCGCTCCGAATGTCCACTTGCATTTTCTACAGAAAGAGTGTTCGGAACTGCGCAATCAAAAGTATGGTTTAACTCTGTTAGCTGAATGCACATATCAGAAATAAGTTTCACAAAATGCTTCTGTGTAGTTTTTATTTGAAGATATTATTTTTCCCAATGTAGGCCTCTTAGCGCTCAGAATGTCCAATTGCAGTTTCTACAGAAAGAGTGTTTCAGAACAGCTCAATCAAAAGTAAGGTTCAACTCTGTTAGTTGAATTCACAGAACAGAAAGAAGTTTCATACAATGATTCTGTGTAGTTTATATTTGAACATATTCTTTTTTCCCCTATTACCCACTTAGCGCTACGAATGTCCAGTTGCATTTTCTACAGACAGAGTGTTTCAAAACTGCTCAATCAAAAGTATGGTTTAACTCAGTTAGCTGAATGCTCTGATCAGAAAGAAGTTTCACAGAATGCCTCTGTGTAGTTTATATTTGAATATATTCCTTTTTCCACTACTACACTCTTAGTGCTCCAAATGTCCAGTTGCATATTCTACACAAAGAGTGTTCAGATCTGCTCAATCAAAAGTATGGTTTAACTCTGTTAGCTGAATGCACAGATCAGAAAGAAGTTTCACAGAAGGATTCTGTGTAGTTTATATTTGAAGACATTCCTTTTTCCACTATTACACTGTTAGCGCTCCGAATCTCCACTTGCATTTCCTACAGAAAGAGTGTTTCAGAACGGCTCAATCAAAACTAAGGTTCAACTCTTTTAGTTGAATGAACAGAACAGAAAGAAGTTTCACAGAATGCTTCTGTGTAGTTTTTATTTGTAGATATTCATTTTCCGAATATAGGCCTCTTAGCGCTCAGAATGTCCAATTGCAGTTTCTACAGAAAGAGTGTTTCAGAACGGCTCAATCAAAAGTAAGGTTCAACCCTGGTAGTTGAATGCACAGAACAGAAAGAAGTTTCACAGAATGCTTCTGTGTAGTTTATATTTGAATATATTCCTTTTTCCACTATTACACTCTTAGCGCTCCGAATGTCCACTTGCATTTTCTACAGAAAGAGTGTTCTGAACTGCGCAATCAAAAGTATGGTTTAACTCTGTTAGCTGAATGCACATATCAGAAATAAGTTTCAAACAATGCTTCCGTGTAGTTTTTATTTGAAGATATTATTTTTCCCAATATAGGCCTCTTAGCGCTCAGAATGTCCAATTGCAGTTTCTACAGAAAGAGTGTTTCAGAACGGCTCAATCAAACGTAAGGTTCAACTCTCTTAGTTGAATGCACAGAACAGAAAGAAGTTTCACAGAATGCTTCTGTGTAGTATTTAGTTGAAGATACTCCTTTTTGGACTATTACCCACTTAGCTCTCCGAATATCCACTGGCAGTTTCTACACAAAGAGGGTTTCAGAACTGCTCCTTCAAAAGTAAGGCTCAACTCTGTTAGTTGAATGTGCAGAACAGAAAGGGGTTTCAGAGAATGCTTCTGCGTAGTTTTTAATTGGAGATATTCCTTTTTCCTCTATCACAATCTTAGCGCTCCGAATGTCCACTTGCATTTTCTACAAAAATAGTGTTTCATAACTGCTCAATCAAAAATATGGTTTAGCTCTGTTAACTGAATTTACAGATCAGAAATAAGTTTCACAGAATGCATCTGTGTAGTTTTTATTTGAAGATATTCTTTTTCCCAATGTAGGCATCTTAGCGCTTAGAATGTCCAATTGCAGTTTCTACAGAAAGAGTGTTTCAGAACGGCTCAATCAAAAGTAAGGTTCAACCCTGTTAGTTGAATGCCCAGAACAGAAAGGGGTTTCACAGAATGCTTCTGTGTAGTTTTTATTTGTAGATATTCTTTTTCCCAATATAGGCCTCTTAGCGCTCAGAATGTCCAATTGCAGTTTCTACAGAGAGAGTATTTCAGAACGGCTCAATCAAAAGTAAGGTTCAACACTGGTAGTTGAATGCACAGAACAGAAAGAAGTTTCACAGAATGCTTCTGTGTAGTTTATATTTGAATATATTCCTTTTCCCACTATTACCCTCTTAGCGCTCTGAATGTCCACTTGCATTTTCTACAGAAAGAGTGTTCGGAACTGCGCAATCAAAACTATGGTTTAACTCTGTTAGCTGAATGCACATATCAGAAATAAGTTTCACACAATGCTTCTGTGTAGTTTTTATTTGAAGATATTATTTTTCCCAATATAGGCCTCTTAGCGCTCAGAATGTCCAACTGCAGTTTCTACAGAAAGAGTGTTTCAGGACGGCTCAATCAAAGTAAGGTTCAACTCTTTTAGTTGAATGCACAGAACAGAAAGAAGTTTCATACAACGCTTCTGTGTAGTTTATATTTGAACATATTCTTTTTTCCGCTATTACCCACTTAGCGCTACGAATGTCCAGTTGCATTTTCTACAGACAGAGTGTTTCAAAACTGCTCAATCAAAAGTATGGTTTAACTCTGTTAGCTGAATACTCAGATCAGAAAGAAGTTTCACAGAATGCTTCTGTGTAGTTTATATTTGAATATATTCCTTTTTCCACTACTACCCTCTTAGCGCTCCAAATGTCCAGTTGCATTTTCTACAGAAAGAGTGTTCAGATCTGCTCAATCAAATGTAAGGTTTAACTCTGTTAGCTGAATGCACAGATCAGAAAGTAGTTTCACAGAATGATTCTGTGTAGTTTATATTTGGAGACATTCCTTTTTCCACTATTACCCTCTTAGCGCTCCGAATCTCCACTTGCATTTTCTACAGAAAGAGTGTTTCAGAACGGCTCAGTCAAAACTAAGGTTCAACTCTTTTAGTTGAATGAACAGAACAGAAATTAGTTTCACAGAATGATTCTGTGTTGTTTATATTTGAAGACATTCCTTTTTCCACTATTATCCTCTTAGCGCTCCGAATCTCCACTTGCATTTTCTACAGAAAGAGTGTTTCAGAACGGCTCAATCAAAACTAAGGTTCAACTCTTTTAGTAGAATGAACAGAACAGAAAGAAGTTTCACAGAATGCTTCTGTGTAGTTTTTATTTGTAGATATTATTTTTCCCAATATAGGCCTCTTAGCGCTCAGAATGTCCAATTGCAGTTTCTACAGAAAGAGTGTTTCAGAACGGCTCAATCAAAAGTAAGGTTCAACCCTGGTAGTTGAATGCACAGAACAGAAAGAAGTTTCACAGAATGCTTCTGTGTAGTTTATTTTGGAATATATTACTTTTTCCACTATTACCCTCTTAGCGCTCCGAATGTCCACTTGCATTTTCTACGGAAAGAGTGTTCTGAACTGTGCAATCAAAAGTATGGTTTAACTCTGTTAGCTGAATGCACATATCAGAAATAAGTTTCAAACAATGCTTCTGTGTAGTTTTTATTTGAAGATATTATTTTCCCAATATAGGCCTCTTAGCACTCAGAATGTCCAATTGCAGTTTCTACAGAAAGAGTGTTTCAGAACGGCTCAATCAAATGTAAGGTTCAACTCTCTTAGTTGAATGCACAGAACAGAAAGAACTTTCACAGAATGCTTCTGTGTAGTATTTAATTGAAGATACTACTTTTTGGACTATTACCCACTTAGCGCTCCGAATATCCACTGGCAGTTTCTACACAAAGAGTGTTTCAGAACTGCTCCTTCAAAAGTAAGGCTCAACTGTGTTAGTTGAATGCGGAGAACAGAAAGGGGTTTCAGAGAATGCTTCTGTGTAGTTTTAAATTGGAGATATTCCTTTTTCCTCTATTACAATCTTAGCGCTCCGAATGTCCACTTGCATTTTCCACAAAAAGAGTGTTTCATAACTGCTCAATCAAAAATATGGTTTAGCTCTGTAAACTGAATTTACAGATCAGAAATAAGTTTCACAGAATGCATCTGTGTAGTTTTTATTGAAGATATTCTTTTTCCCAATGTAGGCCTCTTAGCGCTTAGATTGTCCAATTGCAGTTTCTACAGAAAGACTGTTTCAGAACGGCTCAATCAAAAGTAAGGTTCAACTCTGTTAGTTGAATGCACAGAACAGAAAGAAGTTTCACAGAATGCTACTGTGTAGTTTATATTTGAATGTATTCCTTTTTCCACTATTACCCTCTTAGCCCCCCGAATGTCCACTTGCATTTTCTACAGAAAGATTGTTCGGAACTGCGCAATCAAAAGTATGGTTTAAGTCTGTTAGCTGAATGAACATATCAGAAATATGTTTCACAAAATGCTTCTGTGTAGTTTTTATTTGAAGAGATTATTTTTCCCAATGTAGGCCTCTTAGCGCTCAGAATGTCCAATTGCAGTTTCTACAGAAAGAGTGTTTCAGAACGGCTCCATCAAAAGTAAGGTTCAACTATGTTATTTGAATGCACCGAACAGAAAGAAGTTTCATACAATGATTCTGTGTAGTTTATAATTGAACATATTCTTTTTCCACTATTACCCACTTAGCGCTACGAATGTCCAGTTGCATTTTCTACAGACAGAGTGTTTCAAAACTGCTCTATCAAAAGTATGGTTTAACTCTGTTAGCTGAATGCTGAGATAAGAAAGAAGTTTCACAGAGTGCTTCTGTGTAGTTTGTATTTGAATATATTCCTTTTTCCACTACTACCCTCTGAGCGCTCCAAATGTCCAGTTGCATTTTCTACAGAAAGAGTGTTCAGATCTGCTCAATCAAAAGTATGGTTTAACTCTGTTAGCTGAATGCACAGATCAGAAAGAAGTTTCACAGAAAGATTCTGTGTAGTTTATATTTGAAGACATTCCTTTTTCCACTATTACCTTCTTAGCGCTCCGAATCTCCACTTGCATTTTCTACAGAAAGAGTGTTTCAGAACGGCTCAATCAAAACTAATGTTCAACTCTTTTAGTTGAATGAACAGAACAGAAAGAAGTTTCACAGAATGCTTCTGTGTAGTTTTTATTTGTAGATATTATTTTTCCCAATATAGGCCTCTTAGCGCTCAGAATGTCCAATTGCTGTTTCTACAGAAAGAGTGTTTCAGAACGGCTCAATCAAAATTAAGTTTCAACCCTGGAAGTTGAATGCACAGAACAGAAAGAAGTTTCACAGAATGTTTCTGTGTATTTTATATTTGAATATATTCCTTTTTCCACTATTACCCCCTTAGCGCTCCGAATGTCCACTTGCATTTTCTACAGAAAAAGTGTTCTGAACTGCGCAATCAAAAGTATGGTTTAACTCTGTTAGCTGAATGCACATATCAGAAATAAGTTTCACACAATGCTTCTGTGTAGTTTTTATTTGAAGATATTATTTTTCCCAATGTAGGCCTCTTAGCGCTCAGAATATCCAATTGCAGTTTCTACAGAAAGAGTGTTTCAGAACGGCTCAATCAAAAGTAAGGTTCAACTCTGTTAGTTGAATGCACAGAACAGAAAGATGTTTCATACAATGCTTCTGTGTAGTTTATATTTGAACATATTCTTTTTTCCACTATTACCCACTTAGCGCTACGAATGTCCAGTTGCATTTTCTACAGACAGAGTGTTTCAAAACTGCTCAATCAAAAGTATGGTTTAACTCTGTTAGCTGAATGCTCAGATCAGAAAGAAGTTTCACAGAGGGCTTCTGTGTAGTTTGTATTTGAATATATTCCTTTTTCCACTACTACACTCTGAGCGCTCCAAATTTCCAGTTGCATTTTCTACAGAAAGAGTGTTCAGATCTGCTCAATCAAAAGTATGGTTTAACTCTGTTAGCTGAATGCACAGATCAGAAACAAGTTTCACAGAATGATTCTGTGTAGTTTATATTTGAAGACATTCCTTTTTCCACCTTTACCCTCTTAGCGTTCCGAAACTCCACTTGCATTTTCTACAGAAAGAGTGTTTCAGAACGGCTCAATCAAAACTTATGTTCAACTCTTTTAGTTGAATGAACAGAACAGAAAGAAGTTTCACAGAATGCTTCTGTGTAGTTTTTATTTGTAGATATTATTTTTCCCAATATAGGCCTCTTAGCGCTCAGAATGTCCAATTGCAGTTTCTACAGAAAGAGTGTTTCAGAACGGCTCAATCAAATGTAAGGTTCAACCCTGGTAGTTGAATGCACAGAACAGAAAAAAGTTTCACAGAATGCTTCTGTGTAGTTTATATTTGAATATATTCCTTTTTACACTATTACCCTCTTAGCGCTCCGAATGTCCACTTGCATTTTCTACAGAAAGAGTGTTCTGAACTGCGCAATCAAAAGTATGGTTTAACTCTGTTAGCTGAATGCACATATCAGAAATAAGTTTCAAACAATGCTTCTGTGTAGTTTTTATTTGAAGATATTATTTTTCCCAATATAGGCCTCTTAGCGCTCAGAATGTCCAATTGAAGTTTCTACAGAAAGAGTGTTTCAGAACGGCTCAATCAAATGTAAGGTTCAACTCTCTTAGTTGAATGCACAGAACCGAAAGAAGTTTCACAGAATGCTTCTGTGTAGTATTTAGTTGAAGATACTCCTTTTTGGACTATTACCCACTTATCGCTCCGAATATCCACTGGCAGTCTCTACACAAAGAGTGCTTCAGAACTGCTCCTTCAAAAGTAAAGCTCAACTCTGTTAGTTGAATGCGGAGAACAGAAAGTGGTTTCAGAGAATGCTTCTGTGTAGTTTTTAATTGGAGATATTCCTTTTTCCTCTATTACAATCTTAGCGCTCCGAATGTCCACTTGCATTTTCTACAAAAAGATTGTTTCATAACTGCTCAATCAAAAATATGGTTTAGCTCTGTTAACTGAATTTACAGATCAGAAATAAGTTTCACAGAATGCATCTGTGTAGTTTTTATTTGAAGATATTCTTTTTCCCAATGTAGGCCTCTTAGCGCTTAGAATATCCAATTGCAGTTTCTACAGAAAGAGTGTTTCAGAACGGCTCAATCAAAAGTAAGGTTCAACTCTGTTAGTTGAATGCACAGAACAGAAAGAAGTTTCACAGAATGCTACTGTGTAGTTTATATTTGAATATATTCCTTTTTCCACTATTACCCTCTTAGAGCTCCGAATGTCCACTTGCATTTTCTACAGAAAGAGTGTTCTGAACTGCGCAATCAAAAGTATGGTTTAACTCTGTTAGCTGAATGCACATATCAGAAATAAGTTTCACACAATGCTTCTGTGTAGTTTTTATTTGAAGATATTATTTTTCCCAATGTAGGCCTCTTAGCGCTCAGAATGTCCAATTGCAGTTTCTACAGAAAGAGTGTTTCAGAACGGCTCAATCAAAAGTAAGTTTCAACTCTGTTAGTTGAATGCACAGAACAGAAAGATGTTTCATACAATGCTTCTGTGTAGTTTATATTTGAACATATTCTTTTTTCCACTATTACCCACTTAGCGCTACGAATGTCCAGTTGCATTTTCTACAGACACAGTGTTTCAAAACTGCTCAATCAAAAGTATGGTTTAACTCTGTTTGCTGAATGCTCAGATCAGAAAGAAGATTCACAGAGTGCTTCTGTGTAGTTTGTATTTGAATATATTCCTTTTTCCACTACTACCCTCTGAGCGCTCCAAATGTCCAGTTGCATTTTCTACAGAAAGAGTATTCAGATCTGCTCAATCAAAAGTATGGTTTAACTCTGTTAGCTGAATGCACAGATCAGAATCAAGTTTCACAGAATGATTCTGTGTAGTTTATATTTGAAGACATTCCTTTTTCCACCTTTACCCTCTTAGCGCTCCGAAACTCCACTTGCATTTTCTACAGAAAGAGTGTTTCAGAACGGCTCAATCAAAACTAATGTTCAACTCTTTTAGTTGAATGAACATAACAGAAAGAAGTTTCACAGAATGCTTCTGTGTAGTTTTTATTTGTAGATATTATTTTTCCCAATATAGGCCTCTTAGCGCTCAGAATGTCCAATTGCAGTTTCCACAGAAAGAGTGTTTCAGAACGGCTCAATCAAATGTAAGGTTCAACCCTGGTAGTTGAATGCACAGAACAGACAAAAGTTTCACAGAATGCTTCTGTGTAGTTTATATTTGAATATATTCCTTTTTACACTATTACCCCCTTAGCGCTCCGAATGTCCACTTGCATTATCTACAGAAAGAGTGTTCAGAACTGCGCAATCAAAAGTATGGTTTAACTCTGTTAGCTGAATGCACATATCAGAAATAAGTTTCAAACAATGCTTCTGTGTAGTTTTTATTTGAAGATATTATTTTTCCCAATATAGGCCTCTTAGCGCTCGGAATGTCCAATTGCAGTTTCTACAGAAAGAGTGTTTCAGAACGGCTCAATCAAATGTAAGGTTCAACTCTCTTAGTTGAATGCACAGAACAGAAAGAAGTTTCACAGAATGCTTCTGTGTAGTATTTTGTTGAAGATACTCCTTTTTGGACTATTACCCACTTATCGCTCCGAATATCCCCTGGCAGTCTCTACACAAAGACTGTTTCAGAACTGCTCCTTCAAAAGTAAGGCTCAACTCTGTTAGTTGAATGCGGAGAACAGAATGGGGTTTCAGAGAATGCTTCTGTGTAGTTTTTAATTGGAGATATTCCTTTTTCCTCTATTACAATCTTAGCGCTCGGAATGTCCACTTGCATTTTCTACAAAAAGATTGTTTCATAACTGCTCAATCAAAAATATGGTTTAGCTCTGTTAACTGAATTTACAGATCAGAAATAAGTTTCACAGAATGCATCTGTGTAGTTTTTATTTGAAGATATTCTTTTTCCCAATGTAGGCCTCTTAGCGCTTAGAATATCCAATTGCAGTTTCTACAGAAAGAGTGTTTCAGAACGGCTCAATCAAAAGTAAGGTTCAACTCCGTTAGTTGAATGCACAGAACAGAAAGAAGTTTCACAGAATGCTACTGTGTAGTTTATATTTGAATATATTCCTTTTTCCACTATTACCCTCTTAGCGCTCCGAATGTCCACTTGCATTTTCTACAGAAAGAGTGTTCGGAACTGCGCAATCAAAAGTATGGTGTAACTCTGTTAGCTGAATGCACATATCAGAAATAAGTTTCACACAATGCTTCTGTGTATTTTTTATTTGAAGATATTATTTTTCCCAATGTAGGCCTCTTAGCGCTCAGAATGTCCAATTGCAGTTTCTACAGAAAGAGTGTTTCAGAAGGGCTCAATCAAAAGTAAGGTTCAACTCTGTTAGTTGAATGCACAGAACAGAAAGATGTTTCATACAATGCTTCTGTGTAGTTTATATTTGAACATATTCTTTTTTCCACTATTACCCACTTAGCGCTACGAATGTCCAGTTGCATTTTCTACAGACAGAGTGTTTCAAAACTGCTCAATCAAAAGTATGGTTTAACTCTGTTAGATGAACGCTCAGATCAGAAAGAAGTTTCACACAGTGCTTCTGTGTAGTTTGTATTTGAATATATTCCTTTTTCCACTACTACCCTCTGAGCGCTCCAAATGTCCAGTTGCATTTTCTACAGAAAGAGTGTTCAGATCTGCTGAATCAAAAGTATGGTTTAACTCTGTTAGCTGAATGCACAGATCAGAAACAAGTTTCACAGAATGATTCTGTGTAGTTTATATTTGAAGACATTCTTTTTTCCACCTTTACCCTCTTAGCGTTCCGAAACTCCACTTGCATTTTCTACAGAAAGAGTGTTTCAGAACGGCTCAATCAAAGTTAATGTTCAACTCTTTTAGTTGAATGAACATAACAGAAAGTAGTTTCACAGAATGCTTCTGTGTAGTTTTTATTTGTAGATATTATTTTTCCCAATATAGGCCTCTTAGCGCTCAGAATGTCCAATTGCAGTTTCTACAGAAAGAGTGTTTCAGAACGGCTCAATCAAATGTAAGGTTCAACCCTGGTAGTTGAATGCACAGAACAGAAAAAAGTTTCACAGAATGCTTCTGTGTAGTTTATATTTGAATATATTCCTTTTTACACTATTACCCTCTTAGCGCTCCGAATGTCCACTTGCATTATCTACAGAAACAGTGTTCTGAACTGCGCAATCAAAAGTATGGTTTAACTCTGTTAGCTGAATGCACATATCAGAAATAAGTTTCAAACAATGCTTCTGTGTAGTTTTTATTTGAAGATATTATTTTTCCCAATATAGGCCTCTTAGCGCTCAGAATGTCCAATTGCAGTTTCTACAGAAAGAGTGTTTCAGAACGGCTCAATCAAATGTAAGGTTCAACTCTCTTAGTTGAATGCACAGAACAGAAAGAAGTTTCACAGAATGCTTCTGCGTAGTATTTAGTTGAAGATACTCCTTTTTGGACTATTACCCACTTATCGCTCCGAATATCCACTGGCAGTCTCTACACAAAGAGTGTTTCAGAACTGCTCCTTCAAAAGTAAGGCTCAACTCTGTTAGTTGAATGCGGAGAACAGAAAGTGGTTTCAGAGAATGCTTCTGTGTAGTTTTTAATTGGAGATATTCCTTTTTCCTCTATTACAATCTTAGCGCTCCGAATGTCCACTTGCATTTTCTACAAAAAGATTGTTTCATAACTGCTCAATCAAAAATATGGTTTAGCTCTGTTAACTGAATTTACAGATCAGAAATAAGTTTCACAGAATGCATCTGTGTAGTTTTTATTTGAATATATTCTTTTTCCCAATGTAGGCCTCTTAGCGCTTAGAATATCCAATTGCAGTTTCTACAGAAAGAGTGTTTCAGAACGGCTCAATCAAAAGTAAGGTTCAACTCTGTTAGTTGAATGCACAGAACAGAAAGAAGTTTCACAGAATGCTACTGTGTAGTTTATATTTGAATATATTAATTTTCCACTATTACCCTCTTAGCGCTCCGAATGTCCACTTGCATTTTCTACAGAAAGAGTGTTCGGAACTGCGCAATCAAAAGTATGGTTTAAGTCTGTTAGCTGAATGCACATATCAGAAATAAGTTTCACAAAATGCTTCTGTGTAGTTTTTATTTGAAGATATTATTTTTCCCAATGTAGGCCTCTTAGCGCTCAGAATGTCCAATTGCAGTTTCTACAGAAAGAGTGTTTCAGAACGGCTCAATCAAAAGTAATGTTCAACTCTGTTAGTTGAATGCACAGAACAGAAAGATGTTTCATACAATGATTCTGTGTAGTTTATATTTGAACAGATTCTTTTTTCCACTATTACCCACTTAGCGCTACGAATGTCCAGTTGCATTTTCTACAGACAGAGTGTTTCTAAACTGCTCGATCAAAAGTATGGTTTAACTCTGTTAGCTGAATGCTCAGATCAGAAATAAGTTTCAAAGAGTGCTTCTGTGTAGTTTGTATTTGAATATATTCCTTTTTCCACTACTACCCTCTGAGCCCTCCAAATGTCCAGTTGCATTTTCTACAGAAAGAGTGTTCAGATCTGCTCAATCAAAAGTATGGTTTAACTCTGTTAGCTGAATGCACAGATCAGAAAGAAGTTTCACAGAATTATTCTATGTAGTTTATATTAGAAGACATTCCTTTTTCCACTATTACTCTCTTAGCGCTCCGAATCTCCACTTGCATTTTCTACAGAAAGAGTGTTTCAGAACGGCTCAATCAAAACTAATGTTCAACTCTTTTAGTTGAATGAACAGAACAGAAAGAAGTTTCACAGAATGTTTCTGAGTAGTTTTTATTTGTAGATATAATTTTTCCCAATATAGGCCTCTTAGCGCTCAGAATGTCCAATTGCAGTTTCTACAGAAAGAGTGTTTCAGAACGGCTCAATCATAAGTAAGGTTCAACCCTGGTAGTTGAATGGTCAGAACAGAAAGATGTTTCACAGAATGCTTCTGTGTAGTTTATATTTGAATATATTACTTTTTCCACTATTACCCTCTTAGCGCTCCGAATGTCCACTTGCATTTTCTACAGAAAGAGTGTTCTGAACTGCGCAATCAAAAGTATGTTTTAACTCTGTTAGCTGAATGCACATATCAGAAATAAGTTTCAAACAATGCTTCTGTGTAGTTTTTATTTGAAGATATTATTTTTCCCAATATAGGCCTCTTAGCGCTCAGAATGTCCAATTGCAGTTTCTACAGAAAGAGTGTTTCAGAACGGCTCAATCAAATGTAAGGTTCAACTCTCTTAGTTGAATGCACAGAACAGAAAGAAGTTTCACAGAATGCTTCTGTGTAGTATTTAGTTGAAGATACTCATTTTTGGACTATTACCCACTTAGCGCTCCGAATATCCACTGGCAGTTTATACACAAAGAGTGTTTCAGAACTGCTCCTTCAAAAGTAAGGCTCAACTCTGTTTGTTGAATGCGGAGAACAGAAAGGGGTTTCAGAGAATGCTTCTGTGTAGTTTTTAATTGGAGATATTCCTTTTTCCTCTATTACAATCTTAGCGCTCCGAATGTCCACTTGCATTTTCTACAAAAAGAGTGTTTCATAACTGCTCAATCAAAAATATGGTTTAGCTCTGTTAACTGAATTTACAGATCAGAAATAAGTTTCACAGAATGCATCTGTGTAGTTTTTATTTGAAGATATTCTTTTTCCCAATGTAGGCCTCTTAGCGCTTAGAATGTCCAATTGCAGTTTCTACAGATAGAGTGTTTCAGAACGGCTCAGTCAAAAGTAAAGTTCAACTCTGTTAGTTGAATGCACAGAACAGAAAGAAGTTTCACAGAATGCTACTGTGTAGTTTATATGTGAATATATTCCTTTTTCCACTATTACCCTCTTAGCGCTCAGAATGTCCAATTGCAGTTTCTACAGAAAGAGTGTTTCAGAACGCCTCAATCAAAAGTAAGGTTCAACTCTGTTAGTTGAATGCAGAGAACAGAAAGATGTTTCATGCAATGCTTCTGTGTAGTTTATATTTGAACATATTCTTTTTTCCACTATTACCCACTTAGCGCTACGAATGTCCAGTTGCATTTTCTACAGACAGAGTGTTTCAAAACTGCTCAATCAAAAGTATGGTTTAACTCTGTTAGCTGAATGCTCAGATCAGAAAGAAGTTTCACAGAGTGTTCTGTGTAGTTTGAATTTGAATATATTTCTTTTTCCACTACTACCCTCTGAGCGCTCCAAATGTCCAGTTGCATTTTCTACAGAAAGAGTGTTCGGATCTGCTCAATCAAAAGTATGGTTTAACTCTGTTAGCTGATTGCACAGATCAGAAAGAAGTTTCGCAGAATGATTCTCTGTAGATTATATTTGAAGACATTCCTTTTTCCACTATTACCCTCTTAGCGCTCCGAATCTCCACTTACATTTTCTACAGAAAGAGTGTTTCAGAACGGCTCAATCAAAACTAATGTTCAACTCTTTTAGTTGAATGAACAGAACAGAAAGAAGTTTCACAGAATGCTTCTGTGTAGTTTTTATTTGTAGATATTCTTTTTCCCAATATAGGCCTATTAGCGCTCAGAATGTCCAATTGCAGTTTCTACAGAAAGAGTGTTTCAGAACGGCTCAATCAAAACTAAGGTTCAACCCTGGTAGTTGAATGCACAGAACAGAAAGATGTTTCACAGAATGCTTCTGTGTAGTTTATATTTGAATATATTCCTTTTTCCACTATTACCCTCTTAGCGCTCCGAATGTCCACTTGCATTTTCTACCGAAAGAGTGTTCTGAACTGCACAACCAAAAGTATGGCTTAACTCTGTAGTTGAATGCACATATCAGAAATAAGTTTCAAACAATGCTTCTGTGTAGTTTTTATTTGAAGATATTATATTTCCCAATATAGGCCTCTTAGCGCTCAGAATGTCCAATGGCAGTTTCTACAGAAAGAGTGTTTCAGAACGGCTCAATCAAATGTAAGGTTCAACTCTCTTAGTTGAATGCACAGAACAGAAAGAAGTTTCACAGAATGCTTCTGTGTAGTATTTAGTTGAAGATACTCCTTTTTGGACTATTACCCACTTAGCGCTCCGAATATCCACTGGCAGTTTCTACACAAAGAGTGTTTCAGAACTGCTCCTTCAAAAGTAAGGCTCAACTCTGTTAGTTGAATGCGGAGAACAGAAAGGGGTTTCAGAGAATGCTTCTGTGTAGTTTTTAATTGGAGATATTCCTTTTTCCTCTATTACAATCTTAGCTCTCCGAATGTCCACTTGCATTTTCTACAAAAAGAGTGTTTCATAAGAGCTCAATCAAAAATATGCTTTAGCTCTGTTAACTGAATTTACAGATCAGAAATAAGTTTCAAAGAATGCATCTGTGTAGTTTTTATTTGAAGATATTCTTTTTCCCAATGTAGGCCCCTTAGCGCTTAGAATGTCCAATTGCAGTTTCTACAGAAAGAGTGTTTCAGAACGGCTCAATCAAAAGTAAGGTTCAACTCTGTTAGTTGAATGCACAGAACAGAAAGAAGTTTCACAGAATGCTACTGTGTAGTTTATATTTGAATGTATTCCTTTTTCCACTATTACCCTCTTAGCCCCCCGAATGTCCACTTGCATTTTCTACAGAAAGATTGTTCGGAACTGCGCAATCAAAAGTATGGTTTAAGTCTGTTAGCTGAATGAACATATCAGAAATATGTTTCACAAAATGCTTCTGTGTAGTTTTTATTTGAAGAGATTATTTTTCCCAATGTAGGCCTCTTAGCGCTCAGAATGTCCAATTGCAGTTTCTACAGAAAGAGTGTTTCAGAACGGCTCCATCAAAAGTAAGGTTCAACTATGTTATTTGAATGCACCGAACAGAAAGAAGTTTCATACAATGATTCTGTGTAGTTTATAATTGAACATATTCTTTTTCCACTATTACCCACTTAGCGCTACGAATGTCCAGTTGCATTTTCTACAGACAGAGTGTTTCAAAACTGCTCTATCAAAAGTATGGTTTAACTCTGTTAGCTGAATGCTGAGATAAGAAAGAAGTTTCACAGAGTGCTTCTGTGTAGTTTGTATTTGAATATATTCCTTTTTCCACTACTACCCTCTGAGCGCTCCAAATGTCCAGTTGCATTTTCTACAGAAAGAGTGTTCAGATCTGCTCAATCAAAAGTATGGTTTAACTCTGTTAGCTGAATGCACAGATCAGAAAGAAGTTTCACAGAAAGATTCGGTGTAGTTTATATTTGAAGACATTCCTTTTTCCACTATTACCTTCTTAGCGCTCCGAATCTCCACTTGCATTTTCTACAGAAAGAGTGTTTCAGAACGGCTCAATCAAAACTAATGTTCAACTCTTTTAGTTGAATGAACAGAACAGAAAGAAGTTTCACAGAATGCTTCTGTGTAGTTTTTATTTGTAGATATTATTTTTCCCAATATAGGCCTCTTAGCGCTCAGAATGTCCAATTGCTGTTTCTACAGAAAGAGTGTTTCAGAACGGCTCAATCAAAATTAAGTTTCAACCCTGGAAGTTGAATGCACAGAACAGAAAGAAGTTTCACAGAATGTTTCTGTGTATTTTATATTTGAATATATTCCTTTTTCCACTATTACCCCCTTAGCGCTCCGAATGTCCACTTGCATTTTCTACAGAAAAAGTGTTCTGAACTGCGCAATCAAAAGTATGGTTTAACTCTGTTAGCTGAATGCACATATCAGAAATAAGTTTCACACAATGCTTCTGTGTAGTTTTTATTTGAAGATATTATTTTTCCCAATGTAGGCCTCTTAGCGCTCAGAATATCCAATTGCAGTTTCTACAGAAAGAGTGTTTCAGAACGGCTCAATCAAAAGTAAGGTTCAACTCTGTTAGTTGAATGCACAGAACAGAAAGATGTTTCATACAATGCTTCTGTGTAGTTTATATTTGAACATATTCTTTTTTCCACTATTACCCACTTAGCGCTACGAATGTCCAGTTGCATTTTCTACAGACAGAGTGTTTCAAAACTGCTCAATCAAAAGTATGGTTTAACTCTGTTAGCTGAATGCTCAGATCAGAAAGAAGTTTCACAGAGGGCTTCTGTGTAGTTTGTATTTGAATATATTCCTTTTTCCACTACTACACTCTGAGCGCTCCAAATTTCCAGTTGCATTTTCTACAGAAAGAGTGTTCAGATCTGCTCAATCAAAAGTATGGTTTAACTCTGTTAGCTGAATGCACAGATCAGAAACAAGTTTCACAGAATGATTCTGTGTAGTTTATATTTGAAGACATTCCTTTTTCCACCTTTACCCTCTTAGCGTTCCGAAACTCCACTTGCATTTTCTACAGAAAGAGTGTTTCAGAACGGCTCAATCAAAACTTATGTTCAACTCTTTTAGTTGAATGAACAGAACAGAAAGAAGTTTCACAGAATGCTTCTGTGTAGTTTTTATTTGTAGATATTATTTTTCCCAATATAGGCCTCTTAGCGCTCAGAATGTCCAATTGCAGTTTCTACAGAAAGAGTGTTTCAGAACGGCTCAATCAAATGTAAGGTTCAACCCTGGTAGTTGAATGCACAGAACAGAAAAAAGTTTCACAGAATGCTTCTGTGTAGTTTATATTTGAATATATTCCTTTTTACACTATTACCCTCTTAGCGCTCCGAATGTCCACTTGCATTTTCTACAGAAAGAGTGTTCTGAACTGCGCAATCAAAAGTATGGTTTAACTCTGTTAGCTGAATGCACATATCAGAAATAAGTTTCAAACAATGCTTCTGTGTAGTTTTTATTTGAAGATATTATTTTTCCCAATATAGGCCTCTTAGCGCTCAGAATGTCCAATTGAAGTTTCTACAGAAAGAGTGTTTCAGAACGGCTCAATCAAATGTAAGGTTCAACTCTCTTAGTTGAATGCACAGAACCGAAAGAAGTTTCACAGAATGCTTCTGTGTAGTATTTAGTTGAAGATACTCCTTTTTGGACTATTACCCACTTATCGCTCCGAATATCCACTGGCAGTCTCTACACAAAGAGTGCTTCAGAACTGCTCCTTCAAAAGTAAAGCTCAACTCTGTTAGTTGAATGCGGAGAACAGAAAGTGGTTTCAGAGAATGCTTCTGTGTAGTTTTTAATTGGAGATATTCCTTTTTCCTCTATTACAATCTTAGCGCTCCGAATGTCCACTTGCATTTTCTACAAAAAGATTGTTTCATAACTGCTCAATCAAAAATATGGTTTAGCTCTGTTAACTGAATTTACAGATCAGAAATAAGTTTCACAGAATGCATCTGTGTAGTTTTTATTTGAAGATATTCTTTTTCCCAATGTAGGCCTCTTAGCGCTTAGAATATCCAATTGCAGTTTCTACAGAAAGAGTGTTTCAGAACGGCTCAATCAAAAGTAAGGTTCAACTCTGTTAGTTGAATGCACAGAACAGAAAGAAGTTTCACAGAATGCTACTGTGTAGTTTATATTTGAATATATTCCTTTTTCCACTATTACCCTCTTAGAGCTCCGAATGTCCACTTGCATTTTCTACAGAAAGAGTGTTCTGAACTGCGCAATCAAAAGTATGGTTTAACTCTGTTAGCTGAATGCACATATCAGAAATAAGTTTCACACAATGCTTCTGTGTAGTTTTTATTTGAAGATATTATTTTTCCCAATGTAGGCCTCTTAGCGCTCAGAATGTCCAATTGCAGTTTCTACAGAAAGAGTGTTTCAGAACGGCTCAATCAAAAGTAAGTTTCAACTCTGTTAGTTGAATGCACAGAACAGAAAGATGTTTCATACAATGCTTCTGTGTAGTTTATATTTGAACATATTCTTTTTTCCACTATTACCCACTTAGCGCTACGAATGTCCAGTTGCATTTTCTACAGACACAGTGTTTCAAAACTGCTCAATCAAAAGTATGGTTTAACTCTGTTTGCTGAATGCTCAGATCAGAAAGAAGATTCACAGAGTGCTTCTGTGTAGTTTGTATTTGAATATATTCCTTTTTCCACTACTACCCTCTGAGCGCTCCAAATGTCCAGTTGCATTTTCTACAGAAAGAGTATTCAGATCTGCTCAATCAAAAGTATGGTTTAACTCTGTTAGCTGAATGCACAGATCAGAATCAAGTTTCACAGAATGATTCTGTGTAGTTTATATTTGAAGACATTCCTTTTTCCACCTTTACCCTCTTAGCGCTCCGAAACTCCACTTGCATTTTCTACAGAAAGAGTGTTTCAGAACGGCTCAATCAAAACTAATGTTCAACTCTTTTAGTTGAATGAACATAACAGAAAGAAGTTTCACAGAATGCTTCTGTGTAGTTTTTATTTGTAGATATTATTTTTCCCAATATAGGCCTCTTAGCGCTCAGAATGTCCAATTGCAGTTTCCACAGAAAGAGTGTTTCAGAACGGCTCAATCAAATGTAAGGTTCAACCCTGGTAGTTGAATGCACAGAACAGACAAAAGTTTCACAGAATGCTTCTGTGTAGTTTATATTTGAATATATTCCTTTTTACACTATTACCCCCTTAGCGCTCCGAATGTCCACTTGCATTATCTACAGAAAGAGTGTTCAGAACTGCGCAATCAAAAGTATGGTTTAACTCTGTTAGCTGAATGCACATATCAGAAATAAGTTTCAAACAATGCTTCTGTGTAGTTTTTATTTGAAGATATTATTTTTCCCAATATAGGCCTCTTAGCGCTCGGAATGTCCAATTGCAGTTTCTACAGAAAGAGTGTTTCAGAACGGCTCAATCAAATGTAAGGTTCAACTCTCTTAGTTGAATGCACAGAACAGAAAGAAGTTTCACAGAATGCTTCTGTGTAGTATTTTGTTGAAGATACTCCTTTTTGGACTATTACCCACTTATCGCTCCGAATATCCCCTGGCAGTCTCTACACAAAGACTGTTTCAGAACTGCTCCTTCAAAAGTAAGGCTCAACTCTGTTAGTTGAATGCGGAGAACAGAATGGGGTTTCAGAGAATGCTTCTGTGTAGTTTTTAATTGGAGATATTCCTTTTTCCTCTATTACAATCTTAGCGCTCGGAATGTCCACTTGCATTTTCTACAAAAAGATTGTTTCATAACTGCTCAATCAAAAATATGGTTTAGCTCTGTTAACTGAATTTACAGATCAGAAATAAGTTTCACAGAATGCATCTGTGTAGTTTTTATTTGAAGATATTCTTTTTCCCAATGTAGGCCTCTTAGCGCTTAGAATATCCAATTGCAGTTTCTACAGAAAGAGTGTTTCAGAACGGCTCAATCAAAAGTAAGGTTCAACTCCGTTAGTTGAATGCACAGAACAGAAAGAAGTTTCACAGAATGCTACTGTGTAGTTTATATTTGAATATATTCCTTTTTCCACTATTACCCTCTTAGCGCTCCGAATGTCCACTTGCATTTTCTACAGAAAGAGTGTTCGGAACTGCGCAATCAAAAGTATGGTGTAACTCTGTTAGCTGAATGCACATATCAGAAATAAGTTTCACACAATGCTTCTGTGTATTTTTTATTTGAAGATATTATTTTTCCCAATGTAGGCCTCTTAGCGCTCAGAATGTCCAATTGCAGTTTCTACAGAAAGAGTGTTTCAGAAGGGCTCAATCAAAAGTAAGGTTCAACTCTGTTAGTTGAATGCACAGAACAGAAAGATGTTTCATACAATGCTTCTGTGTAGTTTATATTTGAACATATTCTTTTTTCCACTATTACCCACTTAGCGCTACGAATGTCCAGTTGCATTTTCTACAGACAGAGTGTTTCAAAACTGCTCAATCAAAAGTATGGTTTAACTCTGTTAGATGAACGCTCAGATCAGAAAGAAGTTTCACACAGTGCTTCTGTGTAGTTTGTATTTGAATATATTCCTTTTTCCACTACTACCCTCTGAGCGCTCCAAATGTCCAGTTGCATTTTCTACAGAAAGAGTGTTCAGATCTGCTGAATCAAAAGTATGGTTTAACTCTGTTAGCTGAATGCACAGATCAGAAACAAGTTTCACAGAATGATTCTGTGTAGTTTATATTTGAAGACATTCTTTTTTCCACCTTTACCCTCTTAGCGTTCCGAAACTCCACTTGCATTTTCTACAGAAAGAGTGTTTCAGAACGGCTCAATCAAAGTTAATGTTCAACTCTTTTAGTTGAATGAACATAACAGAAAGTAGTTTCACAGAATGCTTCTGTGTAGTTTTTATTTGTAGATATTATTTTTCCCAATATAGGCCTCTTAGCGCTCAGAATGTCCAATTGCAGTTTCTACAGAAAGAGTGTTTCAGAACGGCTCAATCAAATGTAAGGTTCAACCCTGGTAGTTGAATGCACAGAACAGAAAAAAGTTTCACAGAATGCTTCTGTGTAGTTTATATTTGAATATATTCCTTTTTACACTATTACCCTCTTAGCGCTCCGAATGTCCACTTGCATTATCTACAGAAACAGTGTTCTGAACTGCGCAATCAAAAGTATGGTTTAACTCTGTTAGCTGAATGCACATATCAGAAATAAGTTTCAAACAATGCTTCTGTGTAGTTTTTATTTGAAGATATTATTTTTCCCAATATAGGCCTCTTAGCGCTCAGAATGTCCAATTGCAGTTTCTACAGAAAGAGTGTTTCAGAACGGCTCAATCAAATGTAAGGTTCAACTCTCTTAGTTGAATGCACAGAACAGAAAGAAGTTTCACAGAATGCTTCTGCGTAGTATTTAGTTGAAGATACTCCTTTTTGGACTATTACCCACTTATCGCTCCGAATATCCACTGGCAGTCTCTACACAAAGAGTGTTTCAGAACTGCTCCTTCAAAAGTAAGGCTCAACTCTGTTAGTTGAATGCGGAGAACAGAAAGTGGTTTCAGAGAATGCTTCTGTGTAGTTTTTAATTGGAGATATTCCTTTTTCCTCTATTACAATCTTAGCGCTCCGAATGTCCACTTGCATTTTCTACAAAAAGATTGTTTCATAACTGCTCAATCAAAAATATGGTTTAGCTCTGTTAACTGAATTTACAGATCAGAAATAAGTTTCACAGAATGCATCTGTGTAGTTTTTATTTGAATATATTCTTTTTCCCAATGTAGGCCTCTTAGCGCTTAGAATATCCAATTGCAGTTTCTACAGAAAGAGTGTTTCAGAACGGCTCAATCAAAAGTAAGGTTCAACTCTGTTAGTTGAATGCACAGAACAGAAAGAAGTTTCACAGAATGCTACTGTGTAGTTTATATTTGAATATATTAATTTTCCACTATTACCCTCTTAGCGCTCCGAATGTCCACTTGCATTTTCTACAGAAAGAGTGTTCGGAACTGCGCAATCAAAAGTATGGTTTAAGTCTGTTAGCTGAATGCACATATCAGAAATAAGTTTCACAAAATGCTTCTGTGTAGTTTTTATTTGAAGATATTATTTTTCCCAATGTAGGCCTCTTAGCGCTCAGAATGTCCAATTGCAGTTTCTACAGAAAGAGTGTTTCAGAACGGCTCAATCAAAAGTAATGTTCAACTCTGTTAGTTGAATGCACAGAACAGAAAGATGTTTCATACAATGATTCTGTGTAGTTTATATTTGAACAGATTCTTTTTTCCACTATTACCCACTTAGCGCTACGAATGTCCAGTTGCATTTTCTACAGACAGAGTGTTTCTAAACTGCTCGATCAAAAGTATGGTTTAACTCTGTTAGCTGAATGCTCAGATCAGAAATAAGTTTCAAAGAGTGCTTCTGTGTAGTTTGTATTTGAATATATTCCTTTTTCCACTACTACCCTCTGAGCCCTCCAAATGTCCAGTTGCATTTTCTACAGAAAGAGTGTTCAGATCTGCTCAATCAAAAGTATGGTTTAACTCTGTTAGCTGAATGCACAGATCAGAAAGAAGTTTCACAGAATTATTCTATGTAGTTTATATTAGAAGACATTCCTTTTTCCACTATTACTCTCTTAGCGCTCCGAATCTCCACTTGCATTTTCTACAGAAAGAGTGTTTCAGAACGGCTCAATCAAAACTAATGTTCAACTCTTTTAGTTGAATGAACAGAACAGAAAGAAGTTTCACAGAATGTTTCTGAGTAGTTTTTATTTGTAGATATAATTTTTCCCAATATAGGCCTCTTAGCGCTCAGAATGTCCAATTGCAGTTTCTACAGAAAGAGTGTTTCAGAACGGCTCAATCATAAGTAAGGTTCAACCCTGGTAGTTGAATGGTCAGAACAGAAAGATGTTTCACAGAATGCTTCTGTGTAGTTTATATTTGAATATATTACTTTTTCCACTATTACCCTCTTAGCGCTCCGAATGTCCACTTGCATTTTCTACAGAAAGAGTGTTCTGAACTGCGCAATCAAAAGTATGTTTTAACTCTGTTAGCTGAATGCACATATCAGAAATAAGTTTCAAACAATGCTTCTGTGTAGTTTTTATTTGAAGATATTATTTTTCCCAATATAGGCCTCTTAGCGCTCAGAATGTCCAATTGCAGTTTCTACAGAAAGAGTGTTTCAGAACGGCTCAATCAAATGTAAGGTTCAACTCTCTTAGTTGAATGCACAGAACAGAAAGAAGTTTCACAGAATGCTTCTGTGTAGTATTTAGTTGAAGATACTCATTTTTGGACTATTACCCACTTAGCGCTCCGAATATCCACTGGCAGTTTATACACAAAGAGTGTTTCAGAACTGCTCCTTCAAAAGTAAGGCTCAACTCTGTTTGTTGAATGCGGAGAACAGAAAGGGGTTTCAGAGAATGCTTCTGTGTAGTTTTTAATTGGAGATATTCCTTTTTCCTCTATTACAATCTTAGCGCTCCGAATGTCCACTTGCATTTTCTACAAAAAGAGTGTTTCATAACTGCTCAATCAAAAATATGGTTTAGCTCTGTTAACTGAATTTACAGATCAGAAATAAGTTTCACAGAATGCATCTGTGTAGTTTTTATTTGAAGATATTCTTTTTCCCAATGTAGGCCTCTTAGCGCTTAGAATGTCCAATTGCAGTTTCTACAGATAGAGTGTTTCAGAACGGCTCAGTCAAAAGTAAAGTTCAACTCTGTTAGTTGAATGCACAGAACAGAAAGAAGTTTCACAGAATGCTACTGTGTAGTTTATATGTGAATATATTCCTTTTTCCACTATTACCCTCTTAGCGCTCAGAATGTCCAATTGCAGTTTCTACAGAAAGAGTGTTTCAGAACGCCTCAATCAAAAGTAAGGTTCAACTCTGTTAGTTGAATGCAGAGAACAGAAAGATGTTTCATGCAATGCTTCTGTGTAGTTTATATTTGAACATATTCTTTTTTCCACTATTACCCACTTAGCGCTACGAATGTCCAGTTGCATTTTCTACAGACAGAGTGTTTCAAAACTGCTCAATCAAAAGTATGGTTTAACTCTGTTAGCTGAATGCTCAGATCAGAAAGAAGTTTCACAGAGTGTTCTGTGTAGTTTGAATTTGAATATATTTCTTTTTCCACTACTACCCTCTGAGCGCTCCAAATGTCCAGTTGCATTTTCTACAGAAAGAGTGTTCGGATCTGCTCAATCAAAAGTATGGTTTAACTCTGTTAGCTGATTGCACAGATCAGAAAGAAGTTTCACAGAATGATTCTCTGTAGATTATATTTGAAGACATTCCTTTTTCCACTATTACCCTCTTAGCGCTCCGAATCTCCACTTACATTTTCTACAGAAAGAGTGTTTCAGAACGGCTCAATCAAAACTAATGTTCAACTCTTTTAGTTGAATGAACAGAACAGAAAGAAGTTTCACAGAATGCTTCTGTGTAGTTTTTATTTGTAGATATTCTTTTTCGCAATATAGGCCTATTAGCGCTCAGAATGTCCAATTGCAGTTTCTACAGAAAGAGTGTTTCAGAACGGCTCAATCAAAACTAAGGTTCAACCCTGGTAGTTGAATGCACAGAACAGAAAGATGTTTCACAGAATGCTTCTGTGTAGTTTATATTTGAATATATTCCTTTTTCCACTATTACCCTCTTAGCGCTGCGAATGTCCACTTGCATTTTCTACCGAAAGAGTGTTCTGAACTGCACAACCAAAAGTATGGCTTAACTCTGTAGTTGAATGCACATATCAGAAATAAGTTTCAAACAATGCTTCTGTGTAGTTTTTATTTGAAGATATTATATTTCCCAATATAGGCCTCTTAGCGCTCAGAATGTCCAATGGCAGTTTCTACAGAAAGAGTGTTTCAGAACGGCTCAATCAAATGTAAGGTTCAACTCTCTTAGTTGAATGCACAGAACAGAAAGAAGTTTCACAGAATGCTTCTGTGTAGTATTTAGTTGAAGATACTCCTTTTTGGACTATTACCCACTTAGCGCTCCGAATATCCACTGGCAGTTTCTACACAAAGAGTGTTTCAGAACTGCTCCTTCAAAAGTAAGGCTCAACTCTGTTAGTTGAATGCGGAGAACAGAAAGGGGTTTCAGAGAATGCTTCTGTGTAGTTTTTAATTGGAGATATTCCTTTTTCCTCTATTACAATCTTAGCTCTCCGAATGTCCACTTGCATTTTCTACAAAAAGAGTGTTTCATAAGAGCTCAATCAAAAATATGCTTTAGCTCTGTTAACTGAATTTACAGATCAGAAATAAGTTTCAAAGAATGCATCTGTGTAGTTTTTATTTGAAGATATTCTTTTTCCCAATGTAGGCCCCTTAGCGCTTAGAATGTCCAATTGCAGTTTCTACAGAAAGAGTGTTTCAGAACGGCTCAATCAAAAGTAAGGTTCAACTCTGTTAGTTGAATGCACAGAACAGAAAGAAGTTTCACAGAATGCTACTGTGTAGTTTATATTTGAATATATTCCTTTTTCCACTATTACCCTCTTAGCGCTCCGAATGTCCACTTGCATTTTCTACAGAAAGAGTGTTCGGAACTGCGCAATCAAAAGTATGGTTTAACTCTGTTAGCTGAATGCACATATCAGAAATAAGTTTCACACAATGCTTCTGTGTAGTTTTTATTTGAAGATATTATTTTTCCCAATGTAGGCCTCTTAGGGCTCAGAATGTCCAATTGCAGTTTCTACAGAAAGAATGTTTCAGAACGGCTCAATCAAAAGTAATGTTCAACTCTGTTAGTTGAATGCACAGAACAGAAAGATGTTTCATACAATGCTTCTGTGTAGTTTATATTTGAACATATTCTTTTTTCCACTATTACCCACTTAGCGCTACGAATGTCCACTTGCATTTTCTACAGACAGAGTGTTTAAAAACTGCTCAATCAAAAGTATGGTTTAACTCTCTTAGCTGAATGCTCAGATCAGAAAGAAGTTTCACAGAATGCTTCTGTGTAGTTTATATTTCAATATATTCCTTTTTCCACTACTACCCTGTTAGCGCTCCAAATGTCCAGTTGCATTTTCTACAGAAAGAGTGTTCAGATCTGCTCAATCAAAAGTATGGTTTAAATCTGTTAGCTGAATGCACAGATCAGAAAGAAGTTTCACAGAATGATTCTGTGTAGTTTATATTTGAAGACATTTCTTTTTCCACTAGTACCCTCTTAGCGCTCCGAATCTCCACTTGCATTTTCTACAGAAAGAGTGTTTCAGAACGGCTCAATCAAAACTAAGGTTCAACTCTTTTAGTTGAATGAACAGCACAGAAAGAAGTTTCACAGAATGCTTCTGTGTAGTTTTTATTTGTAGATATTCTTTTTCCCAATATAGGCCTCTTAGAGGTCAGAATGTCCAATTGCAGTTTCTACAGAAAGAGTGTTTCAGAACGGCTCAATCAAAAGTAAGGTTCAACCCTGGTAGTTGAATGCACGGAACAGAAAGAATTTTCACAGAATGCTTCTGTGTAGTTTATATTTGTATATATTCTTTTCCCACTACTACCCACTTAGCGCTCCGAATGTCCACTTGCATTTTCTACAGAAAGAGTGCTCTGAACTGCGCAATCAAATGTATGGTTTAACTCTGTTAGCTGAATGCACATATCAGAAATATGTTTCAAACAATGCTTCTGTGTAGTTTTTATTTGAAGATATTATTTTTCCCAATATAGGCCTAATGGCGCTCAGAATGTCCAATTGCATTTTCTACAGAAAGAGTGTTTCAGAACGGTCAATCAAATGTAAGGTTCAACTCCCTTACTTGAATGCACAGAACAGAAAGTAGTTTCACAGAATGCTTCTGTGTAGTATTTAGTTGAAGATACTCCTTTTTGGACTATTACCCACTTAGCGCTCTGAATATCCACTGGCAGTTTCTACACAAAGAGTGTTTCAGAACTGCTCCTTCAAAAGTAAGGATCAATTCTGTTAGTTGAATGCGGAGAACAGAAAGGGGTTTCAGAGAATGCTTCTGTGTAGTTTTTAATTGGAGATATTCCTTTTTCCTCTAACACAATCTTAGCGCTCCGAATGTCCACTTGCATTTTCTACAAAAAGAGTGTTTCATAACTGCTCAATCAAAAATATGGTTTAGCTCTGTTAACAGAATTTACAGATCAGAAATAAGTTTCACAGAATGCATCTGTGTAGTTTTTATTTGCAGATATTCATTTTCCCAATGTAGGCCTCTTAGCGCTTAGAATATCCAATTGCAGTTTCCACAGAAAGAGTGTTTCAGAACGGCTCAATCAAAAGTAAGGTTCAACTCTGTTAGTTGAATGCACAGAATAGAAAGAAGTTTCACAGAATGCTACTGTGTAGTTTATATTTGAATATATTCCTTTTTCCACTATTACCATCTTAGCGCTCCGAATGTCCACTTGCATTTTCTACAGAAAGAGTGTTCGGAACTGCGCAATCAAAAGTATGGTTTAACTCTGTTAGCTGAATGCACATATCAGAAATAAGTTTCACACAATGCTTCTGTGTAGTTTTTATTTGAAGATATTATTTTTCCCAATGTAGGCCTCTTAGCGCTCAGAATGTCCAATTGCAGTTTTCACAGAAAGAGTGTTTCATAACGGCTCAATCAAAAGTAAGGTTCAACTCTGTTAGTTGAATGCACAGAACAGAAAGATGTTCCATACAGTGCTTCTGTGTAGTTTATATTTGTACATATTCTTTTTTCCACTATTACCCTCTTAGAGCTACGAATGTCCAGTTGCATTTTCTACAGACAGAGTTTTTCAAAACTGCTCAATCAAAAGTATGGTTTAACTCTGTTAGCTGAATGCTCAGATCAGAAAGAAGTTTCACAGAATGCTTCTTTGTAGTTGATATTTGAATATATTCCTTTTTCCACTACTACCCTCTTAGCGCTCCAAATGTCCAGTTGCATTTTCTACAGAAAGAGTGTTCAGATCTGCTCAATCAAAAGTATGGTTTAACTCTGTTAGCTGAATGCACAGGTCAGAAAGAAGTTTCACAGAATGATTCTGTGTTGTTTATATTTGAAGACATTCCTTTTTCCACTATTACCCTCTTAGCGCTCCGAATCTCCACTTGCATTTACTAAAGAAAGTGTGTTTCAGAACGGCTCAATCAAAACTAAGGTTCAACTCTTTTAGTTGAATGAACAGAACAGAAAGAAGTTTCACAGAATGCTTCTGTGTAGTTTTTATTTGTAGATATTATTTTTCCCAAAGTAGGCCTCTTAGCGCTCAGAATGTCCAATTGCAGTCTCTACAGAAAGAGTGTTTCAGAACGGCTCAATCAAAAGTAAGGTTCAACCCTGGTAGTTGAATGCATAGAACAGAAAGAAGTTTCACACAATGCTTCTGTGTAGTTTATATTTGAACATATTCCTTTTTCCACTATTACCCTCTTAGCGCTCCGAATGTCCACTTGCATTTTCTACAGAAAGAGTGTTCTGAACTGCGCAATCAAAAGTATGGTTTACCTCTGTTAGCTGAATGCACATATCAGAAATAAGTTTCAAACAATGCTTCTGTGTAGTTTTTATTTGAAGATATTATGTTTCCCAATATAGGCCTCTTAGCGCTCAGAATGTCCAATTGCAGTTTCTACAGACAGAGTGTTTCAAAATAGCTCAATCAAAAGTATGGTTTAACTCTGTTAGCTGAATGCTCAGATCAGAAAGAAGTTTCACAGAATGCTTCTGTGTAGTTTATATTTCTATATATTCCTTTTTCCACTACTACCCTGTTAGCGCTCCAAATGTCCAGTTGCATTTTCTACAGAAAGAGTGTTCAGATCTGCTCAATCAAAAGTATGGTTTAACTCTGTTAGCTGAATGCACAGGTCAGAAAGAAGTTTCACAGAATGATTCTGTGTAGTTTATATTTGAAGACATTTCTTTTTCCACTATTACCCTCTTAGCGCTCCGAATCTCCACTTGCATTTTCTACAGAAAGAGTGTTTCAGAACGGCTCAATCAAAACTAATGTTCAACTATTTTAGTTGAATGAACAGAACAGAAAGAAGTTTCACAGAATGCTTCTGAGTAGTTTTTATTTGTAGATATTATTTTTCCCAATATAGGCCTCTTAGCGCACAGAATGTCCAATTGCAGTTTCTACAGAAAGAGTGTTTCAGAACGGCTCAATCAAAAGTAAGGTTCAACCCTGGTAGTTGAATGCACAGAACAGAAAGAATTTTCACAGAATGCTTCTGTGTAGTTTATCTCTGAATATATTCCTTTTTCCACTATTACCCTGTTAGCGCTCCGAATATCCACTTGCATTTTCTACAGAAAGAGTGTTCTGAACTGCGCAATCAAAAGTATGGTTTAACTCTGTTAGCTGAATGCACATATCAGAAATAATTTTCAAACAATGCTTCTGTGTAGTTTTTATTTGAAGATATTATTTTTCCCAATATAGGCCTCTTAGCGCTCAGAATGTCCAAATGCAGTTTCTACAGAAAGAGTGTTTCAGAACGGCTCAATCAAATGTAAGGATCAACTCCCTTACTTGAATGCACAGAACAGAAAGTTGTTTCACTGAATGCTTCTGTGTAGTATTTAGTTGAAGATACTCCTTTTTGGACTATTACCCACTTAGCACTCCGAATATCCACTGGCAGTTTCTACACAAAGAGTGTTTCAGAACTGCTCCTTCAAAAGTAAGGCTCAACTCTGTTATTTGAATGCGGAGAACAGAAAGGGGTTTCAGAGAATGCTTCTGTGTAGTTTTTAATTGGAGATATTCCTTTTTCCTCTATTACAATCTTAACGCTCCGAATGTCCACTTGCATTTTCTACAAAAAGAGTGTTTCATAACTGCTCAATCAAAAATATGGTTTAGCTCTGTTAACTGAATTTACAGATCAGAAATAAGTTTCACAGAATGCATCTGTGTAGTTTTTATTAGAAGATATTCTTTTTCCCAATGTAGGCCTCTTAGCGCCTAGAATGTCCAATTGCAGTTTCTACAGATAGAGTGTTTCAGAACGGCTCAGTCAAAAGTAAAGTTCAACTCTGTTAGTTGAATGCACAGAACAGAAAGAACTTTCACAGAATGCTACTGTGTAGTTTATATGTGAATATATTCCTTTTTCCACTATTACCCTCTTAGCGCTCAGAATGTCCAATTGCAGTTTCTACAGAAAGAGTGTTTCAGAACGCCTCAATCAAAAGTAAGGTTCAACTCTGTTAGTTGAATGCAGAGAACAGAAAGATGTTTCATACAATGCTTCTGTGTAGTTTATATTTGAACATATTCTTTTTTCCACTATTACCCACTTAGCGCTACGAATGTCCAGTTGCATTTTCTACAGACAGAGTGTTTCAAAACTGCTCAATCAAAAGTATGGTTTAACTCTGTTAGCTGAATGCTCAGATCAGAAAGAAGTTTCACAGAGTGTTCTGTGTAGTTTGTATTTGAATATATTTCTTTTTCCACTACTACCCTCTGAGCGCTCCAAATGTCCAGTTGCATTTTCTACAGAAAGAGTGTTCGGATCTGCTCAATCAAAAGTATGGTTTAACTCTGTTAGCTGATTGCACAGATCAGAAAGAAGTTTCACAGAATGATTCTGTGTAGATTATATTTGAAGACATTCCTTTTTCCACTATTACCCTCTTAGCGCTCCGAATCTCCATTTACATTTTCTACAGAAAGAGTGTTTGAGAACGGCTCAATCAAAACTAATGTTCAACTCTTTTAGTTGAATGAACAGAACAGAAAGAAGTTTCACAGAATGCTTCTGTGTAGTTTTTATTTGTAGATATTCTTTTTCCCAATATAGGCCTATTAGCGCTCAGAATGTCCAATTGCAGTTTCTACAGAAAGAGTGTTTCAGAACGGCTCAATCAAAACTAAGGTTCAACCCTGGTAGTTGAATGCACAGAACAGAAAGATGTTTCACAGAATGCTTCTGTGTAGTTTATATTTGAATATATTCCTTTTTCCACTATTACCCTCTTAGCGCTCCGAATGTCCACTTGCATTTTCTACCGAAAGAGTGTTCTGAACTGCGCAATCAAAAGTATGGCTTAACTCTGTAGTTGAATGCACATATCAGAAATAAGTTTCACACAATGCTTCTGTGTAGTTTTTATTTGAAGATATTATTTTTCCCAATATAGGCCTCTTAGCGCTCAGAATGTCCAATGGCAGTTTCTACAGAAAGAGTGTTTCAGAACGGCTCAATCAAATGTAAGGTTCAACTCTCTTAGTTGAATGCACAGAACAGAAAGAAGTTTCACAGAATGCTTCTGTGTAGTATTTAGTTGAAGATACTCCTTTTTGGACTATTACCCACTTAGCGCTCCGAATATCCACTGGCAGTTTCTACACAAAGAGTGTTTCAGAACTGCTCCTTCAAAAGTAAGGCTCAACTCTGTTAGTTGAATGCGGAGAACAGAAAGGGGTTTCAGAGAATGCTTCTGTGTAGTTTTTAATTGGAGATATTCCTTTTTCCTCTATTACAATCTTAGCTCTCCGAATGTCCACTTGCATTTTCTACAAAAAGAGTGTTTCATAAGAGCTCAATCAAAAATATGCTTTAGCTCTGTTAACTGAATTTACAGATCAGAAATAAGTTTCAAAGAATGCATCTGTGTAGTTTTTATTTGAAGATATTCTTTTTCCCAATGTAGGCCCCTTAGCGCTTAGAATGTCCAATTGCAGTTTCTACAGAAAGAGTGTTTCAGAACGGCTCAATCAAAAGTAAGGTTCAACTCTGTTAGTTGAATGCACAGAACAGAAAGAAGTTTCACAGAATGCTACTGTGTAGTTTATATTTGAATATATTCCTTTTTCCACTATTACCCTCTTAGCGCTCCGAATGTCCACTTGCATTTTCTACAGAAAGAGTGTTCGGAACTGCGCAATCAAAAGTATGGTTTAACTCTGTTAGCTGAATGCACATATCAGAAATAAGTTTCACACAATGCTTCTGTGTAGTTTTTATTTGAAGATATTATTTTTCCCAATGTAGGCCTCTTAGGGCTCAGAATGTCCAATTGCAGTTTCTACAGAAAGAATGTTTCAGAACGGCTCAATCAAAAGTAATGTTCAACTCTGTTAGTTGAATGCACAGAACAGAAAGATGTTTCATACAATGCTTCTGTGTAGTTTATATTTGAACATATTCTTTTTTCCACTATTACCCACTTAGCGCTACGAATGTCCACTTGCATTTTCTACAGACAGAGTGTTTAAAAACTGCTCAATCAAAAGTATGGTTTAACTCTCTTAGCTGAATGCTCAGATCAGAAAGAAGTTTCACAGAATGCTTCTGTGTAGTTTATATTTCAATATATTCCTTTTTCCACTACTACCCTGTTAGCGCTCCAAATGTCCAGTTGCATTTTCTACAGAAAGAGTGTTCAGATCTGCTCAATCAAAAGTATGGTTTAAATCTGTTAGCTGAATGCACAGATCAGAAAGAAGTTTCACAGAATGATTCTGTGTAGTTTATATTTGAAGACATTTCTTTTTCCACTAGTACCCTCTTAGCGCTCCGAATCTCCACTTGCATTTTCTACAGAAAGAGTGTTTCAGAACAGCTCAATCAAAACTAAGGTTCAACTCTTTTAGTTGAATGAACAGCACAGAAAGAAGTTTCACAGAATGCTTCTGTGTAGTTTTTATTTGTAGATATTCTTTTTCCCAATATAGGCCTCTTAGAGGTCAGAATGTCCAATTGCAGTTTCTACAGAAAGAGTGTTTCAGAACGGCTCAATCAAAAGTAAGGTTCAACCCTGGTAGTTGAATGCACGGAACAGAAAGAATTTTCACAGAATGCTTCTGTGTAGTTTATATTTGTATATATTCTTTTCCCACTACTACCCTCTTAGCGCTCCGAATGTCCACTTGCATTTTCTACAGAAAGAGTGCTCTGAACTGCGCAATCAAATGTATGGTTTAACTCTGTGAGCTGAATGCACATATCAGAAATAAGTTTCAAACAATGCTTCTGTGTAGTTTTTATTTGAAGATATTATTTTTCCCAATATAGGCCTCTTAGCGCTCAGAATGTCCAATTGCATTTTCTACAGAAAGAGTGTTTCAGAACGGTCAATCAAATGTAAGGTTCAACTCCCTTACTTGAATGCACAGAACAGAAAGAAGTTTCACAGAATGCTTCTGTGTAGTATTTAGTTGAAGATACTCCTTTTTGGACTATTACCCACTTAGCGCTCTGAATATCCACTGGCAGTTTCTACACAAAGAGTGTTTCAGAACTGCTCCTTCAAAAGTAAGGATCAATTCTGTTAGTTGAATGCGGAGAACAGAAAGGGGTTTCAGAGAATGCTTCTGTGTAGTTTTTAATTGGAGATATTCCTTTTTCCTCTAACACAATCTTAGCGCTCCGAATGTCCACTTGCAATTTCTACAAAAAGAGTGTTTCATAACTGCTCAATCAAAAATATGGTTTAGCTCTGTTAACAGAATTTACAGATCAGAAATAAGTTTCACAGAATGCATCTGTGTAGTTTTTATTTGAAGATATTCATTTTCCCAATGTAGGCCTCTTAGCGCTTAGAATATCCAATTGCAGTTTCCACAGAAAGAGTGTTTCAGAACGGCTCAATCAAAAGTAAGGTTCAACTCTGTTAGTTGAATGCACAGAACAGAAAGAAGTTTCACAGAATGCTACTGTGTAGTTTATATTTGAATATATTCCTTTTTCCACTATTACCATCTTAGCGCTCCGAATGTCCACTTGCATTTTCTACAGAAAGAGTGTTCGGAACTGCGCAATCAAAAGTATGGTTTAGCTCTGTTAGCTGAATGCACATATCAGAAATAAGTTTCACACAATGCTTCTGTGTAGTTTTTATTTGAAGATATTATTTTTCCCAATGTAGGCCTCTTAGCGCTCAGAATGTCCAATTGCAGTTTTTACAGAAAGAGTGTTTCATAACGGCTCAATCAAAAGTAAGGTTCAACTCTGTTAGTTGAATGCACAGAACAGAAAGATGTTCCATACAGTGCTTCTGTGTAGTTTATATTTGTACATATTCTTTTTTCCACTATTACCCTCTTAGAGCTACGAATGTCCAGTTGCATTTTCTACAGACAGAGTTTTTCAAAACTGCTCAATCAAAAGTATGGTTTAACTCTGTTAGCTGAATGCTCAGATCAGAAAGAAGTTTCACAGAATGCTTCTTTGTAGTTGATATTTGAATATATTCCTTTTTCCACTACTACCCTCTTAGCGCTCCAAATGTCCAGTTGCATTTTCTACAGAAAGAGTGTTCAGATCTGCTCAATCAAAAGTATGGTTTAACTCTGTTAGCTGAATGCACAGGTCAGAAAGAAGTTTCACAGAATGATTCTGTGTAGTTTATATTTGAAGACATTTCTTTTTCCACTATTACCCTCTTATCGCTCCGAATCTCCACTTGCATTTTCTACAGAAAGAGTGTTTCAGAACGGCTCAATCAAAACTAATGTTCAACTATTTTAGTTGAATGAACAGAACAGAAAGAAGTTTCACAGAATGCTTCTGAGTAGTTTTTATTTGTAGATATTATTTTTCCCAATATAGGCCTCTTAGCGCACAGAATGTCCAATTGCAGTTTCTACAGAAAGAGTGTTTCAGAACGGCTCAATCAAAAGTAAGGTTCAACCCTGGTAGTTGAATGCACAGAACAGAAAGAATTTTCACAGAATGCTTCTGTGTAGTTTATCTCTGAATATATTCCTTTTTCCACTATTACCCTGTTAGCGCTCCGAATATCCACTTGCATTTTCTACAGAAAGAGTGTTCTGAACTGCGCAATCAAAAGTATGGTTTAACTCTGTTAGCTGAATGCACATATCAGAAATAAGTTTCAAACAATGCTTCTGTGTAGTTTTTATTTGAAGATATTATTTTTCCCAATATAGGCCTCTTAGCGCTCAGAATGTCCAAATGCAGTTTCTACAGAAAGAGTGTTTCAGAACGGCTCAATCAAATGTAAGGATCAACTCCCTTACTTGAATGCACAGAACAGAAAGTTGTTTCACTGAATGCTTCTGTGTAGTATTTAGTTGAAGATACTCCTTTTTGGACTATTACCCACTTAGCACTCCGAATATGCACTGGCAGTTTCTACACAAAGAGTGTTTCAGAACTGCTCCTTCAAAAGTAAGGCTCAACTCTGTTATTTGAATGCGGAGAACAGAAAGGGGTTTCAGAGAATGCTTCTGTGTAGTTTTTAATTGGAGATATTCCTTTTTCCTCTATTACAATCTTAACGCTCCGAATGTCCACTTGCATTTTCTACAAAAAGAGTGTTTCATAACTGCTCAATCAAAAATATGGTTTAGCTCTGTTAACTGAATTTACAGATCAGAAATAAGTTTCACAGAATGCATCTGTGTAGTTTTTATTTGAAGATATTTTTTTCCCAATGTAGGCTTCTTAGCGCTTAGAATGTCCAATTGCAGTTTCTACAGAAAGAGTGTTTCAGAACGGCTCAATCAAAAGTAAGGTTCAACTCTGTTAGTTGAATGCACAGAACAGAAAGAAGTTTCACAGAATGCTACTGTGTAGTTTATATTTGAATATATTCCTTTTTCCACTATTACCCTCTTAGCGCTCCGAATGTCCACTTGCATTTTCTACAGAAAGAGTGTTCGGAACTGCGCAATCAAAAGTATGGTTTAACTCTGTTAGCTGAATGCACACATCAGAAATAAGTTTCACACAATGCTTCTGTGTAGTTTTTATTTGAAGACATTATTTTTCCCAATGTAGGCCTCTTAGCGCTCAGAATGTCCAATTGCAGTTTCTACAGAAAGAGTGTTTCAGAACGGCTAAATCAAAACTAAGGTTCAACTCTGTTAGTTGAATGCACAGAACAGAAAGATGTTTCATACAATGCTTCTGTGTAGTATATATTTGAACATATTCTTTTTTCCACTATTACCCACTTAGCGCTACGAATGTCCATTTGCATTTTCTACAGACAGAGTGTTTCAAAACTGCTCAATCAAAAGTATGGTTTAACTCTGTTAGCTGAATGCTCAGATCAGAATGAAGTTTCACAGAATGCTTCTGTGTAGTTTGTATTTGAATATATTCCTTTTTCCACTACTACCTTCTGAGCGCTCCAAATGTCCAGTTGCATTTTCTACAGAAAGAGTGTTCAGATGTGCTCAATCAAAAGTATGGTTTAACTCTGTTAGCTGAATGCACAGATCAGAAAGAAGTTTCAAAGAATGATTCTGTGTAGTTTATATTTGAAGACATTCCTGTTTCCACTATTACCCTCTTAGCGCTCCGAATCTCCACTTGCATTTTCTACAGAAAGAGTGTTTCAGAACGGCTCAATCAAAACTAAGGTTCAACTCTTTTAGTTGAATGAACAGAACAGAAAGGAGTTTCACAGAATGCTTCTGTGTAGTTTTTATTTGTAGATATTCTTTTTCCCAATATAGGCCTCTTAGCGCTCAGAATGTCCAATTGCAGTTTCTACAGAAAGTGTGTTTCAGAACGGCTCAATCAAAAGTAAAGTTCAACCCTGGTAGTTGAATGCACAGAACAGAAAGAAGTTTCACAGAATGCTTCTGTGTAGTTTATATTTGAATATATTCCTTTTTCCACTATTACCCTCTTAGCGCTCTGAATGTCCACTTGCATTTTCTACAGAAAGAGTGTTCTGAACTGCTCAATCAAAAGTATGGTTTAACTCTGGTAGCTGAATGCACATATCAGAAATAAGTTTCAAACAATGCTTCTGTGTAGTTTTTATTTGAAGATATTTTTTTTCCCAATATAGGCCTCTTAGCGCTCAGAATGTCCAATTGCAGTTTCTACAGAAAGAGTGTTTCAGAACGGCTGAATCAAATGTAAGGTTCAACTCTCTTAGTTGAATGCACAGAACAGAAAGAAGTTTCACAGAATGCTTCTGTGTAGTATTTAGTTGAAGATACTCCTTTTTGGACTATTACCCACTTAGCGCTCCGAATATCCACTGGCAGTTTCTACACAAAGAGTGTTTCAGAACTTCTCCTTCAAAAGTAAGGCTCAACTCTGTTAGTTGAATGTGGAGAACAGAAAGGAGTTTCAGAGAATGCTTCTGTGTAGTTTTTAATTGGAGATATTCCTTTTTCTTCTATTACAATCTTAGCGCTCCGAATGTCCACTTGCATTTTCTACAAAAAGAGTGTTTCATAACTGCTCAATCAAAAATATGGTTTAGCTCTGTTAACTGAATTTACAGATCAGAAATAAGTTTCACAGAATGCATCTGTGTAGTTTTTATTTGAAGATATTCTTTTTCCCAATGTAGGCCTTTTAGCGCTTAGAATGTCCAATTGCAGTTTCTACAGAAAGAGTGTTTCAGAACGGCTCAATCAAAATAAGGTTCAACTCTGTTAGTTGAATGCACAGAACAGAAAGATGTTTCACAGAATGCTACTGTGTAGTTTATATCTGAATATATTCCTTTTTCCACTATTACCCTCTTAGCGCTCCGAATGTCCACTTGCATTTTCAACAGAAAGAGTGTTCGGAACTGCGCAATCAAAGGTATGGTTTAACTCTGTTTGGTGAATGCACATATCAGAAATAAGTTTCACACAGTGCTTCTGTGTAGTTTTTATTTGAAGATATTATTTTTCCCAATGTAGGCCTCTTAGCGCTCAGAATGTGCAATTGCAGTTTCTACAGAAAGAGTGTTTCAGAACGGCTCAATCAAAAGTAAGGTTCAACTCTGTTAGTTGAATGCACAGAAGAGAAAGATGTTTCATACAATGCTTCTGTGTAGTTTATATTTAAACATATTCTTTTTTCCACTATTACCCACTTAGCGATACGAATGTCCAGTTGCATTTTCTACAGACAGAGTGTTTCAAAACTGCTCAATCAAAAGTATGGTTTAACTCTGTTAGCTGAATGCTCAGATCAGAAAGAAGTTTCACAGAATGCTTCTGTGTGGTTTATATTTGAATATATTACTTTTTCCACTATTACCCTCTTAGCGCTCCAAATGTCCAGTTGTATTTTCTTCAGAAAGAGGGTTCAGATCTGCTCAATCAAAAGTATGGTTTAACTCTGTTAGCTGAATGCACAGGTCAGAAAGACGTTTCACAGAATGATTCTGTGTAGTTTATATTTGAAAACATTCCTTTTTCCACTATTAACCTCTTAGCGCTCCGAATCTCCACTTGCATTTTCTAAAGAAAGAGTGTTTCAGAACGGCTCAATCAAAACTAAGGTTCAACTCTTTTAGTTGAATGAACAGAACAGAAAGAAGTTTCACAGAATGCTTCTGTGTAGTTTTTATTTGTAGATATTCTTTTTCCCAATATAGGCCTCTTAGCGCTCAGAATGTCCAATTGCAGTTTCTACAGAAAGAGTGTTTCAGAACGGCTCAATCAAAAGTAAGGTTCAACCCTGGTAGTTGAATGCACAGAACCGAAAGAAGTTTCACAGAATGCTTCTGTGTAGTTTATATTTGAATATATTCCTTTTTATACTATTACCCTCTTAGCGCTCCGAATGTCCACTTGCATTTTCTACAGAAAGAGTGTTCTGAACTGGACAATCAAACGTATGGTTTAACTCTGTTAGCTGAATGCACATATCAGAAATAAGTTTCGAACAATGCTTCTGTGTAGTTTTTATTTGAAGATATTATTTTTCCCAATATAGGCCTCTTAGCGCTCAGAATGTCCAATTGCAGTTTCTACAGAAAGAGTGTTTCAGAACGGCTCAATCAAATCTAAGGTTCAACTCTCTTAGTTGAATGCACAGAACAGAAAGAAGTTTCACAGAATGCTTCTGTGTAGTATTTAGTTGAAGATACTCCTTTTTGGACTATTACCCACTTAGCGCTCCGAATATCCACTGGCACTTTCTACACAAAGAGGGTTTCAGAACTGCTCCTTCAAAAGTAAGGCTCAACTCTGTTAGTTGAATGCGGAGATCAGAAAGGGGTTTCAGAGAATGCTTCTGTGTAGTTTTTAATTGGAGATATTCCTTTTTCCTCTATTACAATCTTAGCGCTCCGAATGTCCACTTGCATTTTCTACAAAAAGAGTGTTTTATAACTGCTCAATCAAAAATATGGTTTAGCTCTGTTAACTGAATTTACAGATCAGAAATAAGTTTCACAGAATGCATCTGTGTAGTTTTTATTTGAAGATATTCTTTTTCCCTATGTAGGCCTCTTAGCGCTTAGAATGTCCAATTGCAGTTTCTACAGAAAGAGTGTTTCAGAACGGCTCAATCAAAAGTAAGGTTCAACCCTGGTAGTTGAATGCATAGAAGAGAAAGTAGTTTCACAGAATGCTTCTCTGTATTTTATATTTGAATATATTACTTTTTCCACTATTACCCTCTTAGCGCTCCGAATGTCCACTTGCATTTTCTACAGAAAGAGTGTTCTGAACTGCGCAATCAAAAGTATGGTTTAACTCTGTTAGCTGAATGCACATATCAGAAATAAGTTTCAAAAAATGCTTCTGTGTAGTTTTTATTTGAAGATATTATTTTTCCCAATATAGGCCTCTTAGCGCTCAGAATGTCCAATTGCAGTTTCTACAGAAAGAGTGTTTCAGAACAGCTCAATCAAAAGTAAGTTTCAACCCTGGTAGTTGAATGCACAGAACAGAAAGAAGTTTCACAGAATGCTACTCTGTAGTTTATATTTGTATATATTCCTTTTTCCACTATTACCCTCTTAGCGCTCCGAATGTCCACTTGCATTTTCTAGAGAAAGAGCGTTCGGAACTGCGCAATCAAAAGTATGGTTTAACTCTGTTAGCTGAATGCACATATCAGAAATAAGTTTCACACAATGCTTCTGTGTAGTTTTTATTTGAAGATATTATTTTTCCCAATGTAGGCCTCTTAGCGCTCAGAATGTCCAATTGCAGTTTCTACAGAAAGAGTGTTTCAGAACGTCTCAATCAGATGTAAGGTTCAACTCTGTTAGTTGAATGCACAGAACAGAATGATGTTTCATACAATGCTTCTGTGTAGTTTATATTTGAACATATTCTTTTTTCCACTATTACCCACATAGTGCTACGAATGTCCAGTTGCATTTTCTACAGACAGAGTGTTTCAAAACTGCTCAATCAAAATGATGGTTTAACTCTGTTAGCTGAATGCTCAGATGAGAAAGAAGTTTCACAGAATGCTTCTGTGTAGTTTATATTTGAATATATTCCTTTTTCCACTATTACCCTCTTAGCGCTCCAAATGTCCACTTGCATTTTCTACAGAAAGAGTGTTCGGAACTGCGCAATCAAAAGTATGGTTTAACTCTGTTAGCTGAATGCACATATCAGAAATAAGTTTCACTCAATGCTTCTGTGTAGTTTTTATATGAAGATATTATTTTTCCCAATGTAGGCCTTTTAGCGCTCAGAATGTCCACTTGCAATTTCTACAGAAAGAGTGTTTCAGAACGGCTCAATCAAAAGTAAGGTTCAACTCTGTTAGTTGAATGCACAGAACAGAAAGATGTTTCATACAATGCTTCTGTGTAGTTTATATTTGGACATATTATTTTTTCCACTCTTACCCACTTAGCGCTACGAATGTCCAGTTGCATTTTCTACAGACAGAGTGTTTCAAAACTGCTCAATCAAAAGTATGGTGTAACTCTGTTAGCTGAATGCTCAGATCAGAAAGAAGTTTCACAGAGTGCTTCTGTGTAGTTTGTATTTGAATATATTCCTTTTTCCACTACTACCCTCTCAGCGCTCCAAATGTCCAGTTGCATTTTCTACAGAAAGAGTGTTCAGATCTGCTTAATCAAAAGTATGGTTTAACTCTGTTAGCTGAATGCACAGATCAGAAAAAACTTTCAAAGAATTATTCTGTGTAGTTTATATTTGAAGACATTCCTTTTTCCACTATTACCCTCTTAGCGCTCCGAATCTCCACTTGCATTTTCGACAGAAAGTGTGTTTCAGAACGGCTCAATCAAAACTAAGGTTCAACTCATTTAGTTGAATGAAAGGAACATAAAGAAGTTTCACAGAATGCTTCTGTTTAGTTTTTATTTGTAGATATTCTTTTTCCCAGTATAGGCCTCTTAGCTCTCAGAATGTCCAATTGCAGTTTCTACAGAAAGAGTGTTTCAGAACGGCTCAATCAAATGTAAGGTTCAACCCTAGCAGTTGAATGCACAGAACAGAAAGAATTTCACAGAATGCTTCTGTGTAGTTTATATTTGAATATATTCCTTTTTCCACTATTACACTCTTAGCGCTCCGAATGTCCACTTGCATTTTCTACAGAAAGTGTGTTCGGAACTGCGCAATCAAAAGTATGGTTTAACTCTGTTAGCTGAATGCACATATCAGAAATAAGTTTCACACAATGCTTCTGTGTAGTTATTATTTGAAGATATTATTTTTCCCAATGTAGGCGTCTTAGCGCTCAGAATGTCCAATTGCAGTTAATACAGAAAGAGTGTTTCAGAACGGCTCAATCAAAAGTAAGGTTCAACTCTGTTAGTTGAATGCACAGAACAGAAAGTTGTTTCATACAATGCTTCTGTGTAGTTTATATTTGAACATATCCTTTTTTCCACTATTACCCACTTAGCGCTACGAATGTCCACTTGCATTTTCTACAGACAGAGTGTTTAAAAACTGCTCAATCAAAAGTATGGTTTAACTCTCTTAGCTGAATGCTCAGATCAGAAAGAAGTTTCACAGAATGCTTCTGTGTAGTTTATATTTCAATATATTCCTTTTTCCACTACTACCCTCTTAGCGCTCCAAATGTCCAGTTGCATTTTCTACAGAAAGAGTGTTCAGATCTGCTCAATCAAAAGTATGGTTTAAATCTGTTAGCTGAATGCACAGATCAGAAAGAAGTTTCACAGAATGATTCTGTGTAGTTTATATTTGAAGACATTTCTTTTTCCACTAGTACCCTCTTAGCGCTCCGAATCTCCACTTGCATTTTCTACAGAAAGAGTGTTTCAGAACGGCTCAATCAAAACTAAGGTTCAACTCTTTTAGTTGAATGAACAGCACAGAAAGACGTTTCACAGAATGCTTCTGTGAAGTTTTTATTTGTAGATATTCTTTTTCCCAATATAGGCCTCTTAGAGGTCAGAATGTCCAATTGCAGTTTCTACAGAAAGAGTGTTTCAGAACGGCTCAATCAAAAGTAAGGTTCAACCCTGGTAGTTGAATGCACGGAACAGAAAGAATTTTCACAGAATGCTTCTTTGTAGTTTATATTTGTATATATTCTTTTCCCACTACTACCCTCTTAGCGCTCCGAATGTCCACTTGCATTTTCTACAGAAAGAGTGCTCTGAACTGCGCAATCAAATGTATGGTTTAACTCTGTTAGCTGAATGCACATATCAGAAATAAGTTTCAAACAATGCTTCTGTGTAGTGTTTATTTGAAGATATTATTTTTCCCAATATAGGCCTCTTAGCGCTCAGAATGTCCAATTGCATTTTCTACAGAAAGAGTGTTTCAGAACGGTCAATCAAATGTAAGGTTCAACTCCCTTACTTGAATGCACAGAACAGAAAGAAGTTTCACAGAATGCTTCTGTGTAGTATTTAGTTGAAGATACTCCTTTTTGGACTATTACCCACTTAGCGCTCTGAATATCCACTGGCAGTTTCTACACAAAGAGTGTTTCAGAACTGCTCCTTCAAAAGTAAGGATCAATTCTGTTAGTTGAATGCGGAGAACAGAAAGGGGTTTCAGAGAATGCTTCTGTGTAGTTTTTAATTGGAGATATTCCTTTTTCCTCTAAGACAATCTTAGCGCTCCGAATGTCCACTTGCATTTTCTACAAAAAGAGTGTTTCATAACTGCTCAATCAAAAATATGGTTTAGCTCTGTTAACAGAATTTACAGATCAGAAATAAGTTTCACAGAATGCATCTGTGTAGTTTTTATTTGAAGATATTCTTTTTCCCAATGTAGGCCTCTTAGCGCTTAGAATGTCCAATTGCAATTTCTACAGAAAGACTGTTTCAGAACGGCTCAATCAAAAGTAAGGTTTAAATCTGCTAGTTGAATGCACAGAACAGAAAGAAGTTTCACAGAATGCTACTGTGTAGTTTATATTTGAATATATTCCTTTTTCCACTACTACCCTCTTAGCGCTCCAAATGTCCAGTTGCATTTTCTACAGAAAGAGTGTTCAGATCTGCTCAATCAAAAGTATGGTTTAACTCTGTTAGCTGAATGCACAGACCAGAAAGAAGTTTCAAAGAATGATTCTGTGTAGTTTATATTTGAAGACATTCCTATTTCCAATATTACCCACTTAGCGCTCCGAATGTCCACTTGCATTTTCTACAGAAAGAGTGTTCGGAACTGCGCAATCAAAAGTATGGTTTAACTCTGTTAGTTGAATGCACAGAACAGAAAGCAGTTTCATACAATGCTTCTGTGTAGTGTATATTTGAACATATTATTTTTCCACTATTACCCACTTAGCGCTACGAATGTCCAGTTGCATTTTCTACAGACAGAGTGTTTCAAATCTGCTCAATCAAAAGTATGGTTTAACTCTGTTAGCTGAATGCTCAGATCAGAAAGATGTTTCACAGAATGCTTCTGTGTAGTTTATATTTGAATATATTCCTTTTTTTACTACTACCCTCTTAGCGCTCCAAATGGCCAGTTGCATTTTCTACAGAAAGAGTATTCAGATCTGCTCAATCAAAAGTATGGTTTAACTGTGTTAGCTGAATGCACAGATCAGAAAGAAATTTCACAGTATGATTCTGTGTAGTTTATATTTGAAGACATTCCTTTTTCCACTATAACCCTTTTAGCGCTCCGAATCTCCACTTGCATTTTCTACAGAAAGAGTGTTTCAGAACGGCTCAATCAAAACTAAGGTTCAACTCTTTTAGTTGAATTAACAGAACAGAAAGAAATTTCACAGAATGATTCTGTGTAGTTTTTATTTGTAGATATTCTTTTTCCCAATATAGGCCTCTTAGCGTTCAGAATGTCCAATTGCAGTTTCTACAGAAAGAGTGTTTCAGAACGGCTTACAAAAGTAAGGTTCAACCCAGGTACTTGAATGCGCAGAACAGAAAGATGTTTAACAGAATGCTTCTGTGTATTTTATATTTGAATATATTCCTTTTTCCACTATTACACTCTTAGCGCTCCGAATGTCCACTTGCATTTTCTACAGAAAGAGTGTTCTGAATTGCGCAATCAAAAGTATGGTTTAACTCTGTTAGCTGAATGCACATATCAGAAATAAGTTTCAAACAATGCTTCTGTGTAGTTTTTATTTGAAGATATTTTTTTTCCCAATATAGGCCTCTTAGCGCTCAGAATGTCCAATTGCAGTTTCTACAGAATGAGTGTTTCAGAACGGCTCAATCAAATGTAAGGTTCAACTCTCTTAGTTGAATGCACAGAACAGAAAGAAGTTTCACAGAATGCTTCTGTGTAGTATTTAGTTGAAGATACTACTTTTTGGACTATTACCCACTTAGCGCTCCGAATATCCACTGGCAGTTTCTACACAAAGAGTGTTTCAGAACTGCTCCTTCAAAAGTAAGGCTCAACTCTGTTAGTTGAATGCGGAGAACAGAAAGGGGTTTCAGAGAATGCTTCTGTGTAGTTTTTAATTGGAGATATTCCTTTTTCCTCTATTACAACCTTAGCGCTCCGAATGTCCAATTGCATTTTCTACAAAAAGAGTTTTTCATAACTGCTCAATCAAAAATATGGTTTAGCTCTGTTAACTGAATTTACAGATCAGAAATAAGTTTCACAGAATGCATCTGTGTAGTTTTTATTTGAAGATATTCTTTTTCCCAATGTAGGCCTCTTAGCGCTTATAATGTCCAATTGCAGTTTGTACAGAAAGACTGTTTCAGAACGGCTCAATCAAAAGTAAGGTTCAACTCTGTTAGTTGAATGCACAGAACAGAAAGTAGTTTCACAGAATGCTACTGTGTAGTTTATATTTGAATATATTCCTTTTTCCACTGTTACCCTCTTAGCGCTCCGAATGTCCACTAGCATTTTCTACAGAAAGAGTGTTCGGAACTGCGCACTCAAAAGTATGGTTTAACTCTGTTAGCTGAATGCACATATCAGAAATATGTTTCACACAATACTTCTGTGTAGTTTTTATTTGAAGATATTATTTTTCCCAATGTAGGCCTCTTAGCGCTCAGAATGTCCAATTGCAGTTTCTACAGAAAGAGTGTTTAAGAACGGCTCAATCAAATGTAAGGTTCAACTCTGTTAGTTGAATGCACAGAACAGAAAGATGTTTCATACAGTGTTTCTGTGTAGTTTATATATGAACATATTCTTTTTTCCACTATTACCCACATAGCGCTACGAATGTCCAGTTGCATTTTCTACAGACATAGTGTTTCAAAACTGCTCAATCAAAAGTATGGTTTAAATCTGTTAGCTGAATGCTCAGATCAGAAAGAAGTTTCACAGAATGCTTCTGTTTAGTTTATATTTGAATATATTCCTTTTTCCACTACTAACCTGTTAGCGCTCCAAATGTCCAGTTGCATTTTCTACAGAAAGAGTGTTCAGATCTGCTCAATCAAAAGTATGGTTTAACTCTTTTAGTTGAATGCACAGATAAGAAATAAGTTTCACAGAATGATTCTGTGTAGTTTATATTTGAAGACATTCCTTTTTCCACTATTACCCTCTTAGCGCTCCGAATCTCCTCTTGCATTTTCGACAGAAAGAGTGTTTCAGAACAGCTCAATCAAAACTAAGGTTCAACACTTTTAGTTGAATGAACAGAACAGAAAGAAGTTTCACAGAATGCTTCTGTGTAGTTTTTATTTGTAGATATTCTTTTTCCCAATATAGGCCTCTTAGCGCTCAGAATGTCCATTTGCAGTTTCTACAGAAAGAGTGTTTCAGAACGGCTCAATCAAAAGTAAGGTTCAACCCTGGTAGTTGAATGCACAGAACAGAAAGAAGTTTCACAGAATGCTTCTGTGTAGTTTATATTTGAATATATTCCTTTTTCCACTATTACACTCTTAGCGCTCCGAATGTCCACTTGCATTTTCTACAGAAAGAGTGTTCTGAACTGCGCAATCAAAAGTGTGGTTTAACTCTGTTAGCTGAATGCACATATCAGAAATAAGTTTCAAACAATGCTTCTGTGTAGTTTTTATTTGAAGATATTATTTTTCCCAATATAGGCCTCTTAGCGCTCAGAATGTCCAATTGCACTTTCTACAGAAAGAGTGATTCAGAACGGCTCAATCAAATGTTAGGTTCAACTCTCTTAGTTGAATGCACAGAACAGAAAGTAGTTTCACAGAATGCTTTTGTGAAGTATTTAGTTGAAGATACTACTTTTTGGACTATTACCCACTTAGCGCTCCTAATATCCACTGGCAGTTTCTACACAAAGAGTGTTTCAGAACTGCTCCTTCAAAAGTTAGGCTCAACTCTGTTAGTTGAATGCGGAGAACAGAAAGGGGTTGCAGGGAATGCTTCTGTGTAGTTTTTAATTGGAGATATTCCTTTTTCCTCTAATACAATCTTAGCCCTCCGAATGTCCACTTGCATTTTCTACAGAAAGAGTGTTTCAGAACGGCTCAATCAAAACTAAGGTTCAACTCTTTTAGTTGAATTAACAGAACAGACAGAAGTTTCACAGAATGATTCTGTGTAGTTTTTATTTGTAGATATTCTTTTTCCCAATATAGGCCTATTAGCGTTCAGAATGTCCAATTGCAGTTTCTACAGAAAGAGTGTTTCAGAACGGCTTAATCAAAAGTAAGGTTCAACTCAGGTACTTGAATGCGCAGAACAGAAAGATGTTTAACAGAATGCTTCTGTGTAGTTTATATTTGAATATATTCCTTTTTCCACTATTACACTCTTAGCGCTCCGTATGTCCACTTGCATTTTCTACAGAAAGAGTGTTCTGAACTGCGCAATCAAAAGTATGGTTTAACTCTGTTAGCTGAATGCACATATCAGAAATAAGTTTCAAAAAATGCTTCTGTGTAGTTTTTATTTGAAGATATTTTTTTTCCAAATATAGGCCTCTTAGCGCTCAGAATGTCCAATTGCAGTTTCTACAGAATGAGTGTTTCAGAACGGCTCAATCAAATGTAAGGTTCAACTCTCTTAGTTGAATGCACAGAACAGAAAGAAGTTTCACAGAATGCTTCTGTGTAGTATTTAGTTGAAGATACTCCTTTTTGGACTCTTACCCACTTAGCGCTCCGAATATCCACTGGCAGTTTCTACACAAAGAGTGTTTCAGAACTGCTCCTTCAAAAGTAAGGCTCAACTCTGTTATTTGAATGCGGAGAACAGAAAGGGGTTTCAGAGAATGCTTCTGTGTAGTTTTTAATTGGAGATATTCCTTTTTCCTCTATTACAATCTTAGCGCTCCGAATGTCCACCTGCATTTTCTACAAAAAGAGTGTTTCATAACTGCTCAATCAAAAATATGCTTTAGCTCTGTTAACTGAATTTACAGATCAGAAATAAGTTTCACAGAATGCATCTGTGTAGTTTTTATTTGAAGATATTCTTTTTCCCAATGTAGGCCTCTTAGCGATTAGAATGTCCAATTGCAGTTTGTACAGAAAGACTGTTTCCGAACGGCTCAATCAAAAGTAAGGTTCAACTCTGTTAGTTGAATGCACAGAACAGAAAGTAGTTTCACAGAATGCTACTGTGTAGTTTATATTTGAATATATTCCTTTTTCCACTATTACCCTCTTAGCGCTCCGAATGTCCACTCGCATTTTCTACAGAAAGTGTGTTCGGAACTGCGCACTCAAAAGTATGGTTTAACTCTGTTAGCTGAATGCACATATCGGAAATAAGTTTCACACAATGCTTCTGTGTAGTTTTTATTTGAAGATATTATTTTTCCCAATGTAGGCCTCTTAGCGCTCAGAATGTCCAATTGCAGTTTCTACAGAAAGAGTGTTTCAGAACGGCTCAATCAAATGTAAGGTTCAACTCTGTTAGTTGAATGCACAGAACAGAAAGATGTTTCATACAATGCTTCTGTGTAGTTTATATATGAACATATTCTTTTTTCCACTGTTACCCACATAGCGCTACGAATGTCCAGTTGCATTTTCTACAGACATAGTGTTTCAAAACTGCTCAAACAAAAGTATGGTTTAAATCTGTTAGCTGAATGCTCAGATCAGAAAGAAGTTTCACAGAATGCTTCTGTGTAGTTTATATTTGAATATATTCCTTTTTCCACTACTACCCTGTTAGCGCTCAAAATGTCCAGTTGCATTTTCTACAGAAAGAGTGTTCAGATCTGCTCAATCAAAAGTATGGTTTAACTCTTTTAGCTGAATGCACAGATAAGAAAGAAGTTTCACAGAATTATTCTGTGTAGTTTATATTTGAAGACATTCCTTTTTCCACTATTACCCTCTTAGCGCTCCGAATCTCCACTTGCATTTTCGACAGAAAGTGTGTTTCAGAACAGCTCAATCAAAACTAAGGTTCAACACTTTTAGTTGAATGAACAGAACAGAAAGAAGTTTCACAGAATGATTCTGTGTAGTTTTTATTTGTAGATATTCTTTTTCCCAATATAGGCCTCTTAGCGCTCAGAATGTCCATTTGCATTTTCTACAGAAAGAGTGTTTCAGAACGGCTCAATCAAAAGTATGGTTCAAATCTGTTAGTTGAATGCACAGAACAGAAAGAAGTTTCATACAATGCTTCTGTGTAGTGTATATTTGAACATATTCTTTTTTCCACTATTACCCACTTAGCGCTACGAATGTCCAGTTGCATTTTCTGCAGACAGAGTGTTTCAAAACTGCTCACTCAAAAGTATGGTTTAACTCTGTCAGCTAAATGCTCAGATCAGAAAGGAGTTTCACAGAATCTTTCTGTGTAGTTCATATTTGAATATATTCCTTTTTCCACAATTACACTCTTAGCGCTCCGAATGTCCACTTGCATTTTCTACAGAAAGAGTGTTCTGTGCTGCGCAATCAAAAGTGTGGTTTAACTCTGTTAGCTGAATGCACATATCAGAAATAAGTTTCAAACAATGCTTCTGTGTAGTTTTTATTTGAAGATATTATTTTTCCCAATATAGGCCTCTTAGCGCTCAGAATGTCCAATTGCAGTTTCTACAGAAAGAGTGTTTCAGAACGGCTCAATCAAATGTAAGGTTCAACTCTCTTAGTTGAATGCACAGAACAGAAAGATGTTTAACAGAATGCTTCTGTGAAGTATTTAGTTGAAGATACTCCTTTTTGGACTTTTAAACACTTAGCGCTCCGAATATCCACTGGCAGTTTCTACACAAAGAGTGTTTCAGAACTCCTCCTTCAAAAGTAAGGCTCAAATCTGTTAGTTGAATGCGGAGAACAGTAAGGGGTTTCAGGGAATTCTTCTGTGTAGTTTTTAATTGGAGATATTCGTTTTTCCTCTATTACAATCTTAGCGCTCCGAATGTCCACTTGCATTTTCTACAAAAAGAGTGTTTCATAACTGCTCAATCAAAAATATTGTTTAGCTCTGTTAACTGAATTTACAGATCAGAAATAAGTTTCACAGAATGCATCTGTGTAGTTTTTATTTGAAGATATTCTTTTTCCCAATGTAGGCCTCTTAGCGCTTAGAATGTCCAATTGCAGTTTCTACAGAAAGACTGTTTCAGAACGGCTCAATCAAAAGTAAGGTTCAAACCTGCTAGTTGAATGCACAGAACAGAAAGAAGTTTCACAGAATGCTACTGTGTAGTTTATATTTGAATATATTCCTTTTTCCACTACTACCCTCTTAGCGCTCCAAATGTCCAGTTGCATTTTCTACAGAAAGAGTGTTCAGATCTGCTCAATCAAAAGTATGGTTTAACTCTGTTAGCTGAATGCACAGACCAGAAAGAAGTTTCAAAGAATGATTCTGTGTAGTTTATATTTGAAGACATTCCTATTTCCACTATTACCCACTTAGCGCTCCGAATGTCCACTTGCATTTTCTACAGAAAGAGTGTTCGGAACTGCGCAATCAAAAGTATGGTTTAACTCTGTTAGTTGAATGCACAGAACAGAAAGCAGTTTCACAGAATGCTTCTGTGTAGTGTATATTTGAATATATTCCTTTTTCCACTATTACCCTCTTAGCGCTCCGAATGTCCACTTGCATTTTCTACAGAAAGAGTGTTCTGAACTGCGCAATCAAAAGTATGGTTTAACTCTGTTAGCTGAATGCACATATCAGAAATAAGTTTCAAACAATGCTTCTGTGTAGTTTATATTTGAACATATTCTTTTTTCCACTATTACCCTCTTAGCGCTACGAATGTCCAGTTGCATTTTCTACAGACAGAGTGTTTCAAAACTGCGCCATCAAATGTATGGTTTAACTCTGTTAGCTGAATGCTCAGATCAGAAAGTAGTTTCACCGAATGCTTCTGTGTAGTTTATATTTGAATATATTCCTTTTTCCACTATTACCTACTTAGCGCACCAAATGTCCAGTTGCATTTTCTACAGAAAGAGTGTTCAGTTCTGCTTAATCAAAAGTATGGTTTAACTCTGTTAGCTGAATGCACAGATCAGAAATATGTTTCACAGAATGATTCTCTGTAGTTTATATTTGAAGACATTCCTTTATCCACTATTACCCTCTTTGCGCTCCTAATCTCCACTTGCATTTTCTACAGAAAGAGTGTTTCAGAACGGCTCAATCAAAACTAAGGTTCAACTCTTTTAGTTGAGTGAACAGAACAGAAAGAAGTTTCACAGAATGCTTCCGTGTAGTTTTTATTTGTAGATAGTCTTTTTCCCAATATAGGCCTCTTAGCGCTCAGAATGTCCAATTGCAGTTTCTACAGAAAGAGTGTTTCAGAACGGCTCAATCAAAATTAAGATTCAACCCTGGTAGTTGAATGCACAGAACAGAAAGAAGTTTCACAGAATGCTTCTGTGTAGTTTATATTTGAATATATTCCTTTTTCCACTATTACCCTCTTAGCGCTCCGAATGTCCACTTGCATTTTCTAAAGAAAGAGTGTTCTGAACTGCGCAATCAAAAGTATGGTTTAACTCTGTTAGCTGAATGCACATATCAGAAATAAGTTTCAAACAATGCTTCTGTGTAGTTTTTATTTGAAGATATTATTTTTCCCAATATAGGCCTCTTAGCGCTCAGAATGTCCAATTGCAGTTTCTACAGAAAGAGTGTTTCAGAACGGCTCAATCAAATGTAAGTTTCAACTCTCTTAGTTGAATGCACAGAACACAAGGAAGTTTCACAGAATGCTTCTGTGTAGTATTGAGTTTAAGATACTCCTTTTTGGACTATTACCCAATTAGAGCTCCGAATATCCACTGGCAGTTTCTACACAAAGAGTGTTTCAGAACTGCTCCTTCAAAAGTAAGGCTCAAATCTGTTAGTTGAATGCGGAGAACAGAAAAGGGTTACAGAGAATGCTTCTGTGTAGTTTTTAATTGGAGATATTCCTTTTTCCTCTATTACAAACTTAGCGCTCCGAATGTCCACTTGCATTTTCTACAAAAAGAGTGTTTCATAACTGCTCAATCAAAAATATGGTTTAGCTCTGTTAACTGAATTTACAGATCAGAAATAAGTTTCACAGAATGCATCTGTGTAGTTTTTATTTGAAGATATTCTTTTTCCCAAAGTAGGCCTCTTAGCGCTTAGAATGTCCAATTGCAGTTTCTACAGAAAGAGTGTTTCAGAACGGCTCAATCAAAAGTAAGGTTCAACTCTGTTATTTGAATGCACAGAACAGAAAGAAGTTTCACAGAATGCTACTGTGTAGTTTATATTTGAATATATTCCTTTTTCCACTATTACCCTCTTAGCGCTCCGAATGTCCACTTGCATTTTCTACAGATAGAGTGTTCGGAACTGCGCACTTAAAAGTATGGTTTAACTCTGTTAGCTGAATGCACATATCAGAAATAAGTTTCACAAAATGCTTCTGTGTAGTTTTTATTTGAAGATATTATTTTTCCCAATATAGGCCTCTTAGCGCTCAGAATGTCCAATTGCAGTTTCTACAGAAAGAGTGTTTCAGAACGGCTCAATCAAAAGTAAGGTTCAACTCTGATAGTTGAATGCACAGAACAGAGATTAGTTTCATACAATGCTTCTGTGTAGTTTATATTTGAACATATTATTTTTTCCACTATTACCCACTTAGCGCTACGAATGTCCAGTTGCATTTTCTACAGACAGAGTGTTTCAAAACTGCTCAATCAAAAGTATGGTTTAACTCTGTTAGCTGAATGCTCATATCAGAAACAAGTTTCACAGAATGCTTCTGGTAGTTTATATTTGAATATATTCCTTTTTCCACTACTACCCTCTTAGCGCTCCAAATATCCAGTTGCATTTTCTACAGAAAGAGTGTTCAGATCTGCTCAATCAAAAGTATGGTTTAACTCTGTTAGCTGAATGCACAGATCAGAAAGAAGTTTCACAGAATGATTCTGTGTAGTTTATATTTGAAGACATTCCTTTTTCCGCTATTACCCTCTTAGCGCTCCGAATTTCCACTTGCATTTTCTACAGAAAGAGTGTTTCAGAATGGCTCAATCAAAACTAAGGTTCAACGCTTTTAGTTGAATGAACAGAACAGAAAGTAGTTTCACAGAATGCCTCTGTGTAGTTTTTATTTGTAGATGTTCTTTTTCCCAATATAGGCCTCTTATCGCTCCGAATGTCCAATTGCAGTTTCTACAGAAAGAGTGTTTCAGAACGGCTCAATCAAAAGTAAGGTTCAACCCTGGAAGTTGAATGCACAGAACAGAAAGAAGTTTCACAGAATGCTTCTGTGTAGTTTATATTTGAATATATTCCTTTTTCCACTATTACCCTCTTAGCGCTCCGAATGTCCACTTGCATTTTCTACAGAAAGAGTGTTCTGAACTGCGCAATCAAAAGTATGGTTTAACTCTGTTAGCTGAATGCACATGTCAGAAATAAGTTTCAAACAATGCTTCTGTGTAGTTTTTATTTGAAGATATTATTTTTCCCAATATAGGACTCTTAGCGCTCAGAATGTCCAATTGCATTTTCTACAGAAAGAGTGTTTCAGAAAGGCTCAATCAAATGAAAGGTTCAACTCTCTTAGTTGAATGCACAGAACAGAAAGAACTTTCACAGAATGCTTCTGTGTAGTATTGAGTTGAAGATACTCCTTTTTGGACTATTACCCACTTAGCGCTCCGAATATCCGCTGGCAGTTTCTACACAAAGAGTGTTTCAGAACAGCTCCTTCAAATGTAAGGCTCAACTCTGTTAGTTGAATGCGGAGAAGAGAAAGGGGTTTCAGAGAATGCTTCTGTGTAGTTTTTAATTGGAGATATTCCTTTTTACTCTATTACAATCTCAGCGCTCCGAATGTCCACTTGCATTTTCTACAAAAAGTGTGTTTCATAACTGCTCAATCAAAAATATGGTTTAGCTCTGTTAACTGAATTTACAGATCAGAAATAACTTTCACAGAATGCATCTGTGTAGTTTTTATTTGAAGATATTCTTTTTCCCAATGTAGGCCTCTTAGCGCTTAGAATGTCCAATTGCAGGTTCTACAGAAAGAGTGTTTCAGAGCGGCTCAATCAAAAGTAAGGTTCAACTCTGTTAGTTGAATGCACAGAACAGAAAGAAGTTTCACAGAATGATACTGTGTAGTTTATATTTGAATATATTCCTTTTTCCACTATTACCCTCTTAGCGCTCCGAATGTCCACTTGCATTTTCTACAGAAAGAGTGCTCGGAACTGCGCAATCAAAAGTGTGATTTAACTCTGTTAGCTGAATGCACATATCAGAAATAAGTTTCACACAATTCTTCTGTGTAGTTTTTATTTGAAGATATTATTTTTCCCAATATAGGCCTCTTAGCGCTCAGAATGTCCAATTACAGTTTCTACAGAAAGAGTGTTTCAGAACGGCTCTATCAAAGTAAGGTTCAACTCTGTTAGTTGAATGCACAGAACAGAAAGAAGTTTCATACAATGATTCTGTGTAGTTTATATTTGAACATATTCTTTTTTCCACTATTACCCACTTAGCGCTACGAATGTCCAGTTGCATTTTCTACAGACAGAGTGTTTCAAAACTGCAAAATCAAAAGTATGGTTTAACTCTGTTAGCTGAATGTTCGGATCAGAAAGAAGTTTCACAGAATGCTTCTGTGTAGTTTATATTTGAATATATTCCTTTTTCCACTACTACCCTCTTAGCGCTCCAAATGTCCAGTTGCATTTTCTACAGAAAGAGTGTTCAGATCTGCTCAATCAAAAGTATGGTTTAACTCTGTTAGCTGAATGCACAGATCAGAAAGAAGTTTCACAGAATGATTCTGTGTAGTTTATATTTGAAGACATTCCTTTTTCCACTATTACCCTCTTAGCACTCCGAATCTCCACTTGCATTTTCGACAGAAAGAGTGTTTCAGAACGGCTCAATCAAAACTAAGGTTCAACTCTTTTAGTTGAATGAACAGAACAGAAAGAAGTTTCACAGAATGCTTCTGTGTAGTTTTTATTTGTAGATATTCTTTTTCCCAATATAGGCCTCTTAGCGCTCAGAATGTCCAATTGCAGTTTCTACAGAAAGAGTGTCTCAGAACGGCTCAATCAAAAGTAAGGTTCAAACCTGGTAGTTGAATGCACAGAACAGAAAGAAGTTTCACAGAATGCTTCTGTGTAGTTTATATTTGAATATATTCCTTTTTCCACTATTACCCTCTTAGCGCTCCGAATGTCCACTTGCATTTTCTACAGAGAGAGTGTTCTGAACTGCGCAATCAAAAGTATGGTTTAACTCTGTTAGCTGAATGCACATATCAGAAATAAGTTTCAAACAATGCTTCTGTGTAGTTTTTATTTGAAGATATTATTTTTCCCAATATAGGCCTCTTAGCGCTCAGAATGTCCAATTGCAGTTTCTACAGAAAGAGTGTTTCAGATCGGCACAATCAAATGTAAGGTTCAACTCTCTTAGTTGAATGCACAGAACAGAAAGAAGTTTCACAGAATGCTTCTGTGTAGTATTTAATTGAAGATACTCCTTTTTGGACTATTACCCACTTAGCGCTCCGAATATCCACTGGCAGTTTCTACACAAAGAGTGTTTCAGAACTGCTCCTTCAAAAGTAAGGCTCAACTCTGTTAGTTGAATGCGGAGAACAGAAAGGGGTTTCAGAGAATGCTGCTGTGTAGTTTTCAATTGGAGATATTCCTTTTTCCTCTATTACAAACTTAGCGCTCCGAATGTCCACTTGCATTTTCTACAAAAAGAGTGTTTCATAACTGCTCAATCAAAAATATGGTTTAGCTCTGTTAACTGAATTTACAGATCAGAAATAAGTTTCACAGAATGCATCTGTGTAGTTTTTATTTGAAGATATTCTTTTTCCCAATGTAGGCCTCTTAGCGCTTAGAATGTCCAATTGCAGTTTCTACAGAAAGAGTGTTTCAGAACGGCTCAATCAAAATTAAGGTTCAACTATGTTAGTTGAATGCACAGAACAGAAAGAAGTTTCATACAATGATTCTGTGTAGTTTATATTTGAACATATTCTTTTTTCCACTATTACCCACTTAGCGCTACGAATGTCCAGTTGCATTTTCTACAGACAGAGTGTTTCAAAACTGCTCAATCAAAAGTATGGTTTAACTCTGTTAGCTGAATGCTCGGATCAGAAAGAAGTTTCACAGAATGCTTCTGTGTAGTTTATATTTGAATATATTCCTTTTTCCACTACTACCCTCTTAGCGCTCCAAATATCCAGTTGCATTTTCTACAGAAAGAGTGTTCAGATCTGCTCAATCAAAAGTATGGTTTAACTCTGTTAGCTGAATGCACAGATCAGAAAGAAGTTTCACAGAATGGTTCTGTGTAGTTTATATTTGAAGACATTCCTTTTTCCGCTATTACCCTCTTAGCGCTCCGAATCTCCACTTGCATTTTCTACAGAAAGAGTGTTTCAGAATGGCTCAATCAAAACTAAGGTTCAACGCTTTTAGTTGAATGAACAGAACAGAAAGTAGTTTCACAGAATGCTTCTGTGTAGTTTTTATTTGTAGATGTTCTTTTTCCCAATATAGGCCTCTTATCGCTCCGAATGTCCAATTGCAGTTTCTACAGAAAGAGTGTTTCAGAACGGCTCAATCAAAAGTAAGGTTCAACCCTGGTAGTTGAATGCACAGAACAGAAAGTAGTTTCACAGAATGCTTCTGTGTAGTTTATATTTGAATATATTCCTTTTTCCACTATTACCCTCTTAGCGCTCCGAATGTACACTTGCATTTTCTACAGAAAGAGTGTTCTGAACTGCGCAATCAAAAGTATGGTTTAACTCTGTTAGCTGAATGCACATATCAGAAATAAGTTTCAAACAATGCTTCTGTGTAGTTTTTATTTGAAGGTATTATTTTTCCCAATATAGGACTCTTAGCGCTCAGAATGTCCAATTGCATTTTCTACAGAAAGAGTGTTTCAGAAAGGCTCAATAAAATGAAAGGTTCAACTCTCTTAGTTGAATGCACAGAACAGAAAGAACTTTCACAGAATGCTTCTGTGTAGTATTGAGTTGAAGATACTCCTTTTTGGACTATTACCCACTTAGCGCTCCGAATATCCGCTGGCAGTTTCTACACAAAGAGTGTTTCAGAACAGCTCCTTCAAATGTAAGGCTCAACTCTGTTAGTTGAATGCGGAGAAGAGAAAGGGGTTTCAGAGAATGCTTCTGTGTAGTTTTTAATTGGAGATATTCCTTTTTACTCTATTACAATCTGAGCGCTCCGAATGTCCACTTGCATTTTCTACAAAAAGTGTGTTTCATAACTGCTCAATCAAAAATATGGTTTAGCTCTGTTAACTGAATTTACAGATCAGAAATAACTTTCACAGAATGCATCTGTGTAGTTTTTATTTGAAGATATTCTTTTTCCCAATGTAGACCTCTTAGCGCTTAGAATGTCCAATTGCAGTTTCTACAGAAAGAGTGTTTCAGAGCGGCTCAATCAAAAGTAAGGTTCAACTCTGTTAGTTGAATGCACAGAACAGAAAGAAGTTTCACAGAATGATACTGTGTAGTTTATATTTGAATATATTCCTTTTTCCACTATTACCCTCTTAGCGCTCCGAATGTCCACTTGCATTTTCTACAGAAAGAGTGTTCGGAACTGCGCAATCAAAAGTGTGATTTAACTCTGTTAGCTGAATGCACATATCAGAAATAAGTTTCACACAATTCTTCTGTGTAGTTTTTATTTGAAGATATTATTTTTCCCAATATAGGCCTCTTAGCGCTCAGAATGTCCAATTGCAGTTTCTACAGAAAGAGTGTTTCAGAACGGCTCTATCAAAGTAAGGTTCAACTCTGTTAGTTGAATGCACAGAACAGAAAGAAGTTTCATACAATGATTCTGTGTAGTTTATATTTGAACATATTCTTTTTTCCACTATTACCCACTTAGCGCTACGAATGTCCAGTTGCATTTTCTACAGACAGAGTGTTTCAAAACTGCAAAATCAAAAGTATGGTTTAACTCTGTTAGCTGAATGTTCGCATCAGAAAGAAGTTTCACAGAATGCTTCTGTGTAGTTTATATTTGAATATATTCCTTTTTCCACTACTACCCTCTTAGCGCTCCAAATGTCCAGTTGCATTTTCTACAGAAAGAGTGTTCAGATCTGCTCAATCAAAAGTATGCCTTAACTCTGTTAGCTGAATGCACAGATCAGAAAGAAGTTTCACAGAATGATTCTGTGTAGTTTATATTTGAAGACATTCCTTTTTCCACTATTACCCTCTTAGCGCTCCGAATCTCCACTTGCATTTTCGACAGAAAGAGTGTTTCAGAACGGCTAAATCAAAACTAAGGTTCAACTCTTTTAGTTGAATGAACAGAACAGAAAGAAGTTTCACAGAATGCTTCTGTGTAGTTTTTATTTGTAGATATTCTTTTTCCCAATATAGGCCTCTTAGCGCTCAGAATGTCCAATTGCAGTTTCTACAGAAAGAGTGTCTCAGAACGGCTCAATCAAAAGTAAGGTTCAAACCTGGTAGTTGAATGCACAGAACAGAAAGAAGTTTCACAGAATGCTTCTGTGTAGTTTATATTTGAATATATTCCTTTTTCCACTATTACCCTCTTAGCGCTCCGAATGTCCACTTGCATTTTCTACAGAGAGAGTGTTCTGAACTGCGCAATCAAAAGTATGGTTTAACTCTGTTAGCTGAATGCACATATCAGAAATAAGTTTCAAACAATGCTTCTGTGTAGTTTTTATTTGAAGATATTATTTTTCCCAATATAGGCCTCTTAGCGCTCAGAATGTCCAATTGCAGTTTCTACAGAAAGAGTGTTTCAGATCGGCACAATCAAATGTAAGGTTCAACTCTCTTAGTTGAATGCACAGAACAGAAAGAAGTTTCACAGAATGCTTCTGTGTAGTATTGAGTTGAAGATACTCCTTTTTGAACTATTACCCACTTAGCGCTCCGAATATCCACTGGCAGTTTCTACACAAAGAGTGTTTCAGAACTGCTCCTTCAAAAGTAAGGCTCAACTCTGTTAGTTGAATGCGGAGAACAGAAAGGGGTTTCAGAGAATGCTTCTGTGTAGTTTTCAATTGGAGATATTCCTTTTTCCTCTATTACAAACTTAGCGCTCCGAATGTCCACTTGCATTTTCTACAAAAAGAGTGTTTCATAACTGCTCAATCAAAAATATGGTTTAGCTCTGTTAACTGAATTTACAGATCAGAAATAAGTTTCACAGAATGCATCTGTGTAGTTTTTATTTGAAGATATTCTTTTTCCCAATGTAGGCCTCTTAGCGCTTAGAATGTCCAATTGCAGTTTCTACAGAAAGAGTGTTTCAGAACGGCTCAATCAAAAGTAAGGTTCAACTCTGTTAGTTGAATGCACAGAACAGAAAGAAATTTCATACAATGCTTCTGTGTAGTTTATATTTGAACATATTCTTTTTTCCACTATTACCCACTTAGCGCTACGAATGTCCAGTTGCATTTTCTACAGACAGAGTGTTTCAAAACTGCTCAATCAAAAGTATGGTTTAATTCTGTTAGCTGAATGCTCGGATCAGAAAGAAGTTTCACAGAATGCTTCTGTGTAGTTTATATTTGAATATATTCCTTTTTCCACTACTACCCTCTTAGCGCTCCAAATATCCAGTTGCAATTTCTAAAGAAAGAGTGTTCAGATCTGCTCAATCAAAAGTATGGTTTAACTCTGTTAGCTGAATGCACAGATCAGAAAGAAGTTTCACAGAATGATTCTGTGTAGTTTATATTTGAAGATATTCCTTTTTCCACTATTACCCTCTTAGCGCTCCGAATCTCCACTTGCATTTTCTACAGAAAGAGTGTTTCAGAATGGCTCAATCAAAACTAAGGTTCAACGCTTTTAGTTGAATGAACAGAACAGAAAGTAGTTTCACAGAATGCTTCTGTGTAGTTTTTATTTGTAAAAGTTCTTTTTCCCAATATAGGCCTCTTATCGCTACGAATGTCCAATTGCAGTTTCTACAGAAAGAGTGTTTCAGAACGGCTCAATCAAAAGTAAGGTTCAACCCTGGTAGTTGAATGCACAGAACAGAAAGAAGTTTCACAGAATGCTTCTGTGTAGTTTATATTTGAATATATTAATTTTTCCACTATTACCCTCTTAGCGCTCCGAATGTCCACTTGCATTTTCTACAGAAAGAGTGTTCTGAACTGCGCAATCAAAAGTATGGTTTAACTCTGTTAGCTGAATGCACATATCAGAAATAAGTTTCAAACAATGCTTCTGTGTAGTTTTTATTTGAAGATATTATTTTTCCCAATATAGGTCTCTTAGCGCTCAGAATGTCCAATTGCAGTTTCTATAGAAAGAGTGTTTCAGAAAGGCTCAATCAAATGTAAGGTTCAACCCTCTTAGTTGAATGCACAGAACAGAAAGAAGTTTCACAGAATGCTTCTGTGTAGTATTGAGTTGAAGGTACTCCTTTTTGGACTATTACCCACTTAGCGCTCTGAATATCCACTGGCAGTTTCTACACAAAGAGTGTTTCAGAACTGCTCCTTCAAAAGTAAGGCTCAATTCTGTTAGTTGAATGCGGAGAACAGAAAGGGGTTTCACAGAATGCTTCTGTGTAGTTTTTAATTGGAGATATTCCTTTTTCCTCTATTACAATCTTAGCGCTCCGAATGTCCACTTCCATTTTCTACAAAAAGAGTGTTTCATAACTGTTCAATCAAAAATATGGTTTAGCTCTGTGATCTGAATTTACAGATGAGAAATAAGTTTCAAAGAATGCATCTGTGTAGTTTTTTTTGAAGATATTCTTTTTCCCAATGTAGGCCTCTTAGCGCTTAGAATGTCCAATTGCAGTATCTACAGAAAGAGTGTTTCAGAACGGCTCAATCAAAAGTAAGGTTCAACTCTGTTAGTTGAATGCACAGAACAGAAAGAAGTTTCACAGAATGCTACTGTGTAGTTTATATTTGAATATATTCCTTTTTCCACTATTACCCTCTTAGCGCTCCGAATGTCCACTTGCATTTTCTACAGAAAGAGTGTTCGGATCTGCGCAATCAAAAGTATGGTTTAACTCTGTTAGCTGAATGCACATATCAGAAATAAGTTTCACACAATTCTTCTGTGTAGTTTTTATTTGAAGATATTATTTTTCCCAATATAGGCCTCTTAGCGCTCAGAATGTCCAATTGCAGTTTCTACAGAAGGAGTGTTTCAGAACGGCTCAATCAAAAGTAAGGTTCAACTCTGTTAGTTGAATGCAAAGAACAGAAAGAAGTTTCATACAATGCTTCTGTGTAATTTATATTTGAACATATTCTTTTTTCCACTATTACCCACTTAGCGCTACGAATGTCCAGTTGCATTTTCTACAGACAGAGTGTTTCAAAACTGCTCAATCAAAAGTATGGTTTAACTCTGTTAGCTGAATGCTCGCATCAGAAAGAAGTTTCACAGAATGCTTCTGTGTAGTTTATATTTGAATATATTCCTTTTTCAACTACTAACTTCTTAGCGCTCCAAATGTCCAGTTGCATTTTCTACAGAAAGAGTGTTCAGATCTGCTCAATCAAAAGTATGGTTTAACTCTGTTAGCTGAATGCACAGATCAGAAAGAAGTTTCACAGAATGATTCTGTGTAGTTTATATTTGAAGACATTCCTTTTTCCACTATTACCCTCTTAGCGCTCCGAATCTCCACTTGCATTTTCGACAGAAAGAGTGTTTCAGAATGGCTCAATCAAAACTAAGGTTCAACTCTTTTAGTTGAATGAACAGAACAGAAAGTAGTTTCACAGAATGCTTCTGTGTAGTTTTTATTTGTAGATATTCTTTCTCCCAATATAGGCCTCTTAGCGCTCAGAATGTCCAATTGCAGTTTCTACAGAAAGAGTGTTTCAGAACGGCTCAATCAAAAGTAAGGTTCAACCCTGGTAGTTGAATGCACAGAACAGAAAGAAGTTTCACAGAATGCTTCTGTGTAGTTTATATTTGAATATATTCCTTTTTCCACTATTACCATCTTAGCGCTCCGAATGTCCACTTGCATTTTCTACAGAAAGAGTGTTCTGAACTGCGCAATCAAAAGTATGGTTTAACTCTGTTAGCTGAATTCACATATCAGAAATATGTTTCAAACAATGCTTCTGTGTAGTTTTTATTTGAAGATATTATTTTTCCCAATATAGGCCTCTTAGCGCTCAGAATGTCCAATAGCAGTTTCTACAGAAAGAGTGTTTCAGAAAGGCTCAATCAAATGTAAGGTTCAACTCTCTTAGTTGAATGCACAGAACAGAAAGAAGTTTCACAGAATGCTTCTGTGTAGTATTGAGTTGAAGATACTCCTTTTTGGACTATTACCCACTTAGTGCTCTGAATATCCACTGGCAGTTTCTACACAAAGAGTGTTTGAGAACTGCTCCTTCAAAAGTAAGGCTCAATTCTGTTAGTTGAATGCGGAGAACAGAAAGGGGTTTCAGAGAATGCTTCTGTGTAGTTTTTAATTGGAGATATTCCTTTTTCCTCTATTACAATCTTAGCGCTCCGAATGTCCACTTGCATTTTCTACAAAAAGACTGTTTCATAACTGCACAATCAAAAATATGGTTTAGCTCTGTGATCTGAATTTACAGATCAGAAATAAGTTTCACAGAATGCATCTGTGCAGTTTTTTTTGAAGATATTCTTTTTCCCAATGTAGGCCTCTTAGCGCTTAGAATGTACAATTGCAGTATCTACAGAAAGAGTGTTTCAGAACGGCTCAATCAAAAGTAAGGTTCAACTCTCTTAGTTGAATGCACAGAACAGAAAGAAGTTTCACAGAATGCTACTGTGTAGTTTATATTTGAATATATTCCTTTTTCCACTATTACCCTCTTAGCGCTCCGAATGTCCACTTGCATTTTCTACAGAAAGAGTGTTCGGATCTGCGCAATCAAAAGTATGCTTTAACTCTGTTAGCTGAATGCACATTTCAGAAATAAGTTTCACACAATGCTTCTGTGTAGTTTTTATTTGAAGATATTATTTTTCCCAATATAGGCCTCTTAGCGCTCAGAATGTCCAATTGCAGTTTCTACAGAAAGAGTGTTTCAGAATGGCTCAATCAAAAGTAAGGTTCAACTCTGTTAGTTGAATGCAAAGAACAGAAAGAAGTTTCATACAATGCTTCTGTGTAATTTATATTTGAACATATTCTTTTTTCCACTATTACCCACTTAGCGCTACGAATGTCCAGTTGCATTTTCTACAGACAGAGTGTTTCAAAACTGCTCAATCAAAAGTATGGTTTAACTCTGTTAGCTGAATGCTCGGATCAGAAAGAAGTTTCACAGAATGCTTCTGTGTAGTTTATATTTGAATATATTCCTTTTTCCACTACTAACCTCTTAGCGCTCCAAATGTCCAGTTGCATTTTCTACAGAAAGAGTGTTCAGATCTGCTCAATCAAAAGTATGGTTTAACTCTGTTAGCTGAATGCACAGATCAGAAAGAAGTTTCACAGAATGATTCTGTGTAGTTTATATTGGAAGACATTCCCTTTTCCACTATTACCCTCTTAGCGCTCCGAATCTCCACTTGCATTTTCGACAGAAAGAGTGTTTCAGAATGGCTCAATCAAAACTAAAGTTCAACTCTTTTAGTTGAATGAACAGAACAGAAAGTAGTTTCACAGAATGCTTCTGTGTAGTTTTTATTTGTAGATATTCTTTTTCCCAATATAGGCCTCTTAGCGCTCAGAATGTCCAATTGCAGTTTCTACAGAAAGAGTGTTTCAGAACGGCTCAATCAAAAGTAAGGTTCAACCCTGGTAGTTGAATGCACAGAACAGAAAGAAGTTTCACAGAATGCTTCTGTGTAGTTTATATTTGAATATATTCCTTTTTACACTATTATCATCTTAGCGCTCCGAATGTCCACTTGCATTTTCTACAGAAGGAGTGTTCTGAACTGCGCAATCAAAAGTATGGTTTAACTCTGTTAGCTGAATGCACATATCAGAAATATGTTTCAAACAATGCTTCTGTGTAGTTTTTATTTGAAGATATTATTTTTCCCAATATAGGCCTCTTAGCGCTCAGAATTTCCAATTGCAGTTTCTACAGAAAGAGTGTTTCAGAAAGGCTCAATCAAATGTAAGGTTCAACTCTCTTAGTTGAATGCACAGAACAGAAAGAAGTTTCACAGAATGCTTCTGTGTAGTATTTAGTTGAAGATACTCCTTTTTGGACTATTACCCTCTTTGCGATCTGAATATCCACTGGCAGTTCCTACACAAAGAGTGTTTCAGAACTGCTCCTTCAAAAGTAAGGCTCAACCCTGTTAGTTGAATGCGGAGAACAGAAAGGGGTTTCAGATAATGCTTCTGTGTAGTTTTTAATTGGAGATATTCCTTTTTCCTCTATAACAATCTTAGCGCTCCGAATTTCCACTTGCATTTTCTACAAAAAGAGTGTTTCATAACTGCGCAATCAAAAATATGGTTTAGCTTTATTAACTGAATTTACAGATCAGAAATAAGTTTCACAGAATGCAACTGTGTAGTTTTTATTTGAAGATATTCTTTTTCACAATGTAGGCTTCTTAGCGCTTAGAATGTCCAATTGCAGTTTCTACAGAAAGAGTGTTTCAGAACGGCTCAATCAAAAGTAAGGTTCAACTCTGATAGTTGAATGCACAGAACAGAAAGAAGTTTCACAGAATGCTACTGTGTAGTTTATATTTGAATATATTCCTTTTTCCACTACTACCCTCTTAGCGCTCCGAATGTCCACTTGCATTTTCTACAGAAAGAGTGTTCGGAAGTGCGCAATCAAAAGTATGGTTTAACTCTGTTAGCTGAATGCACATATCAGAAATAAGTTTCACACAATGCTTCTGTGTAGTTTTTATTTGATGATATTATTTTTCCCAATATAGGCCTCTCAGCGCTCAGAATGTCCAGTTGCATTTTCTACAGACAGAGTGTTTCAAAACTGCTCAATCAAAAGTATGGTTTAACTCTGTTAGCTGAATGCTCAGATCAGAAAGAAGTTTCACAGAATTCTTCTGTGTAGTTTATATTTGAATGTATTCCTTTTTCAAATACTACCCTCTTAGCGCTCCAAATGTACAGTTGCATTTTCTACAGAAAGAGTGTTCAGATCTGCTCAATCAAAAGTATGGTTTAACTCTGTTAGTTGAATGCACAGATCAGAAAGAAGTTTCACAGAATGATTCTGTGTAGTTTATATTTGAAGACATTTCTTTTTCCACTATTACCCTCTTAGCGCTCCGAATCTCCACTTGCATTTTCGACAGAAAGAGTGTTTCAGAACGGCTCAATCAAAACTAAGGTTCAACACTTTTAGTTGAATGTACAGAACAGAAAGACGTTTCACAGATTGCTTCTGTGTAGTTTTTATTTGTAGATATTCATTTTCCCAATATAGGCCTCTTAGCGCTCAGAATGTCCAATTGCTGTTTCTAAAGAAAGAGTGTTTCAGAACGGCTCAATCAAAAGTGAGGTTCAACCCTGGTAGTTGAATGCACAGAATAGAAAGTAGTTTCACAGAATGCTTCTGTTTAGTTTATATTTGAATATATTCCTTTTTCCACTATTACCATCTTAGCGCTCCGAATGTCCACTTGCATTTTCTACAGAAAGAGTGTTCTGAACTGCGCAATCAAAAGTATGGTTTAACTCTGTTAGCTGAATGCACATATAAGAAATATGTTTCAAAAAATGCTTCTGTGTAGTTTTTATTTGAAGATATTATTTTTCCCAATATAGGCCTCTTAGCGCTCAGAATGTCCAACTGCAGTTTCGACAGAAAGAGTGTTTCAGAACGGCTCAATCAAATGTAAGGTTCAACTCTCTTAGTTGAATGCACAGAACAGAAAGAAGTTTCACAGAATGCTTCTGTGTAGTATTTAGTTGAAGATACTCCTTTTTGGACTATTACCCACTTAGCGATCCGAATATCCACTGGCAGTTTCTACACAAAGAGGGTTTCAGAACTTCTCCTTCAAAAGTAAGGCTCAACTCTGTTAGTTGAATGCGGAGAACAGAAAGGGGTTTCAGAGAATGCTTCTGTGTAGTTTTTAATTGGAGACATTCCTTTTTCCTCTATTACAATCTTAGCGCTCCGAATGTCCACTTGCATTTTCTACAAAAAGAGTGTTTCATATCTGCTCAATCAAAAATATGGTTTAGCTCTGTTAACTGAATTTACAAATCAGAAATAAGTTTCACAGAATGCATCTGTGTAGTTTTTATTTGAAGATATTCTTTTTCCCAATGTAGGCCTCTTAGCGCTTAGAATGTCCAATTGCAGTTTCTACAGAAAGAGTGTTTCAGAACGGCTCAATCAAAAGTAAGTTTCAACTCTGTTCGTTGAATGCACAGAACAGAAAGAAGTTTCACAAAATGCTACTGTGTAGTTTATATTTGAATATATTCCTTTTTCCACTATTACCGTCTTAGCGCTCCGAATGTCCACTTGCATTTTCTACAAAAAGAGTGTTCGGAACTGCGCGTTCAAAAGTATGGTTTAACTCTGTTTGCTGAATGCACATATCAGAAATAAGTTTCACACAATGCTTCTGTGTAGTTTTTATTTGAGGATATTATTTTTCCCAATATAGGCCTCTTAGCGCTCAGAATGTCCAATTGCAGTTTCTACAGAAAGAGAGTTTCAGAACGGCTCAATCAAAAGTAAGGTTCAACTCTGTTAGTTGAATACACAGAACAGAAAGAAGTTTCATACAATGCTTCTGTGTAGTTTATATTTGAACATATTCTTTTTTCCACTATTACCCACTTAGCGCTACGAATGTCCAGTTGCATTTTCTACGGACAGAGTGTTTCAAAACTGCTCAATCAAAAGTATGGTTTAACTCTGTTAGCTGAATGCTCAGATAAGAAAGAAGTTTCACAGAATGCTTCTGTGTAGTTTATATTTGAATACATTCCTTTCTCCACTACTACCCTCTTAGCGCTCCCAATGTCCAGTTGCATTTTCTACAGAAAGAGTGTTCAGATCTGCTCAATCAAAAGTATGTTTTAACTCTGTTAGCTGAATGCACAGATCAGAAAGAACTTTCACAGAATGATTCTGTGTAGTTTATATTTGAAGACATTCCTTTTTCCACTATTACCCTCTTAGCGCTCCGAATCTCCACTTGCATTTTCTACAGAAAGAGTGTTTCAGAACGGCTCAATCAAAACTAAGGTTCAACTCTTTTAGTTGAATGAACAGAACAGCAAGAAGTTTCACAGAATGCTTCTGAGTAGTTTTTATTTGTAGATATTCTTTTTCCCAATATAGGCCTCTTAGCGCTCAGAATGTCCAATTGCAGTTTCTACAGAAAGAGTGTTTCAGAACGGCTCAATCAAAAGTAAGGTTCAACCCTGGTAGTTGAATGCACAGAACAGAAAGAAGTTTCACAGAATGCTTCTGTGTAGTTTATATTTGAATATATTCCTTTTTCCACTATTACCCTCTTAGCGCTCCGAATGTCCACTTGCATTTTCTACAGAAAGAGTGTTCGGAACTGCACAATCAAAAGTAAGGTTTAACTCTGTTAGCTGAATGCACATATCAGAAATAAGTTTCAAACAATGCTTCTGTGTAGTTTTTATTTGAAGATACTATTTTTCCCAATACAGGCCTCTTAGCGCACAGATTGTCCAATTGCAGTTTCTACAGAAAGAGTGTTTCAGAACGGCTCAATCAAATGTACGGTTCAACTCTCTTAGTTGAATGCACAGAACAGAAAGAAGTTTCACGGAATGCTTCTGAGTAGTATTTAGTTGAAGATACTCCTTTTTGGACTATTACCCACTTAGCGCTCCGAATATACACTGGCAGTTTCTACACAAAGAGAGTTTCAGACCTGCTCCTTCAAAAGTAAGTCTCATCTCTGTTAGTTGAATGCGGAGAACAGAAAGCGGTTTCAGAGAATGCTTCTGTGTAATTTTTAATTGGAGATATTCCTTTTTCCTCTATTACAATCTTAGCGCTACGAATGTCCAGTTGCATTTTCTACAGACAGAGTTTTTTAAAACTGCTCAATCAAAAGTATGGTTTAACTCTGTTAGCTGAATGCACTGATCAGAAAGAAGTTTCACAGAATGATTCTGTGTAGTTTATATTTGAATATATTCCTTTTTCCACTATTAACCTCTTAGCGCTCCGAATGTCCACTTGCATTTTCTACAAAAAGAGTGTTTCATAACTGCTCAATCAAAAATATGGTTTAGCTCTGTTAACTGAACTTACAGATCAGAAATAAGTTTCACAGAATGCATCTGTGTAGTTTTTATTTGAAGATATTCTTTTTCCCAATGTAGGCCTCTTAGCGCTTAGAACGTCCAATTGCAGTTTCTACACAAAGAGTGTTTCAGAATGGCTCAATCAAAAGTAAGGTTCAAATCTGTTAGTTGAATGCACAGAACAGAAAGTAGTTTCACAGAATGCTTCTGTGTAGTATTTAGTTGAAGATACTCCTTTTTGGACTATTACCCTCTTAGCGCTCCGAATATCCACTGGCAGTTTCTACACAAAGAGTGCTTCAGAACTGCTCCTTAAAAGTAAGGCTCAACTCTGTTAGTTGAATGCGGAGAACAGAAAGGGGTTTCAGAGAATGCTTCTGTGTAGTTTTTAATTGGAGATATTCCTTTTTCCTCTATTACAATCTTAGCGCTCCGAATGTCCACTTGCATTTTCTACAAAAAGTGTGTTTCATAACTGCTCAATGAAAAATATGGTTTAGCTGTGTTAACTGAATTTACAGATCAGAAATAAGTTTCACAGAATGCATCTGTGTAGTTTTTATTTGAAGATATTATTTTTCCCAATGTAGGCCTCTTAGCGCTTAGAATGTCCAATTGCAGTTTCTACAGAAAGAGTGTTTCAGAACGGCTCAATCAAAAGTAAGGTTCAACACTGTTAGTTGAATGCACAGAACAGAAAGGAGTTTCATACAATGCTTCTGTGTAGTTTATATTTGAACATATTCTTTTTTCCACTATTACCCACTTAGCGCTACGAATGTCCAGTTGCATTTTCTACAGACAGAGTGTTTCAAAACTGCTCAATCAAAAGTATGGTTTAACTCTGTTAGCTGAATGCTCAGATCAGAAAGAAGTTTCACAGAATGCTTCTGTGTAGTTTATATTTGAATATATTCCTTTTTCCAATACTACCCTCTTAGCGTTCCAAATGTCCAGCTGCATTTTCTACAGAAAGAATGTTCAGACCTGCTCAATCAAAAGTATGGTTTAACTCTGTTAGCTGAATGCACAGATCAGAAAGAAGTTTCACAGAATGATTCTGTGTAGTTTATATTTGAAGACATTCCGTTTTCCACTATTACCATCTTAGCGCTCCGAATCTCCACTTGCATTTTCTACAGAAAGAGTGTTTCAGAACGGCTCAATCAAAACTAAGGTTCAACTCTTTTAGTTGAATGAACAGAACAGAAAGAAGTTTCACAGAATGCTTCTGTGTAGTTTTTATTTGTAGATATTCTTTTTCCCAATATAGGCCTCTTAGCGCTCAGAATGTCCAACTGCAGTTTCTACAGAAAGAGTGTTTCAGAACGGCTCAATCAAAAGTAAGGTTCAACCCTGGTAGTTGAATGCACAGAACAGAAAGAAGTTTCACAGAATGCTTCTGTGTAGTTTATATTTGAATATATTCCTTTTTCCACTATTACCCTCTTAGCGCTCCGAATGTCCACTTGCATTACCTACAGAAAGAGTGTTCTGAACTGCGCAATCAAAAGTATGGTTTAACTCTGTTAGCTGAATGCACATATCAGAAATAAGTTTCAAACAATGCTTCTGTGTAGTTTTTATTTGAAGATATTATTTTTCCCAATGTAGGCCTCTTAGCGCTCAGATTGTCCAATTGCAGTTTCTACAGAAAGAGTGTTTCAGAACGGCTCAATCAAATGTAAGGTTCAACTCTCTTAGTTGAATGCACAGAACAGAAAGTAGTTTCACAGAATGCTTCTCTGTAGCATTTAGTTGAAGATACTCCTTTTTGGACTATTACCCACTTAGCGCTCCGAATATCCACTGGCAGTTTCTACACAAAGAGATTTTCAGAACTGCTCCTTCAAAAGTAAGGCTCAACTCTGTTAGTTGAATGTTTAGAACAGAAAGGGGTTTCAGAGAATGCTTCTGTGTAGTTTTTATTTGGAGATATTCCTTTTTCCTCTATTACAATCTTAGCGCTGCGAATGTCCACTTGCATTTTCTACAAAAAGAGTGTTTCATAACTGCTCAATGAAAAATATGGTTTAGCTCTGTTAACTGAATTTACAGATCAGAAATAATTTTCACAGAATGCATCTGTGTAGTTTTTATTTGAAGATATTCTTTTTCCCAAAGTAGGCCTCTTAGCGCTTAGAATGTCCAATTGCAGTTTCTACAGAAAGAGTGTTTCAGAACGGCTCAATCAAAAGTAAGGTTCAACTGTGTTAGTTGAATGCACAGAACAGAAAGAAGTTTCACAGAATGATTCTGTGTAGTTTATATTTGAATATATTCCTTTTTCCACTATTACCATCTTAGCGCTCCGAATGTCCACTTGCATTTTCTACAGAAAGAGTGTTCAGATCTGCGCAATCAAAACTATGGTTTAACTCTGTTAGCTGAATGCACATATCAGAAATAAGTTTCACACCATGCTTCTGTGTAGTTTTTATTTGAAGATATTATTTTTCCCAATATAGGCCTCTTAGCGCTCAGAATGTCCAATTGCAGTTTCTACAGAAAGAGTGTTTCAGAACGGCTCAATCAAAAGTAAGGTTCAACTCTGTTAGTTCAATGCACAGAACAGAAAGAAGTTTCATACAATGCTTCTGTGTAGTTTATATTTGAACATATTCTTTTTTCCACTTTACCCACTTAGCGCTACGAATGTCCAGTTGCATTTTCTACAGACAGAGTGTTTCAAATCTGCTCAATCAAAAGTATGGTTTAACTCTGTTAGCTGAATGCTCAGATCAGAAAGAGGATTCACAGAATGCTTCCGTGTAGTTTATATTTGAATATATTCCTTTTTCCACTACTACCCTCTTAGCGCTCCAAATGTCCAGTTGCATTTTCTACAGAAAGAGTGTTCAGATCTGCTCAATCAAAAGTATGGTTTAACTCTGTTTGCTGAATGCACAAATCAGAAAGAAGTTTCACAGAATGATTCTGTGTAGTTTATATTTGAAGACATTCCTTTTTCCACTATTACCCTCTTAGCGCTCGGAAACTCCACTTGCATTTTCTACACAAAGAGTGTTTCAGAACGGCTCAATCAAAACTAAGGTTCAACTCTTTTAGTTGAATGAACAGAACAGAAAGAAGTTTCACAGAATGCTTCTGTGTAGTTTTTATTTGTAGATATTCTTTTTCCCAATATAGGCCTCTTAGCGCTCAGAATGTCGAACTGCAGTTACTACAGAAAGAGTGTTTCAGAACAGCTCAATCAAAAGTAAGGTTCAAGCCTGGTAGTTGAATGCACAGAACATAAAGAAGTTTCACAGAATGCTTCTGTGTAGTTTATATTTGAATATATTCCTTTTTCCACTATTACCCTCTTAGCGCTCCGAATGTCCACTTGCATTTTCTACAGAAAGAGTGTTCTGAACTGGGCAATCAAAAGTATGGTTTAACTCTGTTAGCTGAATGCACATATCAGAAATAAGTTTCAAACAATGCTTCTGTGTAGTTTTTATTTGAAGATATTGTTTTTCCCAATACAGGCCTCTTAGCGCTCAGAATGTCCAATTGCAGTTTCTACAGAAAGAGTGTTTCAGAACGGCTCAATCAAATGTAAGGTTCAACTCACTTAGTTGAATGCACAGAACAGAAAGAAGTTTCACAGAATGCTTCTGTGTAGTATTTAGTTGAAGATACTCCTTTTTGGACTATTACCCACTTAGCGCCCCGAATATACACGGGCAGTTTCTACACAAAGAGTGTTTCAGAGCTGCTCCTTCAAAAGTAAGGCTCAACTCTGTTTGTTGAATGCGGAGAACAGAAAGCGATTTCAGAGAACGCTTCTGTGTTCTTTTTAATTGGAGATATTCCTTTTTCCTCTATTACAATCTTAGCGCTCCGAATGTCCACTTGCATTTTCTACAAAAAGAGTGTTTCATAACTGCTCAATGAAAAATATGGTTTAGCTCTGTTAACTGAATTTACAGATCAGAAATAAGTTTCACAGAATGCATCTGTGTAGTTTTTATTTGAAGATATTCTTTTTCCCAATGTAGGCCTCTTAGCGCTTAGAATGTCCAATTGCAGTTTCTACAGAAAGAGTGTTTCAGAACGGATCAATCAAAAGTAAGGTTCAAATCTGTTAGTTGAATGCACAGAACAGAAAGAAGTTTCACAGAATGCTACTGTGTAGTTTATATTTGAATATATTCCTTTTTCCACTATTACCCTCTTAGCGCTCCGAATGTCCACTTGCATTTTCTACAGAAAGAGTGTTCGGAACTGCGCAATCAAAAGTATGGTTTAACTCTGTTAGCTGAATGCACATATCAGAAATAAGTTTCACACCATGCTTCTGTGTAGTTTTTATTTGAAGATATTATTTTTCCCAATATAGGCCTCTTAGCGCTCAGAATGTCCAATTGCAGTTTCTACAGAAAGAGTGTTTCAGAACGGCTCAATCAAATGTAAGATTCAACTCTGTTAGTTGAATGCACAGAACAGAAAGAAGTTTCATACAATGCTTCTGTGTAGTTTATATTTGAACATATTGTTTTTTCCACTATTACCCACTTAGCGCTACGATTGTCCAGTTGCATTTTCTACATTCAGAGTGTTTCAAAACTGCTCAATCAAAAGTATGGTTTAACTCTGTTAGGTGAATGCTCAGATCACAAAGAAGTTTCACAGAATGCTTCTGTGTAGTTTATATTTGAATATATTCCTTTTTCCACTACTACCCTCTTAGCGCTCCAAATGTCCAGTTGCATTTTCTACAGAAAGAGTGTTCAGACCAGCTCAATCAAAAGTATGGTTTAACTCTGTTAGCTGAATGCACAGATCAGAAAGAAGTTTCACAGAATGATTATGTGTAGTTTATATTTGAAGACATTCCTTTTTCCACTATTACCCTCTTAGCGCTCCGAATCTCCACTTGCATTTCCTACAGAAAGAGTGTTTCAGAACGGCTCAATCAAAACTAAGTTCAACTCTTTTAGTTGAATGAACAGAACAGAAAGAAGTTTCACAGAATGCTTCTGTGTAGTTTTTATTTGTAGATATTCTTTTTCCCAATATAGGCCTCTTAGTGCTCAGAATGTCCAATTGCAGTTTCTACAGAAAGAGTGTCTCAGAACGGCTCAATCAAAAGTAAGGTTCAACCCTGGTAGTTGAATGCACAGAACAGAAAGAAGTTTCACAGAATGCTTCTGTGTAGTTTTTATTTGAAGATATTCTTTTTCCCAATGTAGGCCTCTTAGCGCTTAGAATGTCCAATTGCAGTTTCTACAGAAACAGTGTTTCAGAACGGATCAATCAAAAGTAAGGTTCAAATCTGTTAGTTGAATGCACAGAACAGAAAGAAGTTTCACAGAATGCTACTGTGTAGTTTATACTTGAATATATTTCTTTTTCCACTATTACCCTCTTAGCGCTCCGAATGTCCACTTGCATTTTCTACAGAAAGAGTTTTCGGAACTGCGCAATCAAAAGTATGGTTTAACTCTATTAGCTGAATGCACATACCAGAATTAAGTTTCACACCATGCTTCTGTGTAGTTTTTATTTGAAGATATTATTTTTCCCAATATAGGCCTCTTAGCGCTCAGAATGTCCAATTGCAGTTTGTACAGAAAGAGTGTTTCAGAACGGCTCAATCAAATGTAAGATTCAACTCTGTTAGTTGAATGCACAGAACAGAAAGAAGTTTCATACAATGCTTCTGTGTAGTTTATATTTGAACATATTCTTTTTTCCACTATTACCCACTTAGCGCTACGATTGTCCAGTTGCATTTTCTACAGTCAGAGTGTTTCAAAACTGCTCAATCAAAAGTATGGTTTAACTCTGTTAGGTGAATGCTCAGATCACAAAGAAGTTTCACAGAATGCTTCTGTGTAGTTTATATTTGAATATATTCCTTTTTCCACTACTACCCTCTTAGCGCTCCAAATGTCCAGTTGCATTTTCTACAGAAAGAGTGTTCAGACCTGCTCAATCAAAAGTATGGTTTAACTCTGTTAGCTGAATGCACAGATCAGAAAGAAGTTTCACAGAATGATTCTGTGTAGTTTATATTTGAAGACATTCCTTTTACCACTATTACCCACTTAGCGCTCCGAATCTCCACTTGCATTTTCTACAGAAAGAGTGTTTCAGAACGGCTCAATCAAAACTAAGGTTCAACTCTTTTAGTTGAATGAACAGAACAGAAAGAAGTTTCACAGAATGCTTCTGTGTAGTTTTTATTTGTAGATATTCTTTTTCCCAATATAGGCCTCTTAGCGCTCAGAATGTCCAACTGCAGTTTCTACAGAAAGAGTGTTTCAGAACGGCTCAATCAAAAGTAAGGTTCAACCCTGGTAGTTGAATGCACAGAACAGAAAGAAGTTTCACAGAATGCTTCTGTGTAGTTTATATTTGAATATATTCCTTTTTCCACTATTACCCTCTTAGCGCTCCGAATGTCCGCTTGCATTTTCTACAGAAAGAGTGTTCTGAACTGCGCAATCAAAAGTATGGTTTAACTCTGTTAGCTGAATGCACATATCAGAAATAAGTTTCAAACAATGCTTCTGTGTAGTTTTTATTTGAAGATATTATTTTTCCCAATATAGGCCTCTTAGCGCTCAGATTGTCCAATTGCAGTTTCCACAGAAAGAGTGTTTCAGAACGGCTCAATCAAATGTAAGGTTCAACTCTCTTAGTTGAATGCACAGAACATAAAGATGTTTCACAGAATGCTTCTGTGTAGTATTTAGTTGAAGATACTCCTTTTTGGACTATTACCCACTTAGCGCTCCGAATATCCACTGGCAGTTTCTACACAAAGAGAGTTTCAGAACTGCTCCTTCAAAAGTAAGGCTCAACTCTGTTAGTTGAAAGCGGAGAACAGAAAGGGGTTTCAGAGAATGCTTCTGTGTAGTTTTTAATTGGAGATATTCCTTTTTCCTCTATTACAATCTTAGCGCTGCGAATGTCCACTTGCATTTTCTACAAAAAGAATGTTTCATAACTGCTCAATCAAAAATATGGTTTAGCTCTGTTAACTGAATTTACAGATCAGAAATAATTTTCACAGAATGCATCTGTGTAGTTTTTATTTGAAGATATTCTTTTTCCCAATGTAGGCCTCTTAGCGCTTAGAATGTCCAATTGCAGTTTCTACAGAAAGAGTGTTTCAGAACGGCTCAATCAAAAGTAAGGTTCAAATCTGTTAGTTGAATGCACAGAACAGAAAGAAGTGTCACAGAGTGCTACTGTGTAGTTTATATTTGAATATATTCCTTTTTCCACTATTACCCTCTTAGCGCTCCGAATGTCCACTTGCATTTTCTACAGAAAGAGTGTTCGGAAATGCGCAATCAAAGTATGGTTTAACTCTGTTAGCTGAATGCACATATCAGAAATAAGTTTCACACCATGCTTCTGTGTAGTTTTTATTTGAAGATATTATTTTTCCCAATATAGGCCTCTTAGCGCTCAGAATGTCCAATTGCAGTTTCTACAGAAAGAGTGTTTCAGAACGGCTCAATCAAAAGTAAGGTTCAACTCTGTTAGTTGAATGCACAGAACAGAAAGAAGTTTCATACAATGCTTCTGTGTAGTTTATATTTGAACATATTCTTTTTTCCACTATTACCCACTTAGCGCTACGAATGTCCAGTTGCATTTTCTACAGACAGAGTGTTTCAAAACTGCTCAATCAAAAGTATGGTTTAACTCTGTTAGCTGAATGCTCAGATCAGAAAGAAGTTTCACAGAATGTTTCTGTGTAGTTTATATTTGAATATATTCCTTTTTCCACTAATACCCTCTTAGCGCTCCAAATGTCCAGTTGCATTTTCTACAGAAAGAGTGTTCAGATCTGCTCAATCAAAAGTATGGTTTAACACTGTTAGCTGAATGCACAGATCAGAAAGAAGTTTCACAGAATGATTCTGTGTAGTTTATATTTGAAGACATTCCTTTTTCCACTATTACCTTCTTAGCGCTCCGAATCTCCACGTGCATTTTCTACAGAAAGAGTGTTTCAGAACGGCTCAATCAAAACTAAGGTTCAGCTCTTTTAGTTGAATGAATAGAACAGAAAGAAGTTTCAGAGAATGCTTCAATGTAGTTTTTATTTGTAGATATTCTTTTTCCCAATATAGGCCTCTTAGCGCTCAGAATGTCCAATTGCAGTTTCTACAGAAAGAGTGTTTCAGAACGGCTCAATCAAAAGTAAGGTTCAACCCTGGTAGTTGAATGCACAGAACAGAAAGAAGTTTCACAGAATGCTTCTGTGTAGTTTATATTTGAATATATTCCTTTTTCCACTATTACCCTCTTAGCGCTCCCAATGTCCGCTTGCATTTTCTACAGAAAGAGTGTTCTGAACTGCGCAATCAAAAGTATGGCTTAACTCTGTTAGCTGAATGCACATATCAGAAATAAGTTTCAAACAATGCTTCTGTGTAGTTTTTATTTGAAGATATTCTTTTTCCCAATATAGGCTTCTTAGCGCTCAGAATGTCCAATTGCAGTTTCTACAGAAAGAGTGTTTCAGAACGGCTCAATCAAATGTAAGGTTCAACTCTCTTAGTTGAATGCACAGAACAGAAAGATGTTTCACAGAAAGCTTCTGTGTAGTATTTAGTTGAAGATACTCCTTTTTGGACTATTACCCACTTAGCGCTCCGAATATCCACTGGCAGTTTCTACACAAAGAGTGTTTCAGAACTGCTCCTTCAAAAGTAAGCCTCAACTCTGTTTGTTGAATGCGGAGAACAGAAAGGGGTTTCAGAGAATGCTTCTGTGTAGTTTTTAATTGGAGATATTCCTTTTTCCTCTATTAAAATCTTAGCGCTCCGAATGTCCACTTGCATTTTCTACAAAAAGAGTGTTTCATAACTGCTCAATCAAAAATATGGTTTAGCTCTGTTAACTGAATTTACAGATCAGAAATAAGTTTCACAGAATGCATCTGTGTAGTTTTTATTTGAAGATATTCTTTTTCCCAATGTAGGCCTCTTAGCGCTTAGAATGTCCAATTGCAGTTTCTACAGAAAGACTGTTTCAGAACGGCTCAATCAAAAGTATGTTTCAACTCTGTTAGTTGAATGCACAGAACAGACAGATGTTTCACAGAATGCTACTGTGTAGTTTATTTTTGAATATATTCCTTTTTCCACTATTACCCTCTTAGCGCTCCGAATGTCCACTTGCATTTTCTACAGAAAGAGTGTTCGGAACTGCGCAATGAAAAGTATGGTTTAACTCTGTTAGCTGAATGCACATATCAGAAATAAGTTTCACACAATGCTTCTGTGTAGTTTTTATTTGAAGATATTATTTTTCCCAATATAGGCCTCTTAGCGCTCAGAATGTCCAATTGCAGTTTCTACAGAAAGAGTGTTTCAGAACGGCTCAATCAAAAGTAAGGTTCAACTCTGTTAGTTGAATGCACAGAACAGAAAGAAGTTTCATACAACGCTTCTGTGTAGTTTATATTTTAACATATTCTTTTTTCCACTATTACCCACTTAGCGCTACGAATGTCCAGTTGCATTTTCTACAGACAGAGTGTTTCAAATCTGCTCAATCAGAAGTATATTTTAACTCTGTTAGCTGAATGCTCAGATCAGAAAGAAGTTTCACAGAATGCTTCTGTGTAGTTTATATTTGTATATATTCCTTTTTCCACTACTACCCTCTTAGCTCTCCAAATGTCCAGTTGCATTTTCTACAGAAAGAGTGTTCAGATCTGCTCAATCAAAAGTATGGTTTAACTCTGTTAGCTGAATGCACAGGTCAGAAAGAAGTTTCACAGAATGATTCTGTGTAGTTTATATTTGAAGACATTCCTTTTTCCACTATTACCCTCTTAGCGCTCCGAGTCTCCACTTGCATTTTCTACAGAAAGAGTGTTTCAGAACGGCTCAATCAAAACTAAGGTTCAACTCTTTTAGTTGAATGAACAGAACAGAAAGAAGTTTCACAGAATGCTTCTGTGTAGTTTTTATTTGTAGATATTCTTTTTCCCAATATAGGCCTCTTAGCGCTCAGAATGTCCAATTGCAGTTTCTACAGAAAGAGTGTTTCAGAACGGCTCAATCAAAAGTAAGATTCAACCCTGGTAGTTGAATGCACAGAACAGAAAGAAGTTTCACAGAATGCTTCTGTGTAGTTTATATTTGAATATATTCCTTTTTCCACTATTACCCTCTTAGCGCTCCGAATGTCCACTTGCATTTTCTACAGAAAGAGTGTTCTGAACTGCGCAATCAAAAGTATGGTTTAACTCTGTTAGCTGAATGCACATATCAGAAATAAGTTTCAAACAATGCTTCTGTGTAGTTTTTATTTGAAGATATTATTTTTCCCTATATAGGCCTCTTAGCGCTCAGAATGTCCAATTGCAGTTTTTACAGAAAGAGTGTTTCAGAACGGCTCAATCAAATGTAAGATTCAACTCTCTTAGTTGAATGCACAGAACAGAAAGAAGTTTCACAGAATGCTTCTGTGTAGTATTTAGTTGAAGATACTCCTTTTTGGACTATTACCCACTTAGCGCTCTGAATATCCACTGGCAGTTTCTACACAAATAGTGTTTCAGAACTGCTCCTTCAAAAGTAAGGCTCAACTCTGTTAGTTGAATGCGGAGAACAGAAAGGGGTTTCAGAGAATGCTTCTGTGTAGTTTTTAATTGGAGATATTCCTTTTTCCTCTATTACAATCTTAGCGCTCCGAATGTCCACTTGCATTTTCTACAAAAAGAGTGTTTCATATCTGCTCAATCAAAAATATGGTTTAGCTCTGTTAACTGAATTTACAAATCAGAAATAAGTTTCACAGAATGCATCTGTGTAGTTTTTATTTGAAGATATTCTTTTTCCCAATGTAGACCTCTTAGCGCTTAGAATGTCCAATTGCAGTTTCTACAGAAAGAGTGTTTCAGAACGGCTCAATCAAAAGTGAGGTTCAACTCTGTTAGTTGAATGCACAGAACAGAAAGAAGTTTCACAGAATGCTACTGTGTAGTTTATATTTGAATATATTCCTTTTTCCACTATTACCCTCTTAGCGCTCCGAATGTCCACTTGCATTTTCTACAGAAAGAGTGTTCGGAACTGCGCAATGAAAAGTATGGTTTAACTCTGTTATCTGAATGCACATATCAGAAATAAGTTTCACACAATGCTTCTGTGTAGTTTTTATTTGAAGATATTATTTTTCCCAATATAGGCCTCTTAGCGCTCAGAATGTCCAATTGCCGTTTCTACAGAAAGAGTGTTTCAGAATGGCTCAATCAAAAGTAAGGTTCAACTCTGTTAGTTGAATGCACAGAACAGAAAGAAGTTGCAGAGAACAGAAAGAAATTTCACAGAATGCTTCTTTGTACTTTATATTGGAATATATTCCTTTTTCCACTACTACCCTCTTAGCGCTCCAAATGTCCAGTTGCATTTTCTACAGAAAGTGTGTTCAGAACTGCTCAATCAAAAGTACGGTTTAACTCTGTTAGCTGAATGCACAGATCAGAAAGAAGTTTCACAGAAGGATTCTGTGTAGTTTATATTTGAAGATATTCCTTTCTGTTCTCTGCATTAAAATCAATCAAAAAATTATATTGAAATTGAAATACTGAATTTTATACTAAAGACAAGTCATCCAACTGAAAATGAAATTTTCCAGGTGAAAATTTCCAAATCATAAATATGTAGGGACAAAAAACTTTATTTATAAAGAAAAAGATAATTCTAATTAATTGATGATTCAAAGGTTTACAACTTTAAAAGTAAATATTATCTTTGAAGTAAAGTCCATTTAAATTATTTATGCCGCCAAAATTTTAGTAATTTTATATATATATCATGTAAACTTTTTCGAGAAAGATGGAATTGGAAATGTTAGAGTATTATGCGGAAAAAATCACCTAAAGGAAAAAATTATCTCCTCATGAAGGATTACTTTAGCCACTTTGACAGGTGTAGGTAAAAGAACACTAAATGCACATCAATATGATTAGGAGATGCACGCTTAGAAATACGTTATCATTGAAAAGAGAATTGTATTATCAGGTTTGCAGGGGCCCTTCTTTTCCTTCATATTTATGTAACTTTGTCATCTATAGAAAGATTATAGGAATTTTAAAAATAGCTGATAGTTAAGAAACATCACCATAACACTGTGCTGAATGCATAATAAAACATTTCCCTTCTCTCTAAAAGCCTTTTAAAATTATGTACCATAATCAGTATGGCCAGCAGAGGGTCATTTCCATGTTCAAGTTCCTCTGTTTCTCGAGGGTGAGAATCCTTCTATAGTCTTCTGAGGGTGACACTGTAGTGTTTTCTTAGCCTGATTATGTTTATCTATTTTTTCCGATCCTTTCCTTTGTATATTTACATTTTACATATTGAAAGTTATTTTTTCAAATATTTTATATGCAAGTTTACAAAGTACAACGACTGTACATTAAAATAACCTATTTATGCCATATGGAAGATTAAATATAATTTTACAATATCTAATATTGATTGTTTAGTTTCTAATCATTGATACTTGACATGATTTTTCCCAGCATACCTCAAAATATTCTTCAAAATCCTGCGAATTAATTCCTGTAACACTTCTGAGGTGTATTAATAAGCTAGAGATGTAAAGAAGATTTGCAGAGAAAATTAGGTTCCCAAATTAGAAATTTTGTCCCACTATCAACTAGAAACCTCTTGAAATGATCAAAAACAATAATAATGCATGTCATAGAGGAAAACAAATAAGGCTGCTGCAGCATGACTACCTCTGTGACCTCAGACAAGTTACGTGTGGGTCCGCACTTATTTTCTTCATCTCTAATAAATATTTGACAAATCTCATTTTCAAAAGTCTTTTAAGGCCTATCCACCTTTATTTTTCAGATGGAGTTTTGCTCTCATTGCCCAGGCTGCAGTGCAATGTCATGGTCTCGGCTCACACAACCTCCGACTCCCGGGTTCATGTGATTCTCCTGCCTCCACCTCCTGAGTAGCTGGGATTACAGGTGCGCAACACAACGCCCAGCTAATTTTTTGTATTTTTAGTAGAGATGGGGTTTCACCATGTTGGTCAGGCTGGTCTTGAACTCCCGACCTCAGGTGATCTGCACGCCTCGGCCTCTCAAAGTGCTGGGATTACAGGCATGAGCAACCGCGGCCTGTGAGGGCTTTCTACTTTTAAGATGTCAGGACGTATAGCCTGGGAGGTAAATGGTAGTATATATATACATATATATATATATATGTATATATATATACACACACACACACTGTATATATATACATATATACGGTATATTATACTATATATACATATATACTGAATATTATACTCTATATATACATATCTACTGTATATTATATGTATATATATATACACATACACACATACACACATACACACATGAGACAGAGAGAAGAGATAGACAATTTCATGTGAAAATATAAACTGTTAACATAATATTTTGCTTCTCTGAGGAATATTTAGCATTGTTCTCAATCTTCTCTGCAGAATTTAAGCATTTTTCTCAGAACTCACCAGATAGAATGAGGGAGGGGCCATATGATACGAGCCAGAGATGAAGGGAGAACAATAGAGAGGGTGCTTTGGGAAAAATAGTACAGTAAGGCTAGGGAATACTTCTCTCCAACAAAAAGACCAAGGTCACAGCTGTATCTCTTCAGAAGCCAAACTTTCTTTTAAAATGTCAATTTCCATCTATTTCTTGCTTCACAGACATTCCATTCATTGCTGGATTTCAAATAAAGCCTTTCCATGTGCAACCTTTCTATAGAAAAAGAGAAATATGGGGGACAGTACAGTCTAAGAAGTGATTAAGAATATCTAGTGGACTTTCCCAGACTGTAAATCTTTACATATATCTGAGCCTAATGAGGTGATTTATTGTGCTATAATGCACAGTGAACTATACAGATGCTTCTTTTTGATCATGCTGCAGAATGGAACTAAATACTAAATACCAAATAGCACTCCCATGATTCTTATACATGTCATTCATATGGCATATTTATGCTTTTTTATATAGCAATTCTTATTCTTAGCTCTTAGGCAATTACGGAATCTTTTTGTCATTTTAATAATCATGCTCCATTTGAGTTATGCAAGGTAGAAATTCTAAGTAGAAAATCTTGTTTTTATTGAAAGTTTTTAGTAAACATTTTGGAAAAAGTCTGTTTTTTGATGCTACTTCTGCACGCTTTCTCAACATGATATTACTTGGTATTGTCCTTATTAACCATAGTACACCATATTCTGCAAATGTTAGAGAGGGTTAAAAATCAGTCATGTATAAGTAAAGCTAATGAAATAGAAAGGAAACCATATTTAGGAAATGGAAGGCAGAAGCAAATGTATTAACCGTGAGTTAGAAACGGTTTAGTCTTTGGAATGAAGCAGCAAGAGTTTAAAAATCTGGTTTGTGATTCACTAGCTTTGTGACCTTGGAGAATTACTTCAGATTTCTGAGTATCAGTTTAGTAGGTGATATCAATTGCAACTTCGCAGAAATATCACAAGTATTAAATAAAGGACTTAGTATCTGGGAGAGCATAGAAAATTACTAATAGTTACATTTTTGTTAATATTACCGTTATTCTTATCATACGTATAGTATTTTCTTTCACTGACAATGCATTTAGGACATAAGGAGAACTATAGAACAGTGCTTCTCCAACTTAAATGCAGAGCATGAATCACCTGGAGTTTTGTCAAAATGCGAATTCTGACTCAGTAGCCCTGCAAACTAAGGAAATCTTGGTAATGCTGGTGCTGCTAGTTCACCAACAGACCACACGTTTTGCAACAGCTATATAGAATGTCCTGTTTCTTTTTTTAATCACAAAACATGGCAAGCTCTAAAATAAAGCAGAATAACAGATTTAAATGTTAATACTCATGTCCTCAATTTATAATTTCTCCCTCCCTAACAATGGTATAATTCTGATTAAAAATTAGCAAAGAAAAAAATGGAAATTAATCTTCCTATGTTTATTCTTTTAACAAATTCTGTGTGATTACTACTGGGTTACTTGCTGTAGGAAATAGAAAAATTGCTTTGACATAGATCCTCAAGAATCTGTCCCACTACAAGCTTATTTTTGTAGGAAGCTAAAAGATTTATATAAATAACCGTAATTAAAGGGACAAATGAAGAAGTGCAATGAAAGACGTAGGGAAAGTGCGAGAGGAGTTCGGGGTGGAGGAAAATTATCCTCAAATAATATCTATGCGTAACATTATGCTATCTTCCCTAACCAGCGCTTGACCAGATTGTCACAGTGAACTTTGGTCCTTTCTTATATCTTAGTTTTGGTTCCCACATCCTTCTGTTTGGGGAAGTTCTTGTTTTCCTCATGTAATGACAACAACACTTAAACAATGTATACTAGATAAAAGGAACTATATTGCTTGCTTTATTTACATAGTTAATTTAATTTGTACAATGAACTATGAAGTAATCAGCATTATTTCCTTCATTTTACATATGAGAAAATGGAGAATCAGCGACATTGAATCATCTCAAGTTTCTAAAATATCCACTCTCACCAGGCTGTTTACCCTGTTTTTGTCTGTATGCTGCTATAACAAAATGCCACAGATTGAGTAATTCATAAAAAACAGAAATGTATTTCTCACAGTTCTGGGGCTGAGAAGTCCGAAATCAAGGCAGTGGAGATTTGGCAGTTGGTCCCGAGGTGGCACCTTCTTGCTTCGTCTTCACGTGACAAAAGTGGGCAAAAACGGACAATGTAACGACATGGCAGAAGAGACTGAGGAGCCCGGCATTCCTCTAAAGCATCTTTTACGAGGACGTTTATCTCATTCATGAGGGTGGATCCTTCTTCACTTAATCACTTAACCAAAAGCCCCATCTCTTGATGTCATTGTCCTGGGATTTTAGTTTCAACATACAAACTTTGGATGGGCACATAGGTTCAAATCATAGCACCCTCCAAATTATAATGCCTCTCTCATGCCTGTTCTCCTTGAAGTACCCTCTGGTTTTGCTCTCTTCATTCTTGCCATCACAGTTAACCCTTCAGTTCCATTTCTTTAAGTAATCTCTAAATTTGTAAGATGGTTCCATCTTTTTTTTTTGTATATGGCAGTCTCTCAAACATATTTGTCATATGAAATAAGCAGGTAAATATGTAAATGCCAGATAAATTTTAGTGAATGATATAATGGCCTAAAGTTGTATCTACCCTTCAGCCAAATATATTTACTTTTAGTAGCAATCTCCTGTCATATACAAAGTCACGACTCTAGGGGTAAACATTTTAGCCTGTGGGTAAGATGTAAAGCAGTGGTATGTTAGAGTGACAACTCACTGTCATAGCACTGGGACATGCTCCTCTATCTGCTACAAATTGAATCAACAAAATATATATGATTTTGTCAGATTTAAATGTATGCTCCTGTTAGTAAAATAAAAGTATGGGAAAACTTTACGGAGTAGATTTAATAGAAATGTTTTCCTGAGTTATCTGCCTTCTTTATTTTTATGTTATGCTTTAAGTCTATGGTCAATGTATAGAGCTATGATTGATGTGCTTTTCCAATTCTGTTCAGATCAGACAGGTTAATTTTCTTCTTTTAAATCTTCTTGAATTTTGTCTAACACTTTTTGTTCCAATTTCTTACTAGATTATACTCCCTTCCCTAACTGCTTCATGATTACTTATACACAAACAATATTATGATATTGACACATTGAATTCATTTTAGGTGATGATTTTGGTCATAAACATGAGCAGGTTGTGAAGTGTTTCAGCCATCCCAGGGCATGGCTGTGAGTCCCTTGTCTAATGTTTCAAAAAAATCTTGAATTTGTGATGATGCTGTGATGGTCCCTCAGATATTCTTACACACATCTTTGCCCCTTGTTCCCTCTAACTTTCCTCTTCTGATAAAAAAGCAAACACTGCCAAGCTCAAATGGAATTACATTTGGATGCAAGTGTCACTATGCAATGGTTGCCAATAAAAGTACACAAGGAATTTTATTATGGTGAATTAAAGGCAAACAGACTTCAGAGAAATGAGCACGAACATGAAAATGGCGCATGGTACGCGGATCTCACTGGAAAGTCATTCTGTACACGATGTTTTCACTAGAAAAATCCATTAGCTTTAGCTAGAAATTGAAATTACTTTGTAGGAAATCAGAATAAAATATGTGAAAACATTATATTCTGTGCAAGATTAATACCACGCATGGTGTTGAAAGGTTTGTGGTCTTGCTTCGACGATGCTAAAAGGTCAGAAACCACAAAGATGCATATGTGTTGTCGTTTGCACAGTTACTAATTTTTCTCATTATTTCCATAATGCGATGTGCTGTTTCAACAGAGAAACCCTCTGGAGAGTGGCTTGCACTGTTTTCAGGCAGCTCTTTTGCTTTCATGTTTTGGCCTTGGCCAGGGAATTCAGACAGACTTTTCATTTATTTTCGACAAGAATGTATTCATTTATTGTTTTAAATAATAATAAATAGATTTTAAAATTACTGTACATTACTGCACTTTAAACGCCATGAGGTCAAGGACTCTAAAGTCTGGACATCATTGTATACCCTACATCTTGCACAAGGTTTAGAAAAAATGGCATGGACACCTATTTTTTGAATCAATAAATGAATACATAAAAGAATTCCAAACTCTAGTCCAAGGTTTTAGATTAATAATGTATTAAAATGCGTAAAATTTATAGACAAAACTCTTCTTATTTAGAAGTTTATTCTTTAGTTGGAGAGATAAAATATATGCACATAAAAGCTTAAGGAAAAATAATAAGGGTTTTGAAGTACTTACTATGTGAAAAATTTAGCATAAATCTTACATCCATTTATTTAACACATTTTATACGTTGCATTATTTATATATAGTACTGATTGGTAGAATTCATATGTGAACGGAACTATAAAAATTTTGAGGATAAGCACTAGAAACACAGAATAAATAGAGTGTTAACATGCAAAACACAGAAATACTTAAATTGACTAGGTGAAAGAAAAGATTTCTGGTTCCATGTACACTGATTATTGAGGGATGAGTATGACATTATTATGCCAGAATCAATAAATATTTTAAATAGGGAGAAAACTATAATTATATATCTTTGTGTTCAACAGGAGTAGCAGTACTGATAAAGTAGAAGTTTGTTATACCTTGTTTATAGTCTTTTAAAGTTGTTTATAAATAAAATCTACTCTTAGTTAATTAATGGTTGATGTTCATTGAAGTGTTTTCAAATTTTTGACCTCTGAATTGCCTTGTACATATGGAGAAATAAAGCTTGCCTAGCATAATTTCTTGAGTGGAGAATGAATGATCTGGATAGATTTGTTGACAATATGTCTGTACTTATTTTATTAATTCTTTAATCTTCATGAAGAAAAATATAAGAGTCATATTCTAGTATTTTATACCATGGAAAAAATGTCTTATCCTTTTCCTAAGGAAAAATACATCATGACACAAAAGTAAAGTTAATTAAATTACTTACTTTATTAATTAACTGTCTATTATTTCTATGGGTTGAAGTAAATTTGATACTCAATGCTATTTAATCTAATTCTAAAAGCTTGAATGAGTAATGATTTTTTCATGTAAGGTTAGTTGAAATAAATTATCACTGATTTTCAGATTTAATATTAATTAGCTATTGCATATTCTTAATGGGAAATAAGTGTTTAAAAAGCCCTTTTTGGTTGCGAAAAGACCACGCCCATTGTAGACTTCTTAGAATACATCACATCTGGCCTCCTTTTTAGAGTGGGGAATTCAACTCATAAGTGGCTGGACATTGATTCTGAACATTTTGAACATTATTTGCCTGTCTTCACTCATACTGGTTGCTGTTCTTTTATAAGTAATCACCATGTTTAGCATGCACTTGAACTATTGTTACTTAGGGTGCTTGACTATTTACAAGTCTCACTAGGATTCTAGGTATTCATTAGTCTCGTGGTGTGTATTTGCTGACGGTCCTATTATCTTTGTTGGTTCAGTTACACAGTACCATCCAAGATGCTGCAACACATTATACACAGGCTATGGGTTGTGGGAGCTACAGATTTCAGTTATTATTTAGGCTCAGAAACTTAGAATCTCTGCAAGGTTGGACATGATCCTTAGTCTTGTTTTAAGACCGTCTTGTTTTAAAAGTTAAACCCAAATTCTTAAAATATAGAATAGGGGTGCTAGTAGTGCTCACAGAATTGTAGTAAAGATCAGCTGGGAAAGAAGAGCCTATTAAACTGAGCCTGGTATTTAATAAGTATCAGCTGCCTTCAATTAGGAATCTGTGTTGTCATGATTAGAAGATTGCTGGTTTATTTTACAGATCTGTAAGTATAGCCAAAATATGTCAAAATAACCACCAGAAAGAATCATATACCGTCCCTTGAACATTTCATCCCTAGAATCTAGCCAGATTAGCATCTCTATACTGGCAATACTGTTAACACAGATTGTGCTCAAACCCCTCATTGACTTTTCAGCACCTGTAAATTACTGGAGATTTAGGAAGAAGTCTGGGGTTATGGCTTAGTTAAGCTGAGTGGCCAGAAAGTGTGAGATGCTGGATGCCTCCTCCAGTTCATTTCTCCAGCGGCCGCACCAGGCGTATCCATAGCTCCGCTCCCGGGAGCTCGTCTCCGGCGTGGGGCGTGTGCGCAACCCTGGCCGGGCGGAGCCTGGAGCCTGCTCATTAGCAGCGCGGGCAGCTCGTGCGCCTGCAGGAGGGAGGCGGAAGCACAGCCCTGAGCCGCCAGCAGGAGGAGGGAGCGCGGCGGCTGCAGGCAGGGGAGGGAGAGGAAAGAACGGAGGGACGGTTCCCGGACAGAGCGGGAGGAATCGGGGAGCGGCCAGTCCAGGGGGAGCTGCTCCGCTGCGCTGCGCTCGTTATTCACAGGACGCGGCGGCGCTTCCCGGGGCCGCTTCCCGGTCCCCTGGGTGGAGGCTGCCATCTAAACCTGACTCCAGGTGAGTTCCCCAAAGAGGCGAAGCGAGGGGTCTCGAACCAGAGACTTGGAACTGGCGAGGCTGCTCGGCTCCCCAAGCGCTGCTGCCTTGACATTTCCCGATTCACGGGAGGTTTTGGGGGCGGCTGCACAGGCTGGAGGGGCGGATGGGCGGTTGCGATCCTCAGCCGGCGTGGGGGCGTTCGGGAGGAATTAGCTTCAGTGAACGGGGTTTTAGGAGATGTCCGCAAGGCACGCGCTATGTACGCGTTTCTAGACGAGCTTTTGAGACAGAAATTTGGCTTCCCGGATGCCCGTTTTGGCCTTCTGTCCTTCCTTTTGCTTGCCTCATGCCCAATTTTCCAAGCCGAGGAAAGGACTGGAAGGGCGTGGAAGTAGGAGGTCTGGGCACAGCATTCGGCAGGGCAGCCCTGGTCTCCAAGTTTGGGGGTGGGGGGTGGGACTCTTTTCCTTTCAGCCTAATTTACCAGGGGAAAACCCGCAGAGCACCTTGAGGTGCCTTTGCTCCGCACCCTCCATAAGCTTATTAGAGGGAACTTGAGGCTCGCTAGACAACCTGTGACAGGTGACGGCAATTTAGCTTAAAAGCCATGTTGGTTCACTTCGTCTCCTCTTTATCCTTTGTTGCAAAATTGATACCTTTTTGGATTTCTTTAACAGCACAAAGTTTAAGTGGCCGGCTGACAGGAAATATTTCTTTTGAAAATGCTATGAGAAAAGTGATGAGTTAACGTTGAGAGAAAGGCAACTTTATTTTCTCGGAAGAACTTTGGGGAAAGAGATTGATAGGGAAATTCTGGGCATGAAATTATGGACATTTCCCACAGAACTTCCTTCATTTATTTATTTTTTTACATTTCCTTCATTTTTTTTTTAATCGTGTGTGTGTGTATCAGAGAGACAAAATTCGTTGGAGGTATTAGGACTTTATTTGGTTTAGAAGTTTCTTTCTTACTAATAGCACTAATTTGTGATCTTCATGATTATAAGAATTTACTAAGTGTTTTGCTTTTAGGTGTTTTGGGTCTGTTTTTTAAAAAAATTCAATACTTACTTTGTGGGCCTTGCTGAATACCTCTCAATAAAATCGGTGGGCATACAGTTAGTGACATGACCCCTGTGGATTTAATAGCAGGTAAGTATACAAATGATAAGTTTAGGAAATAAATGTCAGAATCAACATTTAGGTGTGAAATTGAAATATCTTTCAAATATTTACCAAACTCTCTTATAGGATCCAATGTCATTTTATGGTCAAGAGAGCTTACAGTTTTCTCAGATTGAGATATATGTATCTACTTTGTTAATCCAAATGTAATGTTTTATTTTGTTCTTTAATGACTGTTTGAATTCAACAAATAAAACTTGCATATTTAATGTAAGGTTCTTTCACATATATTACTTCTCCAATTTTTAATATAAATTTAAGGAGAAAAGCAATATTCCATTTTGTAGATGAAGAGACTGTGTCACAGAAGTATTACTTTACCTAGATTTCTGTAATTATTATGTTATAAACTTAGAAATTACATATTATTCTGGAACATATAAAATATATGAATGTTATAAACCATAAGAATTCAGACCTATGCTATTTAACTTCAAGTTTAGTTCTTTACCCAAACAATTGCATGACTACATTGAGACTACTGAAGTAATTATATATGAACACGCTATACGAAAAAATACTTAAAACATTTCTTATTTTTGTCGTTTCTCTTTGATATAAAATATACTATAATTTAATGGAGTTATATTCCATATTTAGATGCTCCTAACTTCCAAATAACACCTAAACTCCTAAAAACTGACCTGTGTCCTTCTTAATAGAAGTGGCTTGACCGGGAGACCCAATTTTTACTAAGAATATTCTTGGGATAATTTATGTCTTATAATCAAGATAAAGACAGGCCACATTTAGTTGTATTTTTAAACCACTTAGTGTGAAGTTGCAACGCAGACATAACTTGCTTTCAGGCTACACTGCCAGCTTTGCAGTGAATAGTCTTTAAGATTCCGTGGAAACATTGGCAGATATAGCTAATGTCTATCTGATGTAGGATTTATGAGAAAAGGAGAGGTAGAAACTGAATGCTCTTATATTTCATATGTGACCACATTCATAAAACTTTATTGATAAGTACTTTGTTGTCTGACACGGGCTGATACAAATAGGCTTCTTCAAGAGTTGAGGAAGAAAACTAAATCCCTATAATACAGCCTTTTTCCTCCTTTTCTTTCTTAAGCGGTAATAGTTGATCCTAGCTTTTGTGTGTCTATGCATGCTCAATACAGTTAGGGGTATAAGGAGAAGTTAAGCAAGAATATTGAATGCTAGCTAGGAAAGTTTTTGGAGTCTCAAATACTTTGGAACGATTTTTCACATTATATACATAAAATTCCTAGTTACATTTGGGAACTAAGTATATTATACACAACTTTGCATCTGATTACAGGATTCCCTGTACATTTATAGCTCAGGTATTCTGGAAAGAGTCAAGATAATTAGTTTTATGGCTCTTGCCCGTGTGACCTGTTTCTTTCTGGTCCTGATATTAAAAGGATGACTTAAATTTTCTGGAATGTCAAAATTTTCTCTTCCCTTGGATCCTACAAAATACTTCAAGCAGTGTATGTGTGATACTCGCTGTCATTCCAACATTTCCAATCCTCCTGAGAATGCTAAACAATGCCCTAGATTTCTTCCTTTGTAATTCTTTCAGATAGAGGGTTAGCTGAGTTAGGAAGAAAGGAGAGAGGGAGAGAAGAAGAGAGATGACATTTTATCCCTCAGGAAAGGACAAGACCAATTGTATTCCTAATTTAGAAATATTATTCTACAAACATTCCTGAACAAGAGGGCTTTGCATATACATTAAAGCAGAATACCTAGTCAACTTCTAGTTATGCCATGTAGTGAAATGGAAGTAAGATGAGCAGGCCGAGATCATTTTTGTTGGAGAACTGAGACCACATGAAATAGGTAACAGAGTTACCCCAACTGGGGGGCAAGAGGACTTGAAAGTTTCCTCCATAAATTTGCAGTTAGTACAGGGCTGCTCCAGTGATCAGAGTCATGAATGCCCTAGAGTGTCTGTATAACCCTGTACACAGGCTGAGACAGCTCTAACGGCCCAGAAAAGCCTCTGGACAGAATCACTGCAACCTTGGACATTGTCCGACCGCATGTATGAGAATAGTGAGTGCTGAGGAGTTGTGGGTAGCTCGGTACAACTCTTGCTAAAGGAGTGTCATCAACATTCATTGCTGAAAGTGAATTTTTTCATTCACATATGTGATGCCTATTAGGTCATGATTTCTTGGATACCAATTTGTACAAGATATGAATTAATTTTTGAACATCCTTTCTTAAAAGTACCATGTTCATATAGTTGCTCATTTTAATATGAGTAGTTCAGATGGGACATAATAGAGTAAGGAAATGATTGAACATCCTAAGATCTAGTGTATATACCTTTGTTCATGATGAGATTCATCCCCTGTCCCCCTTTGTAGTGACACTGATGGCATAAGGAGTATTAGATGAAATTTAATGCAGAAAACAATGGGATATATGAATGGTAGATATGGTTGACAACCACCATTTTCACTGAAGTTGTTTCAAAGCAAAGAAATTTGGGATAAATTCATTTTATTTGCTCCTGAAGGGTAATTAGGAATAAGTAGGAATTGTGAAGAGGCTGTAGTGTTGACATTAAGAGAAGTTTTTGATTCTTAAAATAGGATATATTACACAAGAGTGAACAAACAGAAGATACTGAACAAATATTCTGTCATAAGTAAGTGATGGATTATTCGGACTTGTTGAACTATGTTTTTAAATGTATTATTTAAATATTTAAATATTATTAAAACCTTAAATAATATTTAAATATTATAAAAGTTGTAGAAAATTATGTTTTCAATACAAATATACACTTATAAGCTATATTGTAGATATGGGAGTAAACAATGCAATTTTTTTTAACTGAGTGAAAAATTTAGTTTTTTAAAATTCCAAATGGAGCTAACAGCTTAGTGTGATACATATTTTGAATTTCAAAATTTGTAACCAAATAGGACAAATGTGTTGAACTGTACTTTTCTTGAAGAACCGTGATAAGAATGAGCGGTGAAAAAATTACAGCATACTTACCAGGGATCAAATACTTGCTTAGGGTTAATAAGAAAAATCTCAGCAAACGCTAGGAATGAGGTACACGATCTATCAGAGACCCATGATTAAAGTGGTATCTTGTTAGGTATATGAGCTTGAAAAGAAACGGCATAGCTTCACTTTACCCCAGTTGCTTCTTTTGTAAAACGGGGAGACTAAGAGTGTGGTAACTCAAAATCCTTTGTTAATGATTTTCTTCTTAGAACAGTGCCAGGTCCAATTAGGATTAGATTGCTATTTTTATTATTGATATTTGCCCTAGTTCTGCCTTTTATTGACTGTGTGAAATTGGTGAAGATCCCTTTCTGAAGCTTTGTTTCTTACCTACAAGCTGGGAATAGAATACCTGCTATGAAGAGTGGTTGTTAGTACATTAGAAAGGCTGGATATTTGTCGATATAAGGGGCTCAGCGCATGGTAGAAATGTGATAGCATTTTTTTCTTGCCCTCCCTTGTATTACTGTGGAGACATCCCACATATTATGTCCAAGTTTTTATTTTCCCCTCAAATGCAATGTCAAGCACAAAACATTCCCATCTCCCAATTCTCTTCTGATGTTCTACAACCATTAAAGTATAGAAAACTAGAATGAGTGTTTTTATAACTTTTGCTGTACTTAAGCATGTGGAGAGAAGAGCGCTAGATCACAGGACACACTTTGATAGGAAAAGGGAAATATTTACATTGCAAACAACTTTCTCCTCATGCTTAACAGTTTTATGCTGTCATTCTGTCAGCACCAAGTAAGATTTTTCTATTTAAATAGTTTTCTATTTGTGGTATGATAATTCATGTATGGACTTCACGTAACTAACATAAATATAATGGATGGTTGAGAAGTGGTTTATTTTTACCAAGAGGAAAAAAATGTGTACACGATTTTTTAAAATATTGCTTTGAAAATATTTAAAATTAATTTTGATTCAGTTGGTGGAAGATAGCGTCACAAACTCACTGCTAGTGGTATTCTTGAGAAGTAATGTTTGAATTTTCTAGGTATTGTCCCCAGACTGGCTTAAAAGAATTTAATTTTAGATGTAAATTTTCTGCTTAACATGGAAGATTTTCCCTGAAAATATTAGCTTCATCAGATACATAGTTGCTTAGGGGTAGCTGCATGGAATTATGGGAAGAGTGAAATAGAAAAAAATTTTCATGTCTAAGTTATACATACTGGTGTAATCATATTGATTGGATGATAATGATAATTACAGCAATAATGTGATTGAAAGGGTAAGCAAGTAACATATACTACAGTTACTAATATAATCCTGTGATTGAGTTTACCACTTCGTTTCTCTTTCCTGGAAACCCTTAAGTTTGTCACTATTGCACTTTATTTCCTTTGCTTATTGTAGTGGTGTATTAGTTGTATTACTGCTGCTATAACAAATTACGACACATTTACATAACTTAACACATATTTATTGTCTTGCAGTTTCAAAGGTCAGAAGTCCAAAATCACTTTAATTAGGCTAAGTCAATGTGTCTGCAGTGTGGGTTCCTTCTCGAGGTGCTGAGGGGAGAATCCATTCTCTTGCATTTTCTGCTTCTGGTGGCACCTGTCTTCATTGTCTTTTCCCCATTCCTCCATTTTCAAGGTGCGTTGCTTTTATTTCTGTTTCTGTCTCCGCGCTGTCTCCTCCTTTAACTTTGAGTCCTTCTCTCCACTTCATCTAAGGACTCCTGTGATTACTTTGGACTCACGTGGATTATCTGGGATAATCACCTTGTCTCCAGATCCTTAAATGAATCGTATCTACAAGTCCTTTGGCTGTGTAAGGCAGCACATTCCCAGGGCCGGGAGATTAGGTGAAGAACATCTTTTGGGACTATTATGCAGCCTATCACAAGTGGTAATATCACTTTTATGCCTTGAGACCCTGAAATTAATGTACTTGCTTACGCATGGAAAAACAATGTATCTGTGGGGGTAACAGTTTATTTTTGAACCATTAGAAGGTATTGATGGGGAAGTTTTCATCTGACAACAGATACTGATAAATTAAATACCCTTAGATTTGTCAAAACTAGCTTTAGTAAAATATAAGTAAAAGTATTTGCACTGCTAGGGTCAAAAATATTAATTAAACCCATTATTTATCAAGGCCAAGTCCTGGATTAGTTAGGTTTAAATTAACCTAGAACATTATCTTCCATAGTGCTTAATTGTGAAGCTTAGTTCTTGTTGACAAAAGCTCATCCATATAAGAAAGCATCGAAAGGTTGGTGTTTTTTTAACCTTTGCAGAATATAACTTTTCAAAGGGATGTTAGACAGTAGTTCCATCACAATTGATGCAGTTCACAGACATTCTTTGTGAATATTTTATCTCATGAGTTATATCTATGACACTAATCATAGACTTCTAGAAGAAATTTAGCAATGGTCATGTCAGCCTTTCAAATCTTTCTGTAACCTAGAAGAGGATCATTGCATAAGATAGATTCATTTTCCCCTTTATTCCATTGTTGCCAGAGAGAACTTGAAATGCCCTGTTCAAATTAATTTAATGCAAATGAATTCTTGCTGCCTCACAAGTAGTTTGTCCTTCATTTTTCTTAAAATTATATTGAAAATGGATGTGACCTGCTTTACTGGTTGTTGTGCAGGAAGCGTTGTCCTTCCTGAAAGCTCCCTCAGTTGTCAAAATGAAGCCATTAAGAGTAAAGTAAATTATATTATCTGATCATAGTATCACAATTGACCTTAAAACAATAAATTTTATAATCAGTGCAAATTGCTGAATAGTGTTTGCAGTTGTAGAAATTTCAAAGGAAACCCTGGTTGAGATACAAAGCTGCTATAATCATTTTTAAAATCTTTGTTTTTCTTTTACTTTGGAACAGTAGTGCAGTAAGTACTTTTGCCTTATTGTTCTCTCTGCCTTCCAGAAACCCTCATTCAAATATTCTAAGTTTTTAAGTCTTTTTCATTTCTTTTAATATTGTAACATTTAACAATGTCAAAGAAAGTATAATTTTTCTGGAAATCAAGCTAAAAATAAAGAGAAGCCGATGTAAATGAACATCAAATTAACAAGATTGATTAGGAAAAGTAATTTTTGAAAAGGGCCCAAAATCCCTTTGCACATAAATGCAAAAGAATTTAGTGAAAGAAGGTGAAACTGGAGTAAAGAACTCTACGGATGCGTAAGTAACTCTTAATAAGAATGAGTAACGTACATGCATATCTTTAGCTCCCAGTTTCAGAGATACAGTAGTTGTACAACAAATGGTCCTTTCCTGCTGTTAAGGAAGCCTCTCCTCCTCCAGCCATGCCATTCCTCAGAGCAAGCTCTTCCACTGAGTTTTCAGCAACCATAAGTAAGAAGGATGGTACGATAGGCTGCGTGTACATATGGCCCTCATTAGCAGGCCAACTGTTCCTTTTGCCCACCCACATCACTGGGGACATATGGCGTTACTTTGACTGTTGAAACAAGTGTGTGTGGACATATCTTGGTATGAGTAAAAGACTGTTGATTGTCTTTCTCTTGTCGCTCGTGCAACCGTCTCCTTGTGGAGATCGTATTATCCATAACACTGGATTTGAGGATGATAAATGACGTTGTTATTATTAACTGAATTTGCCTCTCTAGTTTGATCACCAAACCAGCGAATGTTTGCTTATGGAACATGTAAAGCTTATAGAAGACGGAAAGCTTACAGAAAGAAATGATGGCTTTTCTAAGCATAAGAGTCAGGTCTTTTTCAATCAAAAACTAACTCATTCAAAAATTCAAGAGTTCTGTAAAACCAGAACAGCAGAGGTTTCAGAAATGCTATTGAGATCATTTATTATAAAATAGCCATTAATGAAATGTAATAGTGAGTCTGTTGTTGTGACTATGTGGAGAAATGAATGAGAAAATATAAGATAGGCTGGAATGAAGAGAGTCATCTGATCCCAGCATAATTCATTTTGTATAGTTCACAGTATTGTAACTTTAAAAAATTATGAATTTTTTCAGTACTGTGAATTCTGAATTTGCAATATGAGGCTTTTCAATCCTTGCAACAAGTGTGTATTTTTCAGTGGTTCTAGAATTATTGGGGCTTTCGAGCTGCTTCTGATAAGAAGGCAAGGCTAGAGGACTCGTGTTGAGGTGGCATTTGCACAGGACTTTAGATAACATACATCGATGATGTAGAGAGAAGAGCGGGTGATGTTGCTGTGGATTATAGGGGAAAGGCACCTTTTGCTCCCTCTGCTGACCTATTTGTGTATTCAGCTGTGTAGCATATTTCTTGTATAATTACATAGTAATTTCACACACTACATTAAGAAAATCTGAACAATTTTTACTAAACTCATGTTTTCTAAATATTAAGTAAATAAAACCAATATTTGGCTAGGTAACATTTATAAAAACAGGATTTCTAGATAGATGATGATAAATTTTCATCTATATCTATAGAGCTGATAAATTTTCAAAACCCTTTGAATATCACTTGTACTACAAAGTCTCGTTTCAGTTTCAGTGCCATGGCACATTGATTAATCACCACTAAAGCGGTACATGAATTATTTGGCAATATAGGTATTTGGTAATGGTGATTGATGCACAGAATACGGCACCATTATTATGCACTGGCCTTGAGAACTTTAGTTTTCATCTTCGATCACCTGATAGAGAACAAACTAACAGCTTTTTTCTTTCACCTTGCTGGAGAATAAACTAACAACTTCAAATTATCTGATCCATCCAAAAACTTATTTCCGTGAAACTCACTGATTTATTTATTATTTCGTGGGGATCACTATTATTTGCTGTAGTAAAATATCAAATGATCGATGTTTTATACCAACATGGCAGCTCACATGGTAGGCAACAGAATGAAAACAAACAGGTTTACTACCAAGAATTATACTATATTGCTTTTATTGACAGAAAAAGCATACAGATAATTTTATTCAGAGATTTTATGTGAATTATTTTGATAAGTGTACACATATATTTATAACTGACCTTTCTTTGTCAAGTGTGTGCCCACACACGTATTCATACTAAATCAATCTTAGAGATCTTATCCAAAGATTGAATTTCTTAAAGTGACTGTTCCAAATATGTATAATTTATGGCAAAAAAGTCACAAAATGGCAATACAAGGAGGCATAAAAGTGAAGATAAAGGGGGAGATGATGGTTAAAAACACCTGTAAATGAATAATTGATTTTGATTTAAATTCTTTTTAGTTCTTAGCTGATGAAATGAATATAAATGAAATTATTATGCAAAACACCTCTATTTGTTGTATATGCATGTACATATATGTGTTACAAATACAAAACTGATAGGATATTATTTAACATATATTCACACTCATAATGTGCATATATGTACATAATGAAAATGAGTGCTTGTTTTATATGTATGTATACACACACATACACATATTGCATACTTTCATTTTTTAAAATTTTACTTTAAGTTCTGGGATACATGTGCTGAACATGCAGGTTTGTTACATAGGTATACTTGTGCCATGGTAATTTGCTGCACCCATCAACCCGTCATCTAGGTTTTAAGCTCCACATGCATTAGCTATTTGTCCTAATGCTCTCCCTCCCCTTTCCCCACACCCACCTACAGACCCCAGTGTGTGATGTTCCTCTCCCTGTGTCAACATGTTCTCATTGTTCAGCACCCACTTATGAGTGAGAACATGCAGTGTTTGGTTTTCTGTTCCTGTGTTAGTTTGCTGAGGATGATGGTTTCCAGCTTCATCCATATCCCCGCAAAGGACGTGAACTCATCCTTTTTTATGGCTGTGTAGTATTCCATGGTGAATATGTGCCACATTTTCTTCATCCAGTCTATCATTGATGGGCATTATGTTGGTTCCAAGTCTTTGCTATTGTAAATAGTCCCATGATAAACATATATGTACATGTGTCTTTAGAGTAGAATGATGTATAATCCTTTGGTATATACCCAGTAATGGGATTGCTGGGTCAAATGGTATTTCTGGTTTTATATCCTTGAGGAATCACCACATTGTATTCCACAATGGTTGAACTATTTTACAAGCCCACCAACAGTGGAAAAGTGTTCCTATTTCTCTGCATCTTCTCCAGCATCTGCTGTTTCCAGAATTTTTAATGATCACCATTCTAACTGGTGTGAGATGGTATGTCATTGTGGTTTTGATTTGCATTTCTCTAATGAACAGTGATAATGAGCTTTTTTCATATGTTTATTGCCCATATACATATCTTCTTTTGAGGAGTGTCTGTTCATATCCTTTGCCCACTTTTTGATGGGGTTGTTTGTTTTTTTTTTCTTGTAAATTTGTTTAAGTTCCTTCTAGATTCTGGATATTAGACCTTTGTCAGATGGATAGATTGCAAAAATTTTCTCATATTTTGTAGGTTGCCTGTTCACTCTTGTGATAGTTTATTTTACTGAGCAGAAGCTCTTTAGTTTGATTAGATTCCATCTGTCAATTTTGGCTGTTGTTTCAAGTGCTGTTGGTGATTTAGTCATGAAGTCTTTGCCCACACCTATGTCCTGAATCATATTGCCTAGGTTTTCTTCTAGGGTTTTTATAGTTTTAGGTTTTACATTTATGTTTTTAATCCACCTTGAGTTAATTCTTTTATAAGGTATAATGAAGGGGTCTAGTTTCTCTTTTCTGCATATGGCTACCCAGTTTTCCCAGCGCCATTTATTACATAGGGAATCCTTTCCCCATTGCTTGCTTTTGTCAGGTTTGTTGAAGATCAGATTGTTGTAGATGTGTGGTGTTATTTCTGAGGCCTCTATTCTGTTTCATTGGTCTATATATCTGTTTTGGTATTAGCACCATGCTGTTTTGGTTACTTCAGCTTTGTAATATAGTTTGAAGTCAGGCAGCGTCATGCCTCCAGCTTTGTTCTTTTTGCTTAGGTTAGCCTTGGCTCCACAGGCTCTTTTTTGCTTCCATATGAAATTTAACATAGTTTTTTTCTAGTTCTGTGAAGAAAGTCAATGGTAGCTTGATGGGAATAGCATTGAATCTATAAATTACTTTGGGCAATATGGCCATTTTCATGATATTGAGTCTTCCTATCCATGAGGATGGAGTGTTTCTCTATATGTTTGTGTCCTGTCATTTCCTTGAGCTCTGGTTTGTAGTTTTCTTTGAAGAGGTCCTTCACATCCCTTGTAGGTTGTATTCCTAGGTATGTTGTTTTCTTTATAGCAATTGTGAATGGGAGTTTACTAATGATTTGGCTCTCTGCTTGTCTGTTATTGGTATATAAGAATGATTGTGATTTTTGCACATTAATTTTATATCCTGAGACTTTGCCAAAGTTGCTTATCAGGTTAAGGAATTTTTGGGCTGAGGTGGTGGCGTTTTGTAAATATACAATCATGTCATCTGCAGACAGAGACAATTTGATTTCCTCTCTTCCTATTTGCATGCTTTTATTTCTTTCTCTTACTCGATTGCCCTGGCCAGAACTTCCAATACTATGTTGATAAGAGTGGGGAGAGAGGGCATCCTACTCTTGGGCCAGTTTTCAAAGGTAATGCTTCCAGCTTTTGGCCATTTAGCATGATATTAGCTATGCATTTGTCATAAATAGCTCTTATTTTTGTGAGATATGTTCCATCAATACCTAGTTTATTGAGAGTTTTTAGTATGAGGGGTGTTGAATTTTATTGAAGGCCTTTTCTGCATCTACTGAGATAATCATGTGGTTTTTGTCATTGGTTCTGTTTATGTGATGGATTATGTTTATTGATTTGCATATGTTGAACCAGCCTTTCATGCCAGGCATGAAGCCAACTTGATCGTGGTGGATAAGTTTTTGATGTGCTGCTGGATTCTCTTGCCAGTATTTTATTCAGGATTTTCGCATCGATGTTCATCAGTGATATTGGCCTGAAATTTTCTTTTTCTATTGGGTCTCCGCCAGGTTTTGGAATCAGAGTGATGCTGGCCTCATAAAATGATTTAGGGAGGAGTCTTTCTTTTTCTATTGTTCAGAATAGTTTCAGAAGGAATGGTACCAGCTCCTCTTTGTACCTCTGGTAGAACTCGGCTGTGAAGACATCTGGTCCTGGGCTTTTTTTGGTTGGTAGGCTAGTAATTACTGAGTCAATTTCAGAACTTGTTATTGGTCTATTCAGGGATTTGACTTCTTCCTGCTTTAGTCTTGGGAGGGTGTATGTGTCCAGGACTTTATCCATTTCTTCTAGATTTTCTAGTTTATTTGTGTAGAGGTGTTTACAGTATTCTCTAATAATAGTTTGTATTTCTGTGGGATCAGTGGTGATATCCCCTTTATCGTTTTTTAATGTGTCTATTTGATCTTTCTCTCTTTTCTTCCTTGTTAGTCTGGCTACCGGTCTATCTATTTTGTTAATCTTTTCAAAAAGCCCACTCCTAGATTCATTGATTTTTTTTTGAAGGTTTTTTTGTGTTTCTCTCCCATTCGGTTCTGCTGTGATCTTAGTTATTTCTTGTTTTATACTAGGTTTTTAATGTGTTTTCCATTGCTTCTTTTGATTGTGATGTTAGGGTGTCTATTTTAGATCTTTCCCACTTTCTAATGTGGACATTTAATGCTGTAAATTTCCCTCTAAACACTGTTTTAACTGTATCCCAGAAATTCTGATATGTTGTGTCTTTGTTCTCATTGGTTTCAAAGAACTTATTTATTTCTGCCTTAATTTTGCTATTTACCCAGTAGTCATTCATAAGCAGGTTGTTCAGTTTCCATGTAGTTGTGCAGTTTTGAGTGAGCTTCTTAATTCTGAGTTCTAATTTGATTACACTGTGGTGTGAGAGATTGTTTGTTATGATTTTCATTCTTTTGCATTTGCTGAGGAGTGTTTTACTTCCAATTATGTGGTTGATTTTAGAATAAGTGCTATGTGGTGCCGAGAAGAATGTATATTCTGTTCATTTGGGGTGGAGAGTTCTGTAGGTATCTATTAGGTCCACTTGGACCAGAGCTGAGTTCAAGTCTGAATATCCTTGTTAATTTCCTTTCTTGTTGATCTGTCTAATATTGATAGTGGGTTGTTAAAGTTTCCCACTATTATTGTGTGGGAGTCTAAGTCTCCTTGTAGGTCTCTAGGAACTCGTTTTATGAATCCTGGTGCTCCTGTATTTGGCATATATATATATTTAGGATACTTAGCTCTTCTTGTTGCATTGATCCCTTTACTACTATGTAATGCCCTTCTTTGTCCTTTTTTATCCTTGTTGGTTTAAAGTCTGTTTTATTAGAGACTAGGATTGCAACTCCTGCTTTTTTTTTCTTTCTTTCCATTTGCTTGGTAAATATTCCTCCATCCCTTTATTTTGAGCCTATGTGTGTCCTTGCAAGTGAGATGTGTCTCCTGAATACAGCACACCTGTGGGTATTGACTCTTTATCCAATTTGCCAGTGTATGTCTTTTAATTGGGGCATTTAGCTCATTTATATTTACCGTTAATATTGTTATGTGTGAATTTGGTCCTGTCATCATGATGTTAGCTGGTTATTCTGCACATTAGTTGAAGCAGTTTCTTCCTAGTTTCATTGGTTTATATATTTTGGTGTGTTTTTGCAGTGGCTGGTACTGGTTTTTCCTTTCCATGTTTAGTGCTTCCTTTAGGAGCTCTTGGAAGGCAGGTCTGATGGTGACTAAATCTGTCAGCATCTGCTTGTCTGTAAAGGATTTTATTTCTCATTCACTTATGAAGCTTAGTTTGGCTGGTTATGAAATTCCATATGTACATCATGGAAACGAGTGCATGTGATACACACACACACACACGCACACACATTGCATACTTTCATTTTTGTGTCCATTTCTTTTCTGATTTTATCAGCAGCCAACTAAAGAAAATAGAAAAAAAAATTGGTAATTCGATCTTTCATGTTCTGCATCTTCCAGCTTCACAACTTATAGTTTTCTATTTTTATTGTTATTGTGATCAGAATGAAAATGTATACAATAGAATCAGAATCAGGTCAGAATCAACAAAAATACTATAATGTTTGTACATGCTTTCGATGCAGTTTGTCTCTGCAAAGGGTGTGTGTGTTTCTATGCACATGTGCATGTACACAAGTGTGTAAATAAGTGTTTTATTCATGATGGAGAAAGGCTGGTCAAAATGATTCTGAATGAGATAGCACCACTACGGCAGATAATTAGGTCTCTAGCAATAAAACAAGTCATTAAACATGTTTCTAAGCATCTACTCAGTATCTGGCACAATGTTAAGTAGTGTAAATATAATCATTAGCAAAATTCAGCTTCTACCCTCAATGGTATATGTGTAGAACAAATTGGTAAAGCTGGAGTACATTTCAGGACCAAAAACAGTTTCTGTGTAGTTCCCACTTCATCAAGACCATGTTGTATACCTCTCATACACTTAAGCCATAGGGAAGCAATTATTCCATCCATCCTTTTACAGGGTAGTGGTGGGGAAGAAGAGCTGACTGTCATGCTTGAATTCACATAATTTCATAATTAAATAATTTCATGTTACATAATCTCGATAAACCTAAAATCCAATATATGATAAAGATAGTGTTTCAAATCAGTGGATAAGTGATAAACAGTTCATAAAATGGTGTTCAGATAATTGGCTATATGTATTTTATAGTTGCACAAAGGTATAATATGTCATTAATAAATATTAATTCCATAGTGGATGTCAAATACACTTTTTCAAAATATAAAGAAAAAATACCATAGACAAATATCACTTGCAACATTACGGTTAAAATTAAATATCCAAACATAGCCCTAACCAATAACAGAAAATTTAAAAAAAAATTTATGGATTGGAATTTGTTAAAATATAAAACTTTTCTTTTTCAGAGGATACAATGAATATGTGTAAAAAGCAAATATCAAATCAGCAACAAGTGCTTGCAATTCACTTGACGTATTTAAAATATGAGTAGTTCCAACAAATCATAAATAAATGATTAGTAGTCCAATAAAAAAAAGACAAAGTACATTGACAGGAAACTGTATGAAACTCATGAACACTAAATGTCTTAGATTCTCTATTGTTAAACAAAATGCAAAAACAATAGAGAACATTATAAATATGGAGTTAATATTTAACAAAATTATTTCATCCATGTTATAAGTAAATATTTACATCCAAAAACCCTTGTTTTCTCTGAAAGTTGTCACTTATGAGTCTATTTTGAAAATGTTTAAAGAATAGTAATTAATTAACTTTAATAAATAGGTACTCCTATTGAGGGAAAACAGACATTTCCATAATTTTTCTTCTGTTTCTAATCTAGTAGATGGTAGGAAAATAATGACAATTGCATGTTCATACCTGGAGAATATGCATTCCATTTCTTTTAAACTTTTGCATTCTCAAAACTATATTGATACCTCAAAGCATACCCTTTGCTGTTGAAAACAGCCTTTCAAGTATAAAGACACACACATCACTTTCCTTAAATCTTATATAAGGCAAGGGCCTAGATTCCTATCAGAAAATGTATTTCAAGAATGCTTTTTTAGTAGTTCCTGTGGCCTTATCTTATAGAGGAAGATTTTTTTTTAAACATACACACAGTATTTGATGCACATTTTTATTGGAAAGAGCTTTTATTTCCTTAAATGTTTTGTTGTCTAAGTGTGAAAAGTATCCTGCAGTGGAATTTAGTGGCACAGATGCTTATTGTGATAGATGAGATGAACTTGCTTCCCTAAGCATGCATGGGCATGAAATGCATCTGGCTTCTGTACATAAAAGTCAGTTATGTTCCCAAATGTGTCTCTGCATTTACACAGACGTTTAGGGGCAGACACCCTACTGTTCCCTCAAATGGCGGCTCTGCTTAATTATGAAGTTCAAGTTAGACCAGAAGTTGGAAAATACTAAATTCCACATTGCAGACAGAGCCTGAGCAGGTGATGTCACCACTGCATTCTAAGGTGTCAAGTCCTCAGAGAAGTCACTTATCACCTTACCATGGAGAAAAATAACCGTGTCCAGAACACAAGAGGATGCTTTAAGGTAGCGTACAATCAAGTGTGCAAACCTGTGCAATACATACCAGATGAAATCCAGTTCAGAGGCTCAGGAAAACAAACAAATGAGGATATGCTTTAAAAAATAGGACTTAATATAAACAGTCGTGAGAGTAAAACTATTGCTAAGCACATAGGAAACATAAACCAGGCTTTCAGGAAGGAGTTTGGCACATGTGTGCACTGGTAGGAGGTGTAATGTGCAGAAATCCGGCCTTTTGTGGCATAGCAACTAAAGTTCCTTTTCTATTGTCCAGACAACCTTAAATATTCCTTTATGCAGTACTATTTTAAAAAGGCCATCTACTGTGCACAATGTGTTAGCATCAAGGACATGAAATTTATCTGGAATATACCAAAACTTTAATCAATAGACTAGGACCAAAGCTTTTAAAAACAGGTTTTCGTAGATAAATCATTATAAGTTATTATTTCCTCGCCATAGGTAAGGCATGATAGATAACTTTACTTTTTCTCAGTCACTTAGTGTGTAGGTAGAATAATGACCCTTAGCAGGATGACCTTTTGAATGTGTTGTTAGGCAGCATGGAAGCATTATGGTTAGAGGTGGAATTAAGATTGCTAATCACCTCACCTTAAACTGGAGCGATTATCCTGAATTATCTAGGTGGGCCCACTGTAGTCACAAAGAACCTTCAGACAGGAAGGCGGAGAGACCAGAGTGAGCAGAAGAGCTTGGGGAAACTGGAGCCGAGGCTGAAGTGATGTGCTGTGTCCAAGATGTGCAGAGGCCAAGAGCTCAGGGATACATGTGATCCCTCAAACCTGGTGAATTCTCTCCTGGAATCTCTAGACAAAATATACACTTGATGATACCTTGATTTTAGCACACTAAGACCCATTTTGGACTTCTGACCCCCAGAAGTATAAAGAAAAAAAAGTGTTGTTTTAAGCCTCTGAGTTTATGTTAATTTACTGTAACAGCAGTAAGAAACTAACACAGTAAGACGGCTTTTATTTTTATGTGATGTATAGAATTAAATTGGATATGCTAGGAAATATTGGAAATTTATTGATTTATTTTTTTGTCTGAGCTGGAGTCTGGCTCTGTCGCCCAGGCTGGAGTGCAGTGGCGCGATCTCGGCTCACTGCATGCTCTGCCTCCCGGGTTCCCGCCATTCTCCTGCCTCAGCCTCCCGAGTAGCTGGGACTACAGGCGCCGCCACCACGCCGGCTAATTTTCTGTATTTTTAGTAGAGACGGGGTTTCACCGTGGTCTTGATCTCCTGACCTCGTGATCCGCCCGCCTCGGCCTCCCAAAGTGCTGGGATTACACGTGTGAGCCACCGCGCCCGGCCAGGAATTTATTTTCTTAAGGTAGTTCTTCATATTAGAATAATGAGAACCATCGAGTAATGAAGTGTTCTATTTTGTGAAGGATGATTATATAAATAGTACGAAGGTTAAAAACCGGGCGGGACCGGCTGGGCACAATGGCTCGTTCATGTAATCCCAGCACTTTGGGAGGCCGGGGCAGGTGGATCTCTTGAGCCCAGGAGTCTCAGATCAGCCTGGGCAACATGTGAAACCCCATCTCCACAAAAATACAAAAACCAGGCAGACGTGGTGGCGGCGCCTGTGGTCCCAGCCACTCAGGAGGCTGCGGTGGAAGGATCGGAGCCCGGCAGGTGCAGGCTGCGGTGGACCGTGATTATGCCACTGCGCTCCAGTCTGGGTGACAGAGTGAGACCTTGTCTCCATTAAATAAATAGATAAATAAATATATATATAAGTAAAAGAGGAGGGTGTCTTTTGAAGGCTATTAAAGTCGTCTAAGTGTCCTCTGATTATATGAGGCTGGAATGGTGCATGGAATGTTGTGTTGAATAACCTGATACAGTCTCTGAAACTATAGAAGCATTAGTAATTTTAGCCTGAGAGTGCTATAATCTGGGATAATTTGGTCCAATACTTCCAGAGAGGGTTGAAGTTTTGAGATAGCTGGAGTTATTTCAGTTGAAGACCTGAATATGAGGCAACTGGATACTCAATTACAATTCAATTTCTACTCTTTATATAAGGTAGAAATGGGTAACATGTGGGACACTGTGTTAAAAGTAATGCAGCCATAGTGTAGTGGTAGAAGCAGATGAAAAGTACTATAATAGTCGTATAGATGAGGTACTGGAAAGAAGCAGAGTTGAAAAATTGGAGATAAATGTCAGTTTTCCAGAGCCATGGGATGAAAACCAAACAGGATTACAACAGATTCAATTCACTCAAGATGTCTAACTTGGTAATAGGTCAGAAAACTCAATTTGTCGTATTTTCTTAAAAGTACACAAAAATGTTCCTTTTGATAAAACACGTGTAGTGCACCTTCGGATTTGATTTTTCTTTATGTTCTGTAAACTGCTCACAGTAAAACAGAAAAAAAGTCTGACAAATATGATGGTCCTTAAATCTTGTAGGAGTATGATGCTTCTCCAAAGAATAGAGGTTTTCCTAGGAAGGCCCTAAGCAAGGAATCAAGTTTCCTTTTGCAAGAAATAAAATTCTCAAAAGTTCCCTGCACCTTGGAAAGGCTCTGGTTGAAATTAATAGCACAACGTTATTTATTTAAATTTTAACTTTTAAGTTCAGGGGTACAAGTGTAGGTTTGTTACAGAGGTAAGCTTATGCCATGGGATTGGTTGTACAGTTTATTTCATCACCCAGATATTAAGCCTAATATCCATTAGTTGTTTTTCCTGATCCTCATAGCAAATATTACCCCCATAAAGTTTTATGGTTACTTTTTTCTTATCTTCTGATTAATGCCATTAGATTCACCAATTGAAATTATTTTTCAGTAGTTTAATTCCCTCTAGAAGGTTTAAAAAATGTTTCCGAATTTCCTAAGTCTTCTTTCTTTGTTAGTCTTCTAAAAAGCTATATTCAATAGAATTCATGTGCTTAGGTACAGTTTCACTAAAAGCGTATCTTCAACATTTGATCTGTTTAAAAGTTCTTAAGGTGTTAAGGAACATTAGGTATCAGAGTTTATGGCATTTGATTAATCTGAATAAATCTTGGCATCAAATTGAATTCAGCAAAAGTAACAGTGATAAATCAGAGAGCAATATTTGAAATGTCTCCAGGAAACATTTTAAAACAATTTTTAAGTTCACTAATTTGAGTCATTACACTTGGCCCTAATATGGTAGATTTTAAGTGAAGCTCAGTCGAACCTGGCAGATATCATATACAAACTTTTAATAGTCCTAACAATTCCTGTACCTCATTTGGATAAAGATTATTTCCAGAGCATCAGTGCTTTGACCAGAAAGGCATTTATTATTCTGTAACACTTTTCTTGAGAAATTAGCATGATTCATCATTTGAGTACGCTCTCTCAGATAAGATTCTAATATTTGGGTGTGAATAAAACTTCAGGGCATTGAAAACAGCTGGAAGATAGACAATAGGGTGATCATCCTCTCTTGTCATTCTCTATCAAGGTCCTCTTTAATTATTGGCCTAAACAGCTATAACTTTATGGTGAAAACAAACCGCTCGGATATAGCGTTAAAGGTTGAAATAATGAATTATACATAAATCGATTTAGTTCAGTTATATTCTGTTGAATTGGGAGAACATCGAATTTTTAAATTTCTCTGCATTTCTTGAAGTTAGGAATAAAAGCTGGGGTGGGGTCTCCTGAAATAATGAGGTCTAGAATAATTTCTGTTAAATTTACTTTTTAGTAGGATAAGTCTACTAAAATCAATATGAATGGAACCTTCAATGTACCACTGAAGATAATTAATCTTTGAGAGGTTAAGTAACCATTACAAGGTAATTTACCTAATTAGCAACTAAACCAAACAATTTTTAGATTTCTTAACTTTAAGACTATTGCTCACATAGTCACGTAAACTATATCTTCCACATAGTCACAGGCAATCACAAGCTAACACGAGCAGTTAGCACAAAATAGATGTTCCACATAGAATACAGAACAAAAAAAGACACTTTAAAAATACTTTTCCCTTTTCCAAATTCATATTTAAAAAGTTTCTTGTGGAATTTCCCAAATGCCAGCATGGCCACATATAATACAGATTGATACTCAGACCTCTAATGAGAAACAGTTAGAATTATGCTAAACAAGGAACATTCTATATTGATTTCACAAATTCTCCTCTTTCCACTTATAGTTTCTCATAAAATGTAACATGTTTGTCTCGTGTGGAGTCTGTATAGAAAAAGTGCGATAACTGAAGATATAGACACACAGGTGTATGTATGTCTGTGTGTTCCTGTGTATTATAGCCTTTCTTTAATGGTTTTCTCTTTATATATATATATATACTTTAAGTTCTAGGACACATGTGCACAACGTGCAGGTTTGTTACATATGTATACATGTGCCATGTTGGTGTGCTGCACCCAGTAACTCATCATTTACATTAGGTATATCTCCAAATGCTGTCCCTCCCCCTCACCCCACCCCATGACAGGCCCCGGAGTGTGATGTTCCCCTTCCTGGGTCCATGTGTTCTCATTGTTCAATTCACACCTATGAGTGAGAACATGCAGCGTTTGGTTTTTTTTGTCCTTGTGATAGTTTGCTGAGAATTATGGTTTCCAGCTTCATCCATGTGTCTACAAAGGACATGAACTCATCCTTTTTTATGGCTGCATAGTATTCCATGGTGTATATGTGCCACATTTTCTTTTTTTTTTCTTTTTTTTATTATACTTTAGGTTTTAGGGTACATATGCACAATGTGCAGGTTTGTTACATATGTATCCAGCCACATTTTCTTAATCCAGTCTATCATCGTTGGACGTTTGGGTTGGTTCCAAGTCTTTGCTATTGTGAATAGTGCCACAATAAACATACGTGTGCATGTGTCTTTATAGCAGCATGACTTATAATCCTTTGGGTATATATACATATATATATAAAAAAACTATATATATATATTTTGGGGACGGAGTTTCGCTCTGTCACCCAGCTGGAGTGCAGTGGCGCGATCTCGGCTCACTGCAAGCTCCGCCTCCCGGGTTCACACCATTCTCCTGCCTCAGCCTCCAGAGTAGCTGGGACTACAGGTGCCCGCCACCATGCCCGGCTAATTTTTTGCATTTTTAGTACAGACGGGGTTTCACCGTGTTAGCCAGGATGGTCTCGATCTCCTGACCTCATGATCCACCCTCCTCGGCCTCCCAAAGTGCTGGGATTACAGGCATGAACCACCACGCCTGGTCTCTATTTAAGTTAGCTCTGTCCAGGGCAAACCAGCATTTCAAAGATACAAACTGTTTTTGCAAAAAACAGGTATACACCTATCCATAGTGCAGACATTATGTCTACTTATTTCTCTCTAAATAGATCTTTCATTTTAACAAGTACTTCACCTTCACAAAATTTAGTTGAGTCAGTGAACTCTTATCCAGATGCTATATCTTGGCCAGATTATCAAGAATTAAGCCTCACAGATAGGCTGTTTCCATTTCCTTTAACAAAGTTTATCAGTCCTGAGTTACTTCTTGATTTCTTGCCAGTGGCATATAATGATGACTCAGCCAAGTCAGTTCCCAGAGTTGGACTCTTTTTTTTCTTATACACAGGAAACTTCTTTTCCAAGAATACTTGTTCCAGTTGCTCACAATCTTCATAGTTGATGATTATAGAATGATCTATGTACTTTCAATGTACCTTCAAAAATGAGATCTGCAGCTGGATAAGACGTGTGTGTGTGTGTGTGTGTGTGTGTGTCTTAGTAGACTTAAACCGTTCATTGAATAAGAAGCCTAGTTGATAGTGTAAGGTGAGAATTAGAAGAACAGGGAATTATTTGGTTTAAGGAATTGTGAAGAAATGTGCTATGCCATTAAAATTTTTCTATACTTTTGTGTTAAATCTTAATTTTGTGCAGAATTTACTAAGCTGCAGGAAACTGTCAAAATTGACTCTTGCTAAGTTCCATATTGGTTTGTAATTATCTTAAAACAAAAGTTGGTTGATACTAAAGTGCAGTTTTTCCTCTAGCTTTCATAAATTGAGACAGGTCTTTTTCTCACCCTCCACATACCTATGGCTGGAAGCCGAGGTGGTTGTTCTTGGTTCCCGTTACAACTTCTAGACTGTTAATTTCTCCGCTCCTTGCAAATTAGACTGTTCCTTTGAAACTCAAACCCCTTGGAAATATCAGCCATGCCCCTTTGGTATTACCATCATCAACAGACCTCCCTCCTGGGCACTCTGGTCTTATTTTTTTTTTTTTTTTTTGAGATGGAGTCTTGCTCTGTCACCCATGCTGGAGTGTAATGGTGTGATCTCGGCTCACTGCAACCTCCTCCTCCCGGTTTCAAGTGATTCTCCTGCCTCAGGTTCCTGAGTAACTGGGATTACAGGTGCATACCACCACACCCAGCTAATTTTTGTATTTTTGGTAGAGACGGGGTTTCGCCATGTTGGCCAGGCTGGTCTCGAACTCCTGACCTCAGGTGATATGCCTGCCTCAGCCCCCCAAAGTGCTGGGATTACAGGCATGATCCACTGCACCTGGCCTCTTGCCATTTATTTAAGGCTGTAGATCTTTTGCTCAATATCATCTTCAGGCAAGTTCAGCCATCATTTTAGTGGCTCAGCTTTCACGTGAAAGGACCAGTACAAACCTCGGTTCCCCGTTTTTTGACATCTTTATTTCCATTACTTTTTTTCTTTCCTCCACTTTATTGTCATCAAATCTGAAACATTTTCTATAAGGGTATATACCACCAGGATCTAGATGCAAATATTCTGCCTCCTGGACATCACTCCTTGCCAGCTCGTTGGCCCAGATGTCCTCATTCCTACAACCCTTCATTTTCACTGAGACTCTTCTTAGGACACAGCTGCTGCTGCTCCCTCACGATCCATCCGTACTCTCTTGCTTTCAGTTTCCACGTTTTCCTCCTCAAATGCCATAGTTCATTTTTAGCATTCCCTTGCAACTACCCTGAGCTTCATTTTCCCACAATTTATTTGTTTCTGTTTCTCTTCCCAAATTTTAAATATTGATGTTTCTAAGGGTTCTGTCCTAATTGCTCTTCTTTTCTCTCCACACACATACTCTCTCTAAGCTCTAAACACTACTAAACAGCTCATAATTTCCAGTCTTAGAGTTTGGCCCAGACCTTTATTCTGGGAGTTGATGATTTACATGACAATAGCACTCGAATAATTCAGAGGTAACATGTCCTGGTTTCCCACATGTCAGTAAGTGGCACTGCCAGCCATGCTAGACGCTTATAAGTCATTTTTGGCCCTTCCTCAATATTCTGACAATATCCAATTCAACATTCATTTAAAAAATATTTTGGTTCCAAATACATCTGTAATTTCCTCCACCTCTTTTGATTTCCAATGTCCCCAGCCTAGCCAGAGCCACATATTTTCTTACCTACGCTTATTTTCTTAGGTCATCCTTAGTCAACCTACTTTAATTCTTAATCTCCTACACCCTGTTAGCTACAGAGAAACCAAAGTGATCTCTTAACATGTCTTTCAGTTTCCAACTCTCCCACTTTTCTGGTGTACTTGGACTAAGATTTATGTTCCTCATCATTACTAATGAAGACCTGTACTGTTTCACATATCCTTCTCTTTCAGCCACGTCTCACATTAGTCTTTCTCCCTTCTGTACTTCATCCAGATTCCTACTTTTCAGTTTTTCATTTCATCCAATTCACAGGTTTCTTCTACATGCCAAGATCTTGCTCATATATTAGGGTCCATGAACACTGGGGGTTTTTCCTAAAAGACGAATCTTTCTGTAGTGTATGAAAAGCTAACTCTTTTTATTCTCAGGTCTTACCTTAAATATTCTCACTTGAAAGAAGTGGTTAGAATCTGTATAATCCAAATTAATATTTCTTTTTTTCTTTTTCTTTTGAGACAGGGTCTTGCTGTGTCACCCAGGCTGGAGTGCAGTGGCACAATCTTGGCTCACTGAAACCTCTGCCTCCTGGGTTCAAGCAGTTTTCCTTTCTCAGCCTCCTGAGTAGCTGGGACTACAAGCGCACACCACTACACCCGGCTAACTTTTTTATTTTTAGTAGAGATGGGGTTTTGCCATGTTGATCAGACTGGTCTGAAACTCCTGGACTGAAGTGATCCATCCGCCTTGGCCTCCCAAAATGCTGGGATTACAGGCATAAGCCACCACGCCCGGCCCAAATTAATATATCTATATATAAAAATTATATGTATGAATCTTATATAATCTGAATTAAGATTGTATCTAATGTTCGCCCCAAAACCCTTGTTGTATATTCAGTCCCTTGCTTCACTTTGCATGTGAACACATTTTGTAATAATCTCTTCTCTTTGCTCAGTTGGGTTTCTGTGCCTGTCTTCGTCTTCAGAATTGAAACCCTGGGAGTACAGGACTGTGGCTTTCTTATTCACCACTGCAGCTCCGTAACTAAGAGAGCATCTGATACATATGTGTGAAGGGAATTGGTTAAATATAGACCACTAGGTCCAGTGGAGTCCACAGCCTATTCACTTCATGTAGTTTCCAAGAAACAAAGGCTTCTCAACATATATTAATGAATGAGATATGGGCCAGGATATCTGGTCTGGCTGGAGATGGCTTAACTTTGAGTTCACTTGAGAGGGTATCAGTGTGAGCAGGGATGCTTTCACTCACTTCAAGAATTGCATGGTGTTTAGGGGGAAGAATCACCCTGCTTCTCTGGAGAGACATGAGGGCTCTGTGGCTCCTGTGGGCTCTCAAACTGTTGGAAGATGACTGCTAAACCTGAGTTTTCAGGTCTCCTAGTTATATTCATTTAAACTTATAGATGATTTGTCACTATTTTAAGTTGTTTTTCACTGAAAATTCAGTCTGAATATAGAGCCTTATTTCATTCAGAACAGAAAGAATGGGTTACGGTGAAATCTGTTTATCTATAATTTTTAAGTAAGTACAATTTTATAAACCAGTTATTCCTAACTTGAGAGGCCTGGAGGATTTATTACAATGTGTATTTCAGGGCCACATCTGCAGAAGTTTTGATACAACATTTCCTTACTAATCCCCCTGACAGCACATTTTAGCAGGCATCCTGTGTTATTGAGAAGCAGAACGTTTATGCACCACACTTTGGGAGAGAGAAGTGCATGTTATGTTACCATTTAAAGATGCCTGGTTCTTGTGGGGCAAATTGGCAAATGATTTATCTGAACTAATGGCAGAGTGGAATTTTAATATTTTAGGGTTTTCAGGAATCTTAGAGCTGTTTTCATTTGTCTCATACATAGAGCCTGAACCTTGAAGACATTAATGAATTTGTCACAGAAATTAAATTGGGCCAAAATTTACATTTCCAACCCATGTCTGTGCTCTTCATTCTAAAGCACAATGGCCTAGAGTCATATTTTAACCTCTAACTTTTATCTTATTAAAAAATAAAATAAAATAAATAATTGTAAATACATGCATGTATTATACCTATATATACAATTTATATACATTACAATATTAATTTGAACTACACATGACATCACTAGTAAAGGCCAGTTACAGTTTAGACTGAGATAAGCCCTGTGAGAATTTACTAAGATCAAAAAGACTCCTTTAATAGTGACTCAGTGGCACCTACTCTAAGGACAAAGGCTCCAGTATGTATCCTAATCTAAGTTATTACTGAATGTGAGTCCTGTGATAGCTTCTAATGAAAATTTCCCATTGGAAAAAATCAATGTTAATAACTGGAACTCGAGAGCTGTAATGGGTTCTGCTGTGTTTTTCGGGCTTAGACTGTGTGCTATAATATGCTAAGAAGAGGAGTTGATGACCTGTGAGCTCTGGTCACTTCCTGATCTCATTTGATTCTTTGGTCTTTAGTTTTAAAAGGGTGATCAGAGAGGTTGCTTTATAATGGAGAAGTTGAACAAAAGGACCATCAACCTGCAGGCTCACTGGCACAGCGCAAGTTTCACCGGATAAGCATTTCAGTAAAGAGGACTATTGCCAACAGCAATACTTGCAAGGAAGCTTTGTTCCAGAGAGGATTTTTGTTTTTAAAGAAGCTGCTAGAAAAACTGACACTAGAAGCTAACTAGAGTCACTCTTTCTAGATATCAATGAAATTGTAAGTCTGAAGACATTACTTACCTAGATACAGAAATGGACTTTATTTAAGAACCAACTTTATACATATCTAATATACCTAGGCTTGTTGATCAAGTTGGCTGGCTGGGGAAGAATAAGACCATCTAGAAGATCCACATGATGAGAGAAAGCATTCGGGGAGGGCAGACAGATACTTGATGCTGGCCACAGATAGAACCCAGAGACGCTCTGTGATTGAAGTGGTTCTAATACCTAGAAGCTTCGATTTGCTCTTATAACGTGTTCTAAAGCCATTTAATTCAAGACTACCCTTCCTGGTTGGTACCTGTAGATGTAATGCATCTCCTAAGGTATTACTCTAGGCTCCATCGGACAGAACAACTACATGGAGGTAGGTGGTGGAGCCTCCGGACTCCACGACACATTTCACAGTGCTGTTTACTCCAAAACACTGGCCTAATTGAACTAATGTAGCTATTGGGTAAGACGAGAAGTAATACACGAACATTCTTAAAGTCTGTTCTCTTTTGCCTTGTGACCTTAAACATTTGAAAGACCAAGATGAACACTATTGAATAGAATTGTGTTTCCATCGTCATAACTAACCTGAAAGCCTAAGTTTTACCTCTTTCACTGCACATCCGATCTATTTTATGGGCAGAAGAGCACAATGGGCTCAGCTATCCAGGCTTTAGGAGTTATTTTAATCTTTAAAGAACAATAGACACAAGTAAAAGTACATACATAAAGTAGGTATTTTATATTTAATTTTTATTTTCATATGCATGAAAAGGGTGTTCCAAAAAAAGATTAGAGAAGTCCATGGCATGTCTTTCTGGTTAATGTTACTTTATTTTTTGGTTCATCTACCATACTACTTACAAGTTACTTGATTTTGTTCATGGAAAATTATTTTAAATGAATTGATTTTACTTTTCATCAGCACAGTTGTTGACTAATACCAAAGTTAGTTAGAAGGTTACGATTTTTGTATTTATAGAATGGCAGGGGCAGCATTTAGATAATACATCATAGTAACTTGGCATTTATGAAATATTAGTTTTCCATAAACATGAACTCAGAGAGGAAGGTGACATTTTTTTAAATTATAATAACATTTTGAAAAGCATCTGTCCTTTAAAATGTTACTAAAATATATATTGGAACTGGTGTTTTAGATGCCAGTCCTTCCTGAAGAGTGTTTTGAGATTTTTTTCAAATACTGCCTCAGTTCTATATAAAATAGAAAAAATTCTGCCTTGTAAAATGACTACTGGATGTAGGTAAGAAGAGGTTAAGGAAATATTACATAAAAATAGATTTGCAAAGGTAATTTGCTGGAGGATTATTTACACTTTGATGAGTGGATCTGGATATTTTGATACTAAGTGAAAGTGGTTGCACTGGAATTAGAAGGGAACAGAGATCTGCAAGCAGGAGTGAAAAGAATGTGTGTAAGCCGGGCACGGTGGCTCATGCCTGACCTCAGGTGAGCCGCCCACTTCAGCCTCCCAAAGTGCTGGGATGACACGCTTGTTAAGTGGTACTCTAATCAATCAGTAACTTAAACCTCAAAAGAGATTCATTATGTACACAAAATTAATCTTGTGTAATCAAGTGTATAAGTAAAATTAATTGAAGAAATCAAAAAACGCACGGTGGCTGACACCTGTAATCTCAGTGCTTTCGGAAGTCCAGGTGGGAGGATCCCTTGACTTAAGGAGGCTGAGACCAGTCAAGCAACACGGTGGGACCCATCTCTGTAAAAAAATTAGCCGGGGATGGTGGTGCGTGCCTGTAGTCCGAGCTACTTGAGAGGCCGAGGCAAAAGTATCGCTTGAGCCTAGGACTTGGAGTCTGCAGTGAGCTATGATCACACCACTGACTCCAGCCAGAGCAACAGAGGGAGACAATGAGAACACGTGGACACAGGAAGGGGAACATCACACTCTGGGGACTGTTGTGGGGTGGGGGGAGGGGGCAGGGACAGCATTAGGAGATACACCTAATGCTAAATGACGAGTTAATGGGTGCAGCACATCAACATGGCACATGGATACATATGTAAGAAACCTGCACGTTGTGCACATGTACCCCAAAACTCAAAGTATAATAATAAATAAATAATAAACCACAAAACACTTGTAATTCCAAATCCAGATATATAAACCACAGGAATACTTAGATAAACACACGCTATACACACATATAATATATATATGATAAAATATATTTGTATGTTCAACTTGGGAAAGGTTGATGATTTTAGAAACAAACTAATAATTCTATTGCCTTGTGCTCTAATGATTTTCAATATGAAGATGTATTTGGGATCAAATACATGAGGCTCCACATACAAGACATCTTTCTTTCCCCTCTTCTCAGCACCATTTTTTGGCTGATTATTGGACTACAACTGGGAGATCTAGAACTAAATTCCTGCTTAGTGTTTACTTGTTCAGAGCATAGGCTTTGAAATCGTCCTGTTTTGCCTCAGTCTCCACAGTGGTACCTACTAACCTCATGACTAGGGGATCGTGTAGCATTTCTCTAAGCCTTGTTTTCTTAGCTGTGAAGTGGTAAATTTTGGAAGTGCTTTGTTCATAGGATTTCTGTGAAAACTGAATTGGGTAAAGAATGTAAGGCATTTATCACAGTAAAATAACCTGGATTACAGTAACTTTTCCAGGAGTGTTTATTAGTACTTAAACTGTCATTGTCATCAAAATTCTGTTTTTACATATGAACTTAGAAATGTCATTGTAACCTTCTCAACTCATTTGTACATTTAAAATGGAGAGGTTGAGTTAGGTGTTTCTTAAATTTCTCTTTAGCTCTGATACTATGAGTCTGACGTTAAGTAATGCAAAGTTGGTAATTAAATCTTCCCCTTTCGTGATGTAGGAGAAAGGCATAAAAAATTTCTGGGTGACTGGATTCCCTTGCAAGTTTATTAGAATTGTAATTACGTAGCATTTTGAATAAAGCATTCATTCTGGAAATCATTAAGTTTATTTTTCTTAACTCCGTTATTTTGTCAACTGTGGAAAAATTGGGATTTAGGAGTAACCTCTGATTTAAAATTCCACCTACTAACCATTTAAATTGTAGTCTTGTAATTTCCTAACTTTAGTCTTGAAGGTGTTTCTCATTCTTATGCGTTATTATACTGTATTATATATTTATGCAACATAAAATTTATAGTTTTAACTATTGCACATGTTTACATATGAAAGGTGTAATTTTGAACTTATCATTATTAAATTTGCTAGTTTTGCTTCACTATTCATTTTGGACACTTATCCATATTAGTACATGCAACTCAAGTTTATTCTTTTGAGCTACTGTATATCATTCAAATGTATGAATAAATAACCTTGCTTTGGTGGACATTTAAGTATTTTCATGTATCAGTATGAAAAGCAGTTTCAAAATGAACATTCAAATATACATTGTCATATATGTGTATAATATTTGTATATATGAAGGTTCCTGTGGGTCATATATCTGAAATCAAAATTACAAGTGTTTTGTACCTTCTATAATTAATTTTACTCTCAATTTTAAGTAAACAAGATTAGTTTTTGCACATGATGCATCTCTTTATTCAGTTAAAATTACTGACATAATTAGAATACCACTTAAAACTTGAGAATATTTTCAAGGGTATTTATGCAAAACTTACATAAATGTGTTGAAAAGTCCTTTTGTATATATGTAGAGATTACATGGTATGTTAAATTCATCAATTTGCCTAAATATCAAGTTATACTTAAGTAGTGTCCATACACCATGCTTTTGCTTGACTGAACTCCAATATGTATATCGGGAGTACTTTTTAACATTCATAGGTTAAGTGGCCTGTTTTGGAAAATGATATTAAAAATGGAATTCAGATGAATGCTTAAAGATTAAAAATGAATGAGCTTTCATATTAATCATCAATATGACAACCCTAAAGGGAAGCATGATTTTCAAATGTACCTCCTTGTAGGCAGGATAATTCAGAAATGCACAGTGCATATTAGATATGGGATTTGAGTCGTAGTGTATTTCTCTAAGAATGTAATTTATTGTACTTTCACATCCACCCCACTGAATATGCAGAGTTTAAGATGCAATGGCCAGAAGACACGAGCGTGTCACTAGAAGGATGTGGACGTGGGCTCCGGGGCTGTTGATGATGACGGTGGTGTTTTGGGGTCATCTGGGGAATGGACAAGGCCAAGGTAAGTGCAAGGATTTTCTAATTCTTTGCGAGTTGGATGCGAATTTCACTATGTGATGAAATTATGTTTAGTGTTTGGTTTGATGTTTAAGCAATTTGTTACAATCTTCCGTCAGGTTTTTGTTACAGGGTATTGTAATATCTCTGCAGTTAAATTGAAATAGAATTAAGTGTGAGTAAATGCATCAAAATTGAAGCCATGTTTCTGAAATTGGCTTTTCTCTGTTGTAATTGATGATATGTATATATATGTGAGGTATTATGAGGCCATATATATGCGTGTGTCTCTGTTGCATTTGGTGACATGTATATATATGTGAGGTATTACGAGGCCATATATATTCGAGTGTGTGGGTTTTGGGTGGGTGGGTGTGCCTGTGAGTTTGTGTATGTGGTATTTTACAGGAACACGTAGCATATAAAGTTGTGATTTTGAAGAAAAGTTTTTGGACGTTTGTCTCTTTAGGGTTTTTATGTTTTTGGATGTTTGTCTCTTTAGGGTTTTTATGTTTTACATTTTAAAATTTCAAGAACCTATTCTTAAAGGATGTGATGTTCTTTAGAAACTAAATGAAAAATGTGACGTTTCTCGTTCTTCTGCCAAGGGTATTTAGGGGAAATTAATGAGAGAGTGGAGCTGCAAGGTTGTGGCATCCTGAAATGTCAGTTGGAGAGTAGAAAAGGGCCATAGATTTTGGAATAAGGCTTTCAATACTGATTTCATCAATAGCTGTATGGAGTGGTTTGTGCCAAATCTAGTATCTGTGAATGTATTTTGTGATAAGTATTGTATTATTTTTGGAGGTGTGTTGCCTGCTCATATACAAATTGCAATTCTGTACTTTATGTGATAAAACATCCTGACACCCCTGAAATTTTCTTTTCCTTTCGGGGCAAGTATATTCAGCATTGATTTTCTGCATTTTCAAGGCTTGAAATGAAATCTGTGAGCAGGAAGTTTACAGAGTTATTTCAAGGGATAGGTATATTTCTCCAGATAAAATTGAAAGTGTGCAGTGTTATTATATAATTGTGATGAAGTTGAGCTTTGCTAGTTTGGAGTATCTAATAAAGTTTAACACTTTTTAAAAGATCCTTCAAAAAGATCAGTTTTCTTGCCATATGTAATATTGTTCAATGAAGATTTGAAATGAAATAGATATTTTTTCAAAACCAAAAATGCATCTGTGCCTTTGTACATGAACAGTTGTATATACATGTAAGCAGATAATACATTTTGTTAATTAAGATCAGCTTTGATTTTAATTTTTCTTTCCTGTCATTCAGAATTTGTATTTGCATCTAATAGAATTCTCATTTTTCTTTTGTGATAAAACTAATGTAAAATATATTCAATACACATAGTAGTTTTTTTCACCAAAGGTCTAAAACAAGAATATGTAGACAGTAGCTACGTTGGATTTCTTTGGCTATAAGAGTTGTCTATTTCTCTGGTGATGTGTAGAATTACTAAAATGAAGCATGACAACCGTTTCTCTGTAATAGTGATCCAACATGACATGTAGTATTACACAGGGTTGCTAATACCTTCCTCTGACCATCATTTCCAGTAATTGTGGCTTGTTTTAGATGAGGAATAGGTTATTAGATATTTAAAATATTTGAGAAAAATAGGTATCTTCTCTCTTATTTACCCAAACCCTTTTATTTACTCAATATTGATGGCTCAAGTATTCTATCTTTCACTAGGGACCATCATTTATTAAAAAATGGCCTGAAATCAATTCCAAGTCTAGCTGTAGTGAAGGTTCTAGTGGGAAATGCAAGTTAAGTAATTTGTTTTCTTTCTAAAAGGATAAATTAAAATAGACAATGATTCAAAGAACAAAACAACTTAATAGAAAACATAATGGAATGCTTTGATACTATGATTCAGGGAATTTTGCTTCCTTAGTGGTAGCTAGATTGAGTGAAGGAGATTGCTTAGGTATAATGAGCAAATCTTATAATTGCAAGTATAACCCAAGCTGCATATCATCATTTAGCTCAATAAGCCTCATTAAATATTAAATATTACCTTTTAACTTTTATGCAATTAAGCAGAATTTAAAAATAAAAGTTTTAAAAATTAAAGTTTTTATTACTAAGTATCTTTTAAAATACAAATCTCACAGCTCCTTATTGTCAAGAAAAGAACACATGAAAATTTATAAATAAGGTTTTCTCTCTATTAAATTTACAGTCTTGCATTAAATATTGGTTATTGGGACCCACCATGTCCATGATTATGATTAAGTATCAATGAAAGATGACTCTTGCAGCAAATATGCATGCAAATGTTCTAAGATTATTTTCACATTATTTCACATAATTTCTTAAGCATAATAGGATAAGTAAATTATACTTTCTACACAAGCTCTTCATATTTATGAATAGACCATGTTCTAAATTTTTCAATCATTGGGGAATCCCAATGTCATATTTATGAATGGACCATGTTCTAAATGTTTCAGTCATTGGGGAATCCCAATGTCATATTTATGAATGGACCATGTTCTAAAAGTTTCAGTCATTGGGGAATCCCAGTGTCGTATTTATGAATGGACCATGTTCTAAATGTTTCAGTCATTGGGGAATCCCAGTGTCGTATTTATGAGAGGACCATGTTCTAAATGTTTCAGTCATTGGGGAATCCCAGTGTCGTATTTATGAATGGACCATGTTCAAAATGTTTCAGTCATTGGGGAATCCCAGTGTCGTATTTATGAATCAACCATGTTCTAAATGTTTCAGTCATTGAGGAATCTTCCTAGAGAAACCGTGTGAGAAATTGTAGCTAAGCTCAAAAACGGAAGACAAAAATCGATTTAACGAGGAATGTAGATTAATGTCATAGTATTATCGCGACTGTGTGCAACCACTACTTATAAACAATGATATAAGAAATGCAATCTGAAATCTGAATTCTAAATAGGAATGTAGTGCCATTATCCCTCTGGGACCCTTAGGGTCAAAATAAGATAAAAGGGATGAATGGTGGGTTGGAAGTCAGTCAGTGATCCTTGTCAAATTTTTGTATCTGTCAAGAAAAGCATCTGCTTGAGGACATCCATTTTCCTACTTCTGAGTTACTGAATAATAGGTACTTATCCTGAATGTGACATTCCCTGACGTGGACTCTGTCTTTGCTGCTTAGGTGGTGTGTGCATGAGAAAGTGCTTAACATCTGAAAACGGAGACAATCCTTAGAGAAAGATATATATGAGTTTAAAAAGGAAATATACCTACGATGGAAATAAAACAAATAGCATAAATATCTAGCTGTATTTGGTCTTTTTGGTAACTATTACAATATATACATTTTCAAACAACTAAGTTCAGCACTGACTTTGGGAGAATCTAGATAAAACTGAACTGACATATAATAAGCATTGGTGTAATTAATAGCACAGCGGGCAGAACCATGGGGGTATTTCCTGAGGAAGAGGGACTATAGAGAGGCAAAAGAAAACCCAGCTCATTCTGGGGAGTGCCAGGAGCAGTTATTATATTCAGAACTGAGAACTTATTTCTAACTCACCAACCCATAGTTCTGGCTGAAGTGCAGTGGTGCAGTCATAGCTCATTCTCAGCCCCAAACTCCTGGGTTCATATGGTCCTCTCATCTCAGCCTCCTGGTAGCTATGACCACAGGTGTGCACTACTTTGTCCAGCCAGTTTATTTTATATTTTATTTTCATTTCATTTGTAAAGATTGGGTCTTGCTATGTTGCCCAGGCAGGTCACAAACTCCTATCCTCAAGCAGTCCTCTAACCTAGGCCTCCCAAAGTACTGACATTACAGGCATGAGCCATTGCATCTGGCTCAAAAATATTTCTGTCCTAATGGCTTTAACAAAGAAGTGCCGTTTTGGGGATATATACAATGGTGTGCTGCTTGGGAGTGACAAAAAAATAATTATAAGAAGAATGGAACGAATATGTCAGTATGTTTTCAAAAGCAAGTTAGCCCAAGTTTTTAAACAAGCATAATTTTAGGGTTTTTGTAACTAACTTAGGGTTTAAATGTAGCAAAAATTTTAAACATTATCATGAATACACAGAAAATTTTAATCAATTTGGTTTCCATGATGAATTTACATGCTTAAATTCCTAATTTCAATTTGCTGCTAGATATGAGAAAGTTTGAGATTTTGAAGAAGCAAGTGGTTCTTACAAATGTAGCAAACTTAAATTTTGAGGACAATTTAATTTAACTTCCATTTTTATGACCAGATTTTGGGTCAGCTGTTAAGCATTCAAAAAATAAAATCTGATAATATCTGGCAATTCCAATTTTCAGTTTTATTGATCTTCACCATGAAATAATATATAAGGTAAGGGGCAAAATTTTGGAAAAGCAGATCACTTTGTTGTCCTATTTAGCAAGTTCTCAAATTATGCCATCTTGGAATCATTACAAGTAATTATACGAAGACAGTATCTTGTGTTTTGTATTTCATTGTTACACATCCAATTGTTCTCTAGAGATATCAGAGAAAACCCACTCAAGAAGGGAAGGTTAGATAAACAGCCCTCTCTCTCTCTCTCTCTGTCTTTGCCTCCATTTGGTTCCTTATGTTCATTTCTCAGTGCATTTCAGTTACTTTTATTGTTCCCTTCATTTTCTCTTTCATTCCAGAAGTTTAAGTGATTGCATAATTCTTTTGACAGCTGAAAGTAGTATCCGACTTTGAATGAAAGGTTTACAGCTACAGCTTTTCAATTAGAAAATCTCAGATCATGTGATCTATGAGTTTTAATATCTTAGGATCTCGACCAGTAAGGAATAATCACTTTGAAAAACCTTGATGCTACCTAGAGTTTGTGTTTTGTGAGGTTGCTTGGTAAATTATTTTCCTTTGATAATTGAATATTGCTTCAAGAGAGGTGAGCTCAGACGTTTGGCAATGAATATTGAATGTGTATTCCAAGAGACATGACCTTAAAATATCATCAAGCTAAGTAGCAGTGAAATTGAACTCTGCTGTATAATAGAAGTCAGTGTTTCTTACATCTTTGTGATATATAAATATTTTTACATTGTGGTAGATAATAATTTGTATGGAAACATTTAATTGAATTTAATTTATCCTATGGCAGAATTATGTTGCATAGGTCATTTTGGTTTTTGATTTAAGCATCTTAAAATTACAAATGCAAATATTCAACACGTAAAACCCACATGAATACACACTCCCAAACATTTGAAATCCTAACAGTCATTTCCAACAGCTTTTTCCTACAAAAGAAGCCAGCTCTTCTTAGAGAAGACATGCATTCCCATAGCTTGAGAGGTGCACACTATAAGGTAAACAGAGAAAGGATTACAGCAGTTTAAGTATACCAGCGGATTTACTTTATAGACAATAGACTTTTGAATTACTTGTCTTCAAAATTTGGTTTCTTGAGAAAATTATCTGTGTAGATTAATCATGCATTTCAGATACTTTCCAGACATCTGAATGTTGTTTTCTTAAAAGTAGCCAGCACGCCTTTTTATGCAGTCTGCATGGGAGATAGTAAGAGATGTGTATGCTGTATATCTACTAGTAGAGATTGGTTTATGAGTGCGTCCTTAAAAAATTATTTTTTCTGAAGAAAGGGATTTCTTTTTTATAATTTAGATTAGATGATTTTAAATGTTTTTAGGTTTTAACCTCTCTGATCATCAGGGTCATTGCCATGGAAAAAATGCAAGTTATAGCATATTTCATTTTTATAAGGAAAGAAGTTGATAATTTAGACTTTTTTCTTTTACTAAATTGAATTACATCACTCAATATTTGGATGGCATTAATTCACAATAGCAACAAAAAAACCTTACTATTCAACAAAATAAAGTATGATTTCCTTCACATTTAACTTAATTTGTTCTTTAAAACATCTCCTAACGAAGGTTTTCTCATCCTCTGAAGCTGAATTTATTTAGGAAAAAATATTTTAAACACCATCCCAAGTGATATAACTATTTTTATTGAGCTTTGATGTTCTATTTGAACATATTTGAAGACTGTACAAGCACTCAATTTAGAATTAAGATTTTATTTGGAGATTTTGGTTGTATTTGAAATCTGTTGTGGAATTAAACATGAAGAATACGTCAATTTACTAGATGTCATTGTCTATGACACATTTTAGTCTTATCTTTCTGCCTATATGTAAAGAGGAATAGAAATAATTGGTATAAACAGGAAAAAAGAAGTAAAGTGGTAGGATCAGATGTGAGAAATATATAAGCTAAGATACTCTTTTTTTGTTTGTTTGTTTTTTGTTTTTGTGAGACAGAGTCTTGCTCTGTTGCCCAGGCTGGAGTGCAGTGACACAATCTTGGCTCACTGCGGCCTCCACCTCCCAGGCTCAATGGTTCTCCTGCCTCAGCCTCCTGCGTAGCTGGGATTACAGGTACGCATCACCACACCCGGCTAATTTTTGGATTTTTAGTAGAGACTAGGTTTGACCATGTTGGCTAGGCTAGTCTCAAACTCCTGACTTCAGTTGATCCGCCCACTTCAGCCTCCCAAAATTCTGGGATTTCAAGTGTGAGCCACCAGGGCCAGCCTAAGCTAAGATATTCTAGAAGCTATTAATAGTAAAATATAATGTAAATTGTTTAAAATTAATCTGTATATGAAATTTTTTCTAGGACTTTCCTGCCAGAAAAGTAGGAATAGAATGGCAAAAGGAACGAGGTTCCTTCTACAAGTAGGCACACATCCTATTTCACTTTATCCTGTGATCAGTCTCATAACCATCTCCTGGTGTGAAGTGCTAAAACTGTGCTTTAAGAATAACTTAAGTCCTTTATGTACAAACTAAAGTATGAGAGCCTGAACCTTGGAAACCAAGAGATTCCAAAAAGCCTTATGTGTGAGACTGGGTGCCACAGATCTTGGCAGAAATTACTGCTTATTCTTAATTCTTATTGTTCCTTTCTAGCACTTCAATTTATAATGCCAATATCTACCTCAGCCTAAAGACAAGCTCTAGAATCACTTGTGTTACTTATTACATTTCTTTTAAAAAACTCATGAATTACACATGAATTTCAAAGTTGCCAACTGAGATTCCAAGGACTTAAAAAAGAAAAAACGTGGCACCTTTCCATTATAAAGGCTGTACGCAGTCTTCATAGTATTTGTCTTTAAGGGACAACATGCCTCATCAATCAGCAACTTTTCTTCCTTAAATCATCATATCTTGCCTAAAAAGGTTTTCTGAAAACTAAGATTTGCAGATTGTTATATCACATCTTAATCTACGTATCAACTTTAGCATTATCAAAGCATGAACTGTTCTGGGTTTTCATAGTTAATTATGTTTGTGGTAATAACTGGGATGCAATTGTTTTTCTTCTGATGATTTTGTACTTGCTTTTCTTATGGTAACTTCTGATGCTTGTTTGTAAGATCTTCCTCTCTTTTCTCCATCTGGTTATCTTCTTACCTTCTGTCCTTTAACTCAGATGTCACCCACACTGTGTGTCTTTCTGGATTGCTTCTTATTTAACTGTTGCTTCTCATAGTTTACATACCTCCTCCTGTACCACACTATCAACATTTCTCAAGCTGCACTATATGCTGGGTTGTGTCTTTATTTATTTATAAGTTCCTTGATAATTCGGACTATATATTAGTATATTCAAAAAATACTTATGAAGTGTTTACTTTGGGTCAGGAATTATTGAGTGAAGGAAATTGACCAAAACTCTGCCATCATGAAGCTCGCATTCTAACTTAGGGAGACAGATAACAGACAATGAGTCACATAAATATGCAAAGTATCGTAAGTTAGATGGTGAAAAGTAATCCTGGATGGGGATCAGATAATTTTGATAGGATAATTTTTAACTGGGTAGTCAAGAAAGGCCGCACAGAGAAGATGGCAATTGGAAGAACAAGGTGGTGAGAACTGCTGAGTCTGGAGCAAACACACAATTTGGAGTAGTAGAAGATTCCAGAAGTAACAGAATAGAGGCGAAGAAGTGGGAATTGTGTGGAGTCTTTTACTTGCTGTTGTAATGACCTTGGCTATGCTTTGAAGTGAGGTGGAAAGTTGGCAGGGACCTTAGTTTTCTTTTTAATAATTCACTATGAATTTTGAACGGTCACTATTATAGACTCAATAATTTTGCTTTATTACTCTTGCAATTGACTACAAAAGAGCGTATTGAAGAAATGTTAAATTCTAATTTAAACTGATTGAAATAGGTTTTTATCTTTTTATGTTTCTCATCACTGAATATCTCATTTTTAATTAGTTTGAAAGCATTCTAAGATAGTGAGCCAATGCAATTTAGCATAATGCATAACTTATTATTCATCAGATTTAGGTATTTAACCGAGGATGCTAATTAGGAAAGTAACTTGTTCTGTTGGATGATTTTGATAAAGCTACTTTCAAATGATTATCACATCCATTGATGTCATATTAAGTTGTGTTTCTGGAAACCAAATTTAGGCAGTGGTAATGAGTTAATATCTCTAAGTGGATACCTTTTATCTCTACAGTCAAGGATACTTGAAAGTGGAAAAACATACTGGCTTCAAGTCTTGGGAACTAGGACTTACCGGAAATGTGTGTGTTTGTTTTGTTTCCTGGTGGAATTGTCTTCTTGGAAAGATGGTGTTTCCTTTTCAATAGGAAAAAATTGATCCTATGCTGCTTTACTTTAATGCTTTGCTTTTGTCAAAATAGTGTTTTCTTAGGAAAATTAACCTATCATAATATAATGAAAAGAGAAATGCTGAAGACACAAAATGATGTCCATGTTAATATTGAGTAGGAAGCATCAAGGGACATGAGAAGAGGGAAGCGAAGAGAGGGAGAAGAGAAATTTATAGTGTAACAACAATTAGTAAAAAGGATTAGCATATACATGTAGTCAATAAGTCAATAAATGGCTGTTTATAGAAAGCCTACCAGGCACTAGGGGATATAGCAGTGAAGAAGGCAAAGACACAATTGGCTATACTGTAGTGAGGAGGGAAAGAGGAGGAAGACATACAAATACCTAAACAAAGCAATGGTGTGAAGGGCTATAAAGTACACTACTACGAAGAAGATTACATGTGATAACATGGCTGAGTAAAACTGTCAAGGAGGAAGGCACTGATCTGGCTGTAGGTATTTCAGAGCATTTTTCTCTCTGAGGAGGTAATATTTCATTTGAGAGTTGAGTGAAGACAAAGAGGAAGGTACTTTGAAGATCTGGGGTGCTCTGAGCAGAAAGAAGGGCAGATATAAAGATTCTGTAATTTAAAAAGAGAGCTTGATAGTTTCTTACAAAGAAAAGAAGGCCGGTTTGGCTGGAATGTCCATGAAGGAAGAGCATGGAGAGAGATTACATGAGTGTTCTCAGGGACCAAATCTAGATCTTATATCAAAGTGTGAATATAAATTAACTACATTGAGAATTGTATGATGGATGTGTGATACGATGAGGTTAGCCCTTAGGAGGGTGTACTATTGTGGAAGGGTACAGTAGTGAAGGAAGGGGGTTCATTTAGCTGACTATTGCACCTGTCCAGTTGAAGGATGATGGTAGTTGGGATTATGAGTGTAGCAATAAAGTTGGAGAAAATCAGTTGAGATTGGAAGTTGATTTGAAGATGATTGAATTTACTGAACAAGAATTATATCAAGGTATTTGGATTTAGGGACATGGGGGATTATGGTCACTTTTAGTGATATGGCAAAGTCTTGATGACATGAGGCAGTTTGCAAGTGACAGAGGTGTGGGTAGGTGCGTATGTGTGATTGATTTTACATTTTTTAATCTTAAATTAAGACGCTAGTTAGAATCCAAGTGGAGACATCAAGTAGGCACTGACAAGTTGACTTGGCTAGAGATGTGAGTTAGATCATCGTAGCCTATAGAGCATGCCTAAAGTCATGAATCTAGGTGAGGGGTTGGAAAACTATTATAGCCCATGAGCCAGATCTGGTCTGCCACCTATTTTTGTATGGCTCATGAGTTATAAGTACGTGTGGCATTTATAAGTCTAAAATGTAAAATACAGGGAAATTTTTCAGCAGGGAAAGTTCCATAAATTTGCCTCTTGGCAACACAAAGCCTGCAATATTTACTATCTGGCTCTTTGTGAAAAATGTTACTGACTCCTGATCTGGATGAAACCCTGTGAGGAGAGAGTGTTGATAGAAGAGAGAGAAGCATCACAGTGGAAATTAAAATTATGTCAACTGAAGTGTGTAGGGTAGAGAATTTAAGCCTGAGTATAACAGTAAGAGATTAACAGTAAATTCATTATCAGCGTGATCAATGAAACCTTTGGGGGCAAAGAGGAACTATCTTCGTCACACCTTTCACTCACTCATAGAAAGATCTTAGGCAGGAAATATAACTTGTTTGAAGATCTGAGATAAGGCTAATGTAGTTTGGACAAAGAAAGCCAATGGGAGGATGACATTACATCTGGCCAAAGATTTAGGGAAGAGCCAAATACTTCAGGCTTTTTAAAGTGATCTTTAGATAAAGAGGAGGTCATCAAGCCATTCCGAAGTTGGAGGATCAAATCACATCTGATGGAAAAAAATCTGGCTGTATGTGCATCTAGGATGTAAGGAAGCCAACATGGATGTGAAGTTAAAATTGTCCATTGCAAATAATAAAATGAAGGCCCCAGGTAGCCTTGGCAAGGGCAGATTTGGTATAAAATCCTTATTGGAATGT